>NC_067302.1:4565488-5176371 GCF_020740795.1 Apus apus | reverse complement strand
CACACCCAAGAATTTCCTCTTCATGTCCAACCTCAATCTCCCCTCTGCCAGTTTTAATCCACCACCCCTCATCCTCTGACAAGAACCAGCTCTGCAGTTTCCAGAAGCTCAACAGGGACAGAAACTTCCTGATCTTCTGTCCTCCTTGCAAGAACCAGCCAACCACCAACTCCAGCAGTAACCCGGTCAGTGGGGACTAGTCATCCAACAACAAACCAAGAAGCAAAACCACCAGGACATGAACTTCCAAGCCAAGACCACTCAAAGAACTCCGGGAAGCTCCCCAAAATAAACCTGCTCCACCACCAGGTGGGTGCCCCCCCAGGTCAGTTACCTGCTGTACTTGCCCTTGCCCCCTGAGAGGACCCCCCCGCTCAGGGTGCCCCCCGAGAGGGCAGCGAAGCTGGCGGTCTCGCTGTAGTTGCCCTGCATGACGCTGAGCCCGTCGGTGGGGCTCCCACTGGTGCTCAGCACACTGGTCAGCCCCTCGATGCTGCTCTCCCCGATGCTGGGGTTCTTCAGGGCTCGCCAGGCGTCGGCCACTGTGGGGAGGGAGAGCAGAGGGGTGGGGGATCAGAGGCAGGGGAGGGCTGGGTTGCCACCCAGCTGGTGTCTGGTCTCTGTTTGCCTCCCCGGAGGTGTTGCTCTCAGCTTGGCCACCAGCAGAAGGCTGAAGATTCCAGCCAAACCCGACTCACGTTCAGATTTGGGAAGTCCTAAGGCCACCACTTGATTACAAAGAGGCAACGACAGGATCTTGCCTCACCCCCTCCCTCCCCCAGCCACCCCGTTACCTGTGATGGGTCCATCATCTTCGTCAAACTCGATTTTCACCCCTTTCCCGTTGGCTGTGCTGACCCCGCAGCCACCGCCCCGGCACAGCGAGATGGGCACCACGCCGTAGACATAGGCCAGCATGATGGGAACTCCAATACCTGGGGAACAGGGTGGGCTGAGTTAAGAGGAGCTTGAGGCTGGGCTGTGTTGGGCAGACAGAAACACCTCTTGGGGCAGGGACTCGCTCAGTTGGCTTTAAAGATGCTTTTCAAGGTTCCAGGCCCAGCTTTGCAGGCAGGTGGAGGATGAGACCTTGTTCATGCTGCTGCAGTGCAGGAGGAGGGGACCCCCAGGGCACAGACAGCCCCAGCTGAAGCCCCAGAACACCAGCCTGTGGGTAAGAGGCAGCTTCAGGTGTCAAGAGACTTCACCGCGGGCAACCGGTGCTCCAGACAATCCCTGTGCTGACTCCAGCACACCAGGATGTGCAGCCTGGATGTGGACTGGAGGGATGTGCCCAGAAGGGCACAGGGCAGCAGGACACCCCCCACCTCCCAGGCCTGGGCTACCCCTCTGTCTCAGTGACTGCTGGCCCAGCAGAAGGGAAAGGGACCAGGTCCACTTACCAACACTGACAGCAGCAATGACTGGAGAGGCAATGACAGACAGGGTGACCCCACCAGTAATTGCCAAGTTCCTCTTGTGCTTCGAGGTCTTCTTTCCCTCATACCTGCTGTGGATCTGATGGAAGGAGAAGCACCAGGTGAGAACAGAGCCTGGCCACGAGCAAACACCAGCAGAAGGCATGAAAAATCTTGTCATTTTACAGCCTTCTCAGCTGCATTAGCCCATCAAGAACCTCATCCTGACCCCACTGATCTCCTCACAGACCAGATCTAGAAGGTGGGTCTGTTTTTAAGAAGCAGGAGCTACAAAGACACTGCTGACCTGCCATATCACCCCTCTCAATGCCTCTTTATCAGACACACAACAGGGTCACACAGCAGGTCTGCATCACCACATGAGTGCCTGATCCAAGGCAAAGTGTGACACTCAGGGTCCAGCCACTGTCCCACGGAGCCCATCACCACGGGAGGTCTTAAAAAGGGACCAGGTTTCCCCTTGGCTACACCTGGCTCCAGGCAGAGGCACAAGAGCAATGCAAAAAGCATCTGAGAGGACCTCAGCCTGAAGGGCTATCAGCCACCACCTTCCCTCTCCCCACACAAAGCCCAAAAGATAAGACAAGCCCCAGAAGACCCAACTGAATTTTGGTCCTACGACAACATCCACCCTTCGTTATCAGCTCCAAATTTCTGCTCAGATGCCTTGAGAACTTCCCCCAGCTCCCCAGCTCCAGCCTTCTGCTCTCCACACTCACCTTCCTCCCCACGTACACCGGGATGCCAATGACCATGGCAGGAATGGCAATGCCAGCAATGAGGGAGATGCCCACGGGAGCGCCGATCAACGTCCCCAGCTGCCACAGGATCTTTTTTTTACGACTCCATGGCTTTTTGCCCCAGAATGTACAGCCAGAGGGGCTTCATGGGAGTTGGGGAAAAAACCAAAAAACAATAACATGAGCACCACAGCAGCTCCAAAGTGTTCCTGAGATCCCCAAGTTCAACTTCCACATGAACAAACCCCAAAATGTAGGAACTGGGTAGACAATACAGAAAAGGTTTCTCTGGTTTTCCCCATCAGGATTAATTTGCTCATCAAGGTGATTATCACACTACTGGGACTATGTTTAATACCCAGTGTGCCAAGACTTTGCCCCATCCCTGGCAGTGTTGAAGGGCAGGTTGGATGGGGCTTGGAGCAGCCTGGGCTGGTGGGAGGTGTCCCTGCCCATGCAGGGGGTTGGATCTAGATGATCTTTAAGGTGCCTTCCCACCCAAACCACTGATTCTCCAAGGCTGGCTGGAGGAGTTCCCTTCCCTTGTTGGCCTTCCATCCTCCTGCCTCTCCAATCAGTCATCAACATTTTCTTCTTTCTGACCCAAAGAGCTGAACTTTCTTCCCACTTCACAGCATGAGGGTGCTCTTCCACACCAGGAAAAACTCCTCCTGGTACAATTAATCATAGAACGGTTTGACTTGAAAGGGACCTTCAAGATCATCTAGATCCAGCCCCCTGGCATGGGGACACCTCCCACCAGCCCAGGTTGCTCCAAGCCCCATCCAAGCTGCCCTTCAACACTGCCAGGGATGGGGCAGCCACAGCTTCCCTGGGCAACCTGGGCCAGGGTCTCACCACCCTCACACCCAAGAATTTCCTCCTCATGTCCAACCTCCATCTCTCTTCTTCCAGTTTTAATCCATCCCCCCTTGTCCTCTCACTCCCAGCCCTTGTCCAAAGTCCTTTCCCAGCTTTCCTGGAGCCCCCTCAGGCACCAGAAGGCCACTGGTGCTGCTCCTCTCCTCACCTGAGGTAATGCAGGTCCGAGATCTCCTTCATGCAGAGCCAGCAGAACTCGCAGCCGCACACGGCGCACGTCATGTGGTTGCAGCTCCCGTCGTTCATCTTGATGATGTAAGCACTGCACCGTGGGCATGGCTTGATGTCATCAGCTGCAGGGAGGAAGGGTGGGATTGGTTAGGGGTGGACCTGCTGGAAGCAGCTCTGAGGAGAAGGATCTGGGAGTCCTGGGAGACCGTAAGACACGAGCCAGCAATGTGTCCTTGTGGCCAAGAGGGCAATGGAATCCTGGGGTGTGTGAGGAAGAGTGTGGTCAGGAGAGGCCATCCTACCCCTCAGCTCTGTCCTGGTGAGGCCACAGCTGGAGAACTGGGACCAGTTCTGGGCTCCCCAGTTCAAAAGAGCCAGGGAACTGCTGGAGAGAGTCCAGGGAGGGCACCAATGACTGGGGGATTGGAGCATCTCTCCTCTGAGGAAAGGCTGAGAGAGCTGGGACTGTTCAGCCTGGAGAGGAGAAGGCTGAGGGGAGACCTTATCAATGCCTACAAGTACCTCAGGGTGGGTGCAGGGAGGATGGAGCCAGACTCTGTCCCAGCGACAGGACGAGGGGCAACAGGGACAAGCTGGAACATGGGAAGTGCCATTGGAATATGAGGGAAAACTTCTTGACTGGGAGGGTGACAGAGCCCTGGGACAGGCTGCCCAGGGAGGGTGTGGAGTCCCCTTCTCTGGTGACAGTCACCTTGAAAGTTTATTGTAGCCTGGAATGGGATGTATTCCAGAACATGCTTAAATGCTGGGATCACTCATCCCTGCCCTGTGCTGGCCAAGGGAACAGTGTAAGAACAAACCATTACAAAACTGCTCCACTGAGGTGATTCATGGGCCAAGAACAACAGAACTGGGAGAAGACATCGGAGAAACTCCGAACTTGGCTTTCAAAAGCAGCCAAGAAGGGGCACGGGGTCTGCAGCCACCCAGTGCAGAGGCTGCCCAGTCCCCAGTCTGGTGCTGGCAGAGCAGGATGAGGCTCCTTCACCTCTTCCTTAACTCAAGTGGCACCTGGTGGCAGCGGGGCCGTGGCTGTGCAGCAGCTCAGGGCCCTGCTGGCAGCCCCTGCAGCGCTCGACAAGATGAAATCCAGCTGCTGAGACCAGCTCACACATCATTAATCACCACATTGAATCCAGCAAGAACGGGGTGGGGAAAAACCACTGTCTGAAGAACCTCCCATTCAGTGGTGAAGTGCAAAGCTCTTCCTGGCAGGGCTCTCCTCTAACGGGGTGTAAAAACTCAGAAGCTCTGTTGTTTCTTGCTGGTTTGTACCGCAGGCTGGGGCAGCATCTGTGCTGTTCATTATCAGGGAGGGACCTCTAACTGGGGCATGTTGAGCCTTGACACAGCACTAAGCCACCTCTGAACCACCCAGGGCAGCTCCATTCTAACATTTTAACTCCTGACACAGACAGCCAAGCAGGGTGTTTTGTTTGGGGGTAGGGCAGGACTGTATGAAATGGCCTCAGTGCCCATTTCCAGAGTCAATACAGTTATTATTAACAAACTCTAACTCAGCAGACACAGCAGCTCCTACCAGGCAGTGTAGGAGTCTGTGGGTTGGCATTTTTTTCTGTGCCTGACATTACAAACACCTAACAGTGCCCAGAAAGAGGCTCCCCACACTCAGCTGGGCATGAATGTGACTCCTCACTGTCGCAGCAGGCAAACTGGAGGAGTTGCAAAGCTAAAAAAGTACCTATTTGTTCAGGGTTTAGATCAGCAAGAAGCGAGAACATCCAAGATCAAAGCAGCCACAAGCCTAAGCAGGGTGGGTAAGGGAAGCTGCTGTGCTGTGGAGGGACCCAAAGCACATCATCACCTACTGATGGGTTCTGCATCCTTGAAGGAGCCCACTGGGTAAGTGATCCATGGGACAGCAAAGTGTCCTTGTGGCCAAGAAGACCAATGGTATCCTGGGAGGCATGAAGAACAGTGTGTCCAGCAGGTTGAGGGAGGTTCTCCTCCCCCTCTACTCTGCCCTAGTGAGGCCACAGCTGGAGTGTTTTGTCCAGTTCTGGGCTCCCCAGTTCAAGAGGGACAGGGATATACTAGGGGAAGTCCATCAGAGGCTACAAGAATGGTGAAGGGACAGGAACATCTGTCTTACGAGGAAAGGCTGAGAGACCTGGGGCTGTTTAGTTTGGGCTGTTTAGTTCCACCTCAACATGAGGAAAAACTTCTTTACTGTGAGTGTGATGGGGCCCTGGGACAGGCTGCCCAGAAGGGAGGCTCCTTCTCTGGAGACTTTCAAGGCCCGTCTGGAAGCATTTCTTTGTGACCTGCCCTAGGTGGTCCTGCTCTGGCAGGGGATTGGACTTGATTTTCAGAAGTCCCTTCTAACTCAAACCATTTTATGATTGCATGATGTGTTCCAGGGCACAGGAGAAGGGGAAATGACTTGGGGTTTCCCCCCTGCTCTGACCCGTGGCTGCTGGAAACCCTCTGCTGTGCCAGCAACATCCCCCACGGGGCACTAACCCCCTCAGCTTTGCCAGGATGGGCTTTTACACCCAAGTGGCCTTTCCTCAGCTTCACAGACATAACTGCAGCACTGAGTAAAGCCCTCCCCCCAAAAAAGTGTGACTCCATACCTGGGCCAGACTCCTGCCCGTAGCTGAGGCCCGAGGTGTGCTTGGTCCGCACGCGGAGCGCCTGAGCCCGCTGCTGCCGCGCCATGTCACACGTCTGGTTGGGGTGCCAGATCTGCTTGCAGTGGTAGCAGAACTCTGTCTGGCAGCCATCCCTCTCACAGGTCAGCTTGGGGCAGCTGGCACAGCCGTAGGCGATCACGGCGTAACTGGAGAGGGAAAGACACGGGGGGGGGGGGGGAGTCAGGGAAAGGCAGAGTTATCCCAGCGACAAGGGGATGATCCTTTTAACTCAGCCTGCCCGGGGTGGCACGGGAGGCTGTCACTGCCTGAGCTGCTCTGCTGGAAGCAGCTGCTTGAGGAGCTGTTGTGCTGAGCCACACGTGCTGTGACCCCAGGAGCCGGCAGCCGTGTTGTCCCCTGAGGCAGCTCAGTCCCCTCTCCCATCCCAGCACTTCAGGTCACTCTCCCTCTTGCAGCCTGCTCGCCCCACAGGTGGTTCCTGCAGGGCCTGAAACTCAGCAGGGCTAACTGGGTTACTCGGGGCAGACACCTCTGCTGCAGGCAGCTCAGACACTGCTTCTCTCCTCAGGAACTGCTGCCAGTTCTCACTCTCAACTCGCACAGACCAGATCTGCCTTGCCCGGTGTGCCCAGCTAACAGCTTGCTGTTCAATCACAGAGTTGTTCTGGTTGGAAAAGACCTGTAAGATGATCGAGTCCAACCATAACCCAACTCCACCAAGCCCAGTGCTAACCCATGTCCCTCAGCACCACAACTACATGGCTTCTAAACACCTCCAGGGATGATGATCCAACCACCTCCCTGGGCAGCCTGTGCTGGTGTTCAATGGCCCTTTCAGTGAAGAAGTTGCTTCTAATGTCCAATCTAAACCTCCCCTGGTTGCAACTTGAGGCCATTTCCTCTTGTCCTGTTGCTTGTTCCTTGGGAGAAGAGACCGACCCCTCCTCCAACCTCCTTTCAGGCAGTTGTAGAGAGTGAGAAGCTCTCTCTTCAGCCTCCTTTTCTCCAGGCTGAACACCCCCAGGTGGTGTCCCACTGGTGGTTGGGTTATCCCTATAGCCAAGGGTGGCATTTCACCCTCCTCTTATTTCTCCTGGTCCTTCCCTCAGCCACACGGAGCTGGAGAGCATCCAGGAGGTGCTGAGTGATTACAGGCAGTGCCACAGTGCCCTGATCCAGTGGATTGAGGTCTCCCCTCAGCCTCCTTTTCTCCAGGCTGAACACCCCCAGCTCCCTCAGATGCTCCTCATAAGGCTTGTGCTCCAGACCCTTCCCCAGCTCCTGGTGCTCTTTCCTGTGGCTAAACTCCAATTCCTTAGAACAGGCATGTGAGTGGATGTCACAGGGCTCAGAGGAGTCCAGGAAATCTGAGGTTGTCCCGGGCACTTCTATCAACCAAATGATTCTAAAACAGTGGAACAAGAGGTGTTCCCACATGCAGCCACCTCAAGAAGCAAGCTCTTGTTGATCTCCACAGAATAACCTTTTTAAAGAGCAGTGAAGAACAAGGCTCTGCCCCTGGAGCGCCCCAAAACTTGAGAAAAACCAACTGAATGAGCAAGAGAGGGAGGCCAGGTTCAGCCTGCTCCCTTGTCTGACAGCAGCTCCCAGAAGGAAGCGTGCTGGGTACACACAAGTCTGAGCAGCCTCACCAAGCACCATGACAGGAAAACTGACTTACACTCACCGAGGGTGAGGCTGTTTCCACTGGTAGGGGCTGAACTGAGCAGCTCCAGAAGCTCCTTCCGAGTTCTGTGACACCCATATGGCAAAGGGTGTTTTTGTTGCTCATCCTCAGGAATTCTGTCAGCGGCCAGGGGGAGAATAACTCCTATTTCAGGTTTTATATTTAGAGCTTGTGTAGCTCGAGTTGTATTGCCTCTTCTCAAGAGGCAGCAGCGTGAGAACTACTGAATGTGTCACACCACAATGATTCACACCCCGTGGGAGTCTGAGCAACTTCACCCTGCCAGGCATGATCGCCAAGGAAACAACCTCCCTGGGCCCAGCAGCCACCGTGAGATGGGGCCAATATTCCAGGAGAGATGGGATAAAAATGGCCTGGGAGGGACCAACTTAGCCCCCTCCCATGTATCCTGTCTAGGGAAGATACTGCTAAGCATCCCCACCCTGCCATGATCTTGCAGGCAAAGACCTACCCCTGGCAAGAACAGAAGTAGCTTCATCTGCCCAGCTGTGTTGTGACACATTACAGCAGGCTAGGAAAGCTCAGTGTCATATATTGAGCAACCCTGTGCTCCAAATTAACCCCTCACTAGAGATGGAGGGTTGGCTGTTGGTTTTTTTGGGTTTTTTCTAGACACTGGAGCAAATTCTGTGAGAAATGAACACCCTCACTGTTTGTATTTTATTCCTAGAGCTGAAATGACAAGCATCCCCAAAGCTGTGGGGAAGGAAACGAGGTGGCTGGTTGTTAGGGAAAGAAATAACATGTCTCTGAATTTAGGGTCAATTAGAAAGAGGTTGTTGAAGCCAAGTGCCCAGGATGAACCACAGCAGGATGTGGATGGCCAACACACGCCCCCTCCTCCCCTGACCTGGGACAAACAGCTGCTTCCAGGCTCAATCCCAGGAGACAAAAAGGGAAACTCTGCCTTTTCTCCGTGAAGCAACAGCAGTGAGACCCAGGAATGGCACAGCACCCTTCCCAGCCCACTCCTTGGATGGCCAGGAGTTGCCTCCATCCCTCCTCCTGCAGGAGTCAGAGCCTCACCAGCTGCCTCCAGCCTCTTTCACCGAGCTCAGCCCACACGGCTCTGCTTCCTTTAAGGTTCTGTTATTCTCCCAAGCATCTGGGAGAGATGCAGGATGACAGACCCTGGGCAGCAGAGCCTTGAGTGTAGCAAGGGGAGGGGGGGGGGGAAAAGCTGCAAACATAGAAAATTATTTGTATTGCGGTTGATGGCGCATCAATTGACCACTGTTTCCATGGCAACACACACCAGTGTTGTGCTGCTCCTCCTCCTCCCTGGCAGCAAAACCAAGCTCTTTCATTTAGGAAAGGCTGTGGAACGTGTGGGAGGGACAAGGTGCTGGGGGGGTGGCACAGGGCTTGTCCAGCAGCACCTCGGTGGTGGGTGGCACTGGGTGCTGAGCAGGGCTGAGCCCCCCGGCTCCACGCACAGCACCCCTGTGCTGGGGAAACCCACTGTGAATAATTCATCCCCTGGTTTTACAGCAGCACAGGGACACTAGGAAGAATGAATAGAGAGATTAATCCCCCTCCCTGCCAGAGGGCTGATTCCAAACAGCCTTTGTTCAAGTGCTACAGACACACCAGCAGCTCCTGGTCCACGACTCGCTCGAGCAGCACGGATCCACACGCTGCCAGGGCTTCAACAGCCCCATGGTCACTTCTTCCTTCCCCTGGGCAGCTCGAGGGAGGCTGCCCAGGCATGGCCTGCTAACCAGGGAGGAGGCTGGAGCTCACAGGGAGACCTGTGCATGACACAGCTCTGCCCAAATCCCTCAAAGCCACGGCAGGACCAGACTGGGTTAGTGTGACAGAGGCAACGCCCTCTGGGCCGTGCTGGGGTTGGCTCCTTCAAACCCAACAGCCTGGGTGAGGTACGTGGCGTTTACACCTGAGCACAGATAAATATCACAGCAGGCAAAGAGCTGAGATTCAGTGAGCAGGAACTGGATTTTCTCTGGCTGGTTAACAGCAGGGGCATTCCCTCTGCTATTGCTCCTTGTGCAGCACAACCTGCTTTATCTCCCTGATCTTATCCCCAGCGCTGCTGAAATATCAAGATCTCACACTCAATTCTGCTTCAGAAAGGAGCTAAGCTATTAACATTGCCCTCTGAAGAACTAAGCCCTTACACAGCACCGTGAAAAGGGCAACCTGAGCCAGGTTAACCCATTTGCATAGGGAGGCTATTACAAGGCTCTGATTAAATCTTGACAACCCTCCCACCAGGTTTTCCACTCTGACTGCTGGGCCAGACTTTCCTTTCATGTGCTTGCTACCCAGAATTGCAACCCAGGCTGAGTTCTAAGCTCAGCTTCTCTGCCCTTCTCTAAGTTTCCCAAACAAAGCCCTTTTCCAGGCAGCTTTGGCTTATGCTCAAACAGAAACCTAAAAGAGAAAATGAAAGCAACACGCAGATAATTATAAAGTCATCATGCTTGGCTGGGCTGACTTCTGGACAGACAGACGTTTCCTCACTTAGGCAATAGATAATGAGTCAACATCACTCCTCTGTGCCATGTACCCACATCCTTACTGGGAAAAAGTGACCGTTTACAGTTCCTCCTTCCCTGCTGTGGAAGCTCCAGGGTGTCCCTCAGCACTGTCCCCACAGCTGGCAGCAACACACTGGCAGGGAAACTCCCAGCTTCCCATCCGAGCAGAAAAAAGAGCTCTTTTTCTTTTTGTGTTAAGTGGGGAAACGATGGCTCAGCTAAAACCCCCTTCAAGTCCCATCACTTGTACCCAGTTTGTCTGTATTTCCACAATCCCCAAGGTCAAATTCTAGTCCTTTTAGTGAGGCAGTGAGGTCAGAGAAGTGGCATTCTGGTACCCCAGGCCCAAACTTGACTGCTGACAAGTGAGCAAGGAACACCTACAATGGGTAGGGCCAGATGTGTGTGGTGGTGGCAGCAGCTGTCCTGGGACCCCCTATGAGGACAGCGGGTGGGATGTCATCCCCAGGACCTGCTGGGGACACACAGCATCCAACTGGGACGGTGGCTCCAGGACCATCCCAGCTGGGACAATGTCCCCAGCTGTCCCAGGACCATCCCAGCTGGGATAACTGTCCCCAGCTGTCCCAGGACCTGCCCCTGGGTGGGGGTCTCCCTTACCTGAGCTATCCCAGGATGGGCACCACCCCACGGGGGACAGCGGGTCCCTCCTCCCCAGGCTGTCCCGGGACAGAGGGGGCATCACCTCCCGGGCCCCGCGGTGCCCCCGCGGTCTCACTCACCCGCAGTCGGGGGCCGGGCACCAGCGGCAGTCGGGGTCGGCGGCGAGGCAGCGGCGCAGCATGAACTCCTCGTACTTGGCGACGAGGTGCGGGGAATCGCGGAGCAGGCGGCGGATGTCGGCGGGGTTGAGGCGCTCGCTGCACTCGGGGCAGCAGATGTTGACGCGGGACTCGGTGATCTCGATGCGGAGGTACTGCCGCAGGCAGGCCCCGCACGACCGGTGCGGGCACGACAGCAGCCGCGGGGCGTTCTCCGCCGGCTGCCGCACCAGGCACAGCGGACACTCCAGCTCCTCTTCGCTCCCACCCTCCGGGACCACCGGCGATTCCTCAGGGGGCGGCGGAGGCGGCGGCGGCGGAGGCGGCGGGGCCGGCGGGGCGGCAGGAGGCGGCGGGGGGGTGGCGGGAGGCGGTTCGGCTTTGGCGCGGCGGCGGCCGCCGGCGGCGGAGGCGGCGGCAGCGGAGAAGACGCTCTGGAAGGAGAGGCGGCGGCGGCGGCCGGGCTTGGGGCACTTGGCGGCGGCCGAGTGGATGGAGGAAGAGCGCGGCGACTCGGAGTCCCGCTCGGAGCCCATGGCCGCTGGTCAGCAGCGATGTCCGAGGGTGGTTCCGCCGAGGGTGGTTCCGCCGAGGGTGGTTCCGCCGGGTCCCGCCGGGTCCCGGGGCCACCTCCGCCGCTCTGCAACGGCAGCGGCCGGGGCTGAGGGAGTGCGGCACCGCGCGCCGCGCCACGCCCCTTGCCCCGCCCCCTGCCCCCCCGCCACGCCCCCCGCCACGCCCCCTGCCACGCCCCTTTCCCCGCCCGTCAGCCGCCGCCGCCATTTTGGCCGCTGGCAGCGCCCCCGGGTAAGCGCGAAGCCCGAGGGTCCCGGGGCGGCGGAGGGGTCTGTCCGGGCCCCCCTCCCGCGGCAGCCCTGTCCCGAGTGGCTCTGAAGTACCTCGGCGGCCTGCGGCAGCGCGGTAGAGCTGCGATTCCCTCTCTACAGCTCGGTTCTCCTCAGCTTCCCGGCCCCCCTCAGCTTCTTCCCGGCCCCCCCTCAGCTTCTTCCCGGCCCCCCTCAGCTTCTTCCCGGCCCCCCTCAGCTTCTTCCCGGCCCCCCTCAGCTTCTTCCCGGCCCCCCTCAGCTTCTTCCCGGCCCCCCTCAGCTTCTTCCCGGCCCCCCTCAGCTTCTTCCCGGCCCCCCTCAGCTTCTTCCCGGCCCCCCTCAGCTTCCCATCTCCCCTCAGCCTCCCTCCCTCGGCGCCCGCAGGGCTTGCCCGGGGCACGGCTGCCCAGCCCGGGGGGGCCCACCGCGGCCTGCTGGCCTCCCCCCGCCGGGGCCTTGCTGCCCTCCCAGGCTGCTGGTGGGTTGTGGAGGGGCCTGGGGCTGCTCCCCCGGAGCAGTTTGCTTTTTAACATGTCTCTTGTTGGGGAGTGGGGTCTGTAATGACAGGATTCCCCTCTAAATGAGTTCACCTTACTGGTGCGTCTTGTCCCTTGCTGTGTTGCCTTCCTTTGTACTGTTTGTGGAGATTTACTTGCCCAGGAACCCCTCCCCAAGCACAGGGTTTAGCCTCTTTCTCCCAGAGGCACCAAAACTCCGACCCCCTTTCTTACTGCAAGTCGTGCAGAAATTTAAAAGCCTCTGTTTCCTTCCAGGGTTCCCCCGTGCCCGCAGGGGTCTGCCAGCCTCATCTCCCATTGAAAGGCAGATAACCTAACAGGAAGGATGCTGCCTCTTACAATGCAGGGGAGGCGAAGCAGAAAGATCTGCTGTGTCTATGAAATGCACATTAAATCAGCACAGAAGGGGCTGCTTTCCTCGTCGACTGTCAGCTTGTGACTGGACTGTAGCTATTCATGTGACGAGTGTGGCTTCATCAACTGTCTTCCAGCTATTGCCACTCCTGAAATAATTTCTCTCAGCAAAGCCTATTTGCATAGTTATTACCTGGCTCCTTCCTGGCTGTGGAGGGCCCTGGTCAGTGCCTCTGGGATGGAGAACAAGGTTTAGAGAACAGAACCTGGGCTGACAGCCGAAAGCAGCTGGTTCCGGTGCTCGTGCTGCCTGACTTGCTGTAGGCAAAGACCCCATGCCTGCCTGTACAGCAGACATAATGATGCTGCTTCCCTATTTGGTGGAGGGGTGAATGAAGACACAGGGAGAGTGAATCACCTGCATAAGAGCACACAGATGAAGCCTCCTCCTCTCCTAATACCCTTCAGCTCTCCTGTTACTTTCCCTACGCTGCTCTTCACTAATTCTGTGCCTGTTGCCCAGTGCTCATCCCAGGACTCCTGCTGCACCCAAGTCCTTCCCTACAGCCTATGATCCCCAGACATATGCCAGCTCTCCCTCACCTCTGCTGTGCTCCAGCGTTCCTGCCACAGCACACGTGGCTTTGGCCCAGCTGGAAGTTTTGGACCACACTTAGGATTGGCCTCAGAGTGTTAAATTCCTGCCTAGGATCAAGTAGGCTGTTATTAGCAAGCTGATTTAGTGAGGGAGCCAAACAGTCCTGCTCCAGGAGAGGCAGAGATACTCCCAGGGTGCCTGCAAAGCCTCTGGGCAGTGTGAGCTGCTGAGGTTTGGTCTCTGACAGGTCCATGGACAAGCATGAAGATACTTAGCGTTTCTCTGATGCTTCTGGTGTGGAGTTTCTCGTCTACCCTGATAGATGAAAAGATCCTCTCCCTGTTTCACTAGTGGGAAAGAAAGGCCAGAGGAAGGAAGGAGAGATGTTGTACTGGTGTAAAACAAGATTGTATTGCAATTAGTTATTCCTGTCTGAGACAGGTCAGGCATGAGGCATCTTTAAATGGCTCTCACTACCCATCTGTAGCAGAGACTGTCTTGGTTTGATGATTTCACTAGAGAAATCACAATCCTGACTGAAATAGAGAAACCTGAGCAGGACTTGTGTGTGGGATGGATCTCCCAGACAGCGCTCTGACAGCTCAGCCCTACGTCCTCTGCAGCGCAAGAGCACGGGCTGTAACTAATTGTGGGAAGGTTTGATCTCAGAAGCTAAAATGTGAGACAGGCCTGAATTACCAGTAGTGCAAACACAGAGAGACAGAGAGCAAAACCATCTGGAGTGCCTGGGAAAGGCATCAGCTCTCAACATGCTGATGGGGCAGAAATGACTCTTCATCCTCTTGTATGAGGAACCGTGTTACAAACAGGGCTGAGGGAGGCCAGGGTAAAACCAAGGGGCTCACGCTGACTTCAGAGCCATCTTCCCTGCTCCTGAGCTGCACAGACCTCTTTGTATGTTTTAAGGGAATTCAGTGCTTTTCTGGAGCTCAGAGATAGACTCCTAACTGTCCTGATCCTGCCGTGGTCCAGACATACCATCTACTTGGAAACAAGTTCTCCAGGGCTGAGGTGTTTCTCTGTGGTGAGTTTCCACAGCCCTTGCCAGGAGCAGAGGCTCCAGCTCAGCACGTTCCTGATGAGGGAGCAGTTTGAACCCGGTAGTTTGTTTTGATTCAAACTGGGGAAAGAAATAGAAAGCCAGCCAGGATGTGGTGCTGGGAAGGAGAGGACAGGGAAACAGGCTGCCAGGGAAAGGAGGTTGGAAAGTCACCGGATTGGGAGTGAGATCAGCTCAGCCCCTCCCTGGGATTGCAGGGAAACAGTCACCAGTCTGACCGTTAAACTGAGGGAAATTTGAATAGATAAACAGGAAAAAAATATTAATAACAATTGGGAGGGAGGAGAATTCAAATGCTTCAGTGAAAAGCTCTGCAAATCCCAACTCTGATAGGGAAATTTGCTCTTGCTTACACTGGCAAAAAGCTGACAGACTGCTGACTGCCGACCCTGCTGCTTCAATCAGGGCAGGATTTGGCTCAGGCAGCTTTTAAAACAGCCTGAAAATGCTGTATCTCCCAGGAAAGCTTCCAGCAGCAGTGCAGGGCTTGCTTTGTCCAGGCACCAGCTGGAGCCAACCCACTCTGCCCAGTGCTGTTCCCAGCCTGGCTGGAGCAGCCAGGGAGGTTGGGCTGGGCTGAACCTGCCTTTGGGAAGCACAGGGCCGTTTTCCAGAGAAATACCCCAGCCACCCACACACCCCAAAACCCCCCCACAAAGCAGAGTGACAGCTCTGTCTCTGGCTGCAAGGAGGAAGAGCCTGTGGTGATGTAATGAAAACTCCCCTTCGTAATTCGGAGAGTGAAAGCAGAGGCTGGCTGCCGGGAAGGGATTGTGAAACCCAGCTCTCAGACTGGGAGGATTTGCATGGAGGGAACTGGGGTGTGCCATGGCTGGCAATATTGCTGTGGTGGGGTGCTGGCAAGCAGGAACACCAGCTTGGGTTTGCATCTGATGAAAAAGAAACTCCAGCTCTTTCCACCTCCCCTTAGCCAGCCTCCCCTTTCCTGGCTACCCAGCTGGCACAGGTATGCTAAAGAACTGCCTGTTGCTCTTGTCCCTGGTCTGCAGGACACAGGAAGGTGTTGAAACAGCTATTTTGGGACAGACAAAGAACCTCCAGGTCATTCTGGCACCGAGGTGTGAACCCCTCCCTGGAACAGACTGTTTTCTCCAGAAGTGCGTGGGTCTCCTCAGGGTTTCTCTCTCTTTAGCCAGACAGGGCTGGGCAGTTTGTTCATGGGTCACAGGTTGTGTTTCAGAGCAGATGGAGTTTAGAGAGAATCCAGTTCATGTTGCTGCTTTCTGAAATGGCCACAGACATGATGAAATGGGGGAAGGAGAGGAACAGCTTTATACCAGGAATTCTTCCTTGTTGCCGGACAGGGGCACTTGGGAATGACTCAGCTCTGGTCTCAGCAGGTTGAGACCTTTGGTCCTGCTTGGGTGGGACACTCACGGTTCTTAAGGGGATCCAGAAACATCAGGATTCACCAGTTCCAAAATGAGGATAACAGTCTTCAGGGTCTGTCCCCAGGGACCCCTCACAGGGCACAGCCAGGCACCTGCTGTGACACCTTGCAGAATAACCCCAGAGGTTGCTACATGTGGTCACAGCATCGAGATGAAGGTGAGAGGGACAGACAGACCCAAGCAGCACAAAGGTAGTTTTAAACCTCTCAGAGGTGAAGGGTGGGGGCTTGTCCCAGCTCCCTGCCCTGAAGAGTCATCTCAGGAGTGTGTGGGCCTCCCTTAATTCCTCCCCTCCAAGCCCCAGCTCCCTGTGTGCCCAGCAGGGATGGCAATCTTGGTCTGTCAGAGGGGTTCAGTGAAGCTTAACCCTGAGAGCTTTGAGATCTGTGGTGAGGGATGCTTTGCATTCACGAGGTAGCAGCTGTGTGTTCAAGGGCTGGAGCTCACTGGGGTCATCCTCTGCCTGGGCCCTGGGGAAGCACTGGGTTGTAATGACATGCACTCTGATCATCTCTCAGATGGAGATGTCATTAACGGCCGTTTATGTGTCTCCAGGGAAGACACCAGTGGCTGGGGAGGGCTCTCCCCAGCGTGCAAATCTTTCTGGGTTGATCTAGTTCATGTTCTGTTTGCCTCTCGTGGTCCCCCGAGATGTGTTCAGGGAAGGGAAAGATGATTCTGCTCAACTCCCTTTTTCTCTGCTGGACGAAACAAGGACTGACATTCTTTTAAGTGAAGAGCAAAAAGCAGGAGATGGGAGCCCTGGGATCAGAAATTCAAGGCTCTTCCAAGAGGATTGTTCTGGTTTACTCTGTGGTTATACCCCCTCTCCCCTCCATCTCCTCATCCCACTCTGCTCCCTCCCAACACCCCCACACACAGCACAGCAATCTTCCATTCCCTGCTGTGACTTTCTGGGGAAGATGCTGAAAGAGTTCCCACATGGAGCTCTCTGAAAGCATCACTCATCCCTGGCAGAAGAGGCCTGCAGACTGGGGAATGCTGTGCTCCCCCTCCTTGAAATCATGGATAGAGGTGGGTGGAGCAGGGAATCATGTTGTAAGCTTGGGAGCTGCCTACACACGTGGAAAGTCTTTTCAGCAGCTGATAAAAGAGGTGGGAGGTGGGGAGATTTTGAGGGGGAAGGACTTGGAGGTTGGCATGTCCATAGAGCTCACCATCCTGTCTCCTCCAGGGCTCTGCCAGCCAGGAGGGCCACAGGCTTGGCCCTGACATCCAGGCATCCAAAGAGGACCCCAAACAGGGACACAGAGAACGACCATCTTACCTCAGCACTGACGTTAAGGTAAAGAGTGTAAAGCAGTTCCTAGTAACAGTAATCTGACATGCTTCTCCCCTCCACAAAAGAAGCTTTTCCTTTTGTAATAAAAGCACAGGCTGTTCTGATTTCTTTCTACACCTGCTGCCCTGCACACCCACTCTACAGCTTTGGGGACAGAAGTGACAATGACCCCCACTCTCAAGTCACTCTTACTGGTGACCTGCTCTCCTTAATGACAGGGATTTATAACCTTAGGGAGCTGCCAGCAGGAAGGTGCAGGTCTGATCCCTACAGTACAAGGAAGCAGCCAGACTCTCTCCTCACCCAAGTTGTTAAACAGACAATTATGTGCTTGGTCTTGCCATAAACACAAGCAAATTAGTCACTGGAGAAAACCCCAGAGCCTGGTTGTGGCTAGAAGGTGGGGGTGACATACACCTCGGATAGCAACAGGCAGCTGCCTGAGGTGGCAGTGGCTGGGGACTCAGTGGGGAAGGCCAGGTGGCACCAGCAAGAGGCACGGTGTGACAGGGGCAGGAACCTAGCAGTTGCTCTGGAGGCTCTGCTGTCCCCTCACTCCCTGATGGCAGCTGGTTTTTAGGGTGCTCAGCATCTTGCAGGATGTGAGCAAACGCGGCCGCAGCGGAGGCAGCAAGGATCAAGGTGAAATCTTCAGGAGGACCATTTGTGGAGGGCTGAGGAAGGGTTTGTTCTGCCCTCGAGAGAGCAGATGGAGACAAGCTGGAGCACTGGCACGGGGCTTGATTTCTGCAAGGAGAACAGAGTGAGGCACTGGCCTGGTTTGCAGGAAAGGAGAACAGTGTGTCACAGAGAAGGCATTGAAAGGACCTGAGGCTTCTGCCTCAGCTTTCTGTCTCGCTCCTGCAGACACATGGGTGCTTGGGAGTTCAGCAGCCTGAACTGGAGGCTGTCCTGCAGCTGGCACAGGACAGGAAGCTGTGGGCCTCTAAACAGTGTCCCTGTCTCTGCTGGAGGTCCTTGCATTCCTCAGCAGCTTTCCCCCTACAGCAGGAGTACGGGAACCAGAGCTGGAAGGGAGGGCCTGGGACAAGGCACCAGCTCCAGTGCCCAGACCCACAAAGAGACCCCAGCAGCATCTCAAAAGCTCACAGCATCTCAGACATCTTCTCCAGCTGCTGTATCCCACAGACAGGTAGGGCTGGGCACACCACACGTTTCCTACAGCCGACCCACCCATTTCCTATTTTCTGCAGACATGACAACTCGTGAGTTAATCTTGCAGGCCATAAACTAAGCTGTATTAGCAGACACCATCTGTCCTTTTTCATTTGCTGATGCACGACCTATTTTGCTGTGTAGTGGAGCAGGCTCTGCAGTTTCAGGGCTTGCATGTGGCAGTGTCCCTGTTGCCAGGCTCTAATCCACTGGTCGCAGTGACCTGCTAATGGGAAGAGGCTCCAGTGAACTGAGCACCAGGAGGACCTGCTGGCAGGAGCAGGTGGTGGCTGAAGCCCTGCTGGCTTTGAAGGTTTTAAGCCCTGAGCCCAGCACTAGTTAACACCTGGGAAGAGAAAGGTCTTGGTGGAAGTTCCAAGGACAAGAGCATCAAGTGCCCTCATCAAGGCCTCTCCATACCTCAACCCCCTTCAGCAATGACCATGGGAAGGTCACTGTGATATGACACCCTCTTAGGGCCACCACCCAACCTTCACAGCCCTGCACTAGGGCTGGGGACAGTAAAAGTGAAGTAAGAAAAATGAAAGGGACTGTTTTCATCTGGGCGGGGGAAGAGAAATAGTCCCTCACTTGCCAGGAGGTCACTGCCATTGTGGAGAGAGACCTGAGCCTCTCAGGTCTATTGAGGACCATCTGGGAGAACTTTTAACATGGGGCTTAAACAAAGAGGTGGTACTTTTTTCCTCTGAGCAACACTCAGTCTGGGAGATAAAGTTTTCAAAGCACCACCTTGGTACCTCCAGAAGTGCTGTGACAGGAGAACATCCTCATATCAAAGTGGGCTTCATGGGAACAGGCCATGTGGTGTGCTGAGCTCTCCAGCCTGGGATAATTCCTGTGCTTTACAGAAACAAGGCAATGGCAATCACACCAGGACAGGAAGAAAATTCTTTCCTTCTCCCTCTGAGGGAATCTGATCCTGTCTTGGAGCAGCCTGGTGACCCTTGTCTGGGTACAGAAGTACAGACATCATTAAAGGTCATAAAACCATCTGGATATTTCCATGCCCATTGTCATTTTGACTTAACCACCTCTCAAAGCAATTCCAAAGGTTAGTGCCTTACTGCATGAAGCCACATTTCCTTCTCAATTTACCAACTTTTTATATAACTCAGTGCTGGTGGCAGAAATTTTCCCTGAGCTCTGAAATAAAGAGCAAGGAAATTCTGTCCTTGTGTGCTGCTGGGAGTCAAGGAGGGAAGTGAGGGTGAGAGGTGGGTGCTGACACACTCAGCTGTTACTCAGGGTGGTTCCTGACCTCTGCCTGGGGTCCCAAAATCCACTGGGGAATTTTCAGCTTCCTGCCTCACCCACACAACAAAAAGTGGAAGAGAGAGTAGAAGGAGTTATTCGGGCTGCCCTTGGCATTAGCCAGACAACTTCTTTCTGAATTAGCTCAGTTGCACCAGTTGGGCTTTCTGAGGAACTCTCAACCTGCTGGGTGGGATGTGGCTTGAATCCACCCCCTTCTGTGCCATCAGTGTCCTCTGAGTAGCCAACACTGGCTGCTGTGAGGATGGTGCAAGTCAGCTGGGCTGGAATCATTTCCCTTTCCTGCTGTTTCTGCTCTTTTCTCTTAAAAACTGGCTTAAGATCTGAACCCCAGGGTTTCCTACCCAGCTGCAACCATCACTGGGAGTAACTTCTGCCCAGTCTTGCTGCCTACAGAGATGCTTGACTCCATCACAAATCTTGCTAAGCACTGGATACTCCCAGCTCCCAGTTAAAAAAGTCCTGCTTCCTCCTTCCTGTCTTCACTAAGTCCAGTCCAGTTCAGTCCAGTGCTCCCTAGTCCATGCTGTGGACACTCCCTTGGGGTCTGCATCAGATATGAGAAGAAAGAATGACTTTCCTGCAAGGTACTGTGATGTCCCTGCTACTTTCCTGCATGGTGTGACCTCCATCACATGCTGTGGGGAGAGGGGACAGTGGCTGGTGTCAGGGTTTCTGTGCTAGGAACAAGGTTTTCAGCTTGGGGTATAAATCCCCCCAGCAGGACTGATCCCAGTGTTTCTTATTTATCTCTGTGCTTTGGGAAGAGAATTGACTCAAGAGTTTGTGTTGATCTCAGGCCAAGGAACAACCATTTCCCCTTCACAGCCCAAAGCCACGGGCCTCTTTTCTGTGCCATGTGAGGAAGAGGAGCAGGGAAGGGCAGTGCTTCACCAAGACTAGAACATATCCAGATCTACCATCAGGGGGTGGGAAGGGGAAGAAACAGCCCATGAGGTCAGACCTGGAAAGGGCAGTTCTTGCCAAGAACTGCCTGGGGAACATTCCCATTTTCATAACCAGCAACAGCTGCAAAAAGGGGAAAGAAGAGTGATCCTGGCCCTGCCAGCAGCACCTCCCACCTACAGCCAGGACTGGGGAGCAGCACAGTGCTCCCAGCACTGGCCCCACAGCAGGGAAAACCTCTGTCATTTTCCAGAGGGCTGAGCCAGCACTACCCAGGTGGGAAGTGTGTGAGCCTCTCACTGTGAAAATCGGCTCCATCAGGGTTCCCTTGTCTCAGATGAGATCTTTCCCCTGCCTGACCCTCGGTTGCCATGCCCCTGCCCTCATCCTGCTTCAGCCCAGGGCTGTGCTCAGAACAAGGTGGGAACAGGGAATGGGAAGCTGCACTTTGGTGTGCCCTTCATTCCTGGGCCATCATAGAAAGGTAAACAAGGTTGTTCTGCCAGGCTTTGCTGCTGACCCACCCCTTCCTTCCCTCTGCCTGGTGCCATGACCACAGGCTCTTTCTCTCCAACTTCTCTTCAAGCAGAGCCCACCTTTACTGCAGCCAGGAAATTCCTCCTTTCCCTCACCCCACCACCACCATGAGAAACCCCCTTCCCTCTCTGGGGCTGCTCTGATCTGTAGGTTGCCTTGAGTTCAAACAAACCCCTGTGCTTTCTGAGGAGGTTGGACTGTGCAGAGCAGAAAACTTGAGTAGGAGGTTTCTGGGGTGACCAGCGTGTGCTGAGACCTCAGGCACGTCTCTGAAATCAGGCCCTGCTGTTGCTCCACACCATCCTTCTGTTAGAAGCAGCAGCTATGACCATCTCTCATCTGTCCAGCTTTGCCCTCTCTGATCCAGGCTGTCACCCCAGTTCCCCTGAGCACCAGGAAAAGTCCAGTGCCTGCCACTGAAACAGCAGTAGCTGCCAAGTGCCTTCCCAGCTACCTCTGAGCTACAGGATCCCTCTCCAGCTTAAGCCCTGCAGTCTCATGGGGGCAACTATTGGCAATAACAGCCCTAACAAAACAGAGACAGCCTGACTTGATGTGGCCTCCCTCTGCCTTTCCCTGCCCTCACAAATATTTGGGAAAAAGCCTCTCAAGGCAGCGCCGACTCCTGCTCTTCCCGCTGTACGTGTGGATCAGCCACAGCAACATGCTGGGGTTCACGTAGCTCTGGGTCCTGCTCCAGCTATTCCCACCCACTTTCCATGGATCTCCTGCAGGATTCCCAGCCCAACACAACACCCAGGGGTGCTGCCCATCCCCAGGCACATAAGAGTAGTCCTCTCAGCGTGGGATAAGCACCAAAATTGCAGCTGGAGAACCTGGCAGTGGACATGGAGCAGAGCCCTGTCCCCGGGCTGAGGACCAAGAATGCCTCTTTCCCATCCAACAAGCCAAGGCTTTGAGCCCTGCCAAACCCCAGTGTTTGTTCCTGCCTTTGGCAAGAGAGAGATGGCAACAGAATCATGTGTGAGGCAGAAAGAGGAGTTCAGTGAAGGAGGGAAGTGGGTTTCTCCTGGGTCTCTGTGACCTTTTCTGGTTTGGAAATTCCAGGAGATGTGGAGAGACACCAACAATGCACAGCGAGGGTGTTTTAGCTGCCCCAGCAGCAAAACAAACCCTGTGGCCTCCTTCAGTCAGAGGAGACTGGGGCCCAGAGCCACAGCCCTGCCTTTGGCTGCTGGGGTGGAACCAGTGGAAACCCAGCTCCAGGGAGTCGGTGCCTTTGCCTGTTTGCAAGGAAAATTTATTTGCAGCCATGGAGCTTCACTGTGGACACCTTGTCCTCCAGCCCTGGCTCTTGGATATAGGTCCTGCTGTGTGATGGGAACAGTTTTTCTTCTGCTGGCAGCGGTTGAGCCAAGTTCTCCCAGAGATTGTGGACTGGGAGTCCTATCAGCAATGCCCTTGGCCATGAGGATCCCATTGACTCCATCCTCACCACCCTCCTGAGAGAAGCAAGCACAGAAAATAGGGCAGAGCCAAGAAAAGGGCCAAGACCCAAGTGTCAAACCAGCTCCAGCAATTTCTCCCTGTGCTTCCAGCCCTTCTTGCTTAACCTCAGAAAGAAAAAGCAACGTTGGCAGGAGGAAGGGAAAGGAGCAGGGTTCTGCACAGGTAGGTCAGGGATCCATCTACTTTCCCCCAGAGCTGAGAGATTTATTGCAAAGACAGAAATGCAGATTTGGCCAAAGAGATAATATGTCTGTTGGGAAGCAGAGAACTACTGATTACTCAAGTAACCTCAGCTATTAAACAAATGGCCACCTCAGCAGAAGGAAATTTCAGGCTGGGTTTAGGGAGAGGACAGAAGGCTCCAGGGTGGCCCAGGCAGGAGTGGGAACACACCAACTGCTCTCCTTGACTCAGCTGCTGTGCTGCCTGCCCTGCCTGCTCTCAGTGGCACCAGATAAGGAGTGAAAACAAACACAAGGTAGGCGCCTGTGAGTGCCCCTGCAAAAGGAACATGAAAACATTCACTGCCAAGGGAAAAAGGAAGGACTGAAAAGCCTCTCAGGATCTGTCTCAGCTCCCAAGGCCCTCTCTAGATACAAGGAAAGCTCCTCCTGGTGCCCCAGGCCTCTGCAGAGCTTCACAGGTCCACAGCCCTTCCCCAGGAGGGTTTGTCTTGCAGGCTGGGTACCAACACCCAGAGCACAAGCTCCCATGGATTGCATTTCTGTATGGCTGTCTATCTAGCAGTGATCACCTGTGGTGGGGACCAAGCACACTGGTTTGCAGCATGGCTGTGGAACAGGATCCCAGCAAGGCACTGGGAGATGTCAGAGGCTTGGCTGCTTCAGCTGATGTGCAGGTGCCAGGCTGTGCAATATTCACGTGATCATCCCTTTTGCAGTGTAAGCAACTTATAGAGGGAAGAGCAAGGAGAGCCAACCAAGCAATAGAGAAGGTCAAGGACTAGGAGGGTTGACTTGGTCCTTCTGTTTGAAGGAGGTCCTGGTGCCATCTCCCCATGAAATTTTGCATAACCTTGAACAAATCCAGTGGGAACATGACTTAGAAGCAGCCCTGGCTGCATTAGCTGCTGGCCATGCAGAACTGCAGCCTCGGGGACTGGAGCTGCAGAAAAGCAGCACTAACTCCTCCTTGAGCCCTTCCCAAACTGCCCCCAGGAGCCTGGTTCAGGCCATGTCCAGCAAGGCCTCCTCTGAAAGCACCTTGGCTGCACCAAGAGTGGCCAGCAGGTCCTCTCCTCCCTTGCCTACCCATGTCAGGCACTTGGCCACCTGGGTGACAGCACCACAGCCTGCTTCTAAAAGCCCTCACACCTGGGGCCTCCATCCCATTGCTCCCACAGGAACCCCACACAGCAGCATGAGCTGTTGCTGTTTGCAGAGTGACCAGGAAATAAGCAGCAGGGTGGCCACCCCTGGCCACTCCCAAAGGCTCCCTGCAGACCAGCACCTGCCTTTGTGCAGCAGGATGGTGCATCTGACTGCAAGAGCCTTCCCTAATTAAAGCATCTTTAAGCTCCTCATTGCAGATCTGCTCTCTCATGTACAAGCCCAGCATTCCTGGCCGTGTTTCTCCACAGCCCCACTGATCCCCTCAGCCCTTTCATGGACGTGTGAAACACACACAGATTATTTCAACACAACAGCTGTAACAGGAGCATTGGCCTCTCCCTGTTGGTGGATTTCATCAAGGTTTCTTCAACCCTGCTGAGCTTCTGCTTTGGGCTTCCTCCATCTCCACCCCAGTCATGGTTTCTGGCACCCACAGGGGTTACCAGCTTCTGACCCCAGATGTATTTCCCTAAGTCAGATGCTCACTGAGGAACTTGATGGGCAAAAGGCAGGTTGGCATAGACTTGGAGGGGGATGCAGATGAACCCACCTTCTGTTTTGCTGAGGTGCTGCAGGGCACTGCTGCCCAGCCTGGGAGCAGGGGCAGAGCCCACCCTCTTTTTGGGAATCAGAGCCGTGAACCCACCGGCTTTTTCGAGGGTTAAAAAGTGAGCCCAGCTTTTGGATTAGGAAGAGAGATGACACTCTGCCCCGGGCCAGGGGCCAGCACAGCACACGGGTGGGGCTGGGACACTGCAGGGCACAGAGGTGACCGTCACCCCCTGTTCCCTGCCAGCAGATGGGATCCCGTTACACAACCGTTACGCTCCGGGGCGACACGACATCCAGAGCCTGCTCAAGGACTTGGGTTATTTTGCCTTCCAGGTCTGCAGATCCCCAGGACCCACGTCCAGAGACCTCCTGGCCACAACTGTGCCCCTGGCTGCCTTCCCCACAGCTACTGCGTCCTGCACAGGCAGGGTAAGTGCTGGGGCTGCTGGAGATGTGCAGGGTAGGATTCCCTCCCCAAATCCGTGCTGCTGGGCTCCATCCCAGTGTACCAGCTCTGCTCACAGCCTCCTGTTAGCTAGCTGCAGCTCGGGGGCACCAGGTCTCCAAACTTCTGGTTCATTTCACCAGTAATTCATGCTCTAATCCCAAGAGGGAATTCCAGTCCCCTTCTCCTGAGAGGGACCACGGCTGCTCCCCAGTCCTGCTCCCCAGTCCCTTTAGCCCATCCTGGAATCCCAGGTACTCCTGGCTCTTCCCAGCACAGTGTCAATGACACACTGGCATCCTGGTGAGATGCATTTACAGCTTCTGCACCAGCCAGCCGGGCTCTGACCCAGTCTCACTGTCCAAGAAGCAAGCTGTGCTGTGCCAGGCAGGGGGGGCACTGTGCAGCATCACTGCTGCCAGCGAACCGTCCCACATCAGGCAGGAAGATACCGAAGCAGGCTCTGATCCCACAGCCCACCCTGTCCCGCTGCAGCATCTCTTACCTCACCCTGGAGCCCACTCCCGCTGCAGTTCTCTTCCCTCCGCAGTCTCCCGGCTCTCCCTTTCCCACTCCCCTTCCCTCTGCGCCACCTCCCCGGCGTGATGTCAGAGCAGCCCTGCCCCCGCAGCATCCCCAGCACCCCCACCGCCGCTTCCTTCCCTTCCCAACGGTTGCCACAGCGACGGGAGGGGGAATCCCATCCTCCGGTCCTCCTCGTAGCACCCACTGCAGCGCTTCCTAAAGAGCCTGGAGACCAGGGGAAGGACAGGGTGACAACAGGGAACAAGCAGCAGGCAAAGGCCAGCAATGATCCATTGTACAACCGAGGGATTTGGTGCTACCTGCCCACAGCAGACACCCTTGAGTTACCCCCCCTCACTCCCAGGTCAAGGTCAGAAATCAGGTATCCATCAGAAACTTAAAACCAGCTCCCAGCCAGACCACCAGGAGTCAGTGGGCTCATTAGTCCTAACCACAAACCCACAGTGAAAGGTTATTCTGCAGTCTCTCTTTGGCAGATGGTTTCATCAGGAAGGGAGAAGGACAGATACTGTATTTTTAGGACTGCAGCACATTATGAATGGAAAGAGATGGCCCAGGGCTTTGCCTCCCTCCCTCCCCCCCTCCAAGATACTGTTTCTTTTCAGCAGAAATATTGCTGCATTAGAGAACAGGTCACTTCCTCCATCAGTGAGAATTCAGTGTCCTATTTGATGCTGGTCCTTGTGCTATAAATAGGATTTTTTTCCCCCTTTTATAGCTGCTGGATAATTGTGTGTATGAAATACGAACAGTTTTCAAAAGAGTGCCTGATAAGCAGCTTGCTGGAGTGAAATCACTGAACAGAAGGAATTTACAGCACCTGCAGAGCATCATGTGCTGTGGAAAACATTCAAGGTCAATGTGAGAGAGGGAGGCCACAGAACAGATCCAACTACAGAGGATGCAGGCTGGAGCTAAGCAGCCCCCCCAGAGCCTCCCCCCAGCACCTCATTTCATGCTCCACACTTCAGGAAGGATCAAACGGAAGCAGCTCAGCTCAGAGGAGCCAAAACTTCTCCATCCCACGTACTAGAAAACCAGGAGGAGCAGGCAGAACAGGTTTTTAAAACAACAGCAGGCAAGTAGTAGAGGATACAATCCCAAACACCAGAGGAAGAGCATAATTCAACATCCATCATCAAAAGCTACAAGGGAAGGACACCACAAACACCAGAGGGGCACAAGCTTGCCTTCAAAAAACAAAAGGGAGGGAATGTTAATTGGACATCGAGGTAATAAAAGCAGCAGAGACTGAATGGTGAGGAGCAAGAGAGCCCAATTATGCTGAAGAAACAAGTCATTTCTAGAGGAAATGGGTGTGTGCAGCCTGAGCCTTTCTGTGCCTAAAGCAGAGCCCCAAACATCAGCAGGGCTGCAAAGGGGGACCCAAGGGCTTTGGGGGGGAAACAAGGACCCTCCATCATCACATCAAGAGCACAGCCTTCCTGTGAGATGGCTCAGAGAGCCAGGGCCTCTGTGGAGCAGGAAATGCTCCTGGTTGCCAGATTTGTGTTTAGATGGTGGAAGGGAAAAGGAGGGATGAAACCAGGTAGGAAAGGCAGCCCATGTGCAGAAGACACACAGGGTGTGGCTTCCAAGGACAGGAGGAAATAACATCAACTTCTCCCCACACTAATGATGCAAAGGGAGGGGGGGAAAGCCAGGAGTGACATCTGTTAAAAACTTCTGGAAGGAGCTCTGACCGGGAAGGGTGAGGATACACAGGGGCTTGGTGCTTTCAGCATCACACGTGAAGAAACAAGCAAGAGAAAAGCAGGAAAAGACACCATTGCTATGGTGATACAAAGCACTGGAACACACACAGAGAGGGAAAAAAAAAGATTAAAAAAAAAGGAGATAAAAGGAATTTCAAAGCCCAGAACATCATCCTTGAGATAGGATCAGGCCCCAGGATCCACCCAGCTCAGTTGTTAGTTGGCTGTGCTGTCATCTGCTTCCTCCTGTCCTCCACTCTGCAGGTCAAAGAGCACACAGCAACAGATCCAAAATGTAAAGGGGTTATTTTATTATTGATTCAGAGGATAGACAAGGCACCATTTGATCTAAAAAAAGAAATGCAAAAAAACACCCCCCGATTAAGTGTTACTTTTTGTTTTTTGCAGTCAGTTAAGGAAGTCTCTTTTGCATTTCTTCAGCATTGCAAGAATTCCAGCTTGGTCAAGATCCCAGGAAAGCCACCCCATGGCCAAGTAAGGCAGGCTTGGACTAGAGCCACAGCCCCTCTGTTCAGCAGCAGAGAAACCTTGAGAAGTCTCTATGCCAGGGTTTAGGAATGCAGCAGAACAAGACAAGCAAATCTTCCAGGAAAAGACCACGGGCATCTTTTTTTTCCCCCCCTCTCTTTCAATTTCAGAAATGAGGCATTTGTTTGCTTTTGGTCCTCACTGACAGGAAGCAGCTTTAGGGAAATATAATTAAAATCACAGCACACCTTGAAGTGGCCTCAGAGTACCAAGAGCCCCTGAGACAAGCCCTGAAAATCCTGGAATGTCATCTAGCCCTGCCCTCTTAACAGGTCAAGGACCCACGTTTGATCACTGGCAGGGAAGTTTCACTCTGTACCTTTGTTCTGCCTCCCCAACCTGTAAATTTCTAAGGAGAATGCCATCTCCTCTCCACAATGATTCTGCTAAGTTAAGAAATCCAAACAAAAACCACCCAAATCAGCCCCCCAAGCCCCTTGTCTACCACCTCCTTATCCCCCTCCCATCAATGGTAACCCCCTCCCAGCTGCCCTCCCTGCCTCCCCTGCACCCAGGGGAGGGCTGCAATGGGTGCTGGAGCAGAGTGTGCAGCATTTGATGGTCTCTCATCTGGTTCACGGAGTCACTCAGCTGGAATAAATGGGAACAAAGAAAAAAAAAAAAGATTTAGGGATAAAAAAAACCAACCCAAACGAAGCATGGTTTATGGCAGGAAAAGGCTGGTGAGCTGGATGCAAAGTGAGCACAAAGGAGGGGGGAAAAAAAAGAATGGAGAGTGGAAAAAACACATTGTTCTTGCTGTGGAGTAAAACCTTGAGCAAGTCCAGGAACACCAAGGGGCCAGGAGCCCCTCCTGCCATCACAGCAGCACTTGGGGGCTGCAGCTCAGCTCTTGGGCTCTCTCAAGATGCCAAGATAAAAGCTGCTTCCACTCAGAATTCCTCTACAGTCATTCAGGACGCAGAGGCAGTTCCAACACACTGTCCTCTCCTCTGGAGTGCAGCATTCCCGCTATCCCGACCTCCCAGCGCGCCAGAGCCACGCGCTGGGGCTGCCCTGTCACAGGGAAGCCAGGGAGGACAGACAAGGACAGAGAAGACACTGGCCATCTAGGGGATCCCAGGGGACCAGGGGCTGCGAAGGGAACCAGCACCATTTCCTTTCCAATGCTCTCTCCCCACAGTCACGTCCTTTCAAAGAGCAACAAGTCAACTGCTTTCAGTTTCTGGTGCTATTTCCAGTTTGCTGGAAGGGAAGAGGTTGTTTCCCTGCAAAGGACATAGGAGGACAGAGAGCTGTTTTCAACAGAAGAGAAATTAACAAGAAGAGCAAGAGATGTCTGAGAATTAGGTACCTGCTGTGGAGACACAGCAGCTCAGTGCACAGGAGGGAGCCAGGCCATCTCCTTGACAGTACTTGGTGACACTAAATCAGTAAACATACAGGGAAGAGGCCAAAGGACAAAGTTTTATCTGGGCCAATCTGCATTTACAGCGGGGTCCTCCAGGAAGGGCTGGAATCCCACACGGGCAAAGGTTGTCACCAGCCTTGCAGGGTCACCATATAGCAGCACAATGGCCCTGAGAAGCTGGGGCACTAACCACACCAGTCGTGGTGTCCTCAGCCTGACAGAGCTGTTTGATTGGCTCAAGAAACAAGGCCATTTCCATCATCTCATAGTGAAGGTCATTGGCTCAAGGGCACATGAAGCCAGTAGTTATTAAGGCTGCTTCTCAGGCCTTGAGAAATCATTTGTTTTGAAGTAAGGCTTGATTTAGACTTTGGGATCAGGAACTCAACACATCTTCACCTCCTTGACCAAAGCCAAGGCAAGAGTGGAGAGAGAAAACCCAAGTCCTTTTCTTGTCCTCAGGAGATTCCATCTTGCCCCACACAGTGCCTGTCAGACTCTGAGCAGAGACTTCACGTTGTTAAAAAACCCCAAAAAACACCTCACCAATATTTACAATATTGGGGCCCACAGATGAGGAGAGGCTGGAACCTCCCCAGCTCTCCCCCCATAAGCCCCATCAGACCAGGAAGAAGACAGGCAGGCTGTGCTCTCAGGTAACCTGCTGTTCCACAGAGAATGAAGCACAAGCAACCAGGACAAGTTCTCACCAGCCCCGAGCAGCAGCACAGACAAGCTCTCCCTCCCACGACTGACACCCTCACAGCCTCCCCACAACCAACCCCTGCTCCATTTCCTGCAGCCCACACAGTGACACCTACCCAGCCAAGGTCCCTCACCCACTGCTCAGCCCTGACCTCCAACCTTCTGCTAACTCCCTGCGGGGCAGCTGAACGTCCAGCTCCTTCCAGGGAGCTGCAGCTCTAGACTGAAACAAAAGCCCTTTGCCCGCGGGGGTGCAAACCCCGCTTGTGGCAGCGGGTGCTCGGGCTCGCTGCGACCTCTAGGGGACAAATCTCCGGCACCCGCAGCCCTTGACATTCACATATACCGAGATGGAGACCGTTAACAGCTTGTTTAATTAACAGTTAGCACAGCCCTGCCTCGGCTGGTCCCCTCCTCTTCTACTCTGCTTGTTTCTTCACCCTTCCTGGCCCCAGAGAGACAGAGATAGAGACAGAGAGAAGAAAGGGAGAGCTCCATCCTGGGACGGAGCCCTAAATGAACATAACCAGGTCTTTACATGTGGCTCTGGAGAAGGCTGCCAGGATGCTGGCAAACACCACGTCGGGAGACTGGGAGGCATCCACCGCCGTGTGGATCCCTCGCTTGCTGTAGTAGGAGACCAGGGGGATGGTCTGGGTGTGATAGGCCTTCAGGCGCGTCTGCAGGGCCGTCTCGTTGTCATCCGAGCGGCGGATCAGGGGCTCTCCAGTCACCTGGGAGGAGAAGCAAGGGGACAGTCTCCAGCTACCTGCAGCCTGGCATGCTCCCCACTTCTCTCCACAGCTATGACAACCCCAGCTCCCCTCCGAGACCGGCTGCAACGTGGAGCTGCAGAGGTGATGCCCAGGGGAGAGTGGGGTGAACCAAAACGAGCCCCAGAGCAATCACTGAAGACAGAAGGACTCAGCATCATGTTCTTTCTGCTCCCCCCACCACTCTGCTTGCTAAAAGGAGCCTCAAAAGCAGACACCGGCTGCTCCCCAGGAGGGAAACTGGCACAACCCACCACAACTTCAGCTATGGAGAGAGTCCAACAAGTTCTGAGGCTGGCAGAGCCTGGGCTGTGCCCCTCACTCATCCCTCCAGGCCTTGCTCCCCACTGTGCCATCAGCTCAGGCTGCCCAGGCAGTTCCCCACACTCCCCAAAAAGCCAAGACAGAAGAAATGACGTGGTTTTTTTTTTCCAGGGAGGCTGCAAAGCATCAGCTAAACCCAAAGCAATGTAAGCTGCAGCCTTGGGAGCTCACATACATCGTCCTTCATGTGCTCTTTTGGGGGTCTGAACTCCTCGTGGTACGAGCGGCCGCTCGCCGGGTGAATCAGCCTAGGACAGAAAGGAGATGTCAGCAAAGTAGCCAGGACAAGCTCTTCTGAACCTGCCACCCATCAGCACAGAAACATCTGCAACACCAACGTAATTAGCCTCTCTCTATTAAGAAAAAAAAAAAAAGTCTCTTCTAGCTATTTCTGTTCCAAGGACCTATTTAGGCGCTTGAAAGAAAAAACACAACAAAAAAGCAGCTGTGCTAGGAGATGGAGAAGAGGTTTTATCTGGTGCTTTGCTGGGCTTGCTCCTGAGGTCTGAAGATGACCCAGGACAACAGCAAAGCCATGGGAGATGTCTGTGTGTGCCTGCGTGGCCACAGCTGACCCCAGACAGGCGGTTCAGCAGTGCCCAAATGTGCTCCCTGCCAAAGGGAGCAGGAATAGGCTCCAGAGGGCAGGAGGCTGAAGACATGAGCTGTCAGACAGGGGGCTTAAAGCCTGAACTGGGTCACCAAGGACAATGATTCGTATCAACAACCCCTTTTCATAGGGCAGCGAAGGTGCTTGGAAGGGAAGGGACAGCAGGGAAGGGATCAAGGCAGAAAGGCTCTAACACAGCAGGAATCTAACAGCCCAGCAGGGCAGCAAGAAGCCCAAATGAGGGTGCTCTCCCCTAAACCAGGAAACCCCACCCCATGCACTGAGTGTTTGGGAGAGAGGAATTACCGTCCAGTGATTCTCCGGATGAGCAAGGAGTCGGGGATGCTGAACTCAATGACTGAGTCCAGCTTCTCTCTCCTCTTCTCCAGGAGCTCATCCAGCTGCAAGAGAAAACACCAGCTGAGAGGGGCAGAGGCACAGGTGAGGGCTGGAGGAGGTGCCAGGCCCTGGCCAGGAGCTCACAGACCATTTCAGCCTGTTTCACCGTGCGCGGGAAGCCGTCCAGGAGGAAGCCGTTCTTGCAGGGAGGGGAGTCCAGGTTGTTCTCAATCAGCTCCACCACCATCTCGTCGCTCACCTGAGGAGAGGACATGGGTGCCAGGTCAGGAGGGACACCCCAATTTTATACACAGCTGCCATACCCATCTCTGTGCCCTTTTCACAGCCCTTCCTGGTCCCAGAGGCAGCAGGACACTGCTGGAAAAGGACAAAACCTGCCTGTGCCAGGGAAGTGTTCCCTGCCATGGATGTCAACACCAAGACGTGGCTACTGGGACATTTCACACCAGGGACACTCCAGCCTATGCTGCAACCTCACTGTTATAAAGGTTGTGGCATTTCCAGGGAGCCCATCAGCCTGAAGACAAACTCCCTAGATTATTATTTTTTTAAAAAAACAAACAAAACAATCCACAATATAAAATAGAATCATGGAATGGTTTGGGTTGGAAGGGACCTTAAAGATCATCCAGTCCCAACCCCCCTGCATGGGCAGGGACACCTCCCACCAGCTCAGGTTGCTCAGAGCCCCATCCAGCCTGCCCTTGAACACTTCCAGTGTTAAATATTATTATTTATAATATAAATTATTATATTTATTTACAATTAAATATAGTAAGTATTCAAATACTGACATAATCTTTATTTCCTGTTACTTTGTACCTTCACCCACACGTCCCCCTCTGCAGGGAGGCCTGGCCAGGAAGGGCAGAGAAGGTGATTTGCTCCTTGACTCTCATAAACCTCGTGTGAAGGTAAATGCCCCAGAGTCACTGACAAGCTCTGACCTCACTGGGCAGTTTTTCCTGTATCCTGCTGGAATTACTGCCTTTTCTACCCTGCAGCATTTGGAAAAGCACTGACAGATGCTGCAGCCCCAACAATAGCTGTTTACTCCAGAGCAGCTCCCCTCAGCAGTGCTGTTGGCTCCAGCTGGGACCCAGCAGGGTTTGGGATCAGACTGTCCCAGCAGACATAAGCAAGAGCCCCAGAGCTGGAAGCAGTTTGGGTGAAGCAGCAAGTCCTTGCTGTGCTTTCCTGATTACCCCTTTCAGAGAAAGGGATCCTGCTTCCTAATCAAGCATAAAAACCCATCCCAGGCTCCAAGTGCTGCTGTGCTCCCAGCAGAGTTATCGGGGAGCCAGAGGAGGTTACTGGGATCCCCCTGAGGAGCAGCTGGTGCTGGTGGCCACACACACGTGGCAGACACCACCAGCCTCACCAGATAACATCCCTATCTTTCATAACCAGCTGGGATATTGCAGGCTTGGTGTTGCAATACAAGCTTTGAGCAAAAACTGGAGATAAGCCACGTTGCTCTGCCCACCCCGAGCCCTGCAGGTGCTCCCTGGGGTGTTCTAGGCATGGAATAGACAGGAGCAATACCCAAGATCTGCCCGGCACTGCTGAGCCTTGAGGCAAAATGCTGCAATTTGGTGTCCTTCCAGTTCCCCCCCACCCAAGATATTTCAGTCATTTTGGCAACATAATTAGATCCTCAGAAATGGAATGAGTCAAAGAACCCAACTCCTGTCCCTTGAGGATCCAAAGTGTCCCTTTCACACAGTGCTATGTGGCACTCACTGGAACTACCCCAGCAGCCCCCCTCAATTTCACCTCACAGTTACAAACAAAGAGCATTTATGCAAGAACTGGGATGTAGGTGAACCCTCTGGACAAACTCTTCCACCCCACAGGGGTCCAGGCATCACATGAAGTGACAACATCCTGCAGCTCCAGGGACAAACCTGCACCTCCAAACAGGGTCTGGGATGGAACCTGCTGCTAAACAAGGAGCAATTTTCAAGTGCATGGATGTTTTCACAGGATGTTTTTCCTGGAGGATCATGAGGAGAACACCCACCCCTAGCTTCACCCTACAATTTGCCTTCCACCACTAATTGGGTTTTGTCACCGAGGCTTTTAATTAAGAGGTGGCTTTTGACTGCTCTCATTCCAGGTGCTGCCAGCCCACCTCCCCTCCCAGCCCATCTCTCTGCTACCCACCAGCTTCCCGGAATCCATCGTCTCTTTCAGCCTCTTGCCCAGCTCGGACCCCGAGGCCACCATGGCCCGTAGCATGTCCCCGGTTGCCAGGTGGCAGACACAGTAGGTCTCGGCCAGCTTCGGAGCCTGCGGGAGAGGACGGACATGAGGTGAGCTCACCGCGGGGGGCTCGGAGGCGGGACCTGGGGAGGGGGGGACACTGGGGCTCTGGGTCCCCCACCCCACTGGAGCCTTGTTCTCACTCGCATCAGGACCGGCCAGCACGTGGCAGGGCCCGCGCACAGCCCCGAGGGAGCAGGGCACCGGCTCTAGAGAGGGGTCCAGGACAAAAAGGGCTCCGGTTCACCGGTCCCTGCGGGGCCGCGTGTCTGAGCCACCGGGAAGGAAGGCTCGGAGCCCTCCGGAGCGGGGCAAGCCGCACACCTCCGGCCCTCAGCGGGGCCATGGAGGCCCAGCGCCCTCCGGAGCGGGGCAGGCCGCACGCCCCAGACCCTCGGCGGGGGAACGGAGGCCCAGGGTCCGCGTCCCCCCCCGGCGAGGGGCTCAGCTGCTGGTGACGGGAGTGGGAAGGACCGGTCGAGCCGGTCCCGTGAGGCGACCCAGGACACCCGCGCGTCCCTTCAGCCCGTGCCCGCTCACCTGCGTGCCCTTGCCGGCCCCGGGCGGCCCCAGCAGCACGGCGCGGATGCCCTGCCGGAGCCCCGGGCCCGGGGCCTGCCCGCGGCCGCCCCCCGCCTGCGCGCTCGGAGCCATGACACCGCCGACTGCGCGCGCCCCTCGTGGGCGGGGCCTCCGCGGGCACGGGGCGGGGCTTCCCCGGCGGTGGGCGGGGTTAGGCGGAGATGAATGAGTTGTACCGGGAGTGGGCGGGGTTTCGTATGAAGTGGGCGGAGTTTTATGGGGAAGTGGGCGTGGTTTGCTGGGGAGTGGGCGGGGTTTCTCGGCCCCGCTGGCCTCCCGTCCCACAAGGTGCCTCCCGGTGCTGGGATAAAACAGCGGGAAAACAGGCCGGGATCTCACGGGAGGCAGGAGCTTCCTTGGCGCTGGTGGCCAGGGGAGTCCCTGGCAAAGCCAAGGGGACAGTGCTGGGATGAGGAGCCCAAACCGGTCCCTCCCACCCCCTCCTCACACGCAGAACGTGGCCTCCCCAGTGATAGCAGAGGGGGAACTGTGAATTGACGAGGAGAAACCTCCCCTGCTCAGCCCCTGGTGTTTTGTGGGATGGAGCAGCGGAGCCGATTCCAAGTGCGCAAATGCAGGCAAAGCCACGACGGATCCAGCAGCCGGGATCTGCAGGGCTGGAAGGGCTGGGTCTGCTGCCGGGGAACCCACCGGGACTGGCAGCAGCAGAGTGGGTCCCTGACGTCTTCCCGGCTGCCTCCCCCCGCCGCCGTCCCAGCCAAGCAGGCACTGCTCCTCTTCTTTCCCTGGCAGCTGCATTTCAGAGGTATTTTTGGCTCCCTTCCCCCCCGTGGGTCCCTCGCACAGGGCAGGGCTGCAGGCTCCGCAGCCTCGGGATGGGGACGAGCTGTTGGCACAGGGAGGGACCCGGTGAGAAGTCGGGGTGTCTGCTGGGGGCAACCCCAGCCCTGGGAAGGGGTGGGCGAGGGTGGGAAGCATTCCCGAAAAAGGGATAAAGGATGCTTGGAGGCAGCTCAGCCAATGGGGTGGCTGGGACTGGTTGCCATGGCCACGGTTGGGAGGCAGAGCAAGGAGGGGGGCGCTGGGATACAAGAGGTGCAGAGCCCCCCCCACCCCACCCCTCTGCAGGGGGAACTGGTGCAGGGGCTGGGACAGGCAGGGGAACTGGGGCACGACAAGCAGCTGCTGCTGGGGCCAGTTCATTCTCATGGGAGACCCATGGGCATAATTTCTTTAAATGATTTCTAAGGTAATTAAGGGGGGGGGGGGTTCTGCGGGGGTCTGCTGGGGAGGAGGGGGCTGGGGGGGCTGCGGGGAGGGACCAGGGGGGCTGGAGGGGCCTGGCACAGGGAGGAGGGACCTGGGGGGGATGCCTGCAGATGCTGGGTGGATGTTGAGTTTTGGAAATGGTGGGTGGAGGGCATCCTGCCACCAGCACCTCTCTCCCCTGCTTAACCCCTTGCACTTCTCCTCCCCGGGGACCTGGGACCCCCAGCAACAGCCTGGGGGTGCTGCAGGAGCTTGGCCTTCCTCGGGGGGGGGGGCATGGCCTTGTCACCCAGGAATCAGACATTGGGTACTGGGGGGATGCCCAGGGCTGGCAGGAACCACCCAGTCAATTTCTCATCATTTCTGTGCCCAAGCAGGACAGGTTGGGTGCTGGTTAGTGAAGTCTCTGGGGAGTGAAGGATAAACCTGGAGGATTTGCTCTCCTTTCCTGAGCTTGAAGCTTTAAGAGCTTCAAAGCCCAGATTTTCTCCCCATTCCCCATCTCTGGAATTTGCTGGTGGGGTTTGCTCAATGCGTTACAACACCCTGTCCGTCCAGGGTCCTGGTGGTCTTCTCCTGGTGTCCATCTGGAATGCACTTCAAGTCACAGGGACCATGTTCCTGTAAAAGCCCTGGAGCTAGACCTGGATTCTTGGAGTGGAAATATTTCCTGCAAGCTCATGCTGGGTTTTCACCTCCTTGGATTATGGGCTGGGCTGGAACCAGGGGAGGAGATTGTTAAAGTGATTGTGTCTGAGCTTAAAGCTGAAGCTCTGCTAAGTGTGTGAGCCAGGGAACACCCTGCAGCTCAACTTGTCCCCTTGTTCCACACCCCGTGTCCCAGCAGAGTGCGAAACTGGAACCACAACACGGATCCAGAGCACCCCCAGGTCAGCCAGTGGCCTGTGATGTGATCTCTAAAGGTGCCTCCCTTTCTGTGGGGCTTGGAGGGATCTGGGAGACCCCAACTATTGGAAACTAGAAGGGAATGTCACCCCGTGCAGCCAATTTAGCTACAAGCTGGAGCATGTAGGGATGTGTCCTGGTTTTTATAGACCATCCCCTTTGCAGTGGAGTTGGGTTTGTTGTTAACTGTGTTGGTGCCTGAGCTGCTGCTGCAGGAGGCAGGGCTGCTGGGTGCCAGAACAACCTCTGAGCTGCAGAGAACTGTGTCTCCTCCCCCTGGAGAAGATGCTTTAACCCTTTTTTGTTAAAGAAAAAGGCTGAGAGACCTGGGGCTGTTTAGTCTGGAGAGGAGAAGACTGAGGGGGGATCTTACTAATGTGCATAAATATCCAAAGTGTGGGTGGCAAGAAGGAGGGGCCAGTCTCTTTTCAGTGGTGCCCTGTGACAGGATGAGGGGCAAGGGACACAAACTGGAGCACAGGAAGTTCCACCTCAACATGAGGAAAAGCTTCTTGACTGTGAGGGTGACAGAGCCCTGGGACAGGCTGCCCAGAGAGGCTGGGGAGGCTCCTTCTCTTTCAAGACCTTTCTGGCTGTATTTCTGTGTGACCTGCCCCAGGTGATCCTGCTCTGGCAGGACTCTGATCTCCAGAGGTCCCTTCCAACCCCCACCATTCTGTGATTCTCTGACTCTATGAACCCACAGCAGAGCTCTCAGCTGAGGTGCTGGTTTGGAGGAGAGCAGCAGAGAAGCTCCCCTGGGCAGCACAGCCATGTGTGGGAGGGACAGGGAGCACCTCGGGGTGCTGGTGGACCTTCTGGATCCTTTCCTCTAATTCTCCCTTTCTTTTTCCAGTGTGTTGCCTACCTAGAAGCTATACCCTGCATGAGGAGGCTTCAAACTAGCATTGTCACACCTTGACCATGAATGGGTACTTGGACAAGTCCAACTTCAGGATGGTGGAGGAGGGCTTCACCACCAGAGACCTCCTGGAGAACCTCCTCGTGGAGCTGTGCCAGGGGGTGAGGGCTGGTGGCTCTGCTGCTCCCCAGCAGCCAGCACCCACTGTGGGGAGGTGACAGCTGCTCACTCTGGCTCTCTCCTAGAGTGACCAGCAAGCCTTCTTCGTGGCAGACCTTGGGGACATGGTGAGGAAGCACCTGCGTTTCCTGAAGGCCCTGCCTCGTGTCAAGCCCTATTTCCCAGTCAGGTGCAACAGCAGTGAAGGGGTGCTCAGGCTGCTGGCAGAGCTGGGGACAGGCTTTGCCTGTGCCAACAAGGTAGGGTCATGGGAGAACAGCTCCAGTCAGCATCTTTTGGGAATTTTTCTGGGAGAGTGGCAGAGCTCACCCCCTTTTCCTAAGTTCCCACTCACCAGGTGCCACTGGCACAGGCAGGAATCTCCCTCTGCTGTCAAAATCCTCCCAGCACAGCCCAGAATTCCCTGTGCTCTCTGTCTGGTGGCTCAGGCTTGTTCCCTTTGATATTCCTGACTCTGGAATTGGGTGTCCTGGCTGGCTTGGCTGGTGCCAAGTCAGGTCCCTGGGGGTGCCAGTGCTGCAGCCACCCAACCCTCAGTGCCTTTCAGGCTGAGCCTGAAGCTCCCTGCTCCCTCCTGCCTCTCAGCTGCTCAGATTCCCCAGGGAGGATCCCAAGCTAAGCCAATTACTCCTACCTAATTAACCAGGACGTGTGACCAGGAGGAGAAAGTGCAAAGAGTGGTGACAGCTCAGACAAGAGCTGTGCCAGGGGACACGTGCACCAAACCTGCTTCACCCGCCACTTCTCCCTCCTCCTGGTCTCATTGCTGCTTGTAAAGATCTTGCTGCAACCAGCCAGGACAAAGTCCGCCCTGATCCCTTGGAGCTCTGGAAGAGCCCAGGCTGCACAGCTGGCAGTTTGTCCCCTGCTTGGCTGGCTGAGGCCCAGGGCTGGTGGTGGCCCAGAGACCTGCTGACACCAGGGCTGCTTCCCTGCAGGCAGAGATTGCACGGGTTCAAAGCATCGGGGTCCCAGCTGACAAGGTCTTCTACAGCAGCCCCTGCAAGCAGGTTGCCCACCTCAGATATGCAGCCAAGCAAGGTGTGGAGCTGATGACCTTTGACAACGAGGTGGAGCTGAGCAAGGTGGCCAGGAACCATCCTCGTGCCAAGTAGGTGTCTGGCAGCATCCTTGGAGTGAGGGGCTGGAGGGGGGGCTGGGGACTCTGGTGACAGAGGATCTGAAGTAGTGACAGGGCGAGGGGAATGGATCAAAACTGGCAGAGGGGAGATTGAGGTTGGACATAGGGAGGAAATTCTGGAGTGTGAGGGTGGTGAGACCCTGGCCCAGGTTGCCCAGGAAAGCTGTGGCTGCCCCATCCCTGGCAGTGTTGAAGGGCAGGTTGGATGGGGCTTGGAGCAACCTGGGCTGGTGGGAGGTGTCCCTGCCCATGCAGGGGGTGGGACTGGATGATCTTTAAGGTCCCTTCCAACCCAAACCCTCCTGTGTCTCTGTGAAGGCCCCTCATGGCCGTGTGGCTTTGCTCTGCAGGATGCTGTTGGGTGTTGCTCCTGACTCCAGGCCCTCTGCCCACCCAAGCATGATGTTTGGGGCCACACTCAAGTCCTGCCGGCACCTGCTGGAGATGGCAAAGGAGGAGGCTGTGGAGGTGGTTGGCATCAGGTACAGCACATGGTCCTTCTTCCATAGGGAAGGGGACTTGGGAAGCTCTGCCTTGCTGGAGCAACGCAGGGGTCTGTGGAGCCACCAGCTGCTCTGGCTAGGAGGGAGGTGGAGGCTGGACCTGGAGAGGTTGACCCTTGTTTGGACCAATTTGGGGCAGGCTTGTCCCTCAGAGAGCATCTGGGGGGCTCTGTGGGGCCGGCCAGGCAGTCTGGCTTGGGATGGTGTGTGGGGGGCACAGAAACTGTCCCCAGGGAGGGATCATCCCGGAGCCGTGTCCCCTGGCTGCTCCCTGGGCTGGGAGGGCCCAGCTGGAACAGGGACTGGGGCTGTTCCCTCAGCTTCCACCTGGGGAGCTGTGGGCTGGAGCCCCAGACCTTGGCTCAGGCGGTGGCCGTGGCACAGCTGGCCTTTGAGGTGGGCACAGAGTTGGGCTTCCAGATGCACCTCCTGGATATCGGGGGGGGATTCCCGGGCACAGAGGACACCCGAGCCCGCTTCGAAGAGGTGCGTGGCAGAGCCAGGCTGGGGGGTGTCCCCTGGGTCTGGGTCCCTGCAGAAGGACCAAGCTAACCAGGTTGGGGACATCTTCTTCCCATCCAGGTTGCTGCTGGGATAAACTCGGCCTTGGGGTTGTATTTCCCAGAGGGCTGTGGGGTGGAGATCTTGGCCAGACCTGGCAGGTACTATGTCAGCTCTGCCTTCACCTTCGCCGCCAGCGTCACGGGCAGGGAGGAGGTTCCTGCAGACCAGCCCAGCTCTGATGGTAGGTGGGATGGGATGGTGGGACTGAGGCTGGTGGGACAGTGGGGTGGTGGGACTGTGAGGATGGTGGGCTGGTGAGATGGTGGGACTATGGGCTGGTGAGATGGTGGGACCATGGGATGGTGGGCTGGTGAGATGGTGGGACAGTGGGACAGTGGGGTGGTGAGATGGTGAGATGGTGGAACTGAGGATGGTGGAATGGTGGGATAGTGAGATGGTGGGACAGGTGGATGGTGGGATGAGCCCACCCATGTGCCAAAGCCCCCCTCGAGTCCTCCTCCTTCCCCCCCCCCTCCAGAGGAAGATTCTAGCAGCAAGAAGAGCCTCGTGTACCACCTCAGTGATGGCATCTACGGTGCCTTCAGCTGCCTCCTGTTTGACAGCCCCTGCCCCAGGCCTCGGCTGCACAAGGTGGGGGTCTGGCCTGGGTCAAGGAGACCCCAGAGGGTCCCTGACATCGTGTCCCACCCCCTCACCCAACCTGCTCTACCTCACATCCTGGCTGGCCCATGGCTCCTGCTGCCAGAGCAGAGGCCATGGTGGCTGCCAGAAGGGCTATGACCAGAGTCTGTGGGGACTCCTGGTGGAGGCGAGGCAGGTCGTGGGCACTTTTGTGTCCTTGTCCCCTGCAGAGACCCTGCCCAGACCCCCCCTCACACAGCAGCAGCCTGCAGGGTCCCCTGGGCCAGGCCGAGGATCGCATCGCCGACGGGCTGAAGCTGCCTGAGCTGCAGGTGGGAGACTGGCTGGTCTTTGAGGACATGGGGGCCTACACCACCAGCCCCTCCCCACCCACGGGGGGTCCCCAGCCACGGGTCACCTACGCCATGTCCCGCCTGGCCTGGTAAGAGACACATCCCATGAGAGAAAGGTGAGGGAGCAGGGCTGAATCCCATGAGAGGTGCTGGTTTTCCCTCCAGCTGGGCTCCTCGCCCAAGGGAGAAGGTCAAATCCAAGTCCCAGAACCTGGAGATTCAGGGTGAAAACTTGGCCTCTGAGGCAAAACTCAAAGGTTTAATTTTTTTTTAAACATGGAGAAGCTTCAGCCAATTTTCCCCTGGGGCAGCTCAGCTCTTGTGGGGGGGTGGATGAGCCCTGCAGCCCCCCGTTCCCTGGGCCCATCCAACAGCATTTCAGGGGGGGGGTCTCCTTCCCTTTGCTCCCCCTCGGGTGTCTCCCTCTTGCAGGAAAACCATCCAGCTCCTCCAGGGAAAGCCACAGCAGACAGAAGAAGACCGGGAGAGTGTTTGTGCCCCGCTGTCCTGTGGCTGGGAGATGGCAGAGTCCCTCTGTGTCACCCCTGTCTTTGCTCCTGCTGGCATCATCTGAGCAGCACCAGGACCCCCCCCCGCTCCCAGTGGGACCCCCCCCTGCTCCCACCAAGCCCCCCCCAGGGCAAGGACTTGGGATTATCCACCATAAATCTCATCCTTCCTGCTCACACTGCGTGGTGGGTGGGGGACATGGGGCAGGTTTGGGCTCCTGGATTTTTTAAGTGATGGTAATAAATGGTTGTCATGGAAACACCCCCCCCTCTGCCCCCCAGGCTCTCCCTCCCCACCCTGCACCGGAGGCGGCAGAGTCAGGCTGTAATTAGCTGCATAACGAGGCTTTGCTCGTTAGGGAAGGTGGGATTGTTCAGCCAGGACGTGGGCGCTGCTCAGGCCCTGGGGTTTGGGGAGGGGATGGGACTGGGAGGAAGGGCTCAGGGCTGTGGGTGTTACTGGGGGGGCTGGTGGGATCCTCCGGCCTTTCGAGCGCTCGTCAGTCCTGGCGAAGCCCCGGGGTGCTCAGCACTGGGCCCTGGGGAAACTGGGGGGTAAATCCAGAGAATGGGGACACCTCCAGACCCTGACTGGTGGGAAATGGGGGAACTGGGAGGAACCTGGAGCATGGGGTGCACGGAGAGAAATGGGACTCTGGGGCCGTGGGGTGGGGAGCACTGGGAGGGCACTGGGAGCACTGGGGCACTGGGGGCTGTACTGGAAGCTGTACTGGGAGCACTGGGGCACTGAGAGCTGTACTGGGCGCACACTGGGAGCACTGGGGCACTGGGAGCTGTACTGGGAGCACACTGGGAGCTGTACTGGGAGCACTGGGGCGCTGGGAGCTGTACTGGGAGCTGTACTGGGAGCACTGGGGCACTGGGGGCTGTACTGGGCGCACACTGGAAGCACTGGGAGCTGTACTGGGCGCACTGGGGCGCTGGGAGCTGTACTGGGAGCTGTACTGGGCGCACTGGGGCACTGGGAGCTGTACTGGGAGCTGTACTGGGCGCACTGGGGCGCTGGGAGCTGTACTGGGCGCACTGGGAGCTGTACTGGGAGCACACTGGGAGCTGTACTGGGGCTGTATTGGGAGCTGTACTGGGCGCTGTACTGGGCGCACTGGGCGCACTGGGCGCTGCCAGACCCGGCGCTGCCGGCAGGGCCCGTCGGGGCGCGGCGGCCGATCTTCCCCGCCGCCAGGGGGCGCTGCAGCGAAGGGAGGCCGCTCGTGCCTCTGGTCTCTCTGGCTCCGCCTGGGCCGTAAAGCGCGACGCGAGGGGAGCGTCGCGAAAGGCCGGCGAAGGGCGGCGGCGGCTCCGCGGGGCCCGGGTCGTGACCGCGCGTGTCGGGGCCGGGGCAGCGGCAGCGGCAGCCATGCCCTTCTGGGAGCTGCAGCGGCAGCTGGGCATCGATGTGGACCGCTGGCTGCTGCGGCAGAGCATGCCGCAGCCGCACGGCAGGGCCGCGGCCTGTCACGCCTTCGAGCGGGAGTGGGTGGAGTGCGGGCACGGCCTGGGCCAGACCCGCGCCCGCCGCGAGTGCCAGCCCGAGTACGAGGACTTCATGGAGTGCATGCACCGCACCAAGCTGGTGGGCAGCGCGGGGGGGTCGGGGCCGGCGGGGGGGGACGTGGGGCGCCAGGGACGGGGCACCTGAGGGGCTGGGGAGGGGGCGCTAAGGGTCCAGGTCGTGCTGGGAGGGGGTAATGGGGCAGCAGGGATGGGCTGGGAGCACCTGAGGGGCTGGGGAGGGGGCGCTAAGGGTCCAGGTCGTGCTGGGAGGGGGTAATGGGGCAGCAGGGATGGGCTGGGAGCACCTGAGGGGCTGGGTCGGGCTGTGGGGAGGGTACTGAGGGTCCAGGCACCCTTCTTGAGAAGGTTTTTGGGGCTCTGGCCCCCGTCTGGGGAGGGGGGTTGGGGTGGGGAGCACTGCTCGGGGTGTTCCTGGCACCCTGGTTGGTACCCACGGTGAGGGGGGGCCTGGCCCTGCAGCAGCCCCTGCCCCAGGGGTAGGGTGGGCTGGGGTACCAGCAGGTCCAGAGCTGTAGCCTCTGCAGCCCCTTCCTCCCTGCCTGGGGCTGCTGGGACCTGCCCTGGTGCCCCCCCGGGGTGCTCCCCTGACCACTGTGCCCCCCGTGGTGCCAGGCTGCTCGGCTGAGAACCATCCTGGAGCAGAGGGACAAGATGATCAAGGAAGGGAAGTACACACCACCCGACTACCACAAGGGCAAGGAGGAGCCACGGCCTTGATCCCCTGGGGATGTGGATCAGGAACCCCCCTGGGAGGAAAACCCACGGCACAACGGGGTGACCCTGGTGGGGAGGGGCCTGCGTGGAGACCCTGCCCCTGCTGAAGGGGAGTGACACCACATCAGGCACCACTTGGGGTAGTAAATGGCTCCTTCAGAGCAGCCTGTGGTTCTGTCTTGTCTTTTCTTCTCGGGGTGAAGCCTGGCCTGAGGGGCTCTCTGTAGTGGTGCTGCTGGGGGAGTGTTTCAGACACCCCCAAGTCATTGCAGTGCTGCTGGGAACGTGACCTTGAGGAGGTCAAATGCTCCTGGGGTTGGTGCCATGGGCTGTTCTGAGGTCTCCCTTCTTGCTCACAGCCCATCCCTCCCGTGGGCAGGGCTCCCAGGCAGCAATTCCACCTGGAAAGTAGAAGAATAACCTGAAAGCAGGAGGACATGGAGCTGTTGGAGTGAGTCCCAGAGGCCTTGAAGATGATCTGAAGGCTGGAGCAGCTCTGCTGAGAGAGCTGGGGGTGTGAGAAGAGAAGGCTCCAGGGAGACCTTAGAGCACCTTCCAGGGCCTGAAGGGGCTCCAGGAAAGCTGGGGAGGGGCTTGGGACAAGGGCAGGGAGGGAGAGGACAAGGGGAGATGGATTAAAATTGGAAGAGGGAGATTGAGGTGAGACATGAGGAGGAAATTCTTGGGTGTGAGGGTGGTGAGAGCCTGGCCCAGGTTGCCCAGGGAAGCTGTGGCTGCCCCATCCCTGGCAGTGTTGAAGGGCAGGTTGGATGGGGCTTGGAGCAGCCTGGGCTGGTGGGAGGTGTCCCTGCCCATGCAGGGGGTTGGAACTGGATGGTCTTTAAGGTCCCTTCCCACCCAAGCCAGTCTGGGATTCTGTGATTCTAAGAGTCAGAAATCCCAACCAATTCAGCCTTGTCCTCCACAACCTCACCTGAATTCCCAGTTGGCCCCTGGGCTGTGCTGGGATCTCCCCAGTCACTCTCTGGAGCTGAGGTTCAACCAACTCTCTCCCACCCGGATTCAGGGCTGGATTTGGATTCTCTCCCATGTCCACATCTCCTCCCTGGGGGCTTTGCTGCCAGATCCTGGGTGTCAGCAGGATCCATTCAGCTCCACTTTGTCCCTGTGTCCTGACAGGGGCACCCACTGCTCCTCCTCCCTTCCCAAGCTGGGAGGGGGTGGGGGGTGGGTGGATTTTTCCCCCTGAATCCCCCACTGCAGCAGGTGAGCACCTGGCAGTGGCTGGGAGCCAGGGCTGGGATTAATCCATGTTTTTTATGCCAGTGATTGTGGCTTTAATCCTTAATCCTTGGTGCTGGTGGAGCCTGTGAGCTCCTGATCCCAGAGCTGGGGTGATGGACCCTGGGGTGGGCAGAGGCAGATGGTGCCCCTCACTCCTGCTCCCCATGCAGGTCCCTGACTCCAAAGCCCTTTTCCACGGATCAGGATGTTCTCCTGTGTTTGCTTCTGGCTGAGTTTCTCTCTGGAGGGCCCAGCAGAGCTCCCCTCCCTCCAAACACCTCAGGAATGATTAACCAGGTTGGGGGGAGAGGAGCTGGAGGGTGTGTGGATAGTGTGTGCCTGGGATCTGGGGGGTTGGAAGCAAAACCCACAGCTCGTGTGGGCTGTGATGGGAGCAAAGCTTCCAGGTCTCCCCATGGGAACCCCTCCCCTGCCCCCAGGGTGGGAACTGGTGCCACTGGGAGCTCCCTGGGGGGACACAGACCCCTCGGTGGGCACATGGATCCCTCCTCGGGGTGGGAACAGAACCCTGACTCCAAGCACAGACCCTGGGAGAGCTGTGTCCTTGGACACGAGGGGCCATGGCTGGGGGCTGTGATTTTGGGATGTTCTCTCTGTCCTGGTGCCATCCCAGGGCAGGGACCTGAGCCAGGAGTGTTGTTGTTTCCCTGTGGATGAGCAAAGTGCACGGGAGGGGAAACTCCCTGGGATTCAACCCAGTTCCATGCAGACTGTTGGATCCCAGGTGCTGTCCCAGCAGGATGTGGCCTTTTGGGGATTTCTGCTGCTCCTTGTCAAGCCCCTTTCCCTCAGCTCCCCCCAAAACCAGCCCTTCCCAGCACTGCCAGGAGCTCTGTCCCTTTCCCAGATGGATCCATTACTCCAGCCCAGATGGGTTCCCTCTGCTCTGGCTGATTCACCCAGGGCTCATCCTGGCACGTGGGATGGAGCCACATTCCTCCCTGGCAGGGGCAGGCACTGGGGGGAGGCAGGACTGGGGGGAGGCAGCACTGGGGAGCCCCCAAATCCAGATCCAAGGGGCTCTGGGACACAGGGAGCTGCTCCCCCTGCCCCCAACGGGCTGAGAATCCCCTGGGATTTGGTTTGGTGCTTTCAAATCCAAAAAACTGGGAATGTGGGGATCAACACCCAGGGAGTGCTGAGCTGTGCATGGCAGGAAGCCCCAGCTGGGCCACAGTGTCCCTGGGATCAGCTCCTGGCCTTCAACCAAGGATGGAAATTTGGGGAGCAGGGCCGGGCAGGAGGACAAACCTGTGGGACACACCGTGGGTGACAATTAAGGGTGACAATCACCCACCACGGAGGGGACAGGCTGGCAGCAGAGTCCCAGGGCTGGCAGTTGACCCCACGACTGACTCTTCTGGTGGCAGCTTGGCTGGACCAGCTGTTATCCTGGTGGAGATGCCAATCCCCCGGGAGCGCCCGGCGCCGCGAGCCGGTGATCCGGGAATTGCTGGGTTGCAAAAAATAAAAGGCTGGGAGAGGGAAGGGATGTTTTCCCAGGGAGAGAGGCCGGGGTCAGGGGAGGAAAACAAGGACTCAGCAGAAAGAAAATATCCGTGGAGAGTGACTCATCTGATGGAGCTGCCCCAACGTTGGAGGAAACACTGGAGTGGGTCTCAATGCTCCTGTTTTTCTCCAGTGGGTCTTTGGATCCATCCCCCATGGAATTGTGCTGGCTGGAGGTGGGAATGGTTGTCTGGTGGAGTTAAAAGCTGGGTCAGAAATGGCAGCTGATAAGGGAAATAATCAAAAACCTGCTGAAATCAATCGAATTGATGGAGAGATGGAAGAAAATCCCCTCTCAGCTCTGGGAGAAGAGCCCGAGGCTGAGTTGCATCGATCAAAATGGGTTCCATCATCCAACCCAAGTTTCCTCAGGGATCTGGAGCATCCTTGGCTGTGGAATGTGGCTCAGCACCAAGCCCTGAACAGGATCGATTCCCAACCAAATTCCTCCACGTTGATATTTCACTGTTTTGGGGGGGTTTTTTGTCGGTTTTTTGGGGCTCGGGGTGAAGCCGCCGGGTGGGAGGCGCTGAGGCTGGGCCGGGGTGGGAGGTCCCAGCCGAGGGCACCTCCCGCAGCCCTGGAGGAGCCAAGAGCCTCCGGCAGCGTCTGCAGCTCCTCCCGGCCTCGGGAGGGGGGAAGAAACAGCTCCAGGGAGATGAATAATTTATCAAATTCAAGGGAAAAGGCAGGTTTGGGGGAAGGTTTCCCTGAGGGATCCCGGGGCGCAGCCGTGTGGTTTGCACCTGGGAAGCCTCTCCCTGTGCACCCACGGATGCTGAGTGGGACCCCAAGGTTTCAGCACCCTCCTCAGGGGGTGTCCACAGGGAGGGGGTCACCACAATCAATCCCACCACAGGATGTCCACAGGGAGGGGGTCACCACAATCAATCCCACCACAGGGTGTCCACAGGGAAGGGGGTCCCCACAATCCCACCATAGGGTGTGCACAGGGAAGGGGGTCCCCACAATCCCACCCCAGGGTGTCCACAAGGAAGGGGGTCCCCACAATCCCACCATAGGGTGTGCACAGGGAAGGGGGTCCCCACAATCCCACCACAGGGTGTGCACAGGGAAGGGGGTCCCCACAATCCCACCCCAGGATGTCCACAGGGAGGAGGTCACCACAATCAATCCCACCACAGGGTGTGCACAGGGAAGGGGCTCCCCACAATCCCACCCTACAGCACGAGAATGGGAGATGAAGTGATTTGGGGAGGAATCGCCTCCTTCCTCCTGAAATCCCGGCTCCCTGTCCCCTCGCAGGCAAAACGAGGCAGGATCTTAACCCAGATTCCAAGCACAAATAATCCAACGCCCCCGGGCGCCAGGAGGGATTTCTGGGAAGGTGTTCTGGGTGGGAAATCCCTGCAGGCTGGAACAGGCACCGTCTCTCCCAGCCGCCCTCACTGCTCCGAGGTTCAACCCGGCTCCAACTGGCAGGGTTGGCTCCGAGGTCACCGCGAGGGAGGAAGGAGCCGGGTTGGTGGCACTGAGGGGACACGGCACGACCAGCGCCCAGCCCGTGGCACACACAGCCCAGGGGCTGTGGGATGGGGTGATGGGGACACCGCGCCCGGTGCCACCAGGGGCCGGGATCACCCCGACTGGTCCCGCGGGGCCTCCGCGACCTGCAGAGCCGTCCAACCCGTCCGGGAGCTTTGGGAACAGCACGAGCAGCGTCTGCCTCTTGGGGCACTTTCCTCCTTCCAAAGTGCCTGAGGCCGCCAGCTCCGGTGGGAAAAGGACACCCCCCCCCCCCCCCCCCATCCCTAACTCTCCATGATTTCCGTGTCCCTCGTGGTGCCAGGACCCACAGCCCTGGTGCATCATCCACCAGTGTCTGGTTCGGACCCACTCGGCTGCTCAGGGGATGTGAGACCTGCCCGGGGCGCTGCAGGGATGCGATGCCAGGGCTGGGGACACCGTGGGACCATTTTCCAGTCTATCCTTTACTCTGCCCGTGGTGCCCCAGCGCCAGCCCAGCCCAGCTGCAGTATCACCAGGGCTCCCGGGGGGCCGGTGCCCCCGTTTCCAGCCGGTGCTGGTGTCCAGGAGGCCTCGGATGCTCCGTCTGTGGCCTCAAAACATCCCACTGGAGCATCCACACCCCGGGCAGGTTTTGGCCCAGTGCTTCCTCCCGTGCTGCTCTCCCCATCCCGGGAACTGGCCGGGCAGGGCTTCAGGGCAACACGTGCTCCTTCCCAGTCACGTCCCGAATGTCCAAGAGCCGTGTCACCACACCCCACGCCGTGCCCTCCACGGCGCCCCACTCCCTGGCTGGAGGGACTCGGGGAAACGAGCCGCCGGGAAGCAGAAGGACGTGTCGGGATGAGATCTGAAAACTGGCGGAGGAGAAACGCCCGTGGCACTGCCGGCTGTGCCAGGACCCCGGTGGGACCGGAGCGACGGGCCGGGCCCGGCCGCGCTGCCCCCGGGCCGTGGCACAACATCCCCGTGCGCTGGGTCCCGCCGTCGGTGCGGAGCGGCTGGAGCGGCTGGATCTGCCGTCAGCAGGAGCAGTTTATCCTGCTCCAATCCTGCCAGGCGGCCGGGGCCATCCTGTGGCTCAGCCACCCCTCGGGGCTGCTGCTGGTGTCCCTGCCCGCGCCCCGGCTGCTGCCCGCCCCGGCATGTCTCCTGGCCCCACAGGTGAGGCCCTGGGCAGCACGCGGCATTCCCGGCCCAGCATTCCAGCTTTTTCCATGCCTTATCCCTGCTCACGTCCCCCCCATGCCCCGCTCATGCCTCCCCTTCCTCCCCCCCCCTCCATGTTTCCACCACAGCTGCTGGTCCCAATCGATGGGTGCTCTAATTAGAAGAGCACCCATCAACCCTGGGCTTGGGAGGGATCCAGGGAATGGGATGGAGGGGGATGCCGGGCAGGAGGGGGGGCAAGTGGTGCTCAGGGGGGACTGTGCAGGGTGTAGGAAGCTGCTGGATGGTCTGGGAGACCCCCCTGTGCCATGGGGGGTGGCAGTGCAGGCTAGGGGGGCAGGGAAGGTTCAGGGGGAGCCCAGGGAAGTGGCAGGTATCAGGGTGCCCTGGGGAGCCCGGGCAGGTTGGGGGGCACGAGGGTGGGTCGGTGGGACACCCGGGGGGTGCCCGGGGCCGGGCGCCCTTTACCCCTCCCCGGGTCTCCCCGGTACGCGGGGTGGAGGGTACCGGGTTGGGTGGGCAGCGGGGCCGGTCTGTGGAGCTGCGCGGGGCGGGAGGCGGTCGGGACCCCCCCGCCGCTCCGTGCCGCCCCGGTGGGCAGGGCCGGGCCGGGGGAGGTGCCGCGGCGGCGGCAGCGGCGGGGCCGGGAGCGGCCGTACCGGGAGCGCACGGCGGGGCCCGGAGCGGCACCGGGAGAGCCGCGTCCTGCCCGCACCGAGCAGCCGGGAACGGGAAGGGGGCCGGGAGCGGCGCCGGGGGGTGAGCAGAGCCGGGGCTGCAGGGTGCGAACCGGGGAGGGACCGGGGAAGGGCGGCGGATGGAGCAGGGAAGGGCGGGAGATGAGCGGGGGATGGAGCGGGGATGGCGCGGGCTGGAGCGGAGAAAGGCGGCGGGTGGGGATGGAGATGGAGTGGAAAAGGGGGCAGCAGCCCGGGCTGGGGCTGCGGGCACCGGGGGATGCCGGCCGGGCTGGGGGCGGAGGGCAGGACCGGAGGGGGGGCCGAGCCAGCCCCGTGTGCTCCCGCAGAGCCCTGCCCGCCCCCCGCTGCCTCCCGCACCTGCTGCACCCCCAGGCAGCAAACCCGGGCTCCAGCCCCCGCAGCCCCACAAGCACCCGGCCCTGCCTCTCCCTGGGCACCGAGCCCCCTCCCTGCACCCGCAGCCCCCCCAACCCCCCCAGCCCCACACCCGCCGTTCCCCCAAAAACCAGGGCGCGGGCTGAGCCCCTCGGTGCGGGCATCGGGGCTGGCGGGGGGGGGAGGGGGGGTGCGGGTTTGGGCCGCGCTTCGTTTTTTGCAGCTTTTCGCTGGGGGGTGAATGACTCATGGAATCCTTTCTCCTTTCCTTTCCATGGTTTTTTTTTTGGGTCTCTTTGTTCCTGTTTTTGCTGATTAAATGCCGATAATAAGGAAAAGCTCCGCGCGATGGAGGCGGCTCCTGCCGCGGCGCGTCGGTTGTAGGAGCCCCAGTCGTTTCATGTGCATTTTCCCCGGACGAGCTAGAGGACACAATGAGAATTATTTTAAATATGTCTCACGCAAGGTGCTTATTTGCCCAGCGTGTGGACGCGGCACAGCTCCCTGCCTCGCTCCCAAAGCCCGACCATTTTCCCCTGCCACCATTAGTAGGATTTTTAAAGCTGTTCCCACTCACAGAGAGGGAGGGGCTGGGAAAAACCTGCAGGTACAAAGGGCAGCGCCGATCTGATGGCTTCTTCTTGTACCCAGCACAAAGGAACCGAACCCAAAAGGTTGGACTTTGCTCTGTGGGGGGTGAGTTGGTGCTGGGGATGCCGGTGCTGAGCTGTGCTGGAGGAGGGGTGGCCGTGCCAGCGTCCCCAGGAGCCCCCAGCCATCAGACCAGCAAAGAGGAAACTGAGGCAGCGGTTTGGAGCTCTGGGAGGGCTGATTCACCTCACCCAAGAGGATGCTCGGGCACAGGCAGAAGGGCAGGGACATCCGTGGTGGGACGGGCCTTTTCTCCATCCTCCCCCCCCCCAGTGCCCGTGGCGGAGGGGAGCGGGGCTGGCAGCCCGGCCTCACACGCCCTTTGCTCCTTCCGCAGGCAGCTGCCCGCGGGGACGTCCTGCCCGCCCTCCTGCCCTCGCCCTGGGCCATGTCGTCCTCCGACGAGGAGACCCTCAGCGAGCGGTCCTGCCGGAGCGAGCGGTCCTGCCGCAGCGAGCGGTCGTACCGCAGCGAGCGCTCGGGCAGCCTCTCCCCCTGCCCCCCCGGGGACACCTTGCCCTGGAATTTACCCCTCCATGAGCAGAGGAAGAGGAAGAGCCAGGACTCGGTGCTGGACCCGGCCGAGAGGGCTGTCGTCAGAGTGGCAGGTAAGGCAGCGCCCGGTGGGTCCCCCCGAGGCTCCTCAGGATCCCTCCCGCGATGGCTGAGGTGGTCTCGGGGATAGCTCTGTCCCCTGCTGCTCCTCAGGGATGCTGGGGATGGATGGGATGGGGAGGGAAGGGATGGATGTGGCCTTTGGTGGCCGAGGGTGGTGGCTGGGCTCTGTGATGGCTTTGTCCCGGCCAGGCAGGGCAGGTGGCTCATCCCCTCGGCACGCTGGTGTTAAGGGATGACTGGGCACCTCAATGCTCGGGTTGGGTGACATTAAAATGCTTAATTAAGGATTAAATGGCTCCTTGGTGGAACCATGCCCTTGGCCAGACTCCGGGGAGGAATTTGCCCTGTGAGGTTTGTGATTCCTGCTCGGACTGATGGAGCTCAGGCTGCTCCTTCTCTGTGGTGCCCATTGACAGCCCCATCACTGTGGCCATGGGGACACTTTGGGGTCCCTGTGCTGTTGTGTCATGAAGGGGACACCACCCTGCATGTCCCCTCACTTGTGGCAGCCCACTGGCTGCTGTCACACCCCGGGGGAAGGGACTGGGATGGGAAGGAGAGACAAAGACAGGGATGGACCCACCGTGGCTGATGGCTCCTCCAAGTGCTGGTTGATGAAGCTGGTGGGGACCTGGCTCTGGGGCTGCAGGGAGGGAGGATGGAGAGAGGATGGAGGAGCTTCTCTCAAAGTGGTGGCCCAGGGCACTGGAGCCAGGATTTGCTTCTTCACCTGGGACAAATGGCCATTGAGGGCTTTGATCTGTGGCAGCTGAGGTCTGGCTCCCTCTCCCTGTGCCCCAGGGGCCTTTGATCTGCTCCTGCTGGAGCAAATGGGGATTTGGGGCCACACTGAGGGGCTCCCACTGAGCCCTGGCTGGGCTGTTCCCAGATGCTGCCCCAAGGGAACCCCCTGGGCCCCTCTTTCATCTCACTGGTGGAGGCATCCATGGGGCAACAAGCTGCTGAGGTACCTGCTCTGCCCTGCCAGCCCCCACCAGCCCCCAGTAGACTGGCAAGTAACCCCAGTGCTGGGCTTTACACATGGTGGGGCCTTGGACTGGGAGCACTGGGGAGTGGGGGGCTTCACGTGTCTGCACTCCTGGCACATGGGCAGATCCCAGCAGGGCAGGAGCAAAGGGGGATGCTGCCTGCCTCCCCCCCCTGCCTGCCCCCCTGCCTATGCCCCTGCCTGCCTCCCTGCCTGCCTCCCTGCCTGCCTCCCCTGCCTGCCCCCCCTGCTTGCCCCCCTGCCTACCCCCCTGCTTGCCCCCCTGCCTGCTGCAGTCTGTGCAGCTCTGGCCGCGGTGCCGCTGGGGCAGGTTGTGCCATCGCAGCTCCCGGGCTTCTGTGGGCAGGAAGAACCAGTTGATTCAAATGATGTTCTTCAAAACGTGCTGGTTGGGGCTGGGGGAGGCAAAAGTGCTGGGTGGGGCCGGCGCTGCTCCTAACAGCGGCACCACTGAGCTGGGGGGTGGCTGGGATGCCAGAGTCTCAGCGGGATGGCACCTGCACTCCCGAGCCCGTCATGGACCAGCTCCACCTCTGCTTCCCATGAAAGCCCCATCCTGCTGGGTGCTGAGCACCCTTCTGTGCCCCAGATCCTGTCCTGGCACAGTCTTTTCCCTGTGTTTCTCCCTGCTTGCCCCGGGGATGCCAAGAGCTTGTCATGACGCCAGCTGGATCCAGCCTGTGATGAAAGGCAGGGGGATGTCACAAAATCCCATCTCCTGCAGATTCCCCATTAAAAAATAACTCAGGAGGTGCAGTTAGACGGTGCTGAGCTGGGAAGAAAGAGTTTGGAGACAGTTTCGTGTCACCAGGTTTGAAAAAGAGCTGAAACATCAGTTCAGATCCTTGCATTATTCAGTGGGAGTGTCTGCAGCGCCGGCCACCCCCGTGTCCCTCCTGGCCGTGGGGCTGGGGACCAGGCTGGGGACCGGGGATGGTGACAGGATGTGCCTCGAGATGCCACCTCTTGCTGTGCCTGGGCAGGGGGACGAGGCTCAGCTGCCTGGGACCCCTGGGACAGGCACAGGGGACCCAGCCCAACGGCTGGGACAGAGCCTGGACGTTTCGCTGGGCCGTGGGTTTTGCAGGAGTGTTGGCACCTCTGGGGACACACACAGACCTGGGCTGCTTTTCCTCCTCCTTATCCGTGGGGTCTCTGCATCCCTTCTGGCCGTCACAGCCAAGGACAGAAGGATGTGGCTGTGCCCAGGGAGGGGACGTGGCAGTGAGGACTGTGCAGGAGGTGCCGGTGCCATGGAGGGGGGGGGGGGGGCTGGGACACGCTGCTCCCTCTTCCAGTCCCCCCTCCTGGAGCCGTTCCTTGCTTTGCTGCCATCTCCCTGCAAGGAGGGAGAGGAGGAGCGGGATGGGGGGGGGGTCAGAGTCCCGCCCTTGGCCCCGCGTGGCTCGGTCCCGCTCCAGCAGCTTGGCAGAAGGGGACGGTGGCGGGCGAGGGGAAGGGGGGGCTGGTGCTTTGGGAAGAAAAAGCTCTTTTCATCTTAAATCTGTGCTTGACCCTGCGAGGGGGGGATCCCGCTCTGCTGGGGGTGCTGGGTGCCGGGGTTGGGGCGGGGGGGGGAACGACGACAAGGGGTGTGAGGGGTGAAGGTGCAGGGTGAGAGGAGAGGGGTCGCGGGACATTCCGCTGTGCTTGGAGCCTTTCAAAAGGCTCCCGGGAGTCCTTTGTCACCCGGCAGCGTCCCCCGGGGCGCTGGCAGGGCAGCCCTGGCTGAGCGCAGGGACACGGCTCCGGTCCGCGGGGACGTGGGAACAAACCTCCCGATTCTCTGCTGCCGGAAAGAGGGAGAACCCACCCGCTGGAGAGGCCGGGGCCGGTTTGGAGCCGCTCTCTGCTTTCCCAAGGAGGAACTGGCCAGGTCCAGCCAGCCAGTGCCAATCACCCCAGTTCCGGGAATGAATTTTTCGGGGTCAAATGGATGTTGGGAGCACAGGCAGCTCCAAAGGGCTCCGTGTTCTGTGCTCCATCCCTGGCCCCGGGATGGCTGCCCTGCCTCGGCACAAAGGCCTCGCCACGAGGCCACCGTGGGTTTCCACCCTCCTCCCCGCAGAGACACGGCCAGGGACAGGGTGATATTAATTAATTTTCCTAATTAAGGCACCCAGGGTGAAGGGGAGATGCTGCCCAAGCCGGGTGAGCCCCCCCAGGCCGGGGGCTGCAGGAGGGGGGTGGTGGTTGCTGCTGGCGACCCCTCCCTGTGTCCCAGAGGGATGTGGGGTGCAGCCCCCCCAGCACCCCCGTGGGGTTTGGGGGGACCCTGGGTGACGATGGGAGACGGGGTGTCTGGGCTGAGCAGGATGGGGCTTTTCTCGTTGCCATGGTTATCGGGCTGGCAGAGCCTGGCCCTGCGGTTGCCATGGGAACGGCGCAGCCAGAGGGGAAAAAAGCAACATCTTGCAGGGGCCAAACAAGGCCGGGATTTGCCCCGGAATGGGGCGGGGGGGCTGGGCCCGGCCTGAGGTCACAGGGAGGGGGGTCCTGGGGACTGAGCGAGGTGGGGGACATGTTGAGGGGCTGGGGTGTCCCCTGGCCTGGGGACAGGCACCCTGGTGTCCCCATACCGACTGCTCTTGCTCTGCTGCCTCCCGGATCACCGGGAGGGCCGGGTTTGGGGGGGCTGCGGGGGGGGGGGGGCTCTGATGGATATGAGGGGTGGGCAGGTTTGGCTGTGTCCCCGTCTCCCCATTGGATTTGCCCCTGGCCCCTTGCTGGGGTCTCCCCCCTACCCCGAAGCCCCCACTGAGATGTGCTGGGATGGGGCACTCCGTGCTCACTGGAATGCACTGGGCTGCACTGGGCTGCACTGGGCACTCGGGGCTCATTCGGATGCCCTGGGATGTAGCGCTCTGGGCTCTCGGGGATGCACTGGGATGCACTGGGATGCACTAGAGGGCACTGGTTGCCACTGGAGAGCTCTGGGAGGCGCCGGCGTCACGAGCGGCCCCGCCTGGGCCGTGTCCCCTCCCGGTGTCCCCTCCCGGTGTCCCCTCCCGGTGTCCCCGCCCTCCCTCCGGGGCTGTTCCCCCCGCCGCCACCAGGGGTCGCGGAGGAGCCGGGGCCGGTACAGGGGGCGGGGCCTCGGCCGCGCAGGGCGGAGCAACTCTGAATGGGCGTGGCAGGTGGAGGGGGGCGTATCCCCACGATGGGCGTGGCCTTGCTTGAGGGATGGGCGGGGAAATTTGCGAAGGGGCGTGGCCGGAGAGGAGTGGCCGGCGGGGGTAGGCGGGGGCTGGCGGCGAGGGGCGTGTCCGGGCTCGGTGGGCGTGGCGAGGGGCGTGTCCGGCGCGGGGGGCGTGGCGCGGGCGGGCGGCGGCGCGGGCGGAAGCGGCCCTGGCGCAGAGCGGCCCTGCCCGCCGCGCCGGCAGCAGCTCCGGGGCCGCCACAAAGGGCCGCCATGGCCGGCTACGTACCGGGGCTGCTCCCGGCCAACCTCAGCCAGGAGAAGGAGTTCGTTCAGGCCTACGAGGACGTGCTGGAGCGTTACAAAGGTACCGCGACCTGTGGGGCACGTTCTGGGGCCTGGAGCACGGTGGGAGCCGCCCTGCGGGGGACTCAGCCGGTGCCGTCCCGGTGGCCACGGTCGGGGCTCTGGGGATTTCTTTGTCCTCTGCTTGGGCGAGGTGGTTGGAGTGAGCATCCCGGCGTGAGGGGCCCGAGGTCCGGGTGTCCCCGGTGTTCCCAGTGTGGGACGCCTGGGGTCCCCCTGTCCCCTGTGTGGGGTGTCTGAGGCCCTGGTGTTCCCTGCGTGGTGTTTCGGGGGTCCCTGCGTCCCCTGCATGGGGTACCCGGGGCCCTCGTGTTCCCTGTGTGGGGTGTCTGGAGCCGTGGTGTCCCTTGCGTGGGTTGCCCAGGGGATGAGTGGCTCTGGTGTCCCCTGCGTGGGATATCTGGGGGCTCAGTGTCCCTGCACGGTGTTCCCGGCGTTCTGGGGTCCCTGTGCCCCCTCTGTGGGATGCTCGGGGGCTCGGTGTCCCCTACGCAGGCTTCCCACGGTCCCTGCATCCCCTGCCTGGGATTTTTGGGAGGTCCCTGTATGAGCCTTCTGGTGGTCCTCGTGTCGCTGTGCGGGATGCCCAGCATCCCAGCGCCCCACCTCACTGCCCGGCGCTCCGCAACATCCATCCCCCTCTGCCGTTACCCTGGGGTGGCACCAGGTGCTTGGGGGACCCCCCTGTCCCCACTCGGGCTGTGCCAGTGCCCCCGTAGCCCCCCACAGGGCTGGGCTCCACCTGCCTGACCCGCAGCGGGGCTGAGGGGCCGGTGCCGGTACCGACAGTGAGTGTGCAGTTTTGATGGCAGTGCCTCATCTCCGGGTCTTGCGTGTCTTTCCATTCTTCTTCTCTTTTTTCTTTTCCTCCTTGCTGCAGAGATAGACTTGTCTCGGAGCCCAGATTTCAGCCCCAACAGGCTCCTAGTGCTCCGTTTCGTAAGTTTAGCAGCCAAGTCTCTTTTAAAACGCGGATGGTCGAGCCTGGAGGAACCAGGAGCTCCCGACGCCCGTTTCCTTTTCCTTTCTGTCTGTGGAGAAAAGGGAATAATGGATTCCCTGCCTCCCCGATTCAGGGGGTGCCACTCAAACCTCCCAGAGGTGGGAGAAACCCGCGGCCTCGCTCTGCTTTCATGGGGAGCAGGGAATAAAAAACCTCTCTGAGCGCCTTGGAAAGGCGCTGGATAACGTGACTCGGGCTCGTCCAAGTACTTGACAAACTTTTATTAATAAAAAAAAAGCCTCTTTGATGTCGTTGGGTTCGGCGTGGAGACGCGGAGGAAACGGTGCAGCGGGTGCCAGCAGCTGGCCTGGGAAGAGCTGTTGTTTGCATTGGGTTTGCTTTGTTCCAAAAAAGAAAATGAAATTGCAATGTCTGTCCGTGCTGGTCCAGCCGGAGAAGCACTGGGGCTGCTTAGGGAGTGCTGAATTTCCACCCAGGGTTATGGTGGAAAGCTTGGAAATACCCTGCTGGGAGGTGTTCTTGTTTGTGCTGTGGGGGAAATGAGTGTTTATGCTGTATAAAAGCTTTTCTTCACCTTTGACCCCTTCCCAGCTCCCCACCGTTCCTGGGATGTCCCACTGGTGCTGTGGGAGCCTCCAGTGTTGGTTGCTGGGCTCCCAGCTGGATGTGTTGTCCCTGCTTCCCCCCTATTGCAGCTCCTCTAAACGGTTTGGTTTTTCCTGTCCGGAACAAGTTTTCCACTGGCTTGTCCCCTCCCCCTCTTAATCCTGCAAAAAATTTCACTAAAATGTGACTGCTTGGGGGCTGAGCCATGTGAGGAGACCTGTGGGGTTGGTGTCCAGCTCGTGGTGGCCACTCCAGACCTGCTGGATCCAGGACCTGGCACCGCTGGCACCAGCTTGCGCCGTCGGAGGGCGAGGAGGACACTTGGCGCCAGGATTGCAAAGGTGTCTCTTCTGTTCCTAAGAGGAAAAAAAATAACCTAAAAAAATCCCAATTTGAGCAGCCAGGCCTCTGCCATCGAGCAAGCCAGGGCAGGTCTGGAGGTGAGGAGATGGGTGGAATGAGAAGGGTCCCGGAGCTGGTGCAGGGAGCTGCAAATCCCACCCTTCCCTATGAGCAGGGGTTGAATCAACTGGCAGAGCCCCGTGATTTCTTTCTGGTTCAAAACCACCCACCTTAGGCAGGGGAGAGCTGAGCTGTCTGCACAGGGCCTGCTGCGTGCCGGGGTGCTCCTGCTCCCAGGCCTGATGGAGGAGGAGGAGGAGGTTTGCATCAGCACTGGGAGCTGGCGTGGGTGCTGCGGGGGCACCCGTGGGTGCTGCTGGCAGGTACAGGCCCGAGGGGGTGGTTGAGCAAGGGGTTGGGGCTCAATGGGGAGGGATTTGGGAGGCTCCAGTGCTGCGTGGCCAAGCTGGGAGTGTGGGGGCAAAGCTCCCTGTGGGTTGTGCTGTTCCAAACTGAGTCTTGGCACCTGGAAGGTCTCCAGCTCCAAGATCTTCACCAGTCTGGCCCAGTTGGAAGCCAGTGGGCCAGTTTCCCTGGGCTGTGGTGGGTGGCTTCCAGCCCTTCTTGCCTCAGCTCTGGAGCGTGGTGTTGTGGGGGGTGTCAGTGGAGCTTTTGGGGACCCCACTGGACACTCCCCCCATGGCAGAGCCCCTGTTCTGAGGAGTCTGGGTGGGAGGGGAGGCCCTGGTCCATCCTCCCATGGGTTCACAACATGCTGAGTGGGGCTCAACACCCCAGGGCAGCTCTCTCTTCCTGTGCTGTGTTCCCCATCATGTTTTGGGGGGATGCTGGTGCTCTCCATACCCTTGGAAAAGCTGGAGCGTTGCTGCAGCCCCTGGGACACCCGGCAGTGCAAGGGTGCAGGCAGCACTGCTGGCCCCAGCAGAGCACGGGTCACCTTTCCCTGTTCAGAGCACTGTAAACATTAACTAATCAATCCCAGTGAAATCCTTTCTTTTTGATAATTAACTCTTTTTTGGGATGAGGAGTAGAAACGTGGAGCTGTGGTGGCCCAGAAGCCCTTTCCCACTCCTGGTGCTGTCTCTGCTTGTTTCGTGGTGCCTGGCTTGTTTGGACTGGGACAGCATGGGGTGGCTTGTCACCTAACTTGACTCTGGTGGGGAAGGGACAATCTAGCCAGGGTCTGGAGAAGACCTGGAGTAGGCAGAGGAGGTGTGGGACCCTTGTGTAAATGAACCAGAGCATGTTGGACCCCTCCTCATGGGACTGGAGGGGTGGGCAGTAGTCCTGGCTGTGCCCATCTGTGGAGAAACTCCTCTTTTTTTCCCACTTGCCTTGTTTTCTGCTGTAAAAAATATACCCAGAGGTGTCTGGACCCCTCAGGGCTTGAAGACCCTTTGCTGTGGGTGCCCAGTTGCTGCAGCCAAATGGCTGTGCTGGCCTGGCAGCACACACTGCCACTGGGATTTCATCCTGCAAGGGTAAACATCATTCCTGGGTGGTGCTGAGTGGGCTGGATGAGGCCTCTGTGGTCTGTGAGAGGGCTGGTGGGACTGGTGGCACAGTGGTGACTCTTTGCTGGGGAGAGGAAGCTCTTCTTCCTCTTCCTCCCCTGGGAGGAGGGGTGGCTGAGAGCTGCAGAGTCCCTGGTTTGGGAAAGCCATCAGGCTTTCTGCCATCAGGCCAGTTAGCACTGATTTTTTTCTGTTTTTTTTGGGATGCACATGGAATTTGCTGGTTTTCCTGGTTATGGGAATGGAACCAGAGACCGAGGGAGGCTCGAGAAGGTGACGGGAGCCTTGAGCTGCCCCCGGGGAGGCCGGATCCAGGTGTCCAAGGTGGAGCCTGAACTCGTGGTGCTGTTTTCTCCCCGTTTGTTTTGGCCACCAGGGAAATGAAGCTGGTGGTTTTTCAGGTGAGAAGGATCCACCCCACCCCGCCTCGCCCAGCTCTGCTGCCTGCCCGCTGCAGTCATCACCATCCCAAGCACCCAGCGCTGCCTGCGGGGCTGGGCTTGTCTCCCCCTGCCCGTCCCGCCAGCATTCCCGCTGGATGCCAGGACTGAGGCCTGGGGCTGCCAGCTCCTGCTTCTGATTGCCGTGTGCTTCTGGTCCAGAGAGGAAAACCCCTGGGGAGGCTGGGGGTGCCCGTGCCCGGCGCTCGGGTCCGCGGCTCCTCCCACGGTTCCCGTGCCGGGGAGGAGCCGCGGATCCGAGCGCCGGGCGCGGGCACCGGGAAGTTTTCCTTCCCGGGTTCATGCTTCAGGGAGAGACCAGAGTCTTTGACCTCTGTCTGCTGGTTTCTGGCCAACCTCCTTTCCAAGCTCGTCTCGCTTCTGTCAGCTAAGTTTAGACTGTTCTGGACATACCACGGTTGATGCCAGAGGCATGAAACCTTCCCAAAGGGAAGTTGAAAAAGAGGTTTTATTTAAATTTCAAGTGTCATAACAGCGGCACTTGAATGCCAGGGTGATAAGTCTCTTTGTAAGCACTTAAAATGGTTACATCAGGCTGTGGAAGCAGCAAGGGATTTCAGTTTCCAGTTTCTCCTGTCTTTGTGCTGGGAGAAGCTGCACTGGAGGTTGAGGTGGGTGTGAAGAAGCTGCTCCGTGCTGGGGCTGCCTGGATAAAGGCACATTTTGTTCCATCTCTTCTGCATGGAGGGGCTGGGAGTCCTTCCTGGAGCTGTGGCTGGGCTGGTTCCTGCACTGGGCTGGAACATGAAGACTGGGACAGGCCTGGGGCAGCTGGGAGGATGCACTGGGCAGCGCTGGGAAGCAGTGCAGCTCTTCAGCCAGGGAAGCCCTGAAAGGAAGGTTTCGGGGGTGCTTCAGTCCCACCCAAGGCTGAGGCAGAGCTGGGTGGCTGCTGGGGAGCAGGGCTGGCATCCAGGGTGGGATTTGCCCCCCATTGACCTACAGCATTGAGGCAGCTCTGGCTGGAGGGGGGTGACCAGGGCGGTGTCGGTTTGAATCCATCGCTTCTCCAGGAAGGAGCACGAATACATTCTCATTAATATTCCCCGGGGATGGTTTCCATGAACAACCTCTGATGTGTGCCTGTGCCAGGGGAGCGTGGGCAGGGCAGGCTGATGCCAGGAGCAGGCTCTGCTCACCCTGGGGGGGGGCACAGTGACCACAGGGGACAGCAGTGTGTCCTCATCGAGGTGGGACCAGCTCTCCCCGAGCTCAAATCCAGCCCTTCCCTACTCCTCTGTGCTGCTCAGCCATACCCAGTGCATCCCTGCCTTGGGAAGCTTAGCACCATGGATGCATCCTGGCAATGCCAGTGGAGTTTTCCAGGGCAGATGAGGCAATCCCTGCCCGCGGGGTGGGGCGGTGCAGCGGTGGGTGTGGTGGGACGGGGATGGCAGCGCCATGAGCGGGGCTGCGGTGGGACCCCAAATTCCTGGGGCTGGTGGTGGCCGCTGCCCCCCACGACCTGCCCCCCTGCCCAGCACGGTGGTTTGGAGCCCCTTTCAGTGGGTAGAGGATAGAAACCGGCTCCTCTCCGCACCCCGACCGGTTGCTCACACCTTTCCCACCCTTCGGAGTCTGCGGGTGGGGTGGGAACCCGCGGAGCTGCTGCTGGGTGGTGCTGAGAGAGCAGGGGTGGAGGCAGGGTGCTGGTCTTTCCAGCACAGGGAGCAAAGTGGCTTCCTGGTGGCTGTTTCCAGTTGCCTGTTGGTACTGGCCTGGCCAGCAGTGTGGTCCCGTGCCCGGGCAGCCCCTGTCCTGCATCCCAGGCAGCCAAGATGGGGCTCTGAGCAACCTGATCTAGTGGGAAGTGTCCCTGCCCGTGCAGGGGGGTTGGAACTGGATGATCTTGAAGGTCCCTTCCAACTCAAACTATTCCATGACTCTGATCCCTGCTGGATGCAGGCCTCCAGCTTCCCTTTCTCCTTCCAGATGCTTTTTCTCGAGGCTACTGGAAGCCCCAGATTTAACATCTCAGCACAGCCCTTGTCTGGAGGAGGGGCTGGGCCCACTGCCAGGGTTTGGAGGTGTTCAAACAGCCCCTAGCTTGGAGAGGGGGACTGCTGAGGAGATCCCCCACAGCAACTTTGGCAAATCATGGATGATACTTGTGTTAATAAGTCGGGAAGTTTCAATTCCAAGCTCATGTCGTGGGTTTTTGTGTGTTTGGATGGATCCCACCCGGCTTGGGGGCTGGGAAGGGGGATCCTCCAGCATCAGCTTCCTGAGGATGAGGTGTGTGGCAGGACTGGGAGACTGGGTGATGGGATTTGGTGTGTGTCTGGCTGTGGACATGGCAAAACAAGTCCTGGGATGTGATCTGAGATGTGTGCCCTGGCACCAGGTCAGATAAGCCCAGTGATTCCTGGAAGGGGGGAAGTGGGGAGGGCTGTTGGACAAGGTGGTTTGGGAGATTTTGGGCAAGAAGTGGGATACTGATCCTGGCAGGATGGGCCAGGGCTCCCTCTGGCCCTGTCAGAGGAGGCTCTGCCTGGATCCATTGGTGCTGGCAGTGGGAAGACAAGTCAGCTTGCAAGGAGCATCCCGTGTTGGTGCCTGGTTCTGCCGTGGCCTCACAGCCCCTCTGTGCCCCCCCGTCCATCAGTGATCTGGACCAGTGAGCTCAGGGCAGCTGCCTGGCCAGGACACGGCCACATTTTTCTGTTGTTTCCCTGTCCATGACATGCTGCATTTCCATTTTTCATTTCCTGTTTGACCTGGTTTCCCTCCGGTGAGCCCAAGCCTGCTGCTGGGGCTGTGTCTGTCTGCCTGCAGCAGCCTCTTGCTCTCCCTGCCCAGGATATTTCACCAATGCCAGGGAAGCTTTGCCAGCCTCCCACAGGTGATGGGTGCTCTATTTTGCACCTCTGCAGCACCTGCATAAATCTTCTCCTCTCCCAGCCTCTGCTCTTGAGCTCTGCCAAGACCCCTGGATCGAGTTGAGAACAGTCCTGGCACGACTGGGGCCAGAGCCGGCTCTGCCCCATCCTGATCCCATTCTGCTCCTAAGCCCTTGCTCTGCCTTTGCTGCCTCCCAGCCAGCTGCCCTGCTCCTGTACAGCCATGGAGCTGCATCTCAGCAGGATGTTTGTGCTGACTTTTGGTTGTGTCAAATAAGGGTGCAGCTTCTCTCTTGGTTTTTATTAATCACTCCTCAGGTCCGTGGTGGCCTTTCAGAAGTGCTTTTGGCAGCAGCTTATTTTTTCCCTGCAGGAAACTGTATACAAGGGCTCCCATGGCAGGGAGGTTCGCCTTGACCTTGGGCAGTTTTGCTACAAGAGCCATCCTGGTAAAACTATCCAGTGGGAGCAGCTCTTTTCCGTGAGGAGCGGGGTCAGGCTGGCGGTGTCGCGCTGCTCGTGCTGCCAGCAGCCACCCCACCAGCTTGTTAGCATTAATTAGCAGCCCCTGCACCACCCCCCTGGTTTGAGCACCAGTTGAAATGGGGCTCCCTACGAGTGCTGCTGGGGACAGCTGGTGTGGGGGCTCATGGAGTGGTGAAACTTTCCTAAAATCAATGCATCCCACATCCCTGGTTTGCTTGTGGGTCACACATCTATGCCTGGACTCTGCCAGTGTCCTTGGCATGGTGAACAGCCTCTGCCCTGGGAAAGGGCAGGGTGGTCCCCTGCTGTCCCCCAACTTTGGGAGCAAACCCTCCCCACTTCCCACCCCCCCAGTGGCACGGGGGGGTTAATTGCAGGCAGCTCCAGACGCTGCACGTGGAGATATTTCATCCTCTGTGGCTGTTTGGGATGTTTCACGTTCCTGCTGGGAGGGCAGTTGCTGGGCTGGGAGATGCTGAGATTCCTCGGCTGTCCCAGGAGCTGGAGGCTCCCCCCAGATCCTCCCAGCCCTGCTGTGCTGATGGAGCCAGCTGGAGCCATCCTCCCTGCACTGGGAATTCCTGGCGTCCCCATTCCCAGCGGGGAGAGGGAGCTGGGATGCTTGTGGATGGGGTCTGGTGGTAGCAGAGCTGCTTCCCCTTCACTCCCTTGAGCTGGGAGGAAGAAAGGACCCTTCTCCCCATCACTGAGGGGCTTGGGGGGGCTGGTGGGTGTTGGGGTGCCTTCCCACTGACCTGCTTTGTTGTTCAGTAGCATCCTGGCATGGGATGATGGAGGGGCAGGAGATGGTGTCCTCACACCCCCTCTACCAGGCTGGTCCTCACTTCCTTCTCGCAGCCCCTTTGTCAGCAAGAAGCAGGGTTGTTGTTTCTTTTTCTTTTTTTTTTTCCCCTTTTTTTTCTTTTCTTTGCAGGAAAATTCCATTGTGCTATTTTGAGTGGTGACAACTTGGCTTCTCACAACAACTTCGTTCTGCTCCCGGCTCTCCCAGCAGGCTCAGGGGGATGCCTGCAGGATCTGCCCCGGGATGCCGGGGTGGCAGTCGTGCTGCAGAGCACTGGTGGGGAGGGCTGATCCTGCTCCCATCCCAAATCCTTGACAGCGTTCCACATGGCTGGTGATGGGATTGACTCCCTCTCTGGGATGAATGGGTGCCTCCTCTGGGTGCTGCGGATCCATGTGTCCCTCAGGGCTTGGGCAGCAGCCTTTGGTGGCAGTGGGTCCTCTGGGGTGTCACCTCCATCTCACCAGAGCCTGGTGAGGGATGCAGAGGGATCTGGTGTAATTGGAGCACAGGGGGGGCACCTGCCCCTGGTTCCCCCTTGGAGCTCCTGGAGTGGTTTTGGCTCCTGGGCAGGCAGCTGTCAGGGGCACAAGTAGCAACTGGCCTGTGGGGTTTGTTCTGCTCCTGAAGGAAAGTGATACCCCAGTGTCTGTTTGTCCCCAGGGAAGTGTCCGTCTGTCCGCAGAGCTGTGGAGGAGCAGGGCCCTGTGTTCCCCTCAGGGATCACTTGGATCAGCAAACTTGCTGTATTTGTGTTTTGGTGGGTAACACGTTGCCATGGGCTGCTCCTTGCGTCGGGGATGGGAGGATCTGCTCCTCCAGCACGTGGGGAAGGAACCAGGGATTCTTGTGCCAGCACCTGCGGGTGAAGGGAATCTCTTTGCCCTGGTGAGATGCAGGGAGCTGCCGTCCCTGGTTTCTGGGAGGTGATTTGGCTCCTCCAGCGCATCCTGACTCTGGTTGCTCTCGTCACCCTCCAACCAAGCTCAAGCTCCATGTGGGTGTTCCAGGACGGCTCTGCCGGGAGGTGCCGGCTGTGCCGAAGCCTGGGCGGGCAGATCCTGCACGGTGTGGTGGGTCTTGCTCAATCTACTGGGATCTTTCTGGAGGTGCAGTGGGTTGATCCAGGGAAAACGTGATCCATCATCATGACCAGCACGTTTCAACACCGCTCCTGCTGATCTTATTCTGTATTATTTGATTTGACAGAAGTCCTGGGATGTGCCCAGTGGACATTGGTCTTGCAGTGATGAGTGGGGTGGGTGCTTGGATCCCCATGGATCACACCAGGCTGATTCCTGCTGCCAGCAATTCCTTTAAAAAGAGTAAATCTCCCTTTTGGCTTTCTGAGCACCTCGCTGCTGCTGCAGGGTGAGCATGGGGTGAGTGGGGGACAAAGGCAGGAGGGACCTGCCCCCACCTGCTGCCAGGTCTTTTTCCCAGCACATTATGGGAATTTTCTGATGGTGTCTCCCAAGCTGGTAGGCTGGTGTCATAGTCACCAGAGTAGCATTTCCCACAAGGACTGTGTTCTGCCCACTGGCTGCGTTTTCCCTGTCCTCTGCCTGCAAGTCTTAAAGCCTGCTGGATTTTTTTCCTTCCCCCTCCCAGTTCCCTCCAACATTCTCCTTGCTGGAAATACCCCTGGGACACACAATCCCTAAAACCTCCGGCGTGGAGGAGGGGGGTAAGGGATGCTGGAGCACTTGCTGGTAGTGCTCAGCTCATTTGCAAAAAAGGGGGGTGGCCTCGGCCAGGGGAGGTTTTCATACACTTCATCAAATAAGGAAACACCAGGGCCGGGCTCACAGTGGTCAAAGGGCGACGGCGGCGAAACGGTGACAGTGGCTGCAGCTCGTGGGTGCCCCAATGCCACCCAGCTGAGGACCAGGGTGGATTCGGCTGGAAAATGAACTTGGAGAAGTACAAGAGGTTCCTGGATGGACTTGGCACCTTGAAAGGTATTTCTGACCCACCGCGGTGGTGCGGCACGGAGGGAGGCTGAGCTGCTCCTCCGAGGGCTCCGGCAGTCTCACCATCTGTCATTGATCACTGATCAAGGCAGATTGAGTCCCACCGGGACATGGAGGAGTCGCTGGCTTCCCAGGGAGGCAGCCAGAGGGGTGGTGCTTCCATGGCTCCGCTTCACTTCCCTCTTTTGTCTTTTATTTGGATTTCCAGCCGTGTGTCTGGGCACAAAGCGAGGGCTGGGGCAGCAGCTGACCCAGCCCCGTAAGTCAGGCAGGCAGGGGAACTGCTTTGCAAATAACAACTGGAAAAGAAATTGAGCTCAAAGTCCTGCTAACAAGGAGAGGAGCTGTCTTCTGCTCCCATGGATCAGGTGCTGATCTGGCTCCGGACAGGGGGTTCACCCCTTCCTATGTCCCCCTGTCCGTGGTGTGCGCCCCGCCAGCCACGGGTGCTCGGTGGCACCCGGCTGCGGGTCGGTGCTTTGGGGTTTTTTCATCCCTTTTCTTTACAAACCTTCTCCCCGATGCTCTGCCCCCTCCTGCTGTCCCCAGAGGGCCGGCCCCGACACCCGATCGTGCTGGGCCGGCCCCTGGCAGGTGGTTGGATGCCGGCAGCCCTTGTCCCCGCTGCCGCCAGCAGCCAGCCCGGGGTGCAGGGGCAGCAGGAGAGCAGCTCGGTTTCCCTGGTGCTCTGGCTGCAGCTTCCCGTGCTTTATCCCCCCTTCCTTTCTTTCTTTTTTTTTCTTTTTCCCCTCCCTGCTGTCAGAGGAGCTTTTTGCTCTGGGACTCCCAACTGGCTGCAGTTGGGATTTGGCTGCTGGGAGGAAGGCAGAGAGGAAAGCAGAAGGCACCCGGGATTCCAGCGCCTGTCAGTTAATAACGCTCCTTTTGACTTGCCCCTTTTTACAGCCCGGCCTCGGCACGGCTGGGCTTCACCAGCTGATCCCACTGGATAACAAAGGTGAATCAATTCAATGTTTAATTTAGCAGGGAGCCAAGGGAGTTGTCACCAGTCGGGCTGGCAGCCTCCCCACCCTCCCGTGCTGCTGACATGAAGGGTTAATCCCGCAGCTCAGAGCCTGACAGCTGCCCTGAGTTATCGCGTCCGGGAGGAATATAATTCACTTTCTTATGCTGGCGTGATGTCCATCATAAATTTTTCCTGAGCCTCGTTGCAGCTGGTGCTGGGAATCAATGTAAAAGGAGCCTCGAGTCACCGTGTGCTGTGCTGGTGGCTGGCTTTGTCCCGTGGCCACTTGTCCCCCTGTCTGCACCCCCTCAGCAGCTGGAGCATGGATGGGTGCTGGGCTTGGGTTCCAACGACCCCCCTGCCACATTATGGAGCTGCTGCTAAAGCCCAGAGTTTTGGGCCCCTTCTCCAGCTGCAGCTCAGCAAATTCCCCTCCTGCCAGCGAGAACAAGGTGCTGGGGAGACAGAATGACATTATTAATGGTGTTTACAAGGTGACTGGTTGCAGGAGCTGATCTGGCAGCCTTCCCTGCTCCAGGTGCTGCCCAGAACCCTGCCGGGAGTGCTGCCTGTGCTGGCTCCTGCATCCCAGCACTCATGGCACTTTCTGCACTCTCGTGGAATGTGGAAACCCAAGTGATGAGTCCCCAAGAAACCAAATCTGCAGTTTTTGGTCTGTTTTGCTGCCTCTAGCCAGAGTGATTCCAGCTTGCTGGCTGTCAGCACAGCCCCAGGCTTTGGCTCAGGAATTGGTGCAGGCAGGAGACAGGAAACTGTGGTGTGGGCAGGGGAGGCAGGAAAAGGGCAGGGGATGCTCGGGGGAGCGAGATGACACTTTGATATGTCACAGCCAACGCTTCTACATCACTGGGCTGCTTTCCTGTGGCATTTGAGAGCAGAAGAGGTGGTTTTGGTTGGCTGTTTCCCCCTCCACACCCTGACGTGGCAGTGGCTGTGCCACGCGTCTTGCTGTGGTGGTTTGGCATTTTGGCACGGAAGGCAGCCCCAGCCAGGCTGCTCTTGAGCTGTGGGGCTGGACAAAGCTGGAGGAGAGGAAGGTTTTATCGCTGGAGAGGTTTATTTTCCCCTCTTCCCCACCCCCTCCCCATCTCTGTTCATCTCCCCAGGGAGGTGGAGGCAGCAGCAGATATTGGAGCTGGAAGCGTTTCATATGTAAATGTCTGTGTGCCCCTGACCCCCGGCACGGTGCCAGCATCCATCCCTGTCAGCCCTGCTGGGTCCAGGCAAAGGCCTTGGAGAACATCCTGATCCCCTGTACCCACCCAGCTGGGATAGGGCTGGGTAGCCCTGCTGGATCCCCCTCTCCATCCTTCATCCAAAGGAGATGGAGACCCTGCCCCAGTGGGTTTCTGGTCACTCAGCCTTTCCACTCAGTTTCCATCTCAGGTTTCCCACTGTCACAACCCCGAGGTGACAAGAGCCTTGGGCTGGGCTCAGGAAACCCATTTGCTTACAAATTTATTGCTGGGTTAATTTTACCAGTGGCAGGAGGATGGCAGCTTTCACTTAATGAGGAGTTCATTGTTTACTTGGCAGCAGGATAAAATCCAGCATCTTCTGGGCCTTCTCCCGTGCGTGCCGGCTAATCTCCCGGTTTCATCTGACCTTGTCGCTGCCCTGTGTTTTCCCCAGGGGAATTGGGCTCAGATTTTCCCCTTGGCCAGGCAGCTGCGAGTGGTTCCGTGCTTGTTCCCGCAGCATCCGTGTGCCCGGTTCTGCTGGGCTTCTGCTGTTCAAAAAAGAGGAGTTTATTATTTTTTTTTCGGATGTAAAGTCCTTTGGGGGCGGGGATTGGGGTGGGAGGCAGGAGCAGCATCTGCCCTGGTGTGTGTGGTGGGGCTGGTGCCAGAGCAGGGCCACGGTTTGTCCTCGTGTGCTGTCACTGTTTGCTTTCCTCCCATCATGTGACGGGATCCCCGAGGAGCGCCCGGCTGACGCTCCCCAAGGTGGCCAGGAGTGATAAGAGATCCGGGGCCACCATCTGCCCTGGCCACTGCGGGTGGAGGCCCCAGTGGGTTTCGGTGCCTCCAGCATTTAGCTCTCCCAGCCCTGTCTCCTAATGGGCAGGGAGGAGAATGCGGCTCGTTTCTCCCAGGGAAGGGTGTGTGCTTCTCCGCCAGCATTGCCACCCCACACGAGGTGTTCCCTGGGGAGCTCAGCCAGCTGGGGGGGACTTGTGGGCCCTGATGATTTGCAGCTCTCCCACCATGGCCTTGCCGTGCCAGAGGTGGTTTTTACTCCATAAGGTCTAGCTTGAACCCTCCTAATGCATCCACTGGGCTTGGGCCAGGCTGGTGGGATCCAGCAGATCTGGTGCTTGAACAAGGCAGGCAGAGTAGTGTTAGCTACTGGATTATTTAATTATTTTTTAATGGGAATTAAGTTTCTCAGTGGGAGAGTGGGTCTCTAGGGAACAGAGGCTTCAGGCTCCTGCATTCCCCTCTTTGGTTTGTTGTTGGTTGGGTATTTTTTTCATCCTGAATTCCTCTCTGCTGCTGCACGCCAAGGCTGGCCCGGAGCTGGCGGCAGCACCTGGGATGAAGCATCACTTCAGAGCACAGCACAACCATGAGCAAACCCCCTGAACATGATCCCAGGAGTGTTCATGCTCTGAGCAAGTGAGCATGGGAAGACCAGGACCACATCCAGATCCTGGGCAGGGGGCAGATGCCATGGGGAGGGAGATCTGGGTGCCCTGCTCCCCTGCCCTTGCTTTCCTTGGAGTGCCAGGACCCCCGCATCTTGGGTCAAAGGGTGCTGGGGCTGGCTGGTGGAGCAGGCTGCCTCCTTTCCACCCACCTCCTGCACGGTGCTAATCAGGTTTCACACTGCTTATTTTGGGACATCTAATGAGATCAGAGCTCAAGGTTGCCTTCCTGCCCTCCATTTGCAGGGGAAAACAAGAGAATCGGTTGCTTGCTTCTCTTCAGCCTCTGTTTCTAAGACGGGGCTTTGCCCATCTCCTGCCCCAAGCAGGCTGGGGGTGGCAGCTCCACCAGCTCTCCTCGTGTTTGCAGCGTGGTGAGGCTGGGCACCCCTTGGGCTGCTTTATGGGACACAACTGGTGGGGGTGAAGGCAGCAAACATGGAGAACACGGCTTCCTAAAAGCATCTTGGGGTGCACGCTTGGGCTGTAGGGCTGAGCACCTGGGCTGCAAGCTCCCCTTGCCTCTCCTCTTGCTTTTTGGCTTCACCATTTGCAGGGAGGGGGTCTGAAGCCGGGGCTGTTGGCGTGTCTGTACCCTGGGGGGGATCCCAGCCCTGCTGCCCCCGCTCACATCGGAGCTGCTGCGTGGGGCCTGTGCAAACAGAGTGCCCGAGCGCGCCCCGAACAAAGCGCAGCCAGTTCCCACTAGCCTAACGTTTTCCCATTTCTCCCGCTGCCAAGCAGCCTTTGCTTGGCGTTGGAATAACAAGCCTCTCTGCGGAGACACCGGGCCTTTTGTTAGCTGGTAGAAAAGGAGTTTTGATGCCTGCGATCCCTCCGCCCCCGACTTTCCTGCTCCCTAAGCTGCTGCTGTGGGAAGGGCAGAGCTTGGCCTTGAGCTGCTGTTGCCAACCCGGCTGTCGTGGCTGTGCGGTCTGAGCCAGCTCCCTGCAGGTCCCCGGGGCTCAGCTGTGCTGGGGTGCAGCTCAGGACCCCAGCTGACCTCCTCCTCCAAGAGGGGCTGGAGCCTGGGACTTCGTTTGGGGAGTTTTTATAGGATTTGAGGTGTTTAGTGGTGCTCATGCAGGCAGCAAGAGTGGATGCAGGATGCGGCCAGGGCTTGGGCTGATCTCTGGCACAGGGCTCTGCTGGGGCTCCCAACAGATCTTGTGGTGGGACTTTGGTGGTTTGTGTCTTTTCTTTGGGTTTTGCATGGCTCCCTCTCTGCCGAGGTGCTGGTGGGGCGTGCTGGGAATCGCGGAGCGGGTGTTTACCCAGCCGCAGAGATGGTGGCTCTGGAGGTGTGCTGTGATGTCCCCGCGGCCAGAGGGGCAGGGAGGGACTCGGAGATGGCATCACCTTCCTCCTCCTCCCCTAACCTGGGAAAGATGCCACCTCACCATGTCAGCACAGGCCTCTGGGAAAGCGTGCAGATGTGTGTGTCCTCTTGCACGTGGGTGTGCGAACAAGCCTTCCCCTGCACCCCGAGCTGGGACAGTGCTGCTTGCTCCCAAAAAGCAGGAGTATTTTCTGCCAGGAGACCTTTGCCCTTCTTCCCTCTGTACGTCCCCATCCTCCTCACCTCCAGCACCAGCTTCACCTCCTCCCTTGTGCCCAGAGCTGTCCTCCCTGCTTGGCTGGCTGTCTTCTAATGTGCAGATTGTCCCCATCCCCTGCTCTCTCCTTGCTGGGTGATGCCACCGAGCTGATGCCAGCTCAGTTAGGTTCGGTACTTTCCCAGAGTCTGGGTTGCATGGCAAGGAGCTTTATGGCACCGTTTAATGAGCAAGCGTGGTGTGGCTCGCTGCCAGCATCCTCGGAGGGGGGTGACAAACCGGGGAGGCTTCTGAGAAGTGGGGAGAGATGAACTAATGCCTGAACCGCTGTGTCAGCAAAAACACGATGGCCTCGCCAGTCATCCGGGGAGGCTGGATGGAGGTTAAAATTCTGGGAAAGAAGTGGTGACATCAGCCTTGCCACCTCTTCGGCATGACATGCTTGGCTTCCCGCTGAGAGGGAGGGTTCAGAAGCCTGGGTGGTGTTGGAGAGGGTCTGAATGAGACATGTCTAGGATGGCATCGCGTGCACCTGGCTCGGCAAAGCCACCGGCTGGGTGTGAGCATCTGCTAGGATCTCTGTTGTGGGAGAGGGGGGTCTCAGGTCACTTTGAGGGACATGTGGAGGGGAGGCAACCCGTCTGCTGGGGGCAGCTGGGCTGGCTGTGCTGATGGCTATGGACACCCTAGGGAGAGGTGCTGAATCTAGGGCATCAAAAAGCAAACCCCACCAAGGAGAGGAGTCTGGAGCTCTGTGCTCGTGCCCTGGGGACATCAGCTGCTCCTTCTTGTAGGAGCTGTGGGATCAGGGCAAACAGACCTCCCTGCTGGAGCTGTGAAGGACAGTGGTTACTTTTGGGCCATTTTGTCATTTCTTGAGGCTTTGCGGTCCTCCTCTTGGCTCTGCCCGACCCATCTGAGTCGGTCTCCTTGGACAGGCCCAGTTGGGTTGTCACATTCCTGTAGACCTGGTGGTGTGCTCGGGGGTTCCCACTGTTTCTGCCCAGGAGCAGGAGTTGACCCTGATCCATGCTGCTGGGGAATGACCAAGCTGTGAGCAGGTGGCACGGCTGTTTGCTTTGCAGAATGAAAACTGTGAGGAATGGTGTTTGCTTCCCCCCTTTCCTCCAAACCATCTTACCCCTGTCCTCCATCTCCCAGCAGCGAGGTGATCCTTGGGGTCCTATCCCACAGCTCCCCCCACCACCCCAAAGCAGCTCTGGCTGTGGGGTGGCAACTCAGACGTGGGAAGGGAAGGGAAAAAAGATATAATTCTTATTTTGGTGCCCAGACGTCTGCTGGAAAGGGGAACATCTCTGTTCTTATCATCAGCACTTCCTTTCCCCGGTTCCTTGAAGCTCAGATTTTACCATTGCTGGTGATGGGGGGGATCTGAGGCTCCCCCTGTGCAGCCCCCTTCCCACTCCCCTTGTTTTGCCACATCCAGCTGACCTTTGGCAGCAGGGGCAGCTCCTCTGCTGAGATATTTGCAGTTAAATACTCACTTGTGTTGCCCTCCTGGTGTGGGTGCTGGTCTGGAGGGGAGGGGGCTGCTGCAGAATCATAGAATTGTTAAGGTTGGAAGGGACCTTAAAGTTCATCTAGTTCCAGCCCCCCTGCATGGGCAGCCCAGCTTGAGTTCCCCGTGCAAACGTGGGGGGTGACAGTGGTGCTTTTGGAGCCTCAGCCCTCACACAGACGCTTCTCCTTGGCCAAACCTGCTCTTGGTACAAAATCCAGTGTTGGGGATGTTGGTTTTTCCAGTTGTCCTGCTTGGAACCAGGATGAAGCCACTTTTACTGAATATTTTTTTTTTCCTTCAGTAAGCTGAAGTGAAAGAAACCTGTTGGGTAAAAGTGTTTGGGTTTATCCTGCTTCAGGCAAAGGTGTCCCGGGTGTTGCTTTTGCTCAGGGACCTGGACACCAGTGTCACAAGCAACAGGGCTGCCCTGGGGGGTGTCACAACCCTGATTTTTCCAGACCTTTTGCAGCCCAGGAGTTTGGCAGCGGTGCCGCTGAAGGGCCAACCTGAGCCTGCTGACTTGTCCCCATCGCTCCTGACAGCTCCACAGCTGCTCCGGGATGACGAAAGCCAGAAGGGAAAAAGGTTTAAATGTGGGGAATGTGCCTGCAGTGCCAGGAGCCGGAGGCAGGTGGGCAGGGCCTGGCGGACGGGCCAGGGGATGGGCAGGGGACGGGCAGCTCTGCCCGCACACGCACGGGCGGGTGATTCACCGGCGGAGGAGAGAGGTTGGTTGGTTGGTTGTTCAGTCAGAGCAGAGGAGCTCGTCCCACGGGGATGTGCTGGGCAGCGCCGGCAGCCGCCACCTGCCTCTTGTCCCACCTTGTTTTTAATAGCTGGGATCACAAGAAACGTCATCTTTGTTCTTGCTTTCCTTTCCCATGGCTCCCTGGCGCCGCGGGCAGGGTGGAGCGAGCCCCCGCGCCCCGGCAGGGCCCTGCCTGTGCTTGCTGGCACGTGGGGGTGCTCCCGGCTGCCAGGGATGGGTCGTGCTGAGCTGTCTGTCTGTCTGTCCATCCCCAGCAGCGTTGGCTGTTGTTTGGCAAGGAGGGCCTGATGCTGTGGGTTTGGCCAAGCTCTGGGTTTTGCAGGGGGAAAAGCTGGGGAGCGGGGTGAGATGAAGGGAGATGAAGCGTTTGCTTGATTCCCCCAGCTCGGTTTTAGGGGTGCAGTGACCTTTCCTGAGCACAGTATCCCCATCCAGTCCCTGTGGAGGCTGGAGCCAAGCTCCTCGTCCTTCTCCGAAGCAGGATGTGATGGGTGTTTGTGGGGCATCTCTGATCTAGAAACCTGGAGTCTCCTTCCCTTTCCTCTCCTCAGTCCTGGTTATAAATGACCGAGATTTGCCCTTAAAGTTTCCGGAAAGGAGGAAAAAACAACAGAAATGGGACAGCACTGCAGAGGAAGCCTGGCAGGAAGCCTGGCTCCTGTGCCATGGTCCTGAGTTTGTGTGTGCTCAGCACCACCGCTGTGCAGGCTCTTTTCCCTGCTGTGGGGAGTGGGGTGTCCCCTGCCCACCAAGGGGTGACCCCGCTGCAGAGAGCCCCTGATCTGTGTCCTCTGGTGTGCTCATGACCGCTTCCACTTCCAGCAGTGCCTGCTGCGGGTGAGGGGGGGGACTTTGGTGGGCTTGCCTGGGGCCCCTGGCATGGCCTCCCCCCCCCTCATCTCCCCTGGGCACAGCAGAGCCCTGGAGAGATGCTTTGCCCAGATGCTTTGCCCAGGTGCGGTGACAGCTCCGGTCACCATCGCCATCTGGTGACAAGGGCTTCGGCGTTTCCACAGTGCCACCTGGCTGCCACCTCCCCGGCCTCGGCGACGCGTGTCCCCGGCCGGAGCCCCTGGGGCATCGGCTGCCTCCGGGGAGGCCACAACGCCCAGGGGACAGAGGAACATCCCGGTGGCATCGCCCGCCCGCACGCCGGGGTGCCCGCAGCCCCTGCGCGGTGCCGGGGAAGCCTGGGCTGTGCCCGGTTCCCGGGAGCTGCCGCCCGGCCGCGGCCTCGGTCATATAAGGAGATGCCGGAGCCGGCAGCGCGGCCAGACCGCGTCGGCTGAGCATTACTCACCGGGAGGCACAGGGCAGGGGGGGGATCGGCCCCACGAAATGCTTGGCCGGAGCCAGGGGTGACTCAGCTCTGGGTGAGAGGCACGGCTGGAGCAAGAGTTGGGCCGGGGCAGCCCGGGTCCTCAGAGCCATCCCATGGGGTACCCCAAAAAATGGGAAGGAAGCTGAGGAGGTCTGGGGCAGCCTGTGTCCCCAGAGCCATCCCATGGGGTACCCCAAAACCTGGGCAGTGCACTCAGGGTGGGGGCAGTGATGGAGGTGACCCGTTTTGGGTGATGCACAGGGATGGAAAATGTTGTTTAGGGCACCCCATAAAACAGGGGTTGCCTGGCAAGGCTGGGGGGTGGGAGGGGGGGGGCACAGCCTCTCCAATCCCCAAATTCCTGAGCAAGCAGGAGACACATGTCTTCTCCCCACCCCTTTCCTTTCCTGGCTGAGGTGACAGTTGAAGCTGAAAAAGCCGCCTTGCAAGGAACTAAAATGAGGTATTTGTGTGTCGGGTGTGTGGGGTGGTTTCCTGGGCAAGGGGGGGAGGGCAGGGGAAGGGCAGCTGCTGCATCTGGGGCTGGGTGGGTCCCCAAAACCTCAACAAGTCACCCTGAAACCTTCTGTTGGTTCCCTGTGCCTCAAGTCTGTGTCTTGACTGGGCGGTGTTGGCTTCCTGCAGCCCTAAGGGGCAGCTGGGCCAGTGTGTGCTGAGCCTGGGCCACTGTGTGAGAGCATGGAAAGGAAAGAGGGGGAACATTGTTAAAATAAGCAGGATGAAGTGGGGGGACCACCAGTGTCCCTGAGATCTCCTGGTGCAAGGGAGGGATGTATTTATATATAAATGTAGGCATTATTTATTTATATGTTTATAGATATACAAAAAGTATATGTTTATGCATTATTATGTCTAATTGAAGAGCTGCTTTTGCTCAAAGGGTTGTCTGGGTGGGGCAGCTGGCAGTGCTCCCTGCATTTTATGGACCCCTCTGCACATGCAGCACCTTGGGAAGCACGGGAGCCCCCATGGGTGCAGCCAGAGTGAGGGGATGGGGAAAACCAGCTCCTGCTTCCCGGAGCCTTTTCCACCAGCACATCCCAGCCCCATCCAGCTGCAGCAGCTACTTGCCCTGCTCAGGGTGGACGATGGGCCCATTTATGGTGGCCTGGTGGCTGCTTGCAGGTCATTGCTCCTGCAGCACTTCCCCTGCCGTAACAAAAAGCAGATTGCTTTAGATGAAAACTATGCTGGGATATTTTTCATCCGGGCAGGGCTGAAGCTCTGGAAAATATATTGCAACAGCGCCGAGCCCTGGGGTAACTCTGGGGTAACTATGTTTTCTGTCACCCATCTCATTAGCCCAAATGGCATTAGGAGGTTGTGGGGGGTGCAGGTCCCCCCATGGACTGGTGCAATGCTTGAGTGTATCAAGTTTTGCTTGATATGGTTTTCTTGGTGGGCCTGGCCAGCTTGTGGCTTGTTGGGTTTGGGGAGCTGCTCAGGGCTTATAAATGTGATATAAATGTCTGCTTGTGTCTGGGTGACACCCTGGAGTTTGTGTGTTTTCAAGGGCAGGTTGGATGGGGCTTGGAGCAACCTGGTGTAGTGGGAGGTGTCCCTGCCCATGGCAGGGGAGTTGGAACTGGATGAGCTTTAAGGTCCCTTCCAACCCAATCCTTTCTATGATTCACTGTCCTATGCTGTGGAGCTGGTGCTGCTGGATGGTGGCTGCTCAGGACACACGTGATCCTGGGCTCTTACTGTCCACACAGCCTGAGCTGTGCTGAGGTTTCAGAGGTTGCAGCCTCGTTGTGCTGTCCATCCTCACCTAACAGCTTTCCCCTTCCCTGGCAGCAGGACAGAGGGCTCTTGTTTGTGTCCTTCTGGGGAGGAGAAGGCAAAAAAATTAGCATTTCGTTCTGTACAGCTTCCTATCTCAGAGCAAGTCTCTTCCCCCAGGAGCTGGTGGGGGGAAACCTGGCACACCATGTGCTCTGAGAGCACACCAGGCTTTGTGAGGAGTCTCTCCACCCGCTCTGCTTGTGGTCCCAGCTGCTTGGCTGCAGCAGGGCTGGTTGCTCTCTGTTTCCTTGTGCTCTTTCCGTGCCTCTGCTGCCGGAAACGGTTCTGAAACGAAGTGAAACTCCCAGAGTGCTGCCCAGCCTGGTGCTAACCGCTCAGAAACGGGGCCAGGCTGCACAATCTCACAGTGCATGATGCCAGTCTCACCATGCACGGTGCAGTGCTGGTGGCACTGGGCTGCAGGAAGGGCTGGAGGTGGATGAACCTTTGCCTTTTGCGTTAGAGCATCTGTTGTGGGCATTTCCCCAGGGGCACAGGGAGTGTCCTGGCAATTCATACATTTATCTCTGAGCATCCAGGGAGGGTCAGGGAAATGCACTCAGGGTGCCCGACTCCCAGCAGCCCAAATTTGGTTGCTTTTGCTTTTGCCTCTCTTGCTGGGCAGAGTTTTTTTGCCCAGCCCGTGGCACCGAGTCCCCAACCTGCTGCCCCTCCAATGCTCCCGAGGTGCTGTCCGCATCTCCCAGCTCCATCCCGGCTGCCCTGGGTGTGCGGGCATTGCCGGGCAGCCTGTGTGCGGGGGGATGCCAGGCTGCCGGCTGCCACCGGCCGGGGGTCTAGGGAGGGGAAAGGCAAAGTTTGGTGCCACTCCCAAGCCCCCCGGTGGGCGTCGGGCTGTTGCGGTGCTGCCGCTGCAGCAGCTGCTCCCGCCGAACCCAATTCCAGCGGGGCTGGGAATGGAAGTTGAGGAGATGACGTCTGTCCCCCCGGCGCGGGGCGGGGGGGGGATGAAGTTTGGCTGCCTGAACGCCGAGGAAAGATGTTTGAGCCGGCCTGACGCTTCTCCCTCCACCCCCCCACCTCCCCCCCCCCGGCTCCCAAATCTCCCTGGCCCCATCCCTGTCTGTCCCTGAGCCCTGCCAGCGCCGGGGACACTGCCAGCTGGAGGCAGAGGCACAGGCAGGAAGTTTGGGAAGTTTTTGCAGGCAGCGGCTCGGCCTCCCCCGCCCCGTCCCCCCCCCCCCGTCCCCTCGCCCTCCCGGCGATGCCGGACAGCGGCGGCTTCGGGAGGAAGAAATTCCGAGTGGGGCTCGGGATAGCGGGCCGGGAATAGGGGACGATGCCTCTTTCGGAGAGCTCCTATCTGCCCCCCGCCGCCTTTGTGCTGAGCCACGTCCTGGGCATCGCCGGCGTCCTGTACTGGCGGAGCCGCAGCAGAGAAGGTAGGGGTGGTCCCTGCGGGGGGAGGCACTAAGATGGCCGGTCTGCTGCCGAGGAGGGGGGGTCACGGCATGTTTTCCCTCCCCAGAAGCCGTGGCAGGGATGGCTGTGGCCAGTGGGGAGGAGGACGTGGTGATGGGGATCCTCCCGGCGGCCCCGGTCCCCACGCAGGCGGGGGCGGGGGGGGTGGTGGTTTGAAGAGGATTCGGTGCCTAAATTTGGTCTCGCCACCCGTTCCGAGCACACGTGGGGGGTGGGAGGGCTGGGATGAGGGGTGTTTCCCCGGGGATGAGGCTGCTTTTTGTCTCGGGACAAGCCCGTGACACGTGGCCGGTGTTCTGCCTCCCGCTGGGACGGCAGCAGCTCGGTTCGCCACCGGCGGCGGCAGCGACAGGACGTGGCCCCGGGAGCTGCTCCCGTTGCTGGCACGGGCTCACCGAGCAGCCGGGGCTGACCCTGCCTCAGTTTCCCAAAATAGGGCTGGCACATGACCGCTGCTCCAGGAGGGCGAGGAGTTGTTACAGGGATGTGCGGTAACTCCGGGCCCCGGACGAGGAGTCAGTAGCTCCTTCTCCTTCCCAACCTCTTCCTCCTGGGATTAGTTTGTTTTGATTCCTCCTTTTTTTTTTTTTTCCCAGCAGTGCTTGTTCTGGCCTGTGCCTCCGTGCAGGGCCCTCTCCCTGCGTCCGTGACCAATTCCCCTTTTTCTTTCTCTATTTCCATACGAATGAGCAGATCCCAGAGCCTGGGCAGTGCTCAAGGACTTTTCCCCCAGATTGCTTTGGGATACACTCCTTCCTTTCTCCCTTAAAACCAAGGTCCTGAGGCCGAGTTGCACAAGTGTGCCCTGTTACCCGCTGAACCCAGCCCTGCTGCAGTTCCTCCTGTTCACCCACTGTCCCTAATACACTTCACTAGTCTCACTGTCCAGGCAGTGTCGTGCAGTGACATTCCCAGCTCCTTCTAGGGACCTCCTGCTCAACTGTCTCACCCCTGTACCACCCCACCCTGCTGCTTCGCCCAGCAGAAATCCAACCCTTTTGGAAAAAAATCCCAGTGCCAGGCATTGCAAGCAGCAGGTACCTTCACTATCTGTTTTCTTTCATCACTGGCCCCCAGACAAGGTCAGCTAATACTCACGCTGTGGGCGCAGTGTCTAGGAAGACCAGGGTCATCTTGCAGTGGGTTTTGTTGTCCTGTGATGCTCTCCCAGCTCTGCTGAGCATCCACCCAGCTCTCCTTTGTGTCCCCACTTCTCAGGTGTCTCCCTCATTGAAGATCCTTTTCCACCACATCTCTCCTGCGTTCTTCCAGGCTGAATCAGGTGCCCCCTCCTCTCTCTGTTTCGAAAGCCTCTGTAAATCCTGTCATGATGGATTATGTCAGCTTGCAAGTTGGCAGCCGGCACATTTTAAGTACCTCGTGCTCCTCAGCCAGCCAGACTTTCTGCTTATCCCCCATCTTAAAAGTACCACGATGAAAACAAACAAACAAACAAACAAACAAACAAACAAAAAAAGGTGTGGGGGGAAACCTTCCCATTCTGTGCATGTCTCAAAGGAGTTCAAAGCAAAATCATGGGTTTCAGTGCTTTCAAAATCTGTTTCTAGGCGTTTATACACAACAAAACCCTCCTTCCCCCAAGGCTGTTTAATGCACAGAGCCACTTTTATGCTGGGTGTGGGCTTGGAGATGTCCCCAAGATCTCTGTGACCTTGTCCAGCACAGGGCCCTGTCTGAGGTCTCCCCTGTTTGTTTGTCTGTAGCAGGAATTAATGAGGAGGAGCAGAAAGCTCTGGAGCTGCTTCCAGGCTTTTTAATCCAGTGGGCTGAAGGAGCTGGTGGGGGGCACTGGAACCCCCCAGCTACCTCCAGGCTCCCTCCCAGGGATGGCAAAGGGGCATCCCAGGAGGTCAGGCACCCTCCATCTCACCAGCACCTGGAGCTGGGTCTGGGCTCTCCAGCAGCAGCTCAAGGCAGGAAATGAGAGGTGATGGAGCCAGTGATGATGAAAGAGATCCTGGGAGGAATGGCAGCTCCTGGCTGGACGTGTTGGGAGCTGCTGGGAACAGGCAGGCTGCCAGCATGGAGGCTGCCATGGGGGAAATGTCTGTGCAGGGTGTTGTGGTGGTGGTGGGAGAGTCTCTGGTGCCTGCTGGAGCCCTCCCCGTGACGATGGCAAGTGTGTGGGAGCCCTGGAGTCCAGTGGGGTGGTGAAAGGGAGTTTTTCTTCCCCAGTTTTGTGGCGTTGGATGTAAGCTATGAGCCAGGATGGTTTTCCCTGTTCCTCCTCCCTAACTGGGTTGACTGGGGAGATCAACAGCAGTGGGAAAACCTCAAAAAACCCACCTTTGCCTTGTGCAGTCACTGCTGGTCCTTGGTCCTTGCTGCTGTTGGCCCCTCTGTGAGGGATTCATGCTGCTGTGGTGGAGAGCAGCTGGTGCCTTTGGGATCCCTGTTGGTGGGGATGTGATGGATGGTGCCCTGGTGGGCAGTGGGGGGAGAGGAGATGGGGAGGGAAGAAAACAGCACTTGTGATCCTGCAGAGGCTTGGCCTGAGGTGCAGGCAGCAGAGATGGAGGCAGCTCGCTGCTCCTCACTTGCTCCATGGAGCAGCTGGGACAGCATTCCCAGGCTGTCCCGTGGTGGTCCCTGCACCCTGGAGCTGGCTCTGCCTGAGCAGGGGTGGGGACAGGGATGGCATGGCTGTGTCTCAGCAGGGCTCAAGCTGGGCTGTTTCCTGGCTTGTCTGGATTTTTGTCTCTACGAGCCTGACCTATCTTGGGAAAGCAGCAACACAGAAGCACTGGAAGCATCTGTGTGGCTCTGGTGGCATCAGTGGTGCTGGAAGCTTTGGAGTGGTCGTGTGGGCATGGTCAGTTACGGAGTATGGTTTTCACTGGTGCTGCTGGCAGCAGGGCCTCTATTTGCCACCAATGTCCCCTGTGTCACTGCCCTTGCTCAGTGTCCTGCTGTCCAGAGCTCTGCAGTCACCCTCACTGCCTTTGACTTGCTTCTGAGTGGTGCAGATTTCCTTGGATTGCTGTGACCTCCCCTCCAGCCCTGCCCTGCCTGCCTGCTGCCCCAGCCATCACCTCTGCCCACTGTCCCTGGCTGGTGACAGAGTGGTTCTGCGTGGCCAGGACCAGCAAACCCCTACAAGACAGGGGAGGGAACCAGCATGGGGAGGAGGTTGCAACAAGTTGCTTGTCAGGGTGACTCTGGAAAAGATTATCCAGGAAGAGATAAGCTTGCAATGCCTTAACATGGTTAGTAAGCAGTAACCAGGCATTATTATTAGCTCAGATGGTTGCAGGGTGGGGAGGTGTAATCTGTTTAGAGCCCAGGAACCACCCAAATGGTGAGATGGGACAAAAAAAGGAGGAGAAAACCCCACATTTCAGAAGGAATTGGGAAGAGGGAGCACGTCGAGGAGCTGCTGGCCTGTGGGCACCCCCTGGATCCGGTGTCAGAGTTGCCTCGCTGCCGACTTTCCGTGTGGGACGCGGTGACACGTCCCTGTCCCCGCGTGCTCCCTGCGATGCTTGGGGACACGCTCCCACCTTCCCCCAGCAGCAGCCCAGCTCCTCTCGCCCTCCCGGGGCTCCTGCTGGCAGGAGGTCTGCAGAGGGACTATATTTAGAAAAAAAGGAAGAGAGGTGGTGATAAGGAGGCCCCCGTTATCTCCCCGCGTGCTGAGCGAGGCACGTCCCTGGTGCTTCAGACCCGGGAAATGATTTGGGAAGAAGAAGCTGCTGGCGGGCGAGCGAGAGCAGAGAGAACAGCCCAGCATTGTCCCTCCTGTCCCCAGTGCAATTAACTGGAAAACAAGACGAGGAAAAACAAGCCAGGAGCTTGCTGGCAGGGCAGTGCCCAGCTCCACGGGGCCACCCTGCGTCCGCACCCCCGGCCCACCGGTTGCCGGGAGCCGCACCGAGCTCAGCACCGCTCACTTGTAGGAGGGACCAGCTGTGCCCTTCCTTGCTGGGAGCTTCCCGAGCAGCTTTGCCCGCCATTGGGACCAACAGGCTGGTGAGGATTTTGCTGGCACCCTCGGCTGGGAGCACCTGTAGAAGGGACACAGCAGGAAAGGCGAGCGCAGCGGCCGTTGAGGTGGTGGGGTTTGCAGCGATGCCCCGGAGGAGGAACGGCCGGTGTCTGCACCAGGGGTAGGAAGTGGTGGGGTGGGAGGAGCTGGGGCCGAGAAGTCATCCACCCTCACGCGCTGGGGACAAGGTTGGCGAGCGGCTGGTGCCACCAGAAGACCCTTCCCTGGGAGCTGCTTTGCCAGGACCCCGTGTTCCCCAGCCCGGGCTCCAGCGATGGAGAGGCGGTATCTCCCCGGGGAGAAGCGGCGGCTGAGCGCCTGCCTGGTGTGCCGGATGTGCTGCATCGGTTCGTACCCACCGCCCTCTCCCCCCCCAGCCTCCGGGCAGCCCCTGCCTTGCCACCAGCACCAGGGCTTGGCTTGAGCTTTACCCACCCTGACTTAACACCGGGGCTGGGAAGGAACCTGGCACTGTGGCAATGGGGGGGGCCGGAATAAGGAAAAGTCCCGAAGGACACGTGGGGGTGACGCGGCTTCCTATTGCAGGCGGTGGCCGGTGGTGCCAGGCAGCAGCTCAGTGGCTGTGCTGAGGGCAGAGCCTGCTGGGGTGGGGGGTGAGGGCAGTCATGACTTGTCCAGAGGGTGGTTTTTGGGACATGGTTACGAGCCTTGGCTGGGGACAGAGTGGGATGGAGGGGAGGCATGGAAGGCTTCACCAGCACCATGCCAGTGACATGCCATGTGTCTTACTGCGGTGCTTTTGGGTGGAGGAGGGATGTTAGGTGGTCCTTTCAAATCCTGAGATGTGGGGAGGTTTTCCTGAGAACCCCTGGGGCTGTGGCTGCCCAGCCAGTGCAGGGACCCCACCCTGGGAAGGGGACATGGGACCATCCAGCCTGGACACACAGTGTGACTGGGCAGCCAGGGCCAAGGGACTCTGATTTGCTCCTTTTCGTTGATTTTTGGCTTAAAACCAAAGCGTGGGGTGTTTCTGACTGGTGAGCTGTGGCATCGAAGGGATGTCTTGGGGTAGCAGGTTTCATCCTTTCCCACTTTATCCAGGGGATTCCCAGGGGCAGCACTCGGGAGGTTTGGGGTTGCGTGCTGGACGTTGGGACCGAGGCACTTCCTTTTCTGCGAGTTGATGTTAAAACCAGGAGATCCCATTTGGCACATGATTGGCTGCTGGAATAGCCCTGAAACCTCCTTGCTGCAGGGGCACAGGGAGGTGGGGACCCCCCTGCACCCCAGGGGGTCCTCCAGTGGTGCTCCCCTGTCCCATGCCCTCTCCTTTCTCATCTTTGTTTCACACAATGTTATTTTTTGCAACCAGAGCAGGCAGGACAAAGCCTGCCAACAGCTCCCCCACCCCATATCAGTGCTTGGCAGTTTCCCATCCCATCACCCACAGGGCTGAGGGGACGTTCCTGCTGCTCCCTGGGGACTGGGACACCCTGGGGACAGACCCACTTTGTCACCCTGTCCCCTCAGCAGTTGGAGCTCCCAGCGTCCGGCCAAGGCGCCTTCGTCTGAGCCACGGGACAGAAATAAATGTTAAATCCAGGCAATCCAATGAACCAAAAATACAGGGATAGAATAAGCTGCTAATTGCCCACACTGCTGGTGCCCAGCGGAGACCTGTGGACATCTGTGGGCTTTATGTAATGCATTAAAGCTCCTGGGAGAGGGCAGGGGAGAGGGACACCCTCCTAAAGCTGGGGGGCTTGGGCAACCCCCACCTCCATCCCTGTGCTCATCTCACTCACTCACTTCCTGGGGGAGATGAGAATGTGTAGGGGTCCTGGTCATGGGGAGGGGGCATATTTTGTGGGTTCAGTTGCTGCTGCCAGCTGCAGCTCTACCCATCCCGATCATCTGCACTGCTTTTATTTAAAGAAAACTATTTCCCACTTCCCCACCAAAAAAAAAAAAAGCACTGTATTTTGTTCTTGCTGTGGGGATCCTCGTGCCTCCCTGCCCTAGATGTTGGAGCCACTGGAATGGCCCCATCCTGGGAATAAGCAGCTTCTGTTCCCCTGCACGGGTGCAGGGTCCACCCGGCGCTCCTGGCACCGGCAGCGATCCCGCTGTCTCTTCCCCTCATTTCAAAGTCATTTGAGTTTCTGCATGAGAAGCCCTGACCCAGAGCTGCCTTTGTCTTCTCTTTGACAGATGAACGGGACAGAGTCCAAAAGAAAACCTTCACTAAATGGGTCAATAAACACTTGATGAAGGTAAGAGTCATGTATTTCGTTATAAAGCCGGTTAAGTGAGCGTCTGTCTGTTCTGGCTCCAGACTGGCAGATAAATGCCTTTTTAAAACATTTTCTTTCTTTCTTTCTTTCTTTCTTTCTTTCTTTCTTATTTTTTTTTGGTCTTGGGAATTTTTTGCGCTGGATTTAAGTGTCTGTACTCAGAGCAGAGACGGTGGAAATGCCTTTGGAGGGCACTGTAACATCACCAGGCAGCCCTTTGCATTTCATTGACCTCCTCAGCACCCAGCCCTGGCTTTTGCATGAGGCTTGAGCACCCCCCCCCTTCTCCTGCCCCCCCTTCTCCTGCCCCCCCTTCTCCTGCCCCCGCCCCCCTTCTCCTGCCCCTGCACCCTCCTGTCTGTTCATCCTCCTGCTCCAGCATCCTCCAGGGTGAGGCAGGGGATCCCAATGTGGGACCTACCAGGACTAAGGGGCTTTTTTTGTCTTTTAAGGGTTGCATGTAGAGGAGCCCAAAAGTGTGTGCAGGGAGGTGCTTGCAGCCATAGGTAGCTAAGCAGAATTCACACAACACCTCAAGGTGCCTCCTGCTTTTCTTCATTAATGCCAAGGGTTTTTTAACTGATGGTCCATGGGCATTAGATGTCACAGCTGTGTTTTCCTGCCAGCTTTGCAAACTTTTATGTCAGGCTTTGGATTACTTTTTCAATCTTATAAAGGAGAGGGAAAAAAGCAAAATCTTGGTTGTGGGAAAATATCCAGGGATTCCCAGGCCAGGAAAACCCCTGGGCAAGGTCTGAGGGAGAGAAGCTGGGTGTGCTCAGCCTGCTCTGGCAGCCCCCTGTCTGATGGACACCTCCCCTGCTCCCAGCTGGAAGCTACATGGCTCTGGGAGATGTAAGGTAGGGTTGGGAATGAAACCACCACTTCAGGTCTGCCTGCAACAGGACACGATTGCCTGGAGTACAGATGGTTTCATGGTTTGATTCCATGTGTTAAATTGGCAGCAGCTTCTGCCAGGTGGTTTGGGAGCTGGGAAGCTGCTTTCCTTACTGATAATTCTGGAATAACTGTCTTAAAGGGATCTGATGGCTTTTCCTCCCTGGCTCTCCCCAGGTGCGCAAGCACATCAACGACCTCTACGAGGACCTGCGGGATGGTCACAACCTCATCTCCCTCCTGGAGGTGCTGTCAGGAGTGAAGCTGGTAAGTCCCCAGGGCTGGGCAGTGACACTGCTGCCACCCCCCCACCCCGAGCCCCTTCCCTCCTCCCCCTGCTCCCCTCCTCTCCCAGCCGTCCACTGTCATTTCTTATGCCATAGTTTTGGTTTTGAATGTCTGTCGTTGTTTCTTTTGTTATTATTGCTGTTATTATTTGTTATGATGATTTTCTTTATTGTCACTCAACCCCCTGTTCCCCAGGCTGCTCTCTTGGGTACCACCAAAGTGTGTGGTTGAAGCTGCTGGCTTATGGGGCCCTGGGTAGAGTCCTCTTCTTGTGAAGGCTCAGACACCTTCATCCTCTAGATTTGGCTCCGTGTTTAAAATAACAGATAATAATGGCTTTGACTAAAACTCTTCCTGTGACAGTGTGCCCAGTGGTTTAGCTCAGATTTGACCCTCCTGCCCTGTGCTCAGCTCCTCTCGAGCTGGGTTGGAGCTGCCAGTGGCATGCAAAGCTCTTCCTGTGCCTCAGCATTACAGAGTCCCCCTCCTTCCTCCTCCTCCTCCTTCTCAGACTGGCACATTCACTCAGCCCTGGGAAGATCCCTTTTGCTGCAGCAGGGTAGCACAGCAGGAATTATTTTAGTTTTCCCCTAAAATAGGATCTGGGTGAAGATCTCCCTCTGTATCCTCAGATGCCAAATCAGGTTTTTGTGGGGGCTGAAAAACTGGATTAAACTCCTGGTGATCCAGACAGCTCCTTCTCTTCCCTTCAGCTTCCAAAGCCGGGGGGAAATTCCCATGCTGGGGATCCAGCTGCCTTCCTCCCTCTCTCCCTGCTCTTTGGTTTTCCTTTTTGCCCTGGGTTGTTGCCTTTTTGGTTTCCATTCTGTCTCCCTGTCGTGTCACCCTCCCATCGCCGCTCTCCCTCCCCTCCTCGTTAGCAAATTGAGCCTCCAGCTCAGCGGAGCCTTCGCCTGGTGAGAGCACCAGCCTGGTGCCGTGCGAGCAGCGAAGAGCGTGAGGAGGAAGATGATGATGATGAAGAAGTAGGTCGAGTCGGTCCCAGCTGCAGCATCACCCTGGCAGACACCGGAGTGCAGTCAGATAGTCCAGTGCAGCCCTTGGGGGCTCCCACCTTCCCTTCTTCTCCGGGGGTTTGGTTTTCTTTTTTGGTCAAACCCACCCGCCTCGCCCCAGTGAGGGCTCTGCTGGTGGAGGAGAGGGGGAGCTGGTGCCGTGGTCCTGGTCCCCGGGCTGTTCCCTGGGTTATCTGCACGTGCACTGCGGTGTCTGCTGGCAGTCAGGGCACGCCACCCACCTGGTGTGACAGCATGTGTCCCCTCCACGGGCCGGGGGGGCCAGGGATGGGTCCTGCACGCTGCTCCCAGCCCGGCCCCCTCGGGGGCTGCGGTGACGGCTGCTCACCTCACGCTGCATGGACAGGCTCTGGGCACGGGCACCTTCTTGTGGGGCTGATGCCACCACCCTGGGGTCTGGGACACAACTGCTGAACCTGTGCATGAGAGTGGAGATGGGAGCAAGCACAGCCTGGCCTCAGCCAAGGGTTACCTCAAAGGGGACAGACCCCAAAACCTTGCTCAGGTGCAAGAGAAGGGGCTGTTCTCCAGCCCTTTCCTCTGGGTGACAATTCCTTTGTGCACAATGTCACCTCCCTCCAGGAGGAGCTGGGCTGTGGCACCTTCCTGGAGATGTTCCCTTTGCAGGAACAGCTCTTCCCTTTCAGGCAGGGAGCACAGGGGTGTTCTCATGGGTCAGAGCATCCTGGTGATGCCTGAGACTGGGACTGGGATTTGGGCATCAACCCTTCCCCTCCTGCTGATCCAGACCAGGTTCCTGTGCCAGAATGGCTCAGTCACTGGGTCCTTGGACCCCCCTCAGCAGCAGTGACCAGCACAGCCCAGGGCAGCTCCTCTCTCCCCTCTCCCCAGGGGTTCAGAGCTGGTGCCTGGAGCAGCAGCCCTTGCCCACACATGGAGGCTGGTGCTGAGGTTGGGGTTTCTCCACCATCAATGGGGACTCATGGCTGGTCCCTGCCTGGGTCTTCATGCCCTGCTGTGGAGCAGATCTGCTCTGCTTCCACCTGGACGGGTCAGACTCTGTACCCGCTTGGTAAATCTCTCTTTGCTGAGCCCAGCTTGGCTGGCTGACCATGGGATGGGGGAGATCCTGCCCTGGGATCTAGAGGCTGAGCCAATCCTGCTGGCAGCCTTGCAGTGCCTGGCTCTGAGCCTGGTGCAGACCCCCAGGGCCTGGTGGCAATCAGAGCAGGCCCAGATCTCAGGGGTTCCCACCTCCATGCCCCACCATGCAGGATTCTGTGTAGCAATGACTTGATTTGCCTCCTGAGCACAAATCATGGAATGACTTGGGTTGGAAGGGACCTTACAGACCATCCAGTCCCATCCCCTGCATGGGCAGGGACACCTCCCACCAGCCCAGGCTGCTCCAAGCCCCATCCAACCTGCCCTTCAACACTGCCAGGGATGGGGCAGCCACAGCTTCCCTGGGCAACCTGGGCCAGGCTCTCACCACCCTCACACTTGAAGACAGATCAGGGGGTGTGGAGTGCAGGGGGGGTCACGCTCAGCCTATGGGGCAGCTCCCAGGGGCATGTGGGGGCTGTGGCTGTGCATGGGGGTGCTGCCAGCCTGGAGAGCCCCACCTGAACCTGCTGCTTCTCTCCCTTGCAGCCACGTGAGAAGGGGCGGATGCGTTTCCACCGGCTGCAGAACGTGCAGATCGCTCTGGATTTCCTGAAGCAGCGACAGGTAAGGGCTGGTTTTGGCTCAGCTGGAAGCAGAGCTGTGGTTCCTCCTCCTGGTCAGGGCTTGGGAAGGGTGTCAGTCTGTGCCTTGGTGTGCCTGTTCCCTTGGTGCCAGTGGGTGTCAAGGGACTTTCCCCCTGTTGTGTGCTCTCAGAACCGTCTGTGGGGCACAAAAATGAGTATCAAATGAAGGATCAAACTTGAGTCCTGGGGAGGGGTCTTGGAATCACTCTGTGCCCCAAAAGCCTCACCTGGGGCTCCCTGGCAGATCCCAGTGGCTGCAGAGTGTCTGTGCCTTCCCCTGGATTTGGGAGAGATGTGGCAGACAGCTCCTGCTCAGCCCCAGCACATAGTGCCCTCCCAGGCAGGGTCACCCTTTGGCTTTTGGAGCCCATGTCAGGCTTTTGGGAGAGGTGCTGGGCCTCTCCTGGCTCTTGGGCTTGTGCAGCTGGCAAGGCCCAGGCATCCTGCCCACCCCTGGGCAGATCCTGCCTGGAGCAGTGGGATGCATCCTGAGACTTGTTGGCTCTGCTGGTGAAACCCCCGCAGCCCTGAGGCTGGATGTCCTGTTCCACCTGTTGGGTCAGGTCTCCTCACTGTGATGCTCCTCAGATACCTCCAGATGATGATAAATTGTACCGGTTCATGCTGAAGCAGATTTTTCTCTCTCTGCTGGCCTGAGGGCACTGAATAAATTCAAGCACGTGCCCCATTCCAGGGAGGATGAGCAGCTTCCAGCCCCTCCTCTCCTCCCCAACCCTTGACAGAGACATTTTGCCCGAGGCTCTTGGGAGCTTGTTTCTCTACTTGGATGAAACAGCTTTTTTTCCTTTGAAGCGAGATGGACTGGTGACAGCTTACCCCAGATGCTCCTGCTAGAGCTGGTGGGGTCCCATGGAGTGTTGAGGAATGGGGACACCCCTGTGGGGAGCCCACAGGGGGAGAGGGGCCCAAAACATGTGGCAGCTCCTGGGAAAGCAGCTGCAAGGAGGGTGGGAGCAGCAGCCGGGCAGGACCACTCTGGTTTGCATCCCCTGGAGGTGCCAAGGCTGGTGCTCCCAGAGCTGCAGGCATCTCCATAGGGTTCAGGGACTGCAAATGCATTTAAACCACCTCCAGAGGTGGAAGGGAGCAACCCTGGGACTGCCTGGGGCTGGAGTCTGGCAGGACAGGGGGTTTGGTGGGTGCTGGACCCTCAGCCAGGGCAGCACTGGGGTTTCTGCCTTTTTTAGGGCTGATCGATCATCAGCTTGGATTGAACCCGGGAGGGAGTTAATGAAGCTCGGCCATCCTCCTTTAACCATGCTCTGTGGTCTGTAGCTGTTAAATTATGCACCAGTGCTCAGGGCTTTGGGGACCAGGGACTTCTCCATGTGAGCTGAAAGCAACTGTTAAGTGCTGGGAAAGCACTTCTGGATGGATGGAAAAATCCTGCCTTCTCCCCTTCCCGAGCTGGAGCACAGCGTGGCCTCGCTGCTGCTTTTGGAAGCACTGGGGTCTTGTGTGTGTCTGTCCCCTCCAGAGTGCTTGGGATGGCCATGGGGACAGTGTGGTTGGGGACACTGTCCGTGGGTGAGGCTGATGTGGAGCTTTGACCTTGTCTCTTCTCTTTCAGGTGAAGCTGGTGAACATCCGCAACGATGACATTACGGACGGCAATCCCAAGCTCACCCTGGGGCTCATATGGACCATCATCCTCCACTTCCAGGTAGGTCCTGAGAGCTTCTTGCTGCACGACACGTGGTGGATGGTGGGAGGGAGCACCTTGTCTTCCCAGGGCACTGGTGTCTGTCCTGGTGTACGTGTGCTCCGTGGCGATGCTGGCACGCGGGTCGGTCCGGAGGGTCACCACACGTTGCGGTGTCTTGGAGACCCGTGGCTCCATGGGCAACACCCTCTTCTCATCATTTACATAACGAGATCACTAATGATGCGTTGTTTGCCGTGACCTCCTGGTTGGCACCAGGGTTGTTGGCAGTGGCTGTTTGCTCAGCTGAGTCTCTGGAGGAGAAGAGCAAATTTGGAGAGGCCCGTGTGGGGCTGTTATCCCGAGGTGCTCCCGGGCCTTTGAGGGGTTGGTGCAGCCATGGGATCTTTTGTTGGGATGGAAAATGTCGGCTGCGTGACGGTGGTTCAGGACAGGGATGGGAGAGGCTCCCTGACCCTGCTGGGGAGCACGCTCAGGACCATCTCTGGCAATCATTTGCTGTAGATGATCGTGCAAAACAGGGTCTTAGGTCTATAATAGCTTTGAATTATCTGGCTGTAGCTTTGGTGCCCTCAGGGGGACAAGGAGTGGCTCCTAATGTCACCACTGCATTGGCTTGTGAGGTTTGCTCGGTGGTTCTGCTGCCAGCAGCTCGTTAGGGATGTGCCATTAGCTCTAGGGCTGTCACCTCTGTGGGACCAAGCCCCTGGGACCTGCTGTATCCCTGCTGGCATCTCCCAGACAAGTCTAATCCTGGCTTTGAGATCTCCTAAGGAAGCTTTTCAGTTTTGGAGGATGAGTGGGCAATGCCCCAAAGAGCTGCCACCTCACCCGGGCCACACGTGTCCCCCATGCCAGCATGGCCAGGCTGGCCCCGTGCACTGGGTGAGCCCCTCCTGAGCTGTATCTCTTGGGAAGAGGCTTTTGGAGGGAGAGCATGGGGATAAAATGGATGTAAAGCTGCTGACGAGGCTCTCTGCTGGGGTTTTGGCCCTGGGAAGCAGCCGGGGTCGAGCAGGGTCTGGATGCTGATGAGTCACTGTCATCTCCATTGGGGCCATGGCTGGGTGGCATCCTGTCCTCTTGGTGGCCCTTCCCTAGTGCAGGGGACCAGAGAGGGGACCAAGGAGGAGCTCCTGGGTCTCCTCTGCACCCAGCTGGGAGGGGACGCTGCCACCCTGCCCTGGGGGACAGGATTGGTGACAAGGGGGCCCCGGGGGAGCGGGGCCGGTGCCTGTGAGCCTGCGTGTCCTTTCTCTGCCTGCGCTAACAATTTGTTCTGGGGTTGTAGCTCCATTGTGAACCTCTTAATCTCCCGTGTCCCAGTGCTGCTGCCTGGGGGCAGGCGGCTGGGAGAGCCCCTGGGAGGAGCTCAGGGTGGGCCAGTGGCTCCTGCTCCCCGTTTGCTGTCTCGTCCTTGCTTTTGGCGTCTGTTATCCTTCTCCTGTCCCTCCGAGCTGGCGTGAGGAGTCGGGATGCTGCATGTTCCTCAAACCCCCGCCCTGGGCAGCAACAGGGGCAGGAGACAGGCAGGACCTGGGGCCAGCAGCACCGGCGCTGCCGCAGCCGGTCTCGTTGGTCTCTCAGCATTAAGAATTTAGGAGCAAACCTCCCGAATTGCAGAGAAACACCCCTGCAGGAGCCGGCGCGGCGGCTCCTCGTCCCCATCCCCATCCTTCCTGCCGAGCCGCTCTGACTCCTCCCTGCTTTTTTTTTTTTCTTTCCTCCTCCTTTCTCTCCCAGCCCTTCCTTTATCCTACCTTTTGCCAACCTTCCCCGTGTTTTGTGGCTTTTAATCCCCCCCTCCCCAGCCTCTCCCTGCTCCCTGTTTGTGTTGGCGAGGGCCGCGCTCCAATTACCTCATGTTTGGAGAGCCGGCTGCCGCAGCCAATCCCCGCTCCCTCTGCTTTTAGGTCAAGTGATTTCTGAACTGCAGTGAGATGCTTTGAATTTGTCTCCTCGCAGCGCCCAGGCTGTAAGATGGCTGTCTGGAGCGGCGGTGGCAGCGGCAGGGCTGGCGGGAGGGAGAGGTGGCCAGGGACAGACCCGGCACGGCGCTGGGTGGGCGTTTGATTCCATGAAACCCGGCTCGGGATTGATTTGGGAGCCGGCGACTCGCTGAGCTGCCGTCCCTGCCGGCGCCCGGGGGGGAGATGGGGAATTCTCTGGGCTGCGTTAAAGAGCCGAAGGAAAAAGCTGCGGGGAAGGCGCCGCTGTCTCCTAAAAAAAGGGTCCGCTTTAAACGGAGGAGGAAGGGGAAGAGGAGAGCGATGCCGGAGGCGGCCCCGCAGGAGGAGTCCCCGGCCCGGGATGAGGATGAGGAGGCGCTGAAGTCGAAGGCAGCTCCTGGGCAGGAGGGAGGAGAGGAGCCCGGCGGGAGCCGGCAGCGCGGCGGGGACCCCGGCCCGGCGGCTCCGCAGCCCGGGCTGATCGTGCAGGTGAAGGAGCGGTTCCAGGGGGAGGTGCAGAGAGCTCGGCTGGTGCTGGAGCCGCGGCGGGCGAGGGCGGCCGGAGCTGCCCTGGAGGGAGGTACCACCGTCATCGCCCGGTTGCTGGAGAACCCGGCCGAGAAGGACTGCGAGAAGGCGGTGAGCCGGCTGGTGGAGCTGCAGCGGAGCGGGGCCGGCAGCCGCCGAGCTGTGCTGCTGCCCCTGCGCGGGGGGACACACGGCCCCGCCGAGCCCGTCCTGGCCCCAGCCGGGGCTGTGTCCAGCCAGGAGCCAGGGAGGAGCTGGGAGCCGGGGACCAGCAGCGCCCTGGATGCCTGGAGAAAAGGTGGCAGCAACGATCTCGGCTCCGGTGCCGCATGGACCTGCTCCTCTGCAGCGGAGCCGGGCACCGTTTCGGAGCTGTCGACGCCGTCCCCCATGGTGGATCAGCTAGAAAACCCCAGCGTGGGGAGGACCTCAGGGTTGCCACCATCTCGAGTTGAGGAGGGGGACAGGCATGGACTGCCAGCCTCCTGCAGCCCGTCCTCCATCAGCGCGGCCCGGAGCTCCTCGGGGTACAGCAGCGACCCGGCGCGCCGGCCAGCCCAGGGCTTTGGAGCTGGGAGGACCATGGCATCTCCCTCTGAAGGTGGCCACAGGCTCGCTGTGGCAGGCTGGGCTCGGAGGGGGAGCTCAGGGACAGCTGAAGGAATGGTCAGTGTCTGCTTGGAGTCTTGGTCCCCTTTTGCAGTGGGGGGGGGGGGCCTGGTTCAGTGGACTCCAGATCCTGGTGGCCCCTGGGGATGGTCATCTTGATGAGGTGCTGCTGAGGTGAGGTGCTGCTGAGGTGAGGTGCTGCTTGGTGAGGTGCTGCTTGGTGAGGTGCTGCTCCTGCGGGTGGGAGGACTCTGGTGCAGAAAACTCCTGAAGCCTTTTCCCCTTGGACAGTCTCTACTGGGAAAGCATCCCCCCAGGACTGGCCTGGCCTGCCCCTCTGCTCCAGGCACGGGTGACCAGGGAGTGGTTGGGTGTGACCAGAGGCCACACAGGCTCTCGGTGCTGTTGCCTTTGCTGTCTGCAGTGTGCTTGCTGTCACTGGTGGCACCTCAGGGCTGCTGGGTCGGGTATGAGTTTGTGGTGTCCCCTCCCCGCTCTCAGCTCCAAGGAGGGTGGCAGTGGGGGGGATGTAGAGGTGTGGGGGCTCTACCTGCTCCAGCGAGCTCTGAAAGGAAGAGGAAGGGATGATGCTGGGTTTTGGAGCCCCTTATTGTTTTTTGGAGGTTGCATTTTGGGGGTGACAGGGCAGGTTGAAGGTGCCTGTGGGTTTTGGTCAAGTTCTGCATGCCCCAGGATGAGACCATGTTTGGAGGGGCAGGAAAGGGGCTGTGGTCCCCTTGTGCCTTTTCTGGGTTGGGACCAGTGCCACAGCCACCATCTGGCCTTCAGTGTCCTGCCACCAGTTGCTTGATACTTGAAAGCTGATGTTGGAAGGGTCTGGCCCCAGTTCCTGTGAGTTTCCCTCCCCTCTCTCTTCTCGCCAGTGCCTCCCTAAATCTTTGTCCTGACACAGACATGTGAAGAAAGGAGGGTGGAGCTGGTGCCGCATCCTGCACCTCCATAAGCACATCTCTAGGAGGGTCTCCTGCAAGGACACCCTTAGGGAAAGGCCCAGTGGTTGCAGAACCCTGGTGCTATGTGAAGGAATAAAGGAATGATCTGAGCTGGGTGCTGTGAGGAGCTCCCCGATGGGCAGTGGCGCTGGGGAGACCAGGAGGGGCATCGCCCAAGGCTGGGTTTGCAGAAGACTTCATCCTGCTCCTAATTAAGAGCTGCCAGGTGACCAATAAGGGGGTGCTGGGCAGGAGGAGGTCTGTGGGTCCCTCCCTGCAGGCATGGTGGGTTCCATCCCACTCACCTTCTTCCTGGCTATGCTGCCAGGTGCTCGAGTCCCGGCATCTGTGAGGAAACCCAGTCCCGGGGCTGGAGGAGTTAAAGGCAGCACCGCCAGCAGCTGACAAAGAGCAGTTGTGTGTGTGATGAGCGTATCAGAGTGGGGAGAGGGAGGTGAGCTGCAGCATACCAATCACACCACTAGCCAGGCAGCATCCTCCAGCATCCTCCATCCTCCCCACCGGCAGGCGGGTGAGGCAGCACAGAGGGGCTCGGATCCCACGGGTCCCTGCATCCCACCTGCAAAGGGGTGTCTGGCAGCTGGGACCCGTGTGATGCCAGAGCCCCAGTGGGTGTGTTTTGATGGGGAATAAAGAAACTGAGTGTTTTCCATGGTGGGTGGGGCTGGATCCTGGCACACCTTCCTGCTCTGCCGGGAGGAGGGATCCAGCAAACAGCCCTCCTAGTCCTGCCCCAGGCACCTGGCAGATATGCACGGCTCATATCCTCCCCTTTTGTCTGCCCCTTAATTAAGGGGAGGTATTTGTACTAATTGGGGAGCTGGGATGGCAGTGGGGGGGCGCAGAAGCCATGCCAATCAGAGCTGTGCTGGCATGTGGAGACACGTGTGCTTCGTCACGTGCCAGTCTGGGATTTGGAGCCCGCCCCGTGTGTCTGTCTGAGAGGGTCTGGGGCTGTCGGTCCCTTTTGTTGGGGAAATGGGTCATGCCACCAGCAGCCCTGGCACGGCAAAGCAGAGGGGGACACAACAGCCTTGTCCCCATCCTTCCCTATTCCCCTGGGATGGAGCTGGTTGCCTCTCTCCAAGCGTCTCCACGGGCTGGAGATTAGGACGGACATCTGCCCCACACATCCTCTCAATCAGCACCTCCAAGAGATGTTTCCTGCTTCTTAAGTTGTTTGTTTGGTTTGGTTTTTTGACAACATAATGCTCCAGGTGGAGCATCTCCCACCACACTGGCAGCCTCACCAAGGGCTTGCATCAGTGGTCCTCTCTTGGGTGCTCCCTCCTCTTTCTGGGTGCTGCTGGATGGGGCTGACAGTTCCTGCACGAGAGTGTCTGAGGGTGCTGGATCTCCTTGTGGTGGGTGCTGGGCCTCACCCCCACGGTGACCAGGAGTTTCCTCCCACCCTTCCTGGTAGCAGCCAGATTTTAGGCAAGTTCATAGCAATTGGACGTGTCTCATGTCATCCCTCCTCTCACATCACATGGCTGTGCTGCTTCCTTACAGATCTCTGACATCTACATCAGTGGGGAGTCAGGGGACATGTCAGCCAAGGAGAAGCTTCTTCTGTGGACACAGAAGGTGACAGCGGGTTACATTGGTGTCAAGTGCACCAACTTCTCATCGTGCTGGAGCGACGGGAAGATGTTCAACGCGCTCATCCACAGATACAGGTAGGTAGAAGGGAGCTGTGGAGAACATGGTCTGGGTGGGAAAAAGGGCTGGGGAACCTCCCTGAGATTTCCTGCCTGCTGCTGCAGTGGGGAGTGGTTGGAGATGTGGGTGAGGCTTGCAGAGAGCCGTGGCTCTTTTACCTGGAAATCATCCCTTCCTCCAGGTGGCTGGGGGGGTGGATGTTTGGAAAGAGCAATAACTACATCGTGGTGCAAGAAAGGACCTCTCTGCCCTGGGCACCTGGTGTTTGACCATGTCGTGATGCTGGTGGGTGTGTTGCAGGCCAGATCTGGTGGACATGGAGAGGGTGCAGATCCAGAGTAACCGGGAGAACCTGGAGCAGGCCTTCGAGATCGCCGAGCGGCTGGGGGTGACGCGGCTGCTGGACGCCGAAGGTGGGTGGCCAGGGCACGTGGCTGGTGCAAGGGATGCCCACCTCCGCCTGCTCCTGGTCCTCACTGCCTTCCTGCTTCCCCCTTGGCAGATGTGGACGTCCCCTCTCCGGATGAGAAATCCGTGATCACTTACGTGTCTTCAATCTACGATGCCTTTCCCAAAGTCCCCGAGGGAGGAGAAGGGATCAGCGCCATTGTGAGCATCGCGGCGGGTTGGGAGGCTGGGACAGTGACCTGGGAGGCAGCTGGTTGTGGAGGGAGGGGTTTGGAGGTTCCTTGTCCACCTTTGCAGATGGACAAAGGGTGGTAGAGGCTCAGGGAGAGGAAGGAGCTTCCCCATTAGCCTGTCTACCCTGTAAACTGCTGGTGTTCCTGTAGGGCTGTGGTGTTCTCCAGGCACTGCCCTGGGTTTTGAGCTCTTGGGAAAGCTGAGGTGGTTTCCAGGGAGCAACTTGCAAGGAGGATCCTCCTCCTTTTCCTTCTTCCTGGGATGGCATCACAGCAGGGAGGCGCAGGGAGGTCCACCCTGTAGTTGTGATGGTGGCACCTCAGTTTCCTCTGGGCTCTGCCTCTCCCCCCTGGGGACCTGCCCTGCAGCAGTGCTCTGCAAGTGCTCTTGCCCCGCAGGAGGTGGATTCGAGGTGGCTGGAGTACCAGAGCCGTGTGGAGTCCCTCATCTCATGGATCAAGCAGCACACGATACTCATGTCAGATAAATCCTTCCCCCAGAACCCTGTAGAGCTAAAGGTAGGTCCTGGATGAGGTCCATCCAGTGTCCCATGTGCTGGATGCCAAGAGCTGGGTGGTGGCATCCCCTGGGCTGGCTTCTGAAAAGCTTTTCTCATCCCAGGCACTTTATAACCAATACATACACTTCAAAGAAACTGAAATCCCAGCAAAACAGCAGGAAAAAGGCAGGATAGAGGAGCTCTACAAACTGTTAGAGGTAAGCATCACCGTGGCTACCTGGAGGCTTGTAGGTGGGGCTGTTGTGCTTGCAGCAGGAGCCAAGGGTGCTCAGGTCAGGTTTATTTTGGAATGGAGAAGTGGAAACAACCCTCGGGGCAAAGGGAGCTGCTGCAGGAAGGGAGGCAGAGCTGCAGCCCCTGCTGGAATTTCTCTCTAGCCAGCTGGAGGAGCAGGCAGGTCGTGCCATTCGCTTGGTGTTTTCCTCAGGTATGGATCGAATTTGGACGCATCAAGTTGCCCCAGGGCTACCACCCCAACGACGTGGAGGAGGAGTGGGGCAAACTCATCATCGAGATGCTGGAGCGCGAGAAGCTCCTGCGGCCGGCGGTGGAGAGGTGGGTGCTCTGAGGGGACACCCCCTGCTCCCCTGGCTGGGGGGGACACCTCCCCAAAGGCCCTCTCTCACCGTCCTCTTTCCCTCTGTCATCACAGGCTGGAATTGCTGCTACAAATCGCCAACAAAATCCAGAATGGTGCTCTGAGCTGTGAGGAGAAACTCACTCTGGCGAAGAACACGCTGCAGGCTGTGAGTGGGGGGTGGTATTTACCCCCTCCCCATCTTGTTGTTTCTTTTCTTTGTTTGGTTTGTTTTCTCGCCTCTTTTACACCCATATCTGCCCCTCTTTTCTGCATGGGGTGGTGGGTTCTCCAGGACAGCTTTTCTTCCTCTTCTGACGTTAAGCCCACCCCAGGGGGGTATAGGATGGGTGGTGGGTACCTGGTGATGGGCCCTGCCAGGGATCCAGGCTGAATGTTTGTGGAGGTTCTGGCTCAGAGGAGAACTGCAGTTGTGGGGAAGCTGGTTGTGTAATGAGGCTTAAAAGCCCCCAGATCTGGTTTGTGTAAAGCAGTGGCAGAAAGGGCTCAGTTCCAGACTGGGTAGGAAGTAGATTTCTGAAGAAAGGTGTTTTGTTCTTGGGAGAAAGAGATGCAAGGGCTGGGAGCTAGAAATGGTTAAGCCCAAGCAAGAAATGAGGTGCATGTTTAAGTGACTGTCCACAGGAGCCCGTCTGTCACCAGAAGCTTTCAGTTCAGCTGCAGGAGCTGTTCTGAAGGGCATGTCCTGGGTGTGGTGTGAGTGCTGAGCTGATGTTTCTCTGCTCAAATCAAGCCTGAGGATTAAAAGATCCTTTAGGTCTTAAAGTCGATGCTGGGCTGCCATCCTCTCTTCTCTCTGTCCACTTGCCTGGGCTGTGGGGACCCAGCCCTCAATGTCCTCTCCTGGTGCAGGATGCTGCCCACCTGGAGTCGGGCCAGCCAGTGCAGTACGAGGCGGACGTGGTGGTGTATCTGCAGGAGTGTGAGGGGCTCCTCCGCCAGCTCCAGGTGGATCTGCAGATCCTTCGGGATGAGAATTACTACCAGCTGGAGGAGCTGGTCTTCAGGTGAGAGGGGTTGAGTCCAAGATGGTCTGTAGGTGGAGAAAGGTGGTCAGAGGGGGATGAACAGGGCTCCTCTGCTCTGTTTTGGGGAAGGAGGGAGTGTTTGTGCATTTTCTTACCCTGTGCCTTGGTTGCTCCTCCAGGATCATGCGGCTCCAAGATGAGCTGGTGACCTTGAGGCTGGAATGCACTAACCTGTACAGGAAAGGCCACTTCTCCACCCTGGAGCTGGTGCCCACTTCCAACCTGAGCACAACGCACTTGAAGGGCGAGTCCCTGACAAAAGGGCTTCACACCTCCTCTGCCTCCTGGTTCAGAAAGCCCATGACCAGGACAGAGCTGGTGGCCATCTCCTCTTCTGAAGATGAAGGCAGCCTCCGGTTTGTGTACGAGCTGCTGGCCTGGGTGGAGGAAATGCAGGTGGGTGTTGTCTCCCCGAGCCAAATTCAAAGCTTTAAAGAGAACCAACTTTGTCTTGGGTTGGGTTTTCTCTCTTGGGATCCTGCTGATCAGCAGGTATCAGAAGATCCTTTCAAAGATGGGAACAAATATGTACTGATCCAGTCAGTCCTTTGCTCTTAGGTAGGTGTGAAGCTGGTGTAGGCTGTCCCAGAAATCATTGTGTTGTAGTTTTTAGACCTTTTGTCCCCCACATAACCCAGTGTTGGAGCTTTAAGACCTTCTCCCAGGACTGCTGTGGTGTTTTTTCCCCTCTTGAGTGACTTTGGAGCTTTCCTTACCCTCGTGTCCTTTGGAGATATATCCCTGCAGATGAGGAGTGCTGACTTGGACCTCTTGGCCTGTTTCAGATGAGACTGGAGCGGGCAGAGTGGGGGAGTGACCTCCCGAGTGTGGAAAACCAGCTGGAGACCCAGCGGCAGGTCCATACCAGTGTGGAGGACCTGGGTTCCAGTGTAAAGGAGGCCAGGATGTATGAGGTATGTGGCACTGGCTGGGTGACACAGCCACAGGCAGGTGAGGACATTGGGATCAGCTCCTGTGGGTAAAGGTGCCTGGGGTAGAGGTTTGGTTTTTTTAAGGAGGGAGCTTCTGAATTGACACGGGGCTGGTGGAAGAGGCTGCTGCCCTGAGCCATCTTCTCCACCTCCTCTTGCTCCCAGAATGCTGGGGAGAAAGATTTGGAGTTGGAGTTTCAAGTGGTGTTGTCCTGTGTCAGGTGACAGGGTGGTTTTGTTTTTTCCTCCTTCAGGGTAAAATGTCTCCAAATTTCCGTGCGAGCTACACGGAGACGCTTGGCAAGCTGGAGACACAGTACTGCAAGCTGCTGGTGAGTGGGCTTCCAGGGGGGTGTGGGGTCCATCCAGTGGAACGTGGGGTCCATCCCTGCTGTCCTGCTCTGAGGCTGGAAGGAGGGGGGAAGAAACAGCAGGAATCACACTTTGTTGTCCCCAGGAAACCTCGAGCTTCCGGCTGAGGCATCTCCAGAGCTTGCACGGGTTCGTGTCTCAGGCCACTGCTGAGCTGATCTGGCTGAACGAGAAGGAGGAGGAGGAACTGGCCTACGACTGGAGTGACAACAACCCCAACATTGCAGCCAAGAAAAACTACTTCTCGGTGAGTAAGCCTGGGGCAGGCAGGACTGGTGGGACGGGTGCTCTCCTGGTTGTGCTGCTGCTGCTTTTGATCCGCTGTGGGACCTTCAGCTGCCAGCAGAGCTGGAGTCCCCAGGGGCTGGATGTTCCCTCCCACCTCATTGAGCTTGTAGCTGACGAGTGCAGCTGATGAAAGAGCAATCCCCAGAGCAGAAAGTGCTAAAAAGTGTTGGCTCAATTGGCTTTCAATCAAAAAGGCATAAAACAGCTCTTGAGCAGTTTGAAACGAGAAGCGTCTTTAATTAGAGGGGGGGAAAAAGGTCTGAGCTAAAGAGAATTGGTTCCTCTTTGGAGCAGTACAAATAACTTGCTGTCTTTCCACAATCCTGCTGTCTGGAATTGAAGGGGTCCCTGGGCAGGTTTCCAGTATCTGTGTTACATCTGCCCTGGTGCACAGGAGGAATCCCAGTGGGAATGTGCTCTGGTGCTCCCAGGGCTGGGCTGGTTCCCCTGAGATCTGCTGGTGTTTGCTGCCCTGCTGTGTGTTGGGTCAGCTGGGCACGTGCTCTGAGCAAGGCAGCTCCCCAGAGCCCAGGTTTGGACTTTGATGTGTCCTTTGTGCAGGAGCTGACAAGGGAGCTGGAGGAGAAGCAGGATGTGTTCTGCTCCCTGCAGGACACAGCTGAGCTGCTGGCCCTGGAGAACCACCCGGCCAAGCAAACCGTAGAGGTGAGTGAGCACACAGAGGAGCCCTGGGAACTGGCTGATCTCCCATGGGATGGGGAAGGTTGCTGTCCCATCCCAGGGTGCCCTTGGGCAGCCTGGGTTGATAAAGTGTTTTATGGTGCCAGAAGAACATCAGTGCAGTGATAGAGCTGTTTTATTCTGGGGAGTGAAATGAGAAGCTCGAGGCCATTCTCAAATTCAGACACAGATAAGCTTGTACAGAGCAGGAGCCTTCATGCAATGTGGGGCTGCAGGGAATGGCCTCGGCTCCCTTGGAGTTATGCAGGAATACTGTGGTGGTGAAGCAGAAGGTTGCAGGGACATGTTTCTCCCTGGTGTTTCTCTCTGGGCTGGGAGAAATCAAACCTGAGTGTGCCACACTGGTCCTGGGTCTACCAGCTCCTGCTCTTCCTGCCTGTGTCCAAACCCTCTGGGTTGCATCCAGATCTTGTCCCTTCATGTACATCCCACTGGCTGTAGCCGAGTCCTTCCTGTGACCTTCCAGGCTGGGAAGTCCTTGTTACCCACCCCCATTTGCTGTGTGTTCCTCAGGCCTACAGCGCTGCTGTGCAGAGCCAGTGGCAGTGGATCAAGCAGCTCTGCCTGTGCGTGGAGCAGCACGTGAAGGAGAATGCTGCCTATTTCCAGGTACTTGGGGAGGGCAGCCTCAGTTTCCCTGGACACCATCCACGGAGCTTCATACACTGCTGCTCCCTTTGGGGGAGAGGGAAAGAGGGGTTTGTGGTGCTCACGGGGGCTGCTTCCTCCTCAGTCATCTCTTCCCTTAGCTGCTCTCTGGGGATCATAGAACTCCAGACTCGTTTGGGTTGGAAGGGACCTTAAAGATCATCCAGTCCCAACTCCCTGCATGGGCAGGGACACCTCCCACCAGCCCAGGTTGCTCCAAGCCCCATCCAACCTGCCCTTCAACACTGCCAGGGATGGGGCAGCCACAGCTTCCCTGGGCAACCCAGGCCAGGGTCTCACCACCCTCATAGTGAAGAGTTTTCTCCTCATGTCTAATCTAAATCTCCCCTCTTCCAGAGTAAAGCCGTTCCTTGTGCTGTCACTCCATGCCCTTGTAAAAATCTCTCCCCAGAATGTCTCACCAGGGCAAAAAGGATGGGCTTCCATGCACTTCTGGCCATCCTTGCAACCCTAAGGCCGGAATAGCAGGGATGAGCTGTTGGAGTGGTCCCCTCTGAGCTGCTGGTGGCTCCGTGGGCTTGTGCAGGTGTCTGTGACCCCTTTTGCTTTTGCAGTTCTTCAGCGACGCCCGCGACTCGGAGACCTACCTGCGCAACCTGCAGGACTCCATCAAAAGGAAATACTCCTGTGACCATAACACGAGCCTGACACGGCTGGAGGACCTGCTGCAGGACTCCATGGTGGGTTTTCCATCATCCCATCCCCCCTGGGCAGGCGACGGGTGGCCTTCTTTCTCCAGTCCAGCAGCGTTGCTTGGGGCACCTCTTGCTTCCCAGGGAAAACCAGGCTCACTTGATTCCTGCAGTTCCATGTAACGTGGTTTGTTTCCCCATCTTGGTCAACGTTCTGCTGCATGTGGTTGTGTGTGGCCATGGGGTGCAGGCTGTGTGTGACCCCACCTGGGGGGTGTGACACTGCTGATGGTGGCCAGATCCACCAGCCCATAGGTCACTTTTATTTGGAGGTACCATCCAGTGCCTTTCCATGTCCTGGGGGGCTTCGAGCTTGGTGCAGGAGCCAGTTCTTCCCCCTCGTGCTATCATGCTCTGCACAGAGCTGGTTGTGTCCTGCTGATGGAGATGTCATGTGAAGCCTGTAGGATGCTCCTGGTTCTGCTTTGGAGCTGGGGCTTGCTAGGAGGTGGTGGGATGCAGAAGAACAGACTAAATCCCATGTTAATCCGTGGCTCCGTGCTGGGGGTGGGAGGTGCAGCCAGGACAGCCTGGCCATGCATGGGGATGGGGGCTTGGCAGCACTGATCTCCCAGCTCGTGGCCTGGCTTAGCTGCAGTGTGGCAGAGAGCAGATGATGGACAATCCCTCTGTGATCTTCTTGTCCTAATTGGACTGAAAAAAGCCAACTTAAAACCAAAACCAAAGGAGCAAAGCATTGGGTAGTGCTTGAAACCAGGGGCAGGGAGGAGTGAGGCTGCAGGATAAGTGGTGTGAGCTGCTGGTGGAAGTGCTGGGAAGTGACATTTGAGTGTGTGGAGGCAGGTGGCTGCTTTGCCTTTGCTCTTGGAGCACCCCACTGATCTCCAGCGTGTCCCCAGTGAAGCCAGGATGCCCTTACTGGGCGTATGGTGATGGGTCCATCAGCTGGGCTCACCCTCTTCCCTCCCTGGGTCCTGGGGGCTCCCATCCTCTCTGTCATGGTCTTAGTGTTGTCCTGATCTATCCTCCAGTGCTGCCAGGACAAAGAGCAGCCAGCCTGGCTCCTGGGGACCATGTTTGTGAGCCCTGCAGCACCAGGAGCCTGGCAGATGCCATCTGGGGTGGGAGAGGCTCATCTGAGCAGCCAGAGAGTGGCCACGATCTCAGGACCGGGGCAGCTGCCCTGAGCTCAGCTTTATTACTCTTTCTTACCTAATCAGTTACAGTTCTGTTTCTTCCAATCATGCTCCCCGGGACAGGCACAGGTAGTTTATTTAATCATTTATTCTTTTCCTTTTGTTTTTTTTACCCATTCAATTACCCTCCACCGTTGTCAGCGCACTAACCTGCCCCGAGACAGCCAAGCATGAGGGAGAACTTTTTTTTTTTTTTGGGATCCTTTTGCAGCCACCAGGGGCTTGAGCTGCCACCAATCACATGAGCTGCCAGGGTTGTGATCCACACACGTCTCCATCAGTGCCCGAGGCTCTTCCAGGGGGAGCTTTTCCACCAGTCTCCTGGGTTGTCCCATCACTGAGCCCAGCAGGGTTGTGTGGGAATGAATGAGGCAGCATCTTCCAACTGGCCAATTCCTACCCAAACCCAGAGGCCTGTGTGATCACTCCACCCCTTCTCCTGAGATGTTTTATCCACATGATCCATGGTATTCCCATTCCAGCCATTGGTTTCAACATGACTCCATCCTTTCCTTTTGAAGAAGGAGCATGCTTCTGTGGTTTCTCCTCCAGGAACTAAAGGTCCCCAGCTTTGGGCTGGAGCTTGTCCTGCTCCTGGCCCCTCACACCTCCTGGGACTTTAGTTCTGGTGTATGTTACGTTCTCTTTTTTCCCTTTGGAAAGACAATGTTTTCTGGTCCAAGCAGCAAAAGAGCTAGAGCTGTGCATGTGGCTTTGCAGGGCAGTGGGAGAAGTAGTGGAGAGGTCCCACTCCAACCTGAGGTCTGTCCTCCCTTCCATCCCATCTCCTCACCTCTCTCCTCATCCCCTTAGGGTGGCAGGATCCTCCTGATGTGTTTGTTCATCCCTTGAGATCCCAGCGTAAGCTTTTCCAGGCCAGCGCTGGGGTGGGGGGTGCTGGGAGAGACGTCCCCCCTGCCCCAGCCTCCACCAACCCATCCTTCCTCCTTCTTTCTCCCAGGATGAGAAGGAGCAGCTCATCCAGTCGAAGAGCTCAGTCGCCAGCCTCATGGGACGTTCCAAAACCATCGTTCAGCTCCGGCCCAGGAACCCAGAGCATCTTGTGAAGAGCACCATCCCCATCAAGGCAGTTTGTGACTATCGGCAGATCGAGGTGAGGCCTGGAGGGATGTCCCTTGGAAGGGGGGAAGGAGGGGAGCAAGGCCCATGGTGGTTTTGGATGTGCTCCACGGTGTTCATCGAGGAGAAGCAGGAACAGAGGTGGAAAGCAGGAGAAAACAGCACAGCTGCTTTTCCTGGAGCAGATTTCCACATCTCAGGTTTATTCCAGGCAGGAGTGAAAGTCCCTTTCCCCACAGAGCACGGGGGCTTCATCAGCCTCAGCCAAACGAGCACGTGGGTGGTGGCCAAGTCTGTGTCACTTCCTTGTCCCTTCCTCTCCAGACAGGAGTGCTGGGCTGCACTGCTTGGCAACGTTCCAGGCATTTCCTTGATGATGATAATAATATCTCCATATTGGAGGAATCTGGCTGGCCCCCAGGAGGGCAGCTGGCAGCAAGGGCAGGCGTGTGCAGCCCTGCTGCTGGTTTCTGATGGGCTGGGTGGTGTTTGTGCCGTGGCAGATCACCATCTGCAGGAATGATGAGTGTGTGCTGGAGGACAATTCCCAGAGGACCAAGTGGAAGGTGATCAGCCCCACAGGGAACGAGGCCATGGTGCCCTCTGTCTGCTTCCTCATCCCCCCTCCCAACAAAGAGGCCATCGAGATGGCCAACAGGTAACTCTGCCCTGGGGGAGTCCTGGAGGTGTGGTGCTGGGGAGATGGGGAGAGGGTTGGGAGCATGGGAGGGGGTGGATCTGGGGTGGGAATGGGAACAGGATTGGGTGGCACAGCTGATTTGGGGTGAGGGAAGGGATCCCTCAGGGTTGTACAGCTGCAAACTCCATCGCAGCAGCTGCTGTAGTAGTTTGCAAAAGAGCTCAGGATGGTTTGGGAGGAGGGATCTGTGCAGGGATCTCAGGCACTGAGCAGCAGGAGCATCAGTCTCTGGAGGCTGCCAGGCTGGGGTTGCTGCCTCAGTGGGCTGGTGGATTAACCAGGATCAGGGCTGAGCATGCTGGGGAGATCCAGGGCTGCTAAACCTGCTCCTTCCCCTTGCAGGGTGGAGCAGTTGTACCAGAAGGTGATGGCTCTCTGGCACCAGCTCCACATGAACACAAAGAGCCTTATCTCCTGGAACTACCTGAGGAAGGACATCACCCTGGTGCAGAGCTTCAGCATGGAAAAGGTACAGAGGCAACTTCTCTGCCTGGCTTCAGGGCTGTGTTGCTCACCGGCTTCGTTTGGGTGGCTGAGGTGGAAGGGAAGTGCTCAAGGGAAGACCAAGGACTTCAGGGTTGGGGAAGTCAAGGGCCTCTGCACCTTGAACAGTGGGAAAACCTGAGTCTGGGGGCTCTGTGCAGAATTATTGCAGTTTCACAGTATCACAAAGTCGTTCTGGTTGGAAAAGACCTTTCAGATCATTGAGTCCAACTGTTATCCCAACTCAGCACCACATCTACAGGTCTTTAAATACCTCCAGGGATGGTGGTTGGGTTTTTCCCAATAAAAAGAGCAGTTTTCTGCTGAGCTGTGCTAAGTGTAAGAGATTGTGGACTCAGGGTTTCTTCAGGGAGGGAGCAGGGCTGGAGGGGACAGGAGGCTGGGGTGGAGGAGCTTCTCCTTTCTCCTCCACAGAGAAAACACTCACTTGGGAAACAAAGGTGGTGGAGCTGGGGAGGGTGGCTGCAGGTGGAGGAAGTTGTTCCCGGTGGTTTGAGGTGCTGCTTTTCCTCTTGCAGCTCCGATCCTTCGCACAAGGGGAGTGCCAGCAGGCCCTGAAGAGCCTCCAGACACACTACGAGGACTTCCTGCAGGACAGCCGGGACTCGGAGCTCTTCTCGGTGTCCGACCGGCTGCGCCTGGAGGAGGAAGTGGAGTCTTCCAAGGAACACATCCGGCAGCTGCTGGAGTCCATGGAGAACGGTGAGCTTCAAAGGGCTGATGGATTAACCAGGAGCTGTGGGGACTCATTAACAAAGGATTTATGGGATGGCTCCATTTCTTTTTTTTTTCCCTGAGCCTGCTGCTTGATGGTCTGAGCAGCTGCTCCTTATTTCTCCATCCATTCAAGTGCTCAGCCTTTGTCCAACCCTGTTCCTGCAGGGAGGGCCTGGCTTTGCAGCTTCAGCTTGACTGCTGAGTCCTCTCACCCTGGTGTTGTTGGAGATGGTCTAGTCCTTAGGGTGCACGTGGAGCAAGGAGTTCTTCCTGCATTTGATCTTTAAGGAAATATATGTGGTGGTGGCACATGTGACACAGCAGTCGAGTCCCACTAAGACCCACTCCAGCTTCATCATCCCAGCTGCCCCGTGCCTGGGCTCATTCTTGGCTGTGTTTGGATGACATGATTTGATTAACTTGTTTTCCATCAGAGCAGAGACCCGGGTGCTTCGGTGTCAGCACGATGCTGCGCTCAGCTCTGGGGCTCCCAGCAGGTCCCATTTGGGGCAGATCCCAGCCGGAGTTACTTGAGCTGCTGTTTTGGCTTGTCTGTGACTTGCAGAGGACAAGGATGAGACTGTTGCCAGGACTTATCTCTCCGAGCTGAAGAACATCCGCCTGCGCCTGGAGGAGTGTGAGCAGAGGCTGGTGACCCGGATCCAGTCCCCGAGCAGCACCCGAGCAGATGGTGACACTATCCAGGACAACACCATCCGCATTGCAGAGCAGGAGGTCAGTCCTGCTGCTGCCAGATGTGGAGGGGAGGGAGGTGGTGGCTGCTGCTCTTCAGCACCCACCAAAAATCAGCTTTTCACCTCTCCAGGGTGAGGTGGGTGGGTGGTGGGTGGGGGACTGTGCAGGGTTTGAGAGGATCTTACTGCCCAAAAAGCAGCAGGGAACCTCTCCGGGTGGGCTCCCTGCTTCATTTCGTGCCCATCTCCTTTGCCAAGGGCAATCCTGCTTTCTCTCCACCTGCCTGGGCTCTCCCTTCACCTTCTGTCCCTTCCTCCTGCAGCACATGCAGGAGGATCTGCAGCGGCTGCAGTCGGAGCTGCGGTTCCTTTCTGAGAGATGCTACAGCTTCCTTGAGAAGGCACCTGCAGGGTCCAGCACCCCCCACCTGCGCTCTGAGCTTGACCTGGTGGTGAACAAGATGGACCAGATGTATGGCTTGTCTTCCATCTACCTGGACAAGTGAGTCAGGACATGTCTTTATTCTCAAGTACCTTTTTGTATCTGCCCTGTTCTGCTGAGAACCTTAGAGAACCTTCCAGGGCTTGAGGGGGCTCCAGGAAAGCTGGGGAGGGGCTTGGGACAAGGGCAGGGAGGGAGAGGACAAGGGGGATGGATCAAAACTGGCAGAGGGGAGATGGAGGTTGGACATGGGGAGGAAATTCTTGAGTGTGAGAGTGGTGAGACCCTGGCCCAGGTTGCCCAGAGAAGCTGTGGCTGCCCCATCCCTGACAGTGTTGAAGGGCAGGTTGGATGGGGCTTGGAGCAGCCTGGGCTGGTGGGAGGTGTCCCTGCCCATGCAGGGGGTTGGGACTGGATGATTTTTAGGGTCCCTTCCAACCCAAACCATTCTATGAATCCATGAGTCTACAGAGACCTTTCTTCTGGCCCACTGACCCACTTTGTGCTGAGCTCCACCCCCCTGTGGTGCCCATTTGGGATGTCATTGTGCTGCCTCTCTTGGGTTTGCCAGGTTGAAGACAGTTGATGTTATAATTCGTAACACCCAAGGAGCAGAGTCTCTGGTCAAAGGGTATGAGGTGAAGCTGAGCCAAGAGGAGGCAGTTCCTGCTGACCTGTCAGCTATCCAGGCACACAGAACAGCCTTACAGGTGGGTGCTGTTCCCTTCCCAAGGTGGGCAAGTAGAAACCAGCCAAGGTTTTGGTGTTGGTCAAGCAAGGTCCTTCCCTTTTTTTGCTGAACGTGGCCTTTGAGCCATTTTTCTTGCCTTGTGCTGCTGATGTGATCCCTCTTAAAGCCTTGGTGGCTTGTGCCCTCCCTTGTGGACATCTTGGCAGCTCCATGTGCTGCTGCTGTGGGACATGTGGGACATACTGTTTAGGTTAAATATCAGGAAAAGGCTTTTCACTCAGAGGGTGGCTGAGCACTGGGACAAGCTCCCCAGGGCAGTGGTCACAGCACCGAGGCTGCCTGAGTTCATGAAGCATTTGGGTGATGCTCTCAGGCACCTGGTGTGATCTTTGGGGCGCCCTACACAGGGACAGGAGTTGACTTGATGGTCCTGATGGGTCCCTTCCAACTCAGCATGTTCTATCATTCTATGACGGGCTGAACCAATCTGACTTGCTCCAAGCTGGGAACATGGTCCCTCCCATTTTGCACCTCCTGTAATGAGCCAGTTCCTTGCAGGTTGAGGAGGGTGGGAAGATAAAGCCCTTGCCAGCTCTGGGCAGGAGGCCACCTCTGACCTCAGGTGCCTTTTGCTCTCCATGATGTTGAAGCGGTGCTGTCTCTTGCTGGTTTTGCAGCAGTGGCTGGGGGAAGTGAAGGACAAGAGCTCTGTCTTCACCACGTTGGAGGAGGAGATGGCGAAGGTGAAGGTGGTGGGAGAGCAGCTGTTCAGGCTGAGGCAGGAGCGCAGCATCGACCTGGAGCGCTACCAGGAGAAGGGAAACCAGCTCTGGGATCGCTGGCAACGAGTCTGCGCCCAGATCGAGACCCGGTGAGGAACCTCCTGCCTCCTTTTGCGTGTTTACATCCAAGCTGCAGCTGAGTCCCAGAACCACAGAATTGTTCTGGTTGGAGAAGACCTTTAAGATGATCGAGTCCAACCATAACCCAGCTCCATCAGCCGTTAATCCAATGCTACCAAGTCCGGAGCTAAACCATGTCCCTCAGCACCACATCTACCTGGCTTTTTACCACCTCCAGGGATGATGATCCAACCACCTCCCTGGGCAGCCTGTGCTGGTGTTCAATGGTCCTTTCAGTGAAGAAGTTGCTTCTAATGTCCAATCTAAACCTCCCCTGGTGCAACTTGAGGCCATTTCCTCTTGTCCTGTTGCTTGTTCCTTGGGAGAAGAGACCGACCCCTCCTCCAACCTCCTTTCAGGCAGTTGTAGAGAGTGAGAAGCTCTCTCTTCAGCCTCCTTTTCTCCAGGCTGAACACCCCCAGGTCCCTCACAGAGCTTGGGTCAGGCTTGTTCACAGCAATATTTTTCCGGCTGGAATTCCCACTGGTGGTTGGGTTATCCCTATGGCCAAGGGTGGCATTTCACCCTCCTCTTATTTCTCCTGGTCCTTCCCTCAGCCACACGGAGCTGGAGAGCATCCAGGAGGTGCTGAGTGATTACAGGCAGTGCCACAGTGCCCTGATCCAGTGGATTGAGGAGATCACGGTCCAGCAGGAGCTGATGAAGCCTGGGCAGGCAGAGGACAGCCGGGTCCTGTCGGAGCAGCTGAGCCAGCAAACGGTAGGACAGGACCTTGTGGTGTCTCCATAGCCTGGTCACTGCTGGGACCATCTCCTTTCTTTTCTTCTCCTAAAATCTTTTCATCTGTGAGCTTGAAAACATGAAACGTGGTGGGGAAGAGGCTGCAGGTCTGAGCTGGGTGTCTGGGAAGTGGAGAAGCTCTGCTTAGCCTGAGGTGGAGGTGGGGCCTTGCGTAAAAAATGGAAGAGGATTAAAGACTTGACCCAAAAAAGGGAGGGATGGGGCCTGGAATTCAGCTCACCACCCAGAGCAGCTGTCCTGACAGCCAGTTTTGCTTTGAATTTTGTTGAAGGCTTTGGCTGCAGAAATTGAGAAGAATCAAGCCAAACTGGACCAGTGTCAGAAATTCTCCCAGCAATACTCGGCTGCCGTGAAGGTAGAGATCCCCCCTGCACCCAGGCACCCCTGGCTGGGCAGAAACAGCCCCAGCAGGGTTTGCATCTCTCTTGCTTCATGTCGCTCCACCCCTGGTTGTGTTTGCAGGACTATGAGCTGCAGCTGATGACCTACAGGGCGTTCGTGGAGTCGCAGCAGAAGTCACCCATGAAGCGCCGGCGCATGCTCTCCTCCTCGGACGCCATCACCCAGGAGGTAGGAGCCCTTGTGGGAGAGAAACTGTGTGTGAGGGGTTCTTAGACTCCAAGCAAACCTCCAAGCAGCCTCTGTGAAATCAGCTCCTTCCTGCTGAACTCTCTGGTATAAATCAGGTTTCCACCCTTGCTGGTTTTTCCAGTAGCCAGCAAGGATGGCTTGGTGCTCCAAGCACCAGGTATGACATTCCCAGGTTCCTGGGAACCCCTGGGTCAAGTCCAGTGGGCTCAGTTCAGCCCTGCACGGTAAATAGCTGGAGCTCCCCACAGCTTTACTGGGTGTGGATCTTTGGGATGAGACCCTGGGGGCCCTGAGGTCCTGTCTGCTCCGTGTGGATATTAAAGATCCCAGTATCCCTCTTTGTAAGAGTCAAGTGTCCATGACCAGGGTCTCCCCTCTCTCTGGCATCACACAACGTGACACATTTCATGGATGCCATCCTGGGGCTGTGAGGTGCCTGGGGGGCTTTCCAAGCAGGAGATGGTGCATCCACGTCCAAGTACATCGTTCCGGATCCTCCGGTCAGGACTGACCTGCCCTGTTTCTCCCTCCTCTCCCCGGGCAGTTCATGGATTTGCGGACTCGCTACACGGCCCTGGTGACACTGACCACGCAGCACGTCAAGTACATCAGTGACGCTCTGCGGAGGCTGGAGGAGGAGGAGGTGAGGGGGGTCGTGGTGTGGAGCTCAGCGCTTCAAAACCTGAAGGCATCTTTCCCAAGGGTGCTGCTCCATGTTGAGGTCACATCTCGGGCGCTGCTCCTGAGACCTTCTCTGCCTTTTGGAGATCTGGGAACCCCCTCTGAGGTGGTTTATCTTCCACCCTCCTCTGTTTGCAGAAAGTAGTGGAGGAGGAGAAGCAAGAGCACGTGGACAAGGTGAAGGAACTCCTGGGCTGGGCCCTGGGCTTGAAGCAGAGCGTGCAGGGCAGGGCGGCCACTGGGAGCAGGGAGCTGGGAGACATTGAGAAATCCATCTCAGAGCAGCAGGTAAACCAGGGACACCCATGGGGCAGTTTCTTTAACTTCTGCTCTTTTTCCACAGCTGAATTAAACTTCTTCCCTTTCCCCCCCGCCCCCACACAGGCCCTGAATGAGGAGCTGGCTGCGAAGAAGGAGCAGATCTCTGAGGCCATCAAAACTTCACAGATCTTCCTGGCAAAACACAGCCACAAGTGAGTGTGGCCCGAGGAGGTGACAGGGATTTGTGGGGGGGGGGGGTTTGACCTATTCCTTCAGCAGAAGAACATGGGAATTCTGCAGAGCTTGGAGCTGGTTTGTGCAGTTTTCCTGAGAGATTTCCCCTTGCAGGCTTTCCCATCTGGAGAAGGAGCAGATCTCTGGCCAGATCAGTGCCCTCAAGGAGACCTACCAGGAGCTCTGCAGTGACTCCATGGAGCAGCTCCAGCAGCTCCAGAGCCAGCTGGCTCAGGAGACAGAGCACAAGGTACTGGTCCCTGCTCGGTCCTGTGGCTGCACGGACACAGAGCACACCCCTCAGGGGGTGAAAAAGGTTTTGCTTGGTTGCATTTCTTGTGGTCACCAGCCACTCACAGCCCATCAACTTTCTTACTTGCACGTGGTTGCCCTCCCTTCTCTTCCATCCCTGCGTCACCAAAAGCATCTCACCCAGGCTGGGGTGGTCCCAGGTCAATGGGAGAGTTGTCCTTTGCAAGGGTTTTCATTAGAACTCTGCCCTGTGCACAAGGGTTGGCTTGTTCATGTGATGGGCAAGGATGATGGTAGACCTCAGTCCTGGAAAGGGTCTCCTTAGCAAATCTGTGTCCTCTGAGGGAACCCTTTCTGACCTCAGAGGGCTCAGCTCACTGGCTGCTGGAGAGCAGGAGACACAAGGAGTTGAGCTTCAGCAGGAGGGTGTTTGCCCATGTGGTCTCCTGTATCTCAGAGGGTTTTTTGAGAGGTTTATCTCAGCTGGGGCTGAGTGAAGTTGATCTCCCCTGTGGAAGACAACAACATCATTCAGGCCCTCAGCTGACCTGGGAGAGCTTCCTGGACCCATGGCTGGACCCATTCCCTCTTCAGACCCATAGCTGAACCCATTCCCTGCTCAGACCCACCAGTGCTCCCCCCAGTCCCTGTCCCTGTTCCGCTGGGTAGGGAGGGCTGAAGTCGCCTCCTTGTCGCCTGTCCCGAGCTGTCTCCAGTTGCTCCCAGACACCCGTGTACGTGCTCTCTAAGTGTATCTTCATGTGTCAGTGGATGTATCTGTGTGCTTGCTGGCTCCCTGCACTCTGAAGCAACAGCCCACCCGGCTCTGGCCGCAGTTTTGGCTGTGGGGTCCCTGAGCGAAGCCCAGTTGGAGCCGCTCACGGGAAGAGGGTGACAGAGCTGCCTGTTTGCAGTCAGCCTGCCCAGCTTTCACCTCAGCAGACAGTGGTTCTCTCTAAATTGGACCTTACAGGACATTTTGGGTGTCCCAGTGCAGCAACCACTTTCTGTCACAAGCCCCTTAGCCCTCGTGCTGGCAGCAGGCAGCTTCTGGGGAGCAAACGGGCTCATTAGTGGTCACAGCTTCGATGCTGCTGCTGCCAGGAGAGCAGCTGGGAGCAGCCTCCATGGAAAGGATGCTTTTTCCTTTCTCTTTTCCTCCCTCCTGGGCAGGAAAATGATTTTAGACCCAAAGCCTTCTCCAGGGCTTGCTGGGCTGTTCCCACACAGCAGGAGCTGGGGCTCTGGGGCTCAGGCTGGAGCGGTTTTCGCTCACACCCTCTACAAAGCCCAGGAAACAGAACAGGAGATGGCAGCAGGACTTGGCCCTAGATCCCTTCTCCAAGACAATCCCTGCGGCTCCCGTGCTGTGCAGTTGCTTCACTGTAGAGGGAGCATGAGGAACTCTTTAACATTTGCTTGCTGGAAACATCCAACTGTCAGAGAGAAGTTATGAAAGACAAAAACGCGAAGCAGAACGCGCTAAATTGAGCATGATGTGTCCCTGTACAGTTTGTGTTTCATGTCAACTGTTTTTTAAGATTAACTGACATCCTTGCTTACAAGTTTTAACTAACCCTCCGGGATTTAAACAAACCAAACATACAAAGTGCAAGAGGATGGACCTGTGTGGGGGGTTCTTTTTTGCAAACAAACCCAGTCGCATGCTGGACGCTAACCCCAAGCTTTACACTGTGTGTGATACGGCTGAACTGCTCCATAAGGCTCTGTCTTTAACTGCTCAAGGCACACCCTGCAACCCGGGTAAGTAAAAGCCTTTTACTCCCCTCCCATCTCCTTTTTTCTCTTTCCTTTTTTTTCCTCTCCCACCCCTCAACCCCTCACCCCTTCCTCTGTCTTTCCATGCCTTGTTCACCTCTGAACGTGCATGCCTGAGGCTGGCGATGGTGGTGGAGAGCTGGGGTGTTGCCAGCAGGTTCCTCCTGGTCCCCACAGGGCAGTGGGGGATTTGCAAACCAGCCTGGTGGAGGCCACGTCCTGCTGGGCCACAGCTACAACCCCCCCAGCCACCAGTGCTCTTAGACTCACCAATAAAAAATAAATAAATACCAGAGTGTTGGGGTAGCAGAAGGAATTAATTCCACAATCCCAATTTCCTCCTCCCTATCCCTGCAAAAATCTTCCAGCCCTTGAGCCAATTTATACCAAACCAGTGGGACTGGGAGAAACTGGGAGCTGTTGATCTCCATAATCTTAATTATTACCCTCCCTGTGGGGATATCGGGGAGAAAAGCCCCTCCTGAAACACCATGGTAGATGTTCTGTTCCCAGTCTCTCACAGTTTCCATGCTGGGATCTCCAGCATCTTGCTTGGTTCTGAAGAGCATGGTCACCTCGAGGTGCTGGTGGTCTCTCCTGCCCTGTGCATGGCCAGGTTGGGGGGCTGCTCCATGGCACAGGGGGGTTGTGGTGTTCCCTGGCAGTCCTGGCACTTGAGATCTGCTTGGGAAGTGCAGGATGGAAAGCATGGCAGGAGTCAGGGTGGCAGCTGCGCTGGGAGAGGTTCTCGGTACCTTGATGGGGACATCTTGGTGGTTTTGTCTTCTCTTTTAGCATCCATTGGGATTTGTGTTGTCTTTACGTTTTCAAATTGGAGTTGCTGAAGGGCTTTGGTGTGCTTGTTGGTCTCCTTCCCTCTGGCTCTCTGTGGAGCATTAGGAGAACTTGTGGGTTTTGCTGCTTGCTGCTTTGCTGTGTTACTGGTGGTGGATGTTGGAAGCATCTCAGTGCTGCCCTGGGTGAGGGACTCGATGAGCAGTAAAACTGGCTGGCAGGTGCACCAGTGTGTGTGCTGGGGTGCCTTTGGAGTTGCATTTCAAACACTTTGGGACCTGCTTTCTAGCCTGTTTGGGTTTTTTTTAATTTGTGGTTTTTGGAAACTGAGACCTCCCTGGAGCTCCTGCAAGTCTGGGTGCTGGAAATGCTCGATTTTTGATGTAATTCTTTTCCTTCTCTCTCTGTTCCAGGCCAGCGAAGCAGTGGCAGGAGTGATCGATCTTGGCACAGTAGAAATATTCCCTGTCTTTGGTGCCATGCAGAGAGGTCTTATAGATCAGGACACTGGCCTCGCCCTCTTGGAGGCCCAGGTTATCACATCTGACTTAGTTGTCCCAGAGACCAATGAGAAGCTGTCCTTGGAGAAGGGTCTGGCAAGAAACATCATCGATCTCAGGACGTTCCAGGTGCTGCAGGAGTTGAGGGATGCTCTCCAGCAGGTGGAAGAAGTCCAACGTGAAGGGAGGCAGCTCCTGCCTGTCGCTGCTGCCATAGAAGAGGGGAGGATCAGTGAGAGCATCGGGCTAAAGATTCTTGAAGTTGAGCTCATCACTGGGGGCTTCAAAGCCCGGCAGGGCAGGATCAGCATGGAGACAGCAGTGCAAGAAAGGCTCCTCCCCCCCCAGCTTTACTCCAGACTCCTGTCTCAGCTGGAGAGCAGCAGGGATTTGATTGACCCCAACACTGCTGAGAAGATCAGTCTGCCCGAGCTCCTGCGCCGCTGCATCCTCCACCAGGAGACGGGGCTGAAACTGCTCCCGGTCAGGCAGCTGGTGGGTGGGATGGTGAGCTTGAAGCCAGGCAGGGAAGTCAGCATCTTCCGGGCCCTCCAGGAAGGGCTGATAGACAAGCAGGTGATGGTCAGGCTGCTGGAAGCCCAGCTCTTTGCTGGTGGCATTGTTGACCCCAGGACAGGACACAGGCTGACCGTGGATGAGGCTGTGAGACATAATTGGATCGACCAGGATTTGGCCTGCACCCTGCTCATCCGGCAGCTCCAGACTGGTGGCATCATTGATACCATCACAGGAGAGAGACTGACCATTGATGAAGCTGTAAGGAAAGAGCTGGTAGCACCAAGGACCGCGTTGGTCGTCCTGGAATCCCTGTGTTCCTTCATGGGGCTCCTGTGGCCAGAGACAGGGGAGATCATCCCAGTTGCAGATGCTTTGGAGCAAGGAATCCTGCCTGCTGAGATGGTTCATGAGATTCTCAGCAAGAGGCAGCTCCTTCAGGCTGTCTTCATACCAGAAACCACTGAGGTGTTGTCTTGGAAGAAAGCAGTTGAACATGGCATCTTGGAGAGAGATGTGGTGAAGAAGCTGAAATCAACAGTCATACCTGATGCCTTGGCCAGCGTGCAGCTCTCTGGCTCTGCAGGCAGAAGCAGGCATGGCCAGAGCTCTTCTGGAAGGAGCCCCACAGGTCCCACAGAGCAAGGTGACCCTCTGCTGAGGAGCGACGACGAAAAGCTGATGTACCACTTGATGACCCACAGCTACATCAACATCCACAATGGCCAGAAGCTGCTGTTAGTGGATGGAGAGTTGAACAATCTCACAAAAGCCCTGATCCAAACCCAAGAAAATGGATCTTGTGCACACATGTTGGAAGACAGTGAAGGCTTTGAGGAGACAAAGGCAAGTCCAGCTCTTGAAAGCGAGCCTTGCAATGGTCTGGCTTCCCAGCAGCTTGAGTTTCAGTTTGCTCCTTCAAAAGAACAAAGTGAAAAGGTCCTGCCACCCAGAACTGCTTTGGAGAATGGGGAGGTGGTGATGGGACCTGAAAGCCTCCTGTTGGAGGATGCAGAAGATATCCTGCTTGTGGAGGAGCAAAAGCAGGTTTACACTGACCAGGCTACCATCAGGACTGAACCTGGTGCTGAACTTGGAAGGGAGGAAGTAGCTTCTGCAAGGAAGGACAAACATCAGGTGAAACTGTCAAAGCCAGGACCTGTTGACCTCGGTACTGGATTCAGAGAAACAGAGGAAATGAGGATTGAAGCAGAAGAATCCAAGCCTACTCCAGTAGATGGAGTGGAAAGTACAGAAGATCAGAAGAGAGCATCAGGAAGTGGGGCAGTTGTTGTGAAAAGTGAAATCTGCGTATCGATGGGTGCTCCAGGAAGCAGAGCTGGACTGGAAATCACTGCAGAGAGGCCTCAGAGCATGGAGGAACCTGAACTAGGGGCAGAAGGTGTTAGAGAGGTTTATTTGCTGAATGAGGAAATGCTGGAGAATGGCATCCTGGGAGGAGAGGAGGTGGTGTGCCTTAAAACTGGGGAGGCAGAACAAGCAGAGAGAAGTGAAAACATGGGAAGTGTGTTGGAAGTGGAAGAAGGAGAGGGGGAAGAAGTATTAGGTGATGAGAGTGTTGATGAAGCATCCCTGCCAGCCCCTGTGGAGCAGGAAGCAGAGGATGCTTTGGAAGCGCTCCTGACGCAGCTCCAGACTGGTGGCATAATCCATGAGCAGACAGGTGAGACCCTTCTTCTCAATGAAGCAGTAGCCCGTGGGGTGGTGTCTGGCCACACAGCTGTGAAGCTCATGGAGAAAATGGAGATGTTCAGTGGCTTCTTTGACTCTCAAACCTGTGAGTCCTTGACCACTGAGGATGTAATTGAAGAAGGTCTGATGGATGAGAAGCTTCTCCAGAAGGTCCTTGAGTCTGACAAAGCCATTAGTGGTGTTCTTGACCCAGGCAATAACTTTGTCTACTCTGTCAAGGACGCTGCTGCCGTTGGCCTTCTGGACAAGGAAACAGCAATGAGGATCTTGGAAGGGCAGGTGGTTACTGGAGGGATCGTTGACTTGAAACGTGGCAAAAAAATATCTGTCACTTTGGCTTCAAATCTGGGCCTCATAGAGCCCACGAGTCAGAAAGAGCTGGTCAAGCTGGAGAAGGCTTCCAAAGGGAAAGGCACTGATGAGGTGACCAGACAGAAGCTCATTAGCTTACAGGTGGAGACCAGTGGAATTGTGGATCCTAAAACCAAGCAGCCTTTGACTGTTGCAGAGTCTGTTGAAAAAGGGCTCCTGGAAAAGGAAAAAGCTTTTGAGCTCTTGACCAAGCAGGTGGCTGATGGAGGCATCATCCACCACGTGTCTGGGATGAGGCTTTCGGTTGAGGACGCGCTGAAACACGGTTTGATAGATCAGGATTTCAGTGAGGAGCTCAGGAAGGCTGAAGGTGTGTGCCTGCAGGACTGTGTCCACCCTGTGACACAGGAGAAGCTGCCCTTGGCCCAGGCGGTGTCATTAGGGCTCGTTAGTCCTGATTTCCAGAGGAAAGTGCAAGAAATCCAGGCAGGGAGTGGAAGCTTTTTTGATCCTGCTTCTGGCCAGAGACTGGCGCTCAGTCAAGCAGTACAGAAGGGTTTGCTGCCCCAGCAGGTCGTGGAGAAGGTCCTGTCATCTTCAGAAATGAAGGAGGGAATTGTAGATCCCGAGACCTGCATGATCGTTCCCTACTCGGAGTTTGTGAAGAAGTGCAAAATTGACATTGAATCTGGCCAGAGGTACCTGGAGGTCCATCCCTTCCGAGCCATCAAGGATGAGGTGACAGGGACCAAGCTGAGGTGTGCTGAGGCAGTGAGGCTGGGGAGGGTGGATCCTCTGCCCGCCCTGCGGCTGCTGCAGGCTCAGGCGGATGGTGGTGGGGTGGTGGAGGGCACTGTCAGTAAGAGGTTGTCCCTCAAGGCTGCTGTGGAGCAAGGGCTGCTGGATGAGGAGATGGCCCAACTCATTGCCACCAACCAGATGAGGACTGGGGGGATTGTTGATGCTGGCAGTGGGAAGAGGTTGACTTTGAAGGAAGCTGTTGAAAAAGAACTGATTGGCCCGAAGTTAGCTGCCAGTCTTCAGGAGGCACAAATATCCCAAGACAAAGATGGTCCTGAGGTCTCCAAAGCAGATAAAGCCCACCTTTTCCAGGAAAAAGTCTCTCCAAAAGGGGAAGGTGTCATCCTGTTCACCAGTGCTGCCAAGAAGTCTGGTGGTGCTGAGCATGAAGCTGGATCTGAAGCTGCAAGCTGTGATGTGGCTGGAGGTGCAGCTGCTGCCAACAAGAGGTCCCCAGTGACACCCACAGAAGGGAAATTGAAACCCCGAGAAACTCCAGAGGCTGGTGTGAGGCATCAGGCCCAACAACAGGTTGAACTGACTCCAGAATATCCCTCAGCACCAGGTAGAGCTGCTGACTCTGAAGTGGTGGTGGTGGCAAGGGCTGAGAAGAAAGGGACTGCAAAAAGCAGCTCCTGGGTGAGAGCAGCAGAGGGGAAGGAACTGAGGAGAGAAGAGGTGGGTCGAGGAACAGAAGAAGTGGAGGGAATGGGATTGGAGAAGGAGGCCACGGAGGTGCTTCACAGTGTGGAGGGTGGTGAGGAGAGGAGAAGAAGAAGAAGGAGGAGAGGGTTTGGAAGTGGAGAGGGAGTTGGGGCAGGTGAGGAAGGTGCAGTGGTGGCTTCTGAGCAAGGAGAACAAGCAGGCAGCCTGGATGGGGTGACACCTGCAGCCCCAAGGGAACCTGTCACTGTGGGCCCAAGGAAGGGAGAGGTGGGTCCTACAGAGGCTGGAGAAACCTCCCAGATCAGGGTCCCTGCCAAGCCTGCAGGAGACCAGCTTGCAGGTAAAAAAAGCATCAAGCAGGTTGAAGGAGAAACTTTAAGAGTGGGTGCAGAAGGTCCAGGTGATCAGGAAAAAACAAGAGAATCTGAGGTAAAACCTGCCCAGAAACAGAAGAGCAAGAAAAAGAAAGCGAAGCAGCCTGGTGCTTCAGGAGACAGCACCCAGCTGGAGACACCTGCAGAAAAGCAGCCCCTTCCTCTTCTGATTTCCAAAGAAATCCCTGGAAAGAAGGAGGAGGGCTCTGGCTCAAGCACACCAGAACCAAAACATGAAACCACCACCAAGATCAGTGCTGGGTTGGCAGGAGATGCAGCCAAGCCCAGGGATGGAAGAGAAAAGAAAACCATTTCTGAGAAAGAGAAAGAAAACCTCCCTGGGGGTCAGATGTCCCCTGTCCCCCCAGGACACAGGGAGGCTCCAGAGGTGATGGAAGGTGGGATCAGAAACGGGCACGATTCCTCAGTGGCATTGAGCCTGGAGGAGAAGGTGACCCATGAAGTTCCCAAGGTAAAAACCACCAGTGATGCGTCCAGTGCAGCCCCAGCAGCAGATGAACCACCCAGTGAATTAATTATCCGAGAGGAACCCAGAGAAGTTCAGGAAACCTCTGCAATCCTTGAGCTTGGAGAAGACACGCGGCAAAAGCAAACGGTGGAGATCAGCACAGGCCAAGGAGGTGCACCTGTTCCCCCCCAAACCCCAAGGAGAAGCACCCCAGGAGAGGACCAAGCAGCCAGGTCCTGGTGACCGGGGCTTGCTCTTACCCGTGATAGTGGAGGGGGAGCTGCTGGAAACCTCCAGGGAAAGCACGAGACCAGCCCAGGTAAATTCCTTCTTTTTGCTAGTTCAACATCTTCTTTTATTAATGAACAATTTGCTGTGAAATCTCTGCGAGGTTCTCAGTGCAGAGCCCAGCCAGGGCTGGGGTGGGTGGGGCAGGATCAGCTCCATGGGCTTGGCAGAGGAGCCAGTGATGCACAACTGGAAACATTCAAGGCTTTAGTTGTGGCTTCGCTTTGCTGGAGCGTTGCTTATTAGTGACTAATGGCAGGGCTCTTTTTTTGGCACTTTTGACTGTAACACCAGAGATCTCTTGCCATTTATAAGCTCATGTTGGAAAAAGAGCCACGTGTTTTATTTTTCTTGTAGTAAATCTTGTAGATAAGGCCAGTGAGTGGAAAGTCCCTGAGTGTTATGAGCAGATTTCTTCTTTGGAAAATAAGTAATAAAAAAATGATAATATATAATCCTTTGTTTTCTTTCCTGTCCTAATCTGAGGTTTTGTTTTCCTGTTGGACTCTGTAGATCATGTTCAGCAAGAAGATGTGCCTGGAGCACGATGAGAAGCTGATCTCCTACCTCTCCATGCTCCGAGATATCGAGATGAGGATCAAACGGGTGCAGCCGGCGGAGCAGAACGTGGCAGCTCTGCAGGACCTGCTGCAGCAGGCAGAGGTGAGCCAGGCTGGGCTGGCATCAGGCAGGACAGAGCTTGTCCCTCTTCTCCGCACCTTCCTGAACAGCCCTTGCACATCCTCTCTGCTCTGGGAGCCAGGCGGGAGGTTAGTCTCAGGTTTAACAGGCAGAGGAGGCCAAGGAGATGATGTGGGGGTTGGAGCAGCTCTGCTCTGGAGGCTGAGAGGGTTGAGGGCATTCAGGGAGACCTTAGAGCACCTTCCAGTGCTTGAAGGGGCTCCAGGAAAGCTGGGGAGGGTCTCTGGGCAAGGGCAGGGAGTGAGAGGACAAGGGGGGATGGATTAAAACTGGAAGAGGGGAGATTGAGGTTGGACATAGGGAGGAAATTCTTGAGTGTGAGGGTGGTGAGACCCTGGCCCAGGTTGCCCAGGGAAGCTGTGGCTGCCCCATCCCTGGCAGTGTTGAAGGGCAGGTTGGTTGGGGCTTGGAGCAACCTGGGCTGGTGGGAGGTGTCCCTGCCCATGCAGGGGGTTGGATCTAGATGGTTCTTCAAGGTCACTTCCCACCCAAACCAGACTGGGATTCTGTGAAACCCTGTCCCTCCCCACTTTGGCTCACCTTCTCCCCCCTGCTTCAACAATAACCTCAGCTTATCTGAAATGAATTTTACAGCCTGGAGAAAGACAGGGGAGGGCTGGAGAAGGATAATAAATCTTCCTTGGAGATAGACACAGTGCTGGGAGCTGGATCTCCAAAGCCTTTCTTTAAGTTTTGGCAGTGGGGAGATGAAGTCACCGTGTCTTTGACATAACAATGCTGTCTTGCCTCAGGCCCTGGGTGCTGAGCTGCGGGAGCTGAGCTTCCCAGTGAATCAGGAGTTGGATGCTGTGAAGTATATTGTGGCCAACCCCCCTGAAGAAGTCCCTGAGCAATTACTGAAGGCTTTGGAGAAGGATGCCAAGAACCTCCAGAAGTCTCTGAGCTCTGCGAGCGATGTCCTGGAGTCCCGGCTGCAAAACCTTCATGGGGTGGCAGAAATGGAGAAGGTAGAGCTGGCAACTGTCCCCTCTGCCCCCCTGGCCATCCCTCTGCTCCTTCTGCAAGTGATGCATTTCTGTTTTTAAGGCTAAAATCCTGGCACATCACGAGACTCTCCAGGATAAACTCCAGGAGCTGCTGAGCTGGGTGTCAGGCACTGCGGAGTCTCTGGATAGCAGCGATTACCCACATGCAACTGATGCCAGCAGCTTGAGCTTCTGCCTCCAGCACTACATGGTAACCATGGCAACACCCCTAATCCTGGCTGATGAAGTTGCTCTGCTCTGTGTGGAGGAGAAGCTTTTTTAATCCAGCTTCCCTCCCAGAGCCTTGGTGGGTTTGCCCTTATCCTTGGTTACAGGAGGAGCAACAATATTTTACTTGCTCCAAGTTTCCACCGTACACGAACCATCTGCTCTGGCCCTTTGGGGAACTTGCTCAACTGCAGGTGTGTGGTGGGAGCTGAGCAACCAGGAGGGATTCACATCAGGTTCTGTGATGTTGAGGACAGAGCTGCTTCCTCCGTGGGGGCTCTGGGAGTCTGGGATGACTCCATCACACCTGCTCTCCTCGCCATTGACTCTTCAAGGAGCCCAGGCTCCTTCCACATTTATTCACCTTTTAGATCTGAGGGCAGCCCTGCATGCAGGGTCTGAGCAACCTCTTGGTGAGGTGTTGGGGGCCTGGTGCAGAAGAGCCTTGTAAAATTGGTGTGGTGAGATGCTGTCACCTTGGTGCTGAGTGTCACCTTGCTGAGTTTGCTTTGGGATCACTTGAGGTTACTGGAATATCTCGTTCTGGTGGCACAGCACATTTTCAGGCTCACACTGCTGCCTGCCCACGTGTCCCATCCGAAGCTGGCAGTGCAGCAGAGTGCTGGCTGCGGAGGCATCTTGTCTGATGGATCTTTTCTCTCCCACTCAGGAGCTGAAAGGGCCCCTTGCTGACACCAAGGCTCAGCTGGACGCCACCGCCTTCGACATCCAGTTCCTTATCTCTGAGCACGCCCAGGACTTGACCCCTCAGCAGAGCAGGCAGCTGCTGCGGCTGCTCAATGAGCTGCAGAAGGCTTTTTGGGACCTGTCAGAGCGTGTGACAGCCCGGGTGGAGGTCCTGCAGGTCTGTCTCCAGCAAGTGGAGCAGACGGATCAGGTGAAGGTTGGGAGGCATCTCCTTCCTGGCTGCACTTTGCTCGCTGAGGCGCTTCCCGGCCACAGGAACGTGCGCTGAGACACCTCATGTTTGGGGTTCCATGTGCATGCCACTCACAGTTTAGGAATTCCATTTCACATCATGAGCTTCTTCTAAAACCTTTCTTCTTCCTACCATGTAACTCCCAGGCAGAAAGTCACTTTTTTTCCCCAAAGAATGGAGGTCTGGGTAGCACGGCCTCTGCTAGACATCTCCTTGCTTTGGGCTGGGCGGAGTAAACCCTGGTCTCTGTAACCCCACCAAGAAATCCTTGTTCGTGGGGGACACCACAGACACTTGGCAGTTTTAATGCCTTATTCCCACTGTCCAAGTCAGGTCTTGCTGTCCCAGAGAACCAGCTGATGATGTATCAAGGCAAAAACAAGTCCTCAGGTCTCTGCTGCCTTGCTGCAGCACCCATCACTGCATGGATCCCCTCATCCAAGACAGGATTAATGTGTTTTTTATTAACAATTGCTCTCTGTAACTCTTGCCTGTCCTTTCTGGAGTGTGTGTGTGTATATTAACCAGTTTGCTTTGCTTTTTCAGATTGAGTGTGCGCCCATCCTAACCCAGGAAGAACTCGCTTTGCAGCTGAAGAGCTCTTAAGAAGGCTCTTCCATTTTGCTTCTGTTGTTTTATCTTATGACTGGGAGAAACAAGCACAGTGTTTTGCACAAGTTTGTACCTCACCTTGCTGAAATGTCCAGGGAAACTCTAAAAAAACCAACAACCAACCAAACGAGCCCAAACCCCTTTCTCTCCCCTGGGAAAGGGGAACAGGAACGTTGCAGGGACACTCAGGTCACATCATGCTCAATTGCTCAAACAGGCGCTTCTGTGTTGTGCTCTGGCAGCAAAACGGAGGAGCTGGATCAGCTTCAGAAACCCTTTCACTCTCCTGGGCTCCCTCTCCAACCCCAGGACCAAAAAATAATCCAACTTCTTTGGGTTGTCTGGGGCTCCCCAGTGGTGCTGCCTGACCTAGGGTTGCTGTTACCTCTCCTTTGAGGAGTTTCTGGTACCTTTTTGGTGTTTGTAGGGTTGAACGGGAAAGGCACAGAAACTTCTGGTGGAGCAATCCCAGGAGAGGAGCAGCTCCACGTTGGAGCTCAAGGGGCTTCTCCAAGAGCAGATTGAGAGAAACCTGCTCAAACGTGCAGCGAGCAGCTCCTGCTTGTCAGGAACTTGGCTCCTCAGCCCCAGTTATGAGCCTGAGAAGGGAGAAAGAGCCCATGGAGAGCTGCAAATGCTGTTTTCTGTGCTGCATCCTCACCTCCGGGAGATGCTCCAGCTGTAACCTCTTGCCTTGCCTTTCAGCCAGGTGTGTGCCCACGGGAGCAGCCCAGGCTCTAACTGTCCCCTCTCCCCTTCCCTCTGCCCGCAGACGCTGCAGGAGCAGCAGGCAGCCCGGGCACAGAGCCTGGCTGAGCTGAGCCACTGGCTCTGCCAGGCAGAGGACACGCTGGGGGAGCAGCAGAGAGCAGCCAGCCAAGGGGACCTGTCCAGCCTGCAGCAGAGGCAGAGCCATGTCAAGGTCAGTGCTTTAAACCAAGGGGGGGCTGGAGGTTGGGTGCTGCCTCAGGAGCCTCACGGCATCGTCTGCCCAGGAGCTGCAGAGGAACATGCACACCCGAGCTGCCTCCTTCGCCGGCGTCCTGAAAAGCACAGAGGAGTTTTTGGAAGAGAACAAGGCCAAAATGGAGCCTGGGGAGTTGGCAGCACTGCAGGAGAAGCTCCAGCGTGCCAAGGAGCAGTACCGGTCCCTGCAGGAGAGGACAGAGGTGGCCCAGCAGGAGCTGGAGAGCGCTGTGACTGCTGCCGTGCAGCAGGAGACTGAGAAGGTAATGTGCAAAGTGCTGTAGCTCCCAGGCTCTGCTTGAGGTGGACTATGAGGTCCAGTGGGTGCCATCAGATTCATTCAGGGTCCTGGCAGTCGTTTGGGTGAGGCAGCATAGAGCAATTTGCAGTTCCCTCCTGTCTGTCCCCACCCCAGCAAGGTGCCCCCCAGGCATTTTTCTCATTAAATGCCTTGAGGGTCACAGCTGAGCTGGTTGTGGAGGAAACAGGAGTAATAGGCACCTGGATCTGCCTTTGGACCAACCTTCAGTGGGAGTGGGAGCACTGGGCACCTCCCCATGCTGGTGGTGACAGTGATGCCCCCCCCTGTGGGCGTGGAGTCACAGCCCTTGGGGTGAGAAATTCAACAAAGCAGAGAGGCTGAGATAATTCCCAGCTTCTTTGCACCTTCCCCCCTTCCAGGGAGCCACAAAGTGCTTTGGAGGTCCATGAGTGTTGCAGGCACTTGCTGTGGCTGGAAAACTGTTCAGGGTTCCTCCTTCTATTGATTTTTGTCTCCTTGCCCCTTGCAGCCCTTTGCTGAACGTGCATCAGGTGGGTCAATCTTACCTGAAGTCTTTGTGCTTCCAGGTGAAAGCTGCCAAAGAGCTGGAGGAGAACAGCAATAAGATCGATTCCCTTTTGAACTGGGTGGCATCCCTGGAGCAGAAGAGAGAGCTCCCAGAGTACAGACCCCACCTCCTCGAGCAAGCCCGGGGAGCACGAGCAGGGACAGGTGCTCAGGATGTCCCTGACAGCCACGTGGTGGGAGCAGATACTGCTGCTGAAAGCCTGGATGAGCAGTATGAGAGGCTGAAGGTCAGGACCAACACCTCGTTCCTCCAAAAGCTTCCTGCCCAACACGCTGCCCCTGCTGATGTAGCTGGGAGTGGGATGGGGTGCTAGATGGGTCTGGCCTCCAAAACACATGTTCAGGGTGATTTTCAACATGGGAGAGTTGGGAGGTTCCTGCCTGGTGTGCTGGAGGGACATGTCTGTGTTAGTGGGTGGGTGCCAAGGCTTGGTGCAATAGGGTAATGAGAGAAGGTGCCCATCATGGTCAGAGAGGAGTTTACTCCTTGTGGACAGAGTGCCTGGCTGAGTCCCAGCCCTGGGGACTTTCCCCTCCTTGCTGGTTTGTTTGTTTTTTACTTTTGTTCATTTTTTGTGGTGGTTGAGTGCAAAGATGCACCTGCAGGCTCAGGAGGTCCTGGTGCTGCAGATCAGGTGGAGCCAGAACCTTCTGAGAGGTGCCCAGAGCAAGGACCAGGGGCTGCAGTCACAGACTGCTGCAGGGGACATCCCAGTGGGACACGGGGGGACATTCCTCTCATGAGGGTGGCTGGGACAGCCTGGACCCCCTGATCCAGCTCTGCCTGCAGGGTGGGGTTGGACCTTCCAACCTATGTTATGATTACTCTTCATGATTTGAGGATCAAGTGCAAGGTGCTGTAGGAGGGTGTGGGGGCTCGGTCACACCGTGACCTTGCTGCACCCACTGGGTGCTGGTGGGCAGAGACCCTGGATCTCAAGCATCACTTTTCCTCACCGGCATCTTCCAGGCCCAGCACCAGGAGCTGCTGTCCCAGCAGCAGGATGTCATCCTGGCCACGCAGTCGGCGCAGGCGTTCCTGGACAAGCAGGGTCACAGCCTGGCCAGGGAGGAGCAGGAGAGGCTGCAGGGCCGGCTGGCCCAGCTGAAGGACCAGTACAGCACTTCCCTCTCCCACTCGGAAATGAGGCTGAAGCAAGTGCAGGTCCTGAGGGATGAGCTGCAGAAGTTCCTGAGGGATCACGGGGAGTTCGAGGCGTGGCTGAAGCAAGCAGAGCAGGACCTGGAGGGGATGTCCAAGGGGGACGGTGACCCCGCCGCCCTGCGGCAGCTGCTCCGGCGGCAGGGCAGCTTCTCTGAAGATGTCATCTCCCACAAAGGTGACCTGAGGTTTGTCACCATGTCGGGGCAGAAGGTGCTGGATGCAGAAGGAGCTGCTGGGGATGCAGGGTCCCAGGTGCTGGTGTCTGGGAGCGTGGTGAGGAGCAAGCTGGAGGACGCCACACAGCGATACACCGCGCTGCACTCCAAGGTATGGGAAGGGCTGGGAGGTAAACCCTGGGTGCCATTTCCTCCTGTGCCTGTGGAATGAGCAGGGATGGCAGAGAGACGTTTAGCTCAAGGTTCTCTGGCTGGACCTCTAGCACATAATGGAGATTGTAGGACAAGAATTGTCTTCTCCAGGGCTTGGGCAGGAGGAACGCCCTCTGACTTGGTGTTGGTCCGCATGTTACATCCAGATTGGAGGGGGTTTTGAGCAACCTGCTCTAGTAGAAGAAGGGTTGGAACGAGATGATCTTTAGTGTCCTTTCCAACCCAAACTCTTCCACAATAATCCTGTGATACGGGAAGATTGTTTTGCTAATTGGTTTCCCTTTCCTGATGATTTGTGAGCCTTTTCCACCAGTGCCCAGGTTGCTCTGTGCTCTGTGTGCATCCTCCTGTTATGTCTGGTTGCTCCTTTGTAGTGCACCAAGCTTGGCTCCCACCTGAACACCTTGCTGGATCACTACCAGCAGTTCCAGGAGGTGGCAGAGTCTCTCAGGACATGGCTGCAGGAGAGTGAAGCTGCTGTTTGGAAAGTGCTCTCGGAGGCTGTTTCCTCAGACCCGGCTGTTCTGCAGAAGCAGCTCAGCAGCACTAAGGTACAGGGGTCCCTGAGGGTTCCTGTGGGAGTGTTGGAGCTGCCCTGAGCAGCAAGGAAGAGACTCAACCTGGTTGCTTTTTGTGCTGGTTGAGTGCAAAGATGCACCTGCAGGCTCAGGAGGTCCTGGTGCTGCAGATCAGGTGGAGCCAGAATCTTCTGAGAGGTCCCCAGAGCAAGGATCAGGGGCTGCAGTTACTGTCTGCTGCAGGGGACATCCCAGTGGGACACTGAGGGACATTCCTCCCCCATGAGGGTGGCTCAGCACTGGGACAGCCCAGATCCTCTGATCCAGCTCTGCCTGCAGCATGGGATTGGACCTTCCAACTGACATGATTATTTTTCTTAATTATTTTGAGCTGAAGTGAACAGGATCCCTCAGCAGGGCTCAAATGGAGCCCTGAGCTCCCTGTGGGCACAGGTCTCTTGTGTGTGACCCACTGGTGACTTTGCCCTGTCTTGTGTCCAAGCAGCAGCTGCAGGGAGACCTTGCTGAGCATCAGGTGCCAGTGGAGAAGCTCCAGAAAGCAGCTCAGTCCCTCCTGGAGGTGCAAGGGGAACCAGCCCCAGACCACGGGCACATCCAGGAAACAACAGGTACAGGGGAGAGAAGGAGCCACTTGTGGTAGCAGGGGGTGGTTGAAATCCAACCTAGGGAGAGAAAAGAAGGAACCTCCCAGTTTTTGGGGGAGGTTGGACAAAGACACACAGCAACACAACTTCAGGGCCTGTTTGCACATGGGGGGGCTGAGATCCAGGTTGGCCATTTGTGCTGGGTCCCCTGTCTCACAGCTGAGTTTGAGGGTGGGAATTCATCATCAGCAAGAGTCTGGCAGGAGCCAGAGGTGGTCCTTGCTGCTCTCTAAGCACCAGGTGAGAAGCTCTTTGCAGCTGATTCTCTCCTTTGTGCTGAACCCTGCAGATGCCATCGTGAGCCGCTTCCAGAGCCTCTCCCAGCAGATGGCCGAGCGCTCAGACCTGCTGCAGAAATCCATTGCCCAGTCCCAGAGTGTCCAGGAGAGCCTGGAGAGCCTCCTTCAGTCGGTGGCTGAGATCGAGAAGAACCTGGAGAGGGAGCAGCCAGCCATGCTCTCCTCCTCCTCCATCCAGGACTCACTTGCCACCAGTGTGGTAAGGCGGGTCCTGAGCTCCCCTGGGTTGCAGGACCTCCTGGGGTTTAGCTGCAGAATTCTGAAAGCACAAGAGAACACCCTAAAATAGGATGTGAGCAGAACCTTCACTTAATTTCTTTAAGGCAGGACACAGCTGTTGAAAGGCTCTTTTCTGCTGGCAAGCAGGGCTTGGCTATCAGACACTGGGGAAAGGCAGAACAGGTTGGGGAGTTTATTGCCTCATTTTAAAAAACCTGATAAAAGAAGAAAAAGAGCAATACAGATGCCTTCTGTGTCCAGTTCTGGAGTCCCCAACACAAGGACATGGAGCTGTTGGAGTGAGTCCAGAGGAGGCTACAAAGATGATGGGAGGGCTGGAGCAGCTCTGCTCTGGAGACAGGCTGGGAGAGTTGGGGTGTTCAGCCTGGAGAAGAGAAGGCTCCAGGGAAAGCTTAGAGCACCTTCCAGGGCCTGAAGGGGCTCCAGGAAAGCAGGGTTGGGGCTTGGGACAAGGGCAGGGAGGGAGAGGACAAGGGGGCTTGGATTAAAACTGGAGGAGGGGAGATTTAGGTTGAGTAGAAGGAAGAAATGCTTCCCTGTGAGGGTGGTGAGACCCTGGCAACCTGGTCTGGTGGGAGGTGTCCCTGCCCATGCAGGGCGGGTTGGGACTGGATGATCTTTAAGGTCTCTTCCAACCCAAACCAGTCCGTGATTCTGTGACCAGAAAAGAAAGGAAAACTGGGGTAGAAAACTATTCCTGCCCTACAGTTCTTTCCCAAGGGTGGCCCAGCCTCTTCCCATCAGTTCAGTTTTGCTCAGGAGCCTTCCTAACATGGCTTCCCTTTCTGTGTGTGCTCTCCTCAGAAGCTGAAGCAGGACATTGCCAGGCAGAGGAGCTGCCTGGAAGCCACCTGTGAGATGGTGACACAGTTCATGGCAGTGGCAGACAGCCCCACGGCCTCTGCCCTGCAGGACAAGCTGGCAGAGGTGACAGAGCGTTTCAGCAAGCTGTGCCAGCAGCAGCAGGACAGGGAGGACACACTCAAAGGTCTCCTGCCCAAGGTGGAGCAGTACGAGCAGCTCTCAGAGAAGCTGCAGCAGTTCCTGGAGAGCAGAGCACGGATGTTGGCATCTGGGAACCAGCCGGACCGGGACATCGCTCACTTCTCCCAGCACATCCAGGTGAGATGCAGGAGAAAATGTTCCACCTGCCTGGGGTTACTGGGGCAGGGCAGTGATTTCTTCTGAGCAAACAGCCCCTGGTTCACTCCAGGATCCCAGGACCTGTGCTGGCTCTTTGCCTGGGGGAGGCGGCGCGGCCGTTGCCAGCAGTGAGAGGGGAACGGCATTCCCTGGAGCCAGGCTGCTTTTTGGAAGGGATCTCTAGCTAGGCTTTTAGAAAAGGCCACTCCAAATATAGCAAGGTTTTACCAACTCAAGACTCCATGGGGTTAATACAGCAAGATGCCCTGTTGTTGGCAGTCAGCACAGTGCAGGATGTGACAAAGCCCTCGGAGATGCCGTGGGTGCTGGTGGCCCGTCCTGGCTGTGCTGGATTCCTCCCTTTGGCTTCCTACATGTGCTCTGCTACAGGGGCTGGTTTGACCACAGCCTCAAAAATGCTCTTTGTTGGCAAAAAATCAGGCACTTGTGCTGAAGGGGGTTGAGATGGCTCCAGGGAGACCTTATGGTGGCCTTCCATTACCTGAAGGGGCTACAGGAAAGCTGGGGAGGGACTTTTTATGAGGGCATGGACTAATAGGATGAGGGGTAATGGCTTTAAACTGAAAGAAGGGAGATTTAAGTTGGACATAAGGAAGAAATTCTTCACTGTGAAAGTGGTGAGACACTGGAACAGGTTGCTCAGAGGAGCTGTGGCTGCTCCATCCCCGGAAGTGTTCAAGGAGAGATTGAATGGGGTTGGAGCAAGCAGGTCTGGTGGGAGGTGTCCCTGCCCATGTAGGGGGCTGGATCTAGATGATCTTTAAGGCCCCTTCCAACCCAAGCCAGTCTGGGATGCTGTGATTTCTCTTGGTGTAGGGCTCCCCATCCCATTCATTACACCAGCCCCAGGGGAGGTGAGACTTGCACCAACAGCTGCTCAAAGTATTTGCTGAGCTGGAGCTGTGGGAGTGGGTGGGACTGAGCTGTGCCCACCCTTGGGTGCTGCCTGCAGGGGGTATGTCCAGCTCACTAGGACATGGGGCTGTCTGGTTCCTCCCCTTTGCCCTGATTCTGCTGGTGAGGGAATGGTTTGCATCACTCTTTGCTCTTGGCAGGAACTGAATTTGGAGATGAAGCAGCACCAGGAGGACCTGGCCACCCTGGAGCAACTGACTGCAGAGCTGAGCTCCTGTGGCTTTGCTCCCAGTGCCTCCCAGCAGCAGGAGAAGCTGCAGAGCCTGAAGAAAGACTTTCTGCAGCTGCAGAAGGTGGCAAAAGAGAGGTGAGTCCCAGGGCCCCGACTGCTTCCCTGGCGAGGTGAATTTGGGGGTGGCTTTGTGGTCAGAGCAAGACCCCATGGGGATCTCCTTTCCACGGGGTGGGGGGCACGAGTGAACTCCTTCTGCCTCCCTCCTCCCACGCCAGGGCTGCCAGGCTGCTCCTCCAGCTGACGTTTTAAAAAAAGCCTGGGCTGGGGGCGTTGGGAAGAATTCCTGCTGCTGCAGGAGCCGCCGTTGCTGCATTTCCTGGTGTGGGGGCTGCCACAGCCCCACCCCAGAGCATCTCACCCGAGGGGAGCAGGGGGCTGGGGTGGGATCGAGGTGACAGAGCAGAGCAGCCTGTCCCCAGAGTCCCCTGAAGTGGGGGTGAAGGGGGGGGTGTGAGCAGCAGCCTGAGCTCCAGCCGCCGCAGCAGCGTGAGCAGGGGTTGGAGAGACGCTTCTCCCGTGTCCCCAGGGATGTCACAGCTCCCTGGCTGAATCTCCAAACCTCCCTGGTGAAAACAGGGAAGGGGATGGGGAAAAAGCAGATGAATCTCTGCATGATCCTCAGTAATTTAGTGTCACCCAGAGCTGCCCTCAGCCGGCCCTGCAGCTGTGGTTGGTGCGGATGAGCCCGAGGGGCCATGGGTCCAGTCGGGGGCTGCCTTGTTCTTCCAGGATGGGCTGAAGGGATGAGAGGAGTGGCTGGGAAGGAGGGGGGGCCAAGCCTGCCCTCCCCCAGCTGCAGCTGGCTGGGGTGAGATGGCATGAATGAGCCCTGTCTTCCTGAAAGCTCCACTTCCCCCAGGACAAAGAGCCCGGTGCTGAGCCAGCGCAGGGTGGTGGTGGTGGTGGTTCCCCTGGCTCTTGGCTACTATGGTGACCCCAAAAGTGCCACTGGCCACAACTTTGGGGGGTGGAGGGGGTGGTGGCAGCAGCAGCATGCACCCCGTTTTGGCTGGCACTGCCGCTGTTCCTAAGCAACATCTAATAATAATAATAATAATAAAAAAGAAAGGCTCCTGGAGACACAACTGTGCTACATTCAAGTGGGGTAATTGCAAGGCAAAGCACGACTCTCTGACTCTCCAAAACCTTTTCAACTCGCAGAGAAAAGGATGCCTCGTCCTGCCAGGAGCAACTGGATGAATTTCGGAAGCTGGTCGGGGCCGTGAGGAAGTGGCTGAAGGAGAGTGAGGGCAAAATGCCACCTGCTGAGACCTCCCTGGGCACCCAGGATCTGCTCAAGTACAGGCAGCAGATCCAGGTGGGCTGAAAGTCAGAACCCGAACTGGGAAAGTTGGCAGCCAATGTGGAAATGCTGGAATGTGGAATCAGTCCCAAGAAGCAGAGTCCTGGAAGGTGTTGAAGGGTCTCGCTACCAGGGTGCAGCCCCTGCTGTGTGTGTGTGAACCCAGTGGTCCCTGCCTTGTGGAGGAGAGAGTGAGAAGGTCCCCCTGGGCATGGCCTGGTTTCCCCTTCTTCCCTGTTCCTCCTCAGGGTGGGATTTGGGAGTGGGAGGACACTGATTTTCCCTGGGTGCTTCCCCCTGCTAGACATGGAAGAGAGTTTCCCATCATCCGAGCTGCCCGGGCTCCGGGGCTGGCGTGAGGCTGGATCGTGTTGAGAGCAGCAGGGAGGTCCCCAAAAAAGGAGGAGGGAGAAGAAGGTTTCCTGCCACAAACCTGCTAGTTAGGGAAGAGCTTTTTCACTCTTTGATTCCTCCTAACTAAAATACACGTCCAGACAATCCACTTCCCCAGCACAGCCTGTGCTGCCGTGCCCTGTGCCAGGCCCCTGGGCACCATGTCCTGCTGGCACCGTGGAGGTGATGGGTGAGGAAGGAGGGCTCTGGTGAGGCAAGTGCAGCCTCTGATCCCAGCTTTTGCTTTTGACCAGGATCTCCTGGAGGAGTGGAAGGGAATGGGGGCTCAAGTGGAGGAGATAGGCCGCAGAGGGACCCTCCTGGAGAACCTAATTGTGGAGATTACAGCTCCTGACACCTCATCCAAGGGAGGTGAGTCACAGCCCAGGTCTCCTGAAGCCTCCTTCCCCAGCACCCTGCTCTGGCTGCTGCATCTTCTCTGAGCCTGCCTCAAGCAAAAAAACGGTTTTATTTCCACCTTTTAACAAACTTCAGAGGGCCCGTGATGGTCCCAGTATCATGGGGCTCAGCCACATGGTCAAGTCACTGCAGCTTGTTGCATTAATGCACCAGCAGAGCACTCAGAACCCACCAGCTTGGCTTGATTTATGTAGCACAATGAACACTGAGTTACCCTGGGTTTGCCATGAGCCCAGCATGGGGACACAAACCACTGCTCAGCTGGAGTGTGGGAGCTTCAGGCTGCCACAGCCAGGGGTCTGGGCTCCCAACCCCACCAGGAGCTCATGGAGGTGGTTCCTGCTTCTCTTGGTGTTGTGCTTCAGCCTCCTGAGGGCTGGAGTGGTTTAATCAAACTCCAGTATTTGGGTTTCATGTCTGGATGAAATTTAAGACTGCAATATTCAGACATGCTTCCCTAGTCTCCTTTTTGGCTTCGAGGCTGTGAAGCAATGAGATGATGTCTGGTTCATTTGGAAGCCAACTCAAAGATGTCTTCCAGCTTGTGAGAACAAGTCTCTGGACTCTCATCATTGATGGGAATTCACAGTCTGTGAATATGTTTATTAGGGTCAACTTGATGAGCAGTTCAGTGGGAAACCTCCAAGAGAAGTGGGGAGAGGCTTGTTGTGGGTGGCCCACATGGTCAGCCACGGGTGGTGACCAAAGCTGCAGCTCCTTAGGTCCATGAAAGCTTTAAAATGTGTGGTTAGAAAGAAAGAGATTTACCTGATACTGTTTGTGATTAATTCCCCTTTGGTTGGGAATGTAGCTGTGAGACCTGGTGTCCAAGGAGGGGACACTGGCACCTCCTGTGTGGAGCCTCTTGGCAAAAGGAACACGTCTGTGCACCCAGATGGGTTGAAATAGCTTCATCCCATAAGAAAAGGGGAAGGTGGGGGAGATAATCTCTTCAGGGGTGTTAATCTCTTCAGGGCAGGCATTCAGCACTCTCACTTAATGTAATAATTCACAAAATCATACTCAGGGGAGCAGTTTTCCATCCATGGAGAGATGGCCAGTGGTCACCAGTATTATGATCCATGCTGGAGCCACATCCACTCTGGTCCCTGAGTGATGCTGGGAGAGGTGCCCAGCTCCAGGCAGCTTCAGCTCTTCTGCTTCTGGTCCAGCAAGGCAGGAGCAGCCCCAGCAAAGCGAGGGGAGTGGGTGTGCTGGGAGGAGAGATAAACAGGCTCCAAATCCAACTAAGGCTGAGCTGGTGGCTCCATCAGCGCCAGGCGAGTGGGCTCGTGGAGATGCCAGATCTGTGCTTGGTGTCTGGTGTGGCCTGTGACCTGCAGGGCTGTTCATCATTTGCTGTCTGCATTCCTAACACGTCTGTCTTGTCCCCCTGTCTGTCCTGGTCCCCTCTGCTCAGGTGCCACGCTGCCCATGCCGGGAGGGTCGGGAGGCAGCGTGAACGGATACCACACCTGCAAAGGTGAGCTCACTGCCAGGGCCACCTCTCCCCGTCCCTTTTTGTCTGTGCGTTTCCATCCCTGAGAAAGCAAAGCACAATATGATGCCCTCAGCAATCCCAGCTCCAGGGAAATGAGCCTGAAAATAGGCTTGGGAATTCTCAGCCATGCAGCGCGGTGGCTGGAGCCCTGGGACAGGCAGGTGGTGATGGAGGGTGTAGGTCAGGCTGAAGGACAGAGAGGGACAGCTCTGGGGAGTGACAACACCCTGACACCCCGTCAGGTGGTGTTAGAAGCTGATAAATGGGAGATCATTTTAAGGCCTGCAATTCAGTTTATTGGTTCTAAGGGATTATAACTGCATCCAACCCTGCAGTTTGGAAAGTGATTTTAATTATTGCCCATGATCTGCTGTTAGTTCACCCCTTCCATGAGATCCTGGGTGCATAAAAATAGCTTCAGATTTTGGTGTCAAATCATTTAAGGCTGTATGAGCAGTGACACGGTGGAAGGGGGGTCAGCTTGCTTCAGTCTCACACGAGGGCAGTGGCTTTGTTTGCAAACTGTCACCACGCAGACATGGTGCTACTGGAAGGTCCCCTCTGGCATGAGAGGTGAGGATGACCTGACGTCGCTCTGTGGGCAGACAGGGGCAGCATGGCCTCATGCTCCACCTGCTTGGCCAGCTGGGGACTACCTGATAGTCCAGCTTCCAGACCAGAAGTGCAGGCCGTGGTCCTCATCTCAGGCTGCTGTTTTGGACACAGATCTGACAGAGATCCAGTGCGATGTGTCGGATGTGACCCAGCAGTACCAGGGCCTCGGCGCGGCGCTGCGGGAGCGCCAGCAGCAGCTCTCAGCTATGCTGGAGAAGATGCAAGAAGTGCAGGAGGAGGCCAGCTCCGTGCTGAAGTGGCTGGAGTCCAAGGAACGGATGCTGTCAGAGCTGGATGCCACCTCCTCACCCACCAAGACAGAGACCATGAGAGCCCAGGCTGAGCACAACAAGGTAACATCTCTTCCCGAGCAAGGAACCAGGGATCTGAGCATCTCCTCCAAAAGGTTCCTGATCTTATTGCAGCAGGACTAGAAGGATTAGGAATGAGGATCTGCCCTGGATTACAGAAGGGCTTTCCCCAGCAGGGATCACAGACAGGGTTGTGGAGCAGGACCCACACTCTGTGCTCCACCTCTTGGCTTCTAGATCTGTTTCTTTCAGGCATTTGGCTCAGGGGAAAGGAGCTTATCTGTAGCCCTTGTTGTTGGGTCACACCAACTTCTCCTGGAAAGCAGTTCCTTGCCTTTCCCAGCTCTTGGAGCCAAGTTAGGTCACAGTATTGCTAATAAAACAATGATTTCATTAAAAAGTAAAGGGCAGGAATTGTCCAACTCCAGCTTGTAGCTGCTACTTCATTCCTACTTGGCAGTTTCATTCCTTTGCATCTGAAGTTGAAATTATTACTTTTCCAGGCATTTCTGGCTGAATTGGAACAGAATTCTGGGAGGATCCAGAAGGTAAAAGAAGCACTTTCTGGCTTGCTGGAGAAGTATCCAGATTCTCCAGAAGCAGCAAACTGGAAGAAGCTGCAGGAAGACCTGAGTAAGTGCCTGAAGCATTTAGTGAGGCTTCTGTCTCGAGCCATCACGTCAGAGGTGGCTCAGGATTGCAGGGCGATCCCAAAGTTACGGCAGAGCCAAGTCACTTCTAATTAAGATGCAGTCAATAACGAACTTCCCTCTGAGGTGTCTGGTGTACAAGGTGTTCTGAGATGAGCACTGTCGGGACTAATGAAGTCTCCATGATGGATGTGGATTGGAAAGACTTGCCTTCTTAAATTACTGCTTTTAAAAACAAACAAAAAAAGACAATACGAAAGTGCTAGTGACGGGGGTTTATTATTTTGATTAAAAGCTTCACTGCTTGATGTAAAATTCTAGTCATTAGGAAGGCTTTCCTAGGTAATTAAATGTTGACTAAACAAGACTGTATATTTAAGAAGCCCAGAAATTCTCTTCTTTGAAATAGCAGGAACATGTTTATGGAGTTCTCCGTCCAGGAGAATTGAGTGTGCTGTGTCAGGACTGATACACACGAGAGTGTCCTCATTTATGGAGCCAGGGATGTGAGGTGGCTCAGCCAAGGTCAGACCAGCTCATGGCTGTAGTGACTAGAGCCCAGAAATCCTGCTTGCAAGGTTTATTTCTAGGAGCTTCAAGACCACGTAGCCCTTAGAAATGGGTTAGAAATTAGATGGAGAAGGAATAGGGCCACAGGAAGTTATGGGGAGGGTAAAAAAAGCCTTCTGGCTGGAGGGGTGGGTTGGCCAGGAGCACAACCACCGCTAACGCAGCTGGTGCTTCAGATTGCAGGTGGGAAAGAGCCAGCAGGGCCACAGCTGAGAGGCAGCAGAAGCTGGAGGAGTCAGCAAGCCAGCTGGCCAGCTTCCAGGCTGCTGAGGGGCAGCTGCGGCCCTGGCTCCTGGAGAAAGAGCTGATGATGAGCGTGCTGGGACCTCTCTCCATTGACCCCAACATGCTCAACGCTCAGAAGCAGCAGGTCCAGGTGAGGCGGGAGCTGGGTGTGTGTTTCCACGCTGGGTTTGGGGTGAGGAAGGGAAGGTGTCCTCATCCAGTCTGTGGGGTGGAAGGTTGCACTCAAGAGTTATTTGTCTTGCAAGCGCTCTGCCATGCAGGGAGTGTTGGGAGACCTCCTGGCTCCTCTCCCAAGCCCTCCAGACCCTGCTGAGCCCAAACTACTGTGAATCACATGAAACGGGCACAGGGCTCGAGCTCCTTTCCCCACACGGGACTGACTCATCAGTGAGTCACTTGGCCCCTCTTGGAGAGTGAAATTGCTTTAAACAAGACCTGTGCTGATGTTCTGCAGGACTTGCCACCACTGCCCCTCCACCTGGCAGCCTGCCCTTTCCCTGCTTCTGCTTCCAAGTCCTGACATGTCCGTAACCGGCCACTCCATAAACCACAACGCCCCAGTTACCATAATGAGATTTCCTCTCATCTAACTGGTTTGTGTTACCTCATGCATTAATAGGACAAAAAAAAAAAAAGAGAGAGAGAGAGCAAAGGACAGGAGTCCCAGACCCCTCCCAGCTTTTGAAGTTGCAAGGTGACAGTAAATCATGGCCTACCCAACCCACTGCCATCCCACCCCAGGGCTTGTTCCTGCTGATTCCGTGGGCTGGATTGAAGCCCCTGGAGGTCTGGTTTGTTTTGACTGTGTGTACTTGGAGCTGTCAGTTTTATGCAAACATTTTAATGTTGTTTCTGTTCCAGTTTATGTTGAAGGAATTTGAAGCTCGCAGACAGCAGCATGAGCAGCTCAACCAGGCAGCTCAGAGCATCTTGACTGGCCCTGGAGATGTTTCTCCATCCGCTAACCAGGTGCGGGATGAGCTCCAAGGGGTCAATCAGAAATGGTCCGAGTTAATGGAACGCCTCAACTCCCGCTCTAGCCAAATTGACCAAGCCATAGTGAAGAGCACCCAGTACCAGGAGCTCCTCCAGGGTCTCTCTGAGAAGGTGAAGGCAGTTGGGCAGCGGCTGAGCAGCCAGTCTGCGGTCAGCACGCAGCCCGACGCCGTGAAACAGCAGCTGGAGGAGACCAGTGAGATCCGCTCGGACCTGGAGCAGCTGGAAGAGGAGATCACTGAGGCTCAGACCCTCTGTGATGACCTCTCTGTCCTGATTGGGGAGCAGTATCTCAAAGATGAGTTAAGGAAACGTCTGGAGACAGTGGCTCTTCCTCTCAAAGGGCTGGAAGACCTGGCAGGTGAGACAGGGTGGAGAAGTTACTTGAGAGTTGTTGAGTTGTCAAACCCCACCCCTGCTTTTTGCCAAAGGGCTCTCCCATCACTGGGTTTCTAAGAATAGTAGGGGAAGCACCACTGGTGTTTTATGTGGGACTAAGCACAGGAGAGGTCACACTCCTGACATCCCTGAGCCTGGAGAGCCATCAGAGATGGTTAGTCCTACTGATGTGGCTCCACAACAAGCCTCCTTGGCTTCCAGCAGTGTGGCATGTGCTGTGCTTGGAAAAATAAACCTGGTTCCTAAATTCAGAATGGGGCATGGAGAAGACCACTTTCTAAGGGTGATGGGCACCCTCTAATCTTGGGATGGCTCTTCTGGTTTCTGAAAGGTTGGATTTAGAAACTGGTCAGGAGAACTGGGCCCACTGCCTTATCATTGCCTGTTGCTAATTAAGAAACTGGTGAATCAGGGAGCAAAAAAGGGGTGAGTGATGCAATGGAAAACTCCTTCCTGTTAATCAAAACACAGTTGGTGCATCTGAGATGATTTTAAATAATTGCACTTTGCTTATTTGATTTCGGCTTAATTGTCGCCTCCTAATCTGGTTTCCATCCCAGCCGACCGGATGAACCGACTGCAGACGGTGCTTGCAAGTTCCCAGCAGTTCCAGCATATGTTTGATGAACTCAGGACCTGGCTGGATGACAAACTGTGCCAGCAAGCTCAGAGCCAACCCATTTCTGCTAAACTGGAGAGGCTACAGAGCCAAATTCAGGAGCAAGAAGAGTTCCAGAAGAGCCTCAACCAACACAGTGGCACCTACGAGATGATTGTAGCCGAGGGAGAATCTTTGCTGCTTTCTGTCCAGCCTGGGGAGGAGAAGACCACTCTGCAAAACCAGTTGGTCAGCCTCAAAACACACTGGGAAGAGCTCAGCAAGCAGGCATCCAACAGACACTCGAAGCTCAAGGACTGTTTGCAGAAAGCTCAGAAGTACCAGCGGCATGTGGAGGACCTCCTGCCTTGGGTGGAGGACTGCAAGGCCAAGGTGTCAGAGCTGGAAGTAACTCTGGATCCAGTGCAGCTGGAGGCAACTCTTCTGAGATCAAAGGCCATGCTGAGTGACGTGGAGAAGCGGCGCTCCGTGCTGGAGATGCTGAACAGCGCTGCCGACATCCTGATCGACGCTTCCCAAACGGATGAGGATGACGTTCGGGATGAGAAGGCTGGCATCAATCAGAAGATGGATGCCATCACAGAAGAGCTGCAAGCCAAGACTGGCTCCATTGAAGAAATGTCACAGAGGCTCAAGGAGTTTCAAGAAAGCTTCAAGAACATTGAGAAGAAGCTGGAAGGGGCGAAGCACCAGCTGGAGATCTACGATGCCCTTGGGCCACAAGCCTGTAGCAACAAGAATTTGGAGAAGCTCAGGGCACAGCAGGAGGTGCTGCAGGCCCTGGAGCCACAAGTGGATTATCTGAAAAACTTCACTCAGGGTCTGGTAGAAGATGCCCCAGATGGGTCTGACTGCTCCCAGCTCTTAAGCCAAGCTGAGGTGGCTCAGCAGGACTTCAAAGCTGTGAAGCAGAAGGTAAACGACTGCTGTACACTCATGGAGAACAAGCTTGAAGGGATTGGCCAGTTCAATAATCGGGTCAGGGAGATGTTCTCTCAACTGGCGGATCTGGATGATGAGCTGGACAGCATGGGCCCCATTGGGAGAGACTCTGACAGCCTCCAGTCCCAAGCAGAGGATGTTCGCACGTTCCTGGGCAAACTCCACCGGCTGAAGTCTGACATTGAAGCTTCTGAAAGTGAATGTAAGAAGATGCTGGAGGACGAAGGGAGCCCCGATTTGTTGGGACTGAAGCGTGAGTTGGAGACGCTGAGGAAGCAGTGCAGCAAACTGACAGAGAGGGGCAAGAACCGGCAGGAGCAGGTGGAAACGACACTGTCTCGTGTCGAGGACTTTTACAGCAGGCTGAAGGAGCTGACCCACATGACAACCATGGCAGAGGAGAACGAGGCGTTGCAGTGGGTGGTGGGAACGGAGGTGGAAACCATCAACCAGCAGCTGGCAGACTTCAAGGTAAGTCTTCTTGATGTAACCTTTCTGAAGTGGTATTTGGTGTTTGAAGGCCTGTCTAGTGTTGTGGTCTTTTGGGCAGGAACCTCTGGTCTTGAAATTATCGCGGCTTCATTGGTTGTTGCTGTAATGTCAGCACTTTGGGTGCAGTAAAACATCCTTGCTCTGGAGAATTGAAGGTCAGCTGCTGGACTTGTTAGTCTGCAGTGAAGTGGTGCAGAAAGATTTTGTGATTGGAAGGAAAAAAGCTTGTCCCTGTTCTCCTTGTGCTGTGAAATGTTGGTAACGTTGGTACCTCGTGGGCTTGTAGAGGTGGCCGGTGTTTAGGTTGTGGGGGAGAAGAGGTGGTTTAGAGCCCATCTGAACTGCCAGTTGGCATCATCTGAGGGTCTAGTCCAGATCAGATCATCCTGCAGGTCTTTCTAGCTGGGCCACCATTCCTGCTTGTTGTTCTCTTCATCATGTCCCTGCCCATGCAGGGGAGTTGGAACTAGATGATCTTTAAGGTCCCTTCCAACCCAAACCAGTCTGTGATTCTATGATCTGGGTCACATATTACATCCATTTTGGGGTCCTTGGGTACAAATAAAGCCACAGATAAATTGTAGGACAAGGGATGCTCACAGGGAGTAAAGCCAAGGCCGTGTCTTCCTGTGGGCTCTTCGTGTTTCCAACGACGAGCTGATGGAGACCATCAAGGCTTGCACAAAATGCTGGGAGAGGGAAGAGCTGGAGGTGTTTGAGATTTATTTTTTTTTATACAGTCTCACGATGTTGGGTCATGCTGTTTCACTCCATTAATTGTATTAATACTGCTCAGAAATTCTCTTGCTGTGAAACTTCTATTACTGATGCGCTCGGTAGTTGATGATTGGACTGATTTACATCTGGCTGCTCGTTTCCTGCTGCTAATGGGGGGTGGGAGGGGGAGGCACTTTTACAGCCATTTACTTTTCATCTCATGGCTAATTGATCCCGTTCCACCACTGAATAGCTCTGTGAAACCTTCACCAGGACAAGGTACTTCTGTTTTGGGGGTTGTCTATCCAAAAAAAAGGGCTTGGAAGTGTTACCGACGTGACAAAAACTCATCCAATGGTGTGTTGAGTTGGGCTCTCCTTTCCATTGGGAAGGGTGATGGGAAGGGTTTAACTTCCTCCTTGGACACCACATAGTCACTTGGAACAAATAGATCCAAAAAGGAGTTTCTGGTCCTTGAAACCAGTGAAACTTTTCTGCAGAGCAAGGGATTCCTCCTGGATGAGCAGCTCTGGTTTGAAATGGTGATGAAACCCATGGTGGGTGCAGCTCACTGGGTTGGTGCAGCTTAACCCACAAATGGTTTGTATCTCAGTGACCTTGAAGACCCTTTTAGACAAGGGTGGCCTGGGCTGCACAAGCCAAAGGTGCTTTGGGGACAGACGTGTCCTTCCCAGGAGATATTTGTTGGCCATTGAGGCTACGTGGTGCAGCTGGGTTCTTTGTTGGTGGAAGAAGGAAAGTTGCAGCAGGGTTGGTAGGTTCTGCTGTGTCATGGCTGAGAAGAAAATGGGGGAGAAGCCAGAGGGTGGATGGAGCAATCGTGGTTACGCAGCAGCAATTGCTCCTGGAAGAACAAGCACGTTTGCACAAATGGTTCAGTGTTGCAGAGCAGATCCTTGCAAAGCCTCCTCTGACAGTTCTCTCCAAGGGGAAGTTGATCCCAGATACTGATCTGTACCTGGAAGGGCATCGTGGGGTGTGGGCAGGGACCACCCGTGCTCCATATGAGCAGGAGGGAGAGCGGTGGGGGAGTCTGGAGGAGCACGGGAGGCTTGTTTTTTACCCTTTTATTTTCTTTCTCTGCACCTAAGAGAATATCACAACCTTCTCCCTTCTTGGACTGCAAACCAAGTGCATGCCCAGCATGTCTGAGACAGCTCCTCAGCTGGGCAGTGCTCCCAGGGTGGCCTGGGGAGGAGGACAGGGTGGCCGGGGCTCTCTAGGAGCGGTCACAGTCCTTCTGTCCAGAAGGCTCAAATGTGGGCAGATATTATGTCTTAAGGCATTAATTTTAATGAACATCTGTGTAAATGAGATGCAAATCAGGCATGGCCCCAGGGCTCCAGGCACATTGCCAATGCAGCCCTGACAAAGGTGGGCACTTCTGGACTCATTGTTTCCTGATTTTAATAAAGAAGATCTATGGGGGGCTCTGAGAGAGGCTGTGAGCAGATGACTTTCAGAGCAGCTTATCCTTGAAGCTTCCCACATATTTTTCTTTTCCTGCCTGGAAACACCCCTCAAATTGCCCCCAAAAGCCGCAACCTACAACAAACCCTTAACTTTTGGAGACCTGCCACCCATGTGTTCCCTCTCTCCCCCTTCCAGCCCCTTTCCCAGGTCGCTAATCCTGGCTACGGGTGGGAGGAGTCCTCGCCTGCTTCTTCTGGCTGGGTTTGTTGGAGAGGGGAGGCTGGGAAGCAGCTGTTGGATCGTGCTTGTGAGGGACCTTTGGTTGATTGGTTCAGCAGTCGGGTGTGATGATGGGGATGGTTACACCAAGCTGAGCCCATGCTGGCTCCCATGGCCATCAGAAGCCAGGACAGCGTTCAGGGTGGACTTGGCCTTCAGGGGGTGAGGGAAGCTTGAAAGGGACTGGTTTGGAGCCCCACCTTGTTAGAGGATTGTAAGAAGAGACTTTAAGGGGCCATGTTGTTTAGCCCCTCATTTTATGGTGAGCTCAAGTACAGCTGAAAGGCATCTCTGTGGTTTGGAGTCTGTGCTTATATGGCCATCCTGATGGATCGCTCCCGATCCGGCTGTGCTGCCGAGGGAACAGCATGAGGTTAGTTTATGGTAAGCTGTCAGAGCAAAGGGACCTTGTCCTTAACTCCTGATCTCCAGCATGAGTTTAACCCAAGTGCCTGTGTTTCCATTGCTGACTCTTTGAGGAGCCTCTTTTTTTTGTATAAAAGGGCACTAAAAATGGGCAGGAGCGTTCAGTTTCTGTGTCTCCAGGAGCATCACAGGGCCAAGTCTGCTCTGCAGAGCAAGGGACAAGTGACAGCCACCAGCAAGAGCTCCTTGTAGGAGCTTTCAGGCTGGGGCATTTCTTCCCCCTCTACTCTCTCTGCTGTCAGCTCAGGTTTCTCAAAGCTGACGCTAATATTAAATTTTAATGACTGGAATCAAACGAGCAACAGTTGAAATGTTGCTAAACATAACAGCTACGTTGATTCGGTTTAGCAAACAGCAGAATTCCCCAGGGAAGTCATTCCCTCGGATGAGAGATGAAGGGTCAGGCAAAGGCGTAGGGGCTTTCTCCATCGTGTGCTCCTCAGCATCAGGAACCCCTGAGCTAGAAAACCCCGAGTTCCAAACCTTCCTCCCAAAGGCTGGGAAGTTCATCTGTGCTTTGGATAAAGCTCATGCCGTTGGGTGCAAGGGGCTGCTTTTCCTTTATATGCTCCTTTAAGTTTGGAGTGCTGGTGCCAGGAAGCCCCAGGCATGGACTTGTCCTGTCTGGCCAATCATCTGGGGCCATGGAGAGCTGATGGAATCAAGTTTTTGGGTGTATTTTGGGCTGTGCTGGGGTAGCTCAGCCTCCTGGCTAAGCGAGCTCAAGCCTGGTTCTTGTTTCTCTTTTATGCAGTGGGTTTTGAACTTGGGTTTCAAAGCCTGGCGGGTGTGTAGTGTTGGCAGTTCTGAGCTGGGACCCTCTTTGATTCCCCATGTTGTTTTTGGACCAACTCTTTAACGCTCCCACATTTCCCCTACAAAGCAGAGCGTAACGCTCAGCCCCGGGTCAAAGGCACTAGCAGAGGTTGTTGGGCTTGCTGCAATACAGAGGGATGCTCGGGAGGGGAAGGAAGCCACTGCCTCCCCACTCATACCACACCAAAGGGATTTTGCTTTTCTGGGGACGCTTTCCTCCCCATGATGAAGATGAGGGCAGGAGCAGGGCCACCTTCCTCCTGAGCGCAGCAGCCAGAGGGGATTTCAGCACGAATCTGAACAACTTCACCCGAAAACGAAACCCAAAGAAAAACATCAGACTTGCCATAACCAAAGGGCTGCAGACGCAGTTGGCTGAAGGGCTGGACGTTTGGGGACCCACCCCCCCAGGCTGGACCTCTGTGTGTGTGTCCCCTGGTGCTACAGCCCCCGCTTGTCCCCGCAGCTGCGCTTGGCCCCGCGGCTGCCGGGGCAGAGGAATGCTGGCGAGCCGGGACCTGCCGCAGCTGGCACCGGGATCCTACCTCCCTCTGTTAATTAAACCCCACCCTTGCCCCAGCCCGAGACAATGGGGGGAGCAGGGGGGCCTGCCGGGGGGAGCAGGGGACCTGCCGCATCCGTCCCTCACTGGTGATGGCTTTGCCAGGGCGGGTTGTGGGGAGCGGAGGGAGGAGATGGGGTTTTGGGGCTCTTGCCTCTCCTCTCGCTGAGGGTTTTTGGGAAGGGTGTTTGAAAGTGGAGTTGCTCAATGCAGTGAGCTCAGGCGCTGCTCCTTCACGCCAGTAGAGCTTTTGTGCTGGAGGGTGGAGAGGGGGAGGGAGAATCCCTGGACAGCAAGAACTGAAGCCACACTCTGGTTTTGTTTTAGAGCAGGTCAGGTTGGCCGGGGCCCATGGAGCCCTCGTGCCTCCAGCACCCTCTTTGTCTGCTGAAATAAAGAAAAATAAAACAAAACTGGAAAGAAATCCCATGAGTGAGTGAGGAAAAGCCCTGGACAGTGAGTGCTAACTCATCTCACCCTTCAGATGCTGCTCCACTGAACCCTGCTCTGGGTCCTCCCTGCTTCACCCCAAGTGAAAGCAGCAATTAACTGGTGCTTTCTTCAGCACTCTCATTAGGGCTCTCTTAGTCCCCCCAACCTTTTGGAGGGGGAGCTGGCTTCACGGAGCTAGCAGAGGTGCTGCTGTTGCTAATAAAAGGGTGTCCCCCAGGGTGCCCAGAGCTGCTGCTGGTGGGGAGAGGGGGCTGCAGGTGGGTGCAAGGGAGCTCAAGGGCATCGCGTGCTCCACGTGAGCTGTTGTCCTCCTACAGGACATCAGTGGCAGGAGACGTGGGGTGGGGAGTTGGCTTCCCAGCCCCATGCAGCATTTCACGGTGATTATTTTGCAGGAGGACTGGGATGGGTGCTTCTTCCCAGAAGTTTATGCCATTTCCATTTGCAGAATTGCCCTCCTTGGTGGGCTGGGATGAGCATGATCCCTGATTGCGTTTTGTGATCTTCCTTTGCAAGACACCTGTATGATGATCTTCAGGGTCTTTTCCAACCCAAGTGATTCTGTGGATCTGTCTCTGGGACCAGTGGTCCTGCTCCTGCTCCTGCAGAGCTGCTCTCCGGGATGGGCAGAGGAAAACCCACTTCCCATCTCAGGATTGTGGGGCTGAACCAGAGAGCAGGGAGGGATCCTTTGGCTGGTGAGGCACGAGGTGTTTACGCTGAAGCATTTACGCTTAAATCCTTAATTACTTGAGACAGTGTGTTTGCCACCACTAGCAGACACATGTTCTCACAGACAATGCTCCAGCACCCAGCCCGGGTCCCTGGGGAGGCTTGTTGGTAACTCCACACCCAACTGATCAGCCAAAGACCCCAGACCTGGGGGTGTCTCGCAGGCAGGGTGGGTGGGAGAGGGGAGGTGGGTTTCTGGGATGAGATAGGAGAGAGAAAGGACACTGCCACTTGCTGTGCCCCAGCCTGGCCGAGGGTATTTTTAACCCTTCTGTGCCCCCGGAGGAATGTGCGTGGCTCCCGACAGTCGTCCAGTTGGGAGCAGCTGGGTGGGCCTGGGCTGGGAGTGGGGACAGGCTGCACCATGGTGTCTTCTCATTGAACGCTTTCCAGACCTACTTAAAGTATCTCTGGTTAGTATTTTCAGCATCAGCAACACAGGCAAAAATGCCTCCTCTCTGACAGCTGTTAAGCTGCCTTAAAGGCACCATCTCCCCTCGTTGGAGAAGAGGATGATAAATAGGGGGTGGTAAGCACAGGCTGTGCTGGGTGACAGGGCTGTCACCCACCCTTGCTGGGGCAAGTGACCCAAGCAGAGCTGCAAAGCCACGGTGATGTTTGGTGCCAATTTGACCTGGTCAGCTGGAGCTGTTGTGAGCAAGTGCGTGTGCACAAGAGGCACTTGAGCATCCTTGTTCTTTGGAAATACGTTTTATTACAAAGGGAAGAGCAAAGGTGCCCCTGGAGCTCGTCCTCCCCGAAGGCAGCATTGTGGGGAGCTGCTGTATCAGCAAACCACGGGTGGGTTTTGACCTTGACTTGCCAGCAGGCAGGCAGAGAGGCCCAGGCCCTTCCCTGGTCCTGAGTGAGCTGAGAACAAGAGCAAATTAAGCCAAGAGCTGCTGAGACCAACCAAGTCCCAGCAAGGCTTTTATTTTTTTCATATTTTCTCAAATCTTAAAACACTTAGGCTGTGATCCAGTGGACCCAGCTCGGGTCACTGCTCCAGAGCCACCCACTTGCAGATGCCTTCATGACCCTGGCAGGTCTCAGCCAGGGATATGGCTGTAGGAATGTCCTCTCGCTCGTTAGCTGGCGGTGATGACACTTTGCAGTGTTTCCAGGAGATACTAAAAATACCAGCTTTGCATAAGACTGGGAAAGCTGAGGATCTGAGGGAGGAGGAGATGGGAACGTTTTTGTCTGCAAGGGCTGAGCAGAGGAGGGAGAGGAGCCCAGTCCCGGGGGGACGTGGCCGTGGAGGTGGGATCTGTGGGGAAGCGTGTGGTGGAGTGAACACAGGACTTTCCCATCACCCGCAGCATCCAAGTGAGTCACTGGTCTCCATCAGGGAGGAGAGTGAGTGTGGCCACTGGGTCTGGAGCAGATGGGGGCTTCTCCAGGGAAGGGCTCAGGCTTGGATTACTCACCACAGCATTTCAAGAACAATTGCCAATTCTTCTGCTGAAGGAGTGGTTTAAAATGTCTCCCATCCAGAGGATTCTCTGGATGATAACGCACTTACCTCACTTCCGAAAGAGCCTCCAGAGCAGTTTATTAATCACCCCATCCCTCAGTTCTCCCTGCCATCCCAGGTGGTTCTGACACTGGCTGAGGAGCAGTTCATTGTTTCCCCAGGGTGGGCAGGGGGCTGGCAGCACCCTGCCTGTGGGTGCTGGGTCATGGGATGGCCAGAGAGCCCAAGGTGCTTTGTCCACACTTGTGTAGTGCCAAAGCAAAGCCTGGCAGCCAGGGAACAGAATTTGCAGGAAAACTGGGCAGCTGAGGACAAAAATGGATGTTTCAGCAGGTTGAACCTCCTGGCTGCCAGGACCTGGGCACGTGGCTCTGCCTGTCATTTGTGGTCCCAGCTCAGGTTGCTGCTGGGCTGTTTTGGGGTGCTCTGTGCACACAGAGGGGCCCCAGGGGAACCCCAGGCTCCCCAGGGATGGAGCAGTGAATGGCACGGTGTGTGCCTGTGGAGCACATGGGCTCCAGGCTTCATTCAGGAGAATTGTTTATACCAGCATCTGTATTAGTTGCCTTGCAGAGAAAGCAGCTCCTTGGAAAAACAAAATACATGGAAAAATGTGGTGCTCACTGATCTGTGCACCCAAACTGCAGAACCTTTCTCTGGGAGTTGTGTTTTTAACCTCTTCCTGAAACTTTTCCAGTGGAGGTGCAGACCCCCATGGAGCCAGGTGAGGTTTCCTCCCTTGGTCCTGTGAAGGAGAGTCCCAAATTAGGGGGCTACAGGTTGCAAATCACTGCTGGAAAGGTGTGCTGGCTCCCTGTGTCACCAGCAGCCATGACCTTGGAAGGGAGGGATTGTGTGGTGGCAGAGACCTGACATGAAATTGGTTTGAAGTCAGCTGTGAGCTGAGGGGATAAAGGAGCCCCCAGCCCAGCACGGTGGGATGGGATTAGCTCTGGTGCCTTCACTTGGAACGGGTTGGGAGCTCCGGGCTTGGCCCCCGCGGCGCCGAAACGGCAATTGCAGATTTGGCAAAAGAAGCAAGTTGAGGAGGAGAGAGCAACAGCACTGAAAGGGAGATAAAGAAATGCCTCTGACTGTCTGACAAATGCAGCAAAGGCTTTTAAAAAACATGAGTCCTCTGGTAAAAATCCCAGTGAAATCTAAAACACGGTTTCTAAGGCAGGTTTTGAGGGTGTGGGATTTGGCTTTGTGCTTTTATTGCAGTGTCTGAGGGAGGCTGAAACCTGCTCTGAGTCCTTCCTGCATTTGGGGTTTATACCCTCTGCCCTGCTTGGACGTGGCACCACATCCCAGTCCCATGGTCCCTCCTGCCACCACCAGCTCAGTGACCCTCACAAGAGTCAGACATGGGGGACACAGTGACCCACATGCAGTTGGAGATGGGGACATGGTCAGCAGGACCTGTAGGGACAAAGCTCCATGATGCAAAGGCAGGAGCTCTCCTGCATCCACCCTTGGCCAGGATGGGTGAGCAGGTGCTGCACTGCCCAGGGCAGGAGGGCCTCAAGGTGAGGAAGAAGCTTTGAAGATGAAGGCAACCCTTGGTTATACCCCGGGCTCATTAGCGCCGTGTCCATCAGAGACGTTGAGCTGTCTCTGGCATCTTTTCCTTGTCACATAACACAGGTCCATCATTTCCAGCTGCTGAGATGCATTTAAAAGAAAGCTAAAAATATATTGCTTTCCAAATACTGCTTTCCCATGTAAACAGTGGCGGGCAGGATGTCATGCAGTGTAAACAGGGTGACATTGCCTGGTGACGGGGAAGGCACACGTGCCCGTGCTCCAGGGATGGTGCCCATATGAGGAAAGCGTGAAACCTGTGGATCCAGGAGACAAATGGGGATGGTCCTACTCGGACCAAGTCTGGGAAAATCTCTGGACTGGTTTTAGCTGAGGGTCTTTAGCTGCGGGATGTGGTCATTGGGTGGCCTGGGTGCTGGAGTTGCTTGGAGACACCTGAAAGGACAAAAATTCAGGTGGGACTTTCATGTCCTGCCCTGTCTTTCCCTCACACCAACACAAAGCTCGAGCAAAGTCATTAGGTTGCAATTCCCAGTACCCTTTGGCTTCTGTCCCCATCACTGGGGTGGCACTTGGTGGCTTAAAGCCAAGTGACCCATGACTTGGGGAACCTGCTAGAGCTCCATCTCGGATCTTCAAGCTGGGCACAGCAGGTTTTTGATTGGCTTTAATACTTGCCGAATATTTCCCTGATGGTTTTAGGGACGGGGGTGGGGGGGATGTGTTGGGAGGAAGACTTGGCTTGCTTCTGGCACGTGACTGGGTGAGGAAATGGGAAAAGAATTTCTGGCTGTGAAACGGCAGCTCCACGTCGAGATCGTTCCTTCTTCGCAGTGGAACAAAAAGCCTCCGCGCCCCAGCCCGGATGCCTGGGATTCCTCTTGGAGGGGCCCCGGAGCAGTAACGGTCCTGCTCCTGCTCCTACTCCTGCTCCCGGCCAAGGTGGGAGCTGGGGAGCCAGGGATGGGTTTGCTGGAGGGCTGGCATGGCGTGGTCGCCCAGCCCCGTGTTGTTTCAGCTGCGCTGGGTTAATAACACGGACCTGGAGCTGGTGTGTCCCCTGCCAAGTATAAAAATCTGGGCTTTGGGACACTCTTGCAGTGTTGGCAGCTGGGGCTGGAGGCCAGCCCTGGCCGTCCGTCTGTCTGTCCAGGAAGGCTCAGGGGGACACAGAAAGGATGGCTGTGGATGGGCAAAGGGACTGCTTGGGCTCCTCCTGATGCCATATGGGGCTGCTTGTTCTCCCCTCCCTGCTCCCTTCTCACCTGCTGCTCTTTTCCTTGCTCATATTTAATAATGGAAGTAAGAGAAGGAGTTTCCAGAGATTTCCCAACGTGCAACCAGCTCTGCTGAGCACTTTGAGCTGTTTAACAGGCATTTCTCGTGCACAACCCCAACCCTCCTCTTCCACAAAATGTCCATTCCTGTCTCTTCAAAGGGAAAAAGTCCCTTGGGGAATGTGGTGGTGGAGCTGCTGGGTGTGCAGACAGTGCTGGGGGAGGAAAGGCCTGAGTGCTTGGGGACAGGGAAGTTAAGGTCCCGCCACAGCCGTGGCACGACCTTGGCCAAGCCCTGATGTTTTTGGAGAGAGGCTGGGCACCTGCAGCACAGCCGAAAAATGGGATTTCCATCCCTCCCTTGGCTTCACCCTCTCTCCATAACACAGCCCTGGCTCAGCACGGCCTTTGGTGAAGCTGGGGCACAGCAAAGTGCAAACCAAGCTCACCGTCTCCTAGCCCTGGCACTCTTGGGGTGCACGGGGCACACTTTGATGTGCCAAGCACCTGCCCGGCCTCTCATATTTTTATCCCAAGGCTGTAATTCCTACCTGCAGGAGCAGGCCGAGTGGCTGGTGGGGTGGTTGTTGCCTGGAGATGTGTGGAGGCTGTTCCCAGCCCTCCTGGTTTCTCTCCTAAGTCTGTGACTTCCCTCAGCATCACTTGGCAGCGCTGATTCACGCGTCGGGGCTGCCTCCCTCTCCCCAGCCCTCTTAAACCCGAGGGTTGGGGGGGGGGGGGGGGGGGGTGAGGGTGATGGGGTGGGGGGAGCACGGTGCTGGGGGCTGTGAAAATGAGTTTTTTCGGAACAGGAGCCGCCGAGGCGTGCGGTGGCAAGTTGCGGGTGGGTTTTTTTTGGCAGAGCGGTTGGTTTCGGGGAAGGCAAAACCGGTACTTTGCCGGGTGCTGGTGATTTGGTTTGGTTTGGTTGGGGTTTTTTTTTCGGTGATTTCATTCCTGCGTTCTTTGTGCAGGGGAAGGGGCCCCGGGGGGGGGGGGGGGGGCGTGAGGGGGTGTCCAGGCCCCCCCCCTAGCACGGGGTTCTGCCCTTAAAGCCACCGGGTAGGGGAAGAGCCGGGGCCGGACGCGGACAAAGGGCTGAGGCGGTGGGAGCGCGGGGCCGGTGCGCGGGGGGGGCCGGAGCCGCCGTCGAGCCAGGGCGTTGCTGCTCTTTGTCGGGGGCTGCCGCCTCCCCCCGGAGGAGGGGCCAGCCCCGGTGGGGCGGGGAAGGGAGCAGCCCCGGGCTGCGCCGGTCGCCGATGGGGGGTGTGGGACGGTACGGGGGTGTTTGGGGTCCGGTCCCCCCTTCCCGGTACTCGCTTAAAGGTGGGGATCCGGGGATGGTGGGGGGTGGAAGGGCCGGCGGTGGCCGCGAAGGGGGCGGCCCCGACCCGCTCCGCCCCGCGGTGCCGCCCCCTCGGCCGCCCCCGCCTCCCCCCCCGCCCTCCGCCGGGGCTGGCAGCTCGGCGGGAGCCCGGTGCTGGCGGCGAGCGGCGGCGGGGCCGGGGCGAGCGGCGGCCTGCGCGGCTCGGCCTTTTGTTCCGCCGGCGGGAAGGAGCATAGCGGGCTGCGGAGGAGGAGGAGGAGGAAGAAACAGAAGCAGGCGGCAGCGGTCCGGGTCCGCCATGCATCCCGCCGCGCCGGCCGGGGGCTGCCCGAGGGGGCACCGCGGAGCCCCCCGCCCCCGGCCCGGCCGCTGAACCGCGCAGGGAAAGGGGGTGAGAGCGGCGGGGGAGGACGGGGAGGGCGGCCCCGCTGCTTGTCCCCGGTGCCCCCCCCCCTCCCCGCCCTCCTCGCCGCGGGGACCGGCCCCCGCCGCCCCCTTCTCTCCGCCATGGAGCCGCCGCAGCCCAACACCGGCCACCGGGAAAGTTAGTGCGAGGGGCCGGGAGGAGGAGGAGGAAGAAGAGGAGAAGGAGGAAGAAGCCGCCTCCAGCCGCGGCTGCTCCCCGCCGGCTCCCGGCAACTTGGGGGATTTCGTGCCGCTCCGTCCCCTTGCCATTTTTGGATGCGTTTTATAGCCGATTATTTTTTTTTTTTCCTGGGGAGAAAGAGGAGGAAAAAAAAAAAGAAAAAAAAAGCCAAGCCCGGGCTCCGCAGCCTTCACCTCCCGGCGCCGCAGGGCTCGGCGGCTCGTCCCGACCGCCCCGCGGCAACCGGCTGGATTTTGGGGCTCCGGTGGCCCCGGGTGTCGCGGTGAGGTGACGGGAACAACAATGCCATCGTGTTTTGGAGACAGGAAACCTCGGAGTTTGCCCTGAATGAAGAACTTCCTGTGTTTAAACTCGCACGAATATCCGCTGACAGGCTCAGTTCAAATGAAAACACGAGAGTCGGGGGGAGAGGCTAATTCCGACCGGCTGGACTTCCATGGGACTCGGAGCTGGGCAGGACATGCCAGGAGCTGCTGGCTGCTCCGGCTGCTGGACGTGAGTGGCCGGGACAAGCGGTGCCTTTGTTATTAAAAAAAAAAAAAAAAAAGGACAAACGGGATAATTTAAGAGCTTTAAACTCTTCTGTTGCAAACAGCGACTGGGAATATTTTCTCGAAGCTGTCGGATTTGGATGGTTTTTGCTGATGGATGAGGGTTTTTTAAGGGGTTCGGGGGGCTGAGATGGGCTGCTTTGCTGCTTGGAACCGCCGGTGGGGCTGCTGAGCACCCTCTTGTCCCTCTAGTGTCGCCGCTTTGGGATTCGAGTCTGCCACGGTGGGTTTGGGACCTGCTGGCCGTGTGATGTTCCCTGTGGTGGCAGGCAAAAAGTTGCCGGGACGGTTTCGTAATCGAGTCATAGACTGCTAGAATGGTTTGGATTGGAAGGGACCTTTAAAGTTTATCTAGTCCAACCCCTCATCATCATCTGTAAGGACGAGAGCATGGGCAAACCACTGAGCCGGCCAGACTGTTTACGGCAGAACCGCACTTGCCTGGGGAAGGGCGAGGAGGAGGATGGTTATATAGAGGATTGCTACGTGCCCCAGAGGTCGATATACGACACGATGAGAATTAACGAGCAAATCGATCAGGGGTCGAAGCTCAACCAGCTTTCCAAGAGCACCCTCGGCAAGGGGGATGGCAGCACCATATCCAGCAATGGGACTCTGGGAGCTGCCAATGTCTTCGAGTCCCGGGCGCCAGAAACAAAGAAGTTGGACGAGCGCGTCATCTTCGACGCGCTGAAGCTCAGCAGTGACGTCTCCAAGCCGGCGCCGGCCCCACCGAGGAGGCGGCCGAACCCCGAGAGGAAGGAGAACGTCAACCGGCGGTCATGGAAGTCCTTCATGCCACCAAACTTCACCGAATTTGCAGAAAGGATGGGGGCTTCCCTGAGTGAGGTGTCAGAAGCGGGTGCCTCCAACCCATCCCTGCGGGATAAGCGGGAGTTGAGTGCCATGCTCACCGAGCACCCCGGCCAGCTTGACCACGGCGAGCCCATGTCTGAGTCTCTTACCCTTGAGCACGTCTCCAAGTCATCTGGCACAGCAGAGGCTTTGACGGCCAAGCAGTTCAGTGCAGATGGCTACAGTGGTCCCCGGGATGAGCACCAGAACCTGCTGAACGCTGGTGACAGCCGTGTCAGGGACCTGGCCAGGGCTCACCGGCTCCCCAGTGCCACCTGGCCACGGGCCAGGAAGAATTTCATCAAGGGAAGCCTCAGTGATGGTCACCAGGAGACCCTGGAGGCCTCCGAGTCGGACTGTACAGTGGAGAATGTCAACCTCTCTCCGTGTCTTAGCGAAGAGCTGCTGGATACGGGACTGGATATTCTCATCACCTCCAATCTCCGGGAGAAAACGGAGTCTGAGCTGAGGTTTGAGGAGGATGAGCGCTGGGTGATGATGGAGGAGTGGGAGGAGGCAACGCTGTCAGAGAGAGGGAAGGCTGTTCTGGTGGCAGAGGAGAAGAAGAGCTGTTGCTTGGAAGATATTTCTGAAGAAAGGGAACAATTTGCTGCTCCAGCGGATGGCTCTGCCCCCAGCCCAGGGACCTGCCAGCCCTGTGTGTCCCCGGGGGGTGCCGGCAGCCCCCTCGCTGGCAGCACAGGCTGTCCCCAGGACGTGGGGGGGCAGTGCCAGGTTGAGGACTTCGCTCCAGTTTCAGAGCGCTCAGCCAGCCCTGCAGGCCCTGAGTTGTCCGACACAGACTCGGTGCAGATGTTCCTGGAGCTAGAAGAGCAGTGCTTGCAGGAGGACGATGGCAGTGGGGCTGTCCCTGGCTGCCTGGAGGTTCAGGTCTCCCTGATGGACTTGGAGGGGCTGGACCCAGATTCGGCCAAGCTGGCCGGTGTGGCAGTCGAAGCGTGTCAGCCAAGGGCCCCTTTGGACATCAGTGCTTCTGACTCTGCTGTCGTGTCAGATCTGGAGGACTTTGATGTCACCGGCAGCTCGCATGTGCTGAGCACGCTGGAACCAGCGACAGAGCCCTTCTCAGAAAGGGACACCTCAGCTGTCACCCCAACAGACTCAGATGGAGGGGCCTCACCCAGCCCCGTGGCCATGGTGGGGCTGGGCTCCCTCCAGCAATGCTCTCCGGCACCAGTGGAGGATGAACCTGACCCACTGGTGGACCTGGAGTTCATGGACAGTTGTATGGTGGCAGTGCTGGTGGCTGGTGGGATGTCATCTCCTGAGCCAGGCGCATATCCAGCTTCTGACTTAGAGGGAGCTGGTTACCTCAGTGCTCCGGAGGGGTGGGGTGAAGAGAACCAAGACTTGCTGGTCCCTGATGGTGAAGTATCACAGCTTCCCAAGGAGACCTCTCCTGGCCGAGTGTCCCCAGCTGGGCTGTCCCCCTGCCAGCCCCCAGCTCCTGACAATGTGGTGGAGGAGCTGGGATCTCCCCCACAGCACGAGTCTGGCTTTGAGGGGACAGATTCACCCAGGACCCATCACCTTCTGCCTGGAAGGCCTGAGGTCGCTGGCTGTGATGTCCCAGAATTGGTTTCTGAGGAGGAAGCCACAGATTTGGGATCAGAGGGTGATGGAGCTGAGGGCCAGTCTCCTATGGCAGAAAGCAGGGATACCCACCAGGGTTCTCAGCTACCTTTCCACACCAGCTCTGCATCAGAGCCGGGCTACGAGCCTCCCACATCGTCCCCTGTGCCTGTTGGGGACCTGCCATGGGAAACAGTTCCCCTGGGCCAAGGCCTGGCTCTGGAAGGGTCTGCCCACACCAAGGGGTCCCCCGTGGAGGTGGCTGTCACACGTGGGGAGGCACCAGTAGCCATCCTGCAGCCAGGAGACCTGGACTTGCTGTTTGCCAGCAGCTGGGAGGACCTGCCGGTGCGGTGCTGTACTGTGGTGGTGGGTGAGGAGGTCCTGCCTGCTGCCAGCTCAGCTGCTCTAGAAGAGCTTCCCAGCGTATGTCCCACTGTGGGGCAGCCTGCTCCTGATGCCATCCAGTGGGATGCTGAGGAGCTTTCTGCTCCAGCTGATCCACCAGCACCAGGGGATGTGGCTGTTCCAGAGCCCCAGGCTCAGGAGACACCACCACCTCCTGGGGATCTTACCATGGATACTGAGGAACTGTGGACTGAGCACCTACCTCCGGATGTCACCACTGCTGCCATGCCCTTAATAGTGGAAGAGCTTCTAGATGCCCCACCACCATTTGCTGATGTGCCTGTTGCTGCTGTGTCACCACAAGTGGCTGACCTGCTCGTTTCCAGTGTCAGGGATCTTGGTGGTGGCCCAGTGCTGCTGGCAGCTGAGGGGCCAGCAGTGGCCTTGGGGGATACAAGTGACTTTGCTGAGATGTTTGTGCCGCCCATCCTAGAGCATCTATCCACCCAAGTGCTGGCTTTGGAGGATGACCCCATTGTGAGACCACCCGCAGCAGAGGCGGCAGCTTGGGACAGTGTCTCCATGCTGCTGGGCACGGAGGGTCCCTCTGCCACCTTCCCACCCCTCCAGGAGGAACCCATTGCACAGCCCTCCCGTGTGGCCATGCTGGGGGCCACCCTCCATCCCCCCAGCCATGGGGGTGCCCCTTCTGAGGTGCCCATGGGCATGGAAGGACCTCCCAGCACCGCTCTGGTTGCAGAAGGGCCTCCTGCTCTGCCAGATGGATTCGTTCCAGATAACGAGGTATTTGTCGCTCCGGCGCTCCCAGACAGGGTTTCAGGCCCGGGAATCACTTTATTTTGCACTTGAGGGGTGGGTGGGAGGTGGGAGCCCACTCAGCAACGCATGGCTATGGGGTTCAAGGCTTCAAAACAGCCTTTGCCCCTCCTGATTTTGCCTTTGATTTGGCAGGCAAAAGGTTTTTGGGGTGGATTTGTGTGGTTTCATAAGTAGGGGAGGCAAAAGACTATCGCTGCTTCGTGATCTAAACTATTGTCTTGAACTTTTTTGGCTTATTTAAGTACGTTACGGTCACTCAGATGTAAATCACAGGCTTGAGGAAAACCTTCTTGCCAGATCTTGGTGGGGTGGTTCCCATCTCTGAGGCAGAGAATAGAGTGGAAGAGAGAATCCTGTAAAACAAATTAAGTGCAAATAATTCCTGTCCTGGGCAGTCGCCACTTTCTGGAGCTTTTGAAAGAGAGTGATAAGGTGCTGAGGCTCTGGACCTGAGGCTGGAAGGGGCTCAGGTTCTCTCTGGTGTTTGGGGATTTGCTTTACCCGTGCTGTGCTGGTGGCTTTTGCCCAGAGAGACCTCAGCAGTGAAGTTCCCACAGCCGGGAGCCGATTTCCTGCCATCTGGATTAGGAGAAATATCACTAAGGAGACATCAGAAGTTAGTCAGAGCCCAAGATCCTGATTCGGTAGCAATTACTCATCCTTCGGGCTGTGCCGCCCGTCGGAGCTGTGCACGTGGAAGGGCTTGGAGAGAGGCTTTCACATGGGGGGGTCCATGTGAGCAAGGGCTGGGGCACCCAGTGGGGACCTTGGAGAAGAAAGAGAGTCGTTGGGATCTTGCCCTTGTAAATCCAGTGTCTGAAAGTCATTGCTTTGGTGTCAGTGTGTCCTTGTTGGTGGGATCCTTATTTTGCGTCCACCATCTCTTGATGGTTAACCCTGTAAATCTTCCTGTTGTTCAAGCTGCTGGCAGCTCCAGTTTCTCCCACCACAGGGCTGGGTCCTGTTTCCAGCAGTGGTGGGCTTATGGAGCATGGCTGCCTAGCAGACCAGGGAAGAAAAAAGAGAAGGGAAGCAGATAGGAGGGAAGTAGAAAGAGGAGGGGAGCAGAAAGCCAGGAGGGGCTTTGGAAAGCATTTCTGCCTGGTGGAGCAGATGTCCTCCTGCTCACCAAGATGTCTGTCCAGCCGCTGGGCCTGGACAGGACACCTCTGTCTACACCTTCCCCTGCCCAGCCAGGGTTGGAGGTTCAATATTTGCTTCAAAGCTGAGTCACAGGAGGTTAATGAACTAAATGGCTGGAATCTTTCATGAGCAAAGAAAACCGAGCACGTTGGACGTGCTGGCTCCTCAGGCCGTTGCCGGGATGATCTCTGGGACAGCGTCGGGCTCCCGGGCTGTGGAGCTTCTGGTGCTGCAGGTTCCCGTGGGCTGACGGTTGGGATTTCTCCAGGCCTCTCTCTCCCTGCTTCCAAACCTTGGAGTTTGTTTTTGCAGTGTGCTAAGAGCTCAGACCCAGCCCCACATGCCAGACTTATCAGCCTGGTCCTTTCGTGGGCTTGGCTGCTCGAAGAACCAGCTCCATTTATGAGCAGGAACAGAAGTGGCTGAGGAATCAGGGAATTTTGTGTCACCATTTATTTCTTATAACTGTGGCATAATTCTCCCTGAGCAAACAGCTCTGGACAATGTCTGCCAGCACACCCTTGGCTCTGTGTCCTGGAGGGAAACCTCCCTGCCCTCCAGTAGCTCAGGAACAGCTTTTCCTCTGAAAATGGGGTGAAGAAAGTCCACAGCAGCCCCCCTGGCTCAGGCTGGGAACTTTGTGTGTGTGTGTGTTTGGGATTTTTTTTGTGTGTTTGGGTTGGGTTTTTTTGCCTCGTGTTCCTTTGGAGACAAAGTGATTGTCAGGTCCAGAGTGCTGTGCCATCCACCAGCAGCTGCTCTGCTGGGAGAGATCTTGCATCCGAGTGGGAATTTTTCGATGCCATCAGTGTCTGTGTGTCCTCAGATGAGGAGGCACACGTGGGGAAGCTGGGGGCTGGCTGCCATCCCCTCTGCATTCCAAAGAAATGGTTGTGACAGGGCTGAGGGCCCTGATCCTATCCAGGGTGACCTGTGCTCTGCATGGGCTTCTGGTCCCAGGGAGCAGAGTCAGCCCTGACAGACTCCTCTGCCTTTTCCTGGGGCTTTGCCGTGGGGAAGCAGCAGGGTTGTCCTTTGGGACCCCGGCAGAGGGACCACGCACAGGCAGGGGGTTCCAGCAGATCCACAGCACTTCTCTCAGAAGCAGGATTATCCCTGTGCCTCTCTTTACAATGGGGAGCTTCATTCGCTCTCCTCCCCCTTCCTTATCAAACCTTTTTTGGTTTCCAAAGCTTTTCCCCCCAGGATTCCCAGGCAGGACTGTGCCAAATCTGCGGTGCGGTTAATGACCAGCGCATTAATTGCCAATTGCCTTTGTCTTTCGAAACAGAGCTGGCTTCTGGGGGCTGTAATTTCGTGGTTAACAAAACTCATGTGATGTCAGGTCTCTGTCTGCAATAGCATCACTGTGAGAATTGCTTTGGGTTTTTCCCCAGGACATTATTTCTCAATCCCATGGTTGGCCAGAGCTGATGCTCATTTCTTCTCGGGTTTACTCTCTCAGCTTCACTGTGGTACTTGGAAAAAGGGGATCTACCCATGGAAAAGCAGAGGTGGATGTGCACAGATCCTGAGCTGTGCTCCACACCAGGCAGTGCCTGCAACATCCGTGTTACTGGGTCAAAGCAAGGGAGGAGTTTAGACAAACTTGCCCAACTAATGAAATCATTGCAAGTAGCTACTGCATCTTCTCTAGAGAAGAAAGCCTGTTGTACCTATCGGTGATGGAGGGGCTGTAAGAGCAACTCATGGGTTATAAACACCTCTTTTCTCCCACCCTTCCCATCTCCAGCTGTTCCAGAAGGAGCAAGTGGATCCTCTCCAGCTAAAACTACAACAAGTCAATGGAGTTGGTCAAGGACTCATCCAAAGTGCCGGGAAAAACTGTGATGTCCAAGGGCTGGAGCATGACATGGAAGAGATCAACACCCGCTGGAACACCCTCAACAAGAAGGTGAGAGCAGAGGGAGGGGCTGGATGTGGTTTCTCTCTGCCCTGTTGGGTTCTGGTAGAAAAAGAGGGTCATCAACAGGGAGGTGAGGCTCTGTTGTCAACGGGCCACCATCCTGACCGTGCAGTGGGGTTGTGTTTGGTGTGCAGGTGGCCCAAAGAGTTGCCCAGCTGCAAGAGGCCCTGTTGCACTGCGGGAAGTTTCAGGATGCCCTGGAGCCGTTGCTGAGCTGGCTGGCAGACACTGAGGAGCTCATCTCCAACCAGAAGCCTCCCTCTGCTGAGTATAAGGTGGTGAAAGCCCAGATTCAGGAGCAGAAGGTAAGCACAGGGTGAGGGGTGGCTCCGTGGGTGGGGGAGCTCTGGACAACCAGATGATATTTCGGGGAGTTCAGCTGTAACAGATAAGGTGTAGCTGGGATGTCCACAAACCTCCTTTCATGGTTGATCTTCTGAATCCCCACATCCTCCTGTAATAAACAAGCAGCTTGTTTGCCCACACTCTCTATCTCCAACGTCTAAACCCCCAGCATTACTTTACTGTCCCGCTGCCTCTTGAAGTTTGCTGCTGGTCTTGCTGGTCGGCCGTGTTTTTCCAGCCCAAAGTTTTGTTTGTGCTGGTTAATTCTGCTGTGTCAGGAACAATCTGGCGTTGGAGGTACCGCTTGGGGTGTTTGGACAAAGGGAATGTAGAGGCTGGCAGGGCTGACCCGAGGCAGGCTGCTGGGTGCAGAGATAACAGGCTGGGCCGGCGCCTGCCCGCGTGAGCAGGCGGAGGGAAGTTCAAGTGTGGCCATGGTGAAACCTTTGAGAAGCAAATCCTTTACCTGGCCTCTCTCTGAGGTATTGAGGCTTTGAAGAGGAAATTTATTTAAAGTGAAAGTTTTGATCTTGATAAGTTTGGGGCGGGTGATTTGGGGAAGCCTCAGAAACCTTCTCTGGCGCAGAAGAGCTTTCAGCCTCTTGTAAAAGAGACTAGAACAGGGTATTTCAGTTGGAAGGGACCTACACTGATCATCTAGTCCCAACTGCCTGACCACTTCAGGGCTGACCAAAAGTTCAAGCTCATCATTGTATTATTATTACTTTTTTGAACTGGTTTTGATGGCAGAGGCTGTCCCACAAGGCTGGCTTTGGTCTCAGCCCCATGCCGATGGTGGTTTTCAGCCACAATTAGAGATTTGCTATCTCTGAGGGCTAGAAGAGGTTCTGCTGATCCAATCTGGTAACTCTTACCCTCCTTTGCCCCACTGCTGCTGCTAAAGCTGCTCCAGAGGCTCCTGGATGATCGCAAAGCCACCGTTGAGATGATCCAAGCAGAGGGAGGCCGGATCGCCCAGTCGGCCGAGCCTGCGGATCGGGAGAAGATCGTTGGGCAGCTGGAGAGCCTGGAACAGCGCTGGGCAGGGCTGCTGGGCCGGGCAGCCAGCAGGTGAGGGCTCTGTCCTGCCCACCAGAAAACACAGGGCCAGCTCATCCAGAGATCCACGGTGTCCCAGAGCTTGGGGTTACAACACTCGGGAAGCCGGTGGAGGTTTCTGTGCAGATACATCCTGGAAACGTGGAAACAGCTGGAAAACATAAGAAATCAAAGCCTGTTTGGGAGCTGAAGTTGATAGCAGCGGTTTACAATGGCAGGGAAGAGCTCAGATTAAATAAATTCCCTGCAGGGGATGGATGTTATTTTTACTTTTAAGCGTTAACATTTAGCTTTAGCAGCAACATCCTGTTGACACCTTTCTGCTGCCTGAAGCTCGTTTATGAGTCGCTCATTGGTACATAAGCTAATATTTGAGGTTATAAAGTCACTTCTGACGGCCAGATTGGATTAAATCCCTGCCAACTAGATGGACTGTCCATCTAGAACTTGTACCGGTGCCGGGTTGTCTTTGAGCCAGAAGCTCAGCAGCTCTGAAAAACCAAGAGCTTGGCCAAAAGTTGAGGATCTCCCAGATAGTGAGAGGAACGGAAGAAAAGCAGCACAATGGGGGAGCCTTTCTGCTGCTTCCCAAGCAGCTGGACCCTAAAAGCACAGTTTCAGGAAAAAGCTTATTTTGCAATTACCCTTGCACCAACCAGGGCTGCTTTGGTTCCCTCCTCCCATCCCTCAGAGCTTCTTCCCAACACACCTCCAACAGGGAACTGCTCCTTAGTGGTTTATTGTGTCCTTGCTGTAGGCAGAAACAGCTGGAGGACATCTTGGTCCTGGCAAAGCAGTTCCATGAGACCACGGAGCCCGTGTCAGACTGGCTGTCAGTGACAGAGAAGAAGCTGGCCAACTCAGAGCCCATTGGCACCCAGACTGCCAAGATCCAGCAGCAGATCAGTCGGCACAAGGTAGGACCCACGGGTGAAGAGGAGCTGCCCATAGAAGTGGCTGGTATCAGGTCCCTCTCAAGTGGGTGTTTCTGCCCTGGTGAGGGGGTTTTTGGCACAAACCAGAGTTGGAGGAGTTATCCAGGCTGCTTTCTGTACAGAGAAGGCTGCAAACCCTGACCCACCAGCGTGGGTAAATAATCAAGCTCGTGTCTTTGCACCTCACACAGCGAAGGGACAGAAAACCCATCCCCGTTGTCACGTTTCTTTTAAACATCTTTTATTTTGCTGCAGTTTGCCCGTTCCACGGGTGGGTTTCGTGTCTCCTCCATCCCTTCAGTTGCATTCATTGTTTCTGTTCCCCCTTTTTACGTCGCCTTTTAATTTAATCCATTTCCATCCCCCACCACCACTCATTTTCCTTTCTGTTGTCCGTTTTATCCTCCCGCCATTCAGGCTCTAGAGGAAGAGATAGAGAGCCACGCAGCCGACGTGTCTCGGGCGGTCGGTGTCGGGCAGTCCCTCTCCTCCCTGAGCTGTGCTGCTGAGCAGAAGCTCCTGGCAGAGAAATTAGAGTCTCTGCAGACCCGCCACGGCGAGGTCCGGGAGCGGTGCTGCAGGAAGGCAGCGCTGCTGGAGCAGGCGCTGTGTAACGCCAGGCTCTTTGGGGAGGAGGAGGTGGAAGTGCTCAACTGGCTGGCTGAGGTCGAGGACAAGCTGGGCTCAGTATCCGTAAAGGATTACAAACGGGACGTCCTGCAGAAGCAGCATGCTGACCAGCTGGTATTTTGTCTTTTTTTTATTTTTTTTTTCCATGTTAATGTTGTTTGTTTTGTTGACTTGATCTGGGGTTGGGTTTCGTTTCTGGTTTGACTTCAGTTTCGCAAAGGTGGTTGTTCCGCTGCTGGTTCTCGTCTAGGCTTGGAGAAGTGTAACGAGATTTTGTGTGTTAAAAACAATCTTTGTGGCCCCAAAAATGGGTTTCCCGGAAGGGGGGGGTAAAGGGGGTGGGGAACTTCAAATGATTCATTTGGTTTGTGAACAATGTCTGAGCAAGCTTGGCCGCCCCATGCCTTTAGAAAGCTGGATGCTGGTTCCAAGAATGGGAACTTGAAAAGCCTGGTGGGTTTTCCAAGCCAGGCTGGCCACCAAGGAAGTGTCTGCTTCCACTCCCTGGGGGCTGGGCAAGCTCTTCTCAAGAGTGAGGTTATGTCTAATACAGGGGCAAGTTCTTTGGTAACACATATCCTGTGGGTTGGGGTGGGTTTGCTCCAAGATTTGAGCCCTTGGGTGACAGAAGTCCCAATAAGTCCCATAGCAGGAGAAGGTTGAGTGGACAAATGTCAGATCTGTTGTCCACCCTTCCCATGCTTGGCAGGAGCAATTCCTGCTCTGCTCAGCACCTCTGGCCAGTGCTGGCCAGCAGGACTCAGGGACCTGCTTGCGGAAGGGTAACCCCAGTTTGCCTTTCTCTCCAGGCTTTGAATGAGGAAATCGTGAACAGGAAGAAGAATGTGGACCAAGCCATAAGAAATGGGCAAGCTCTCCTGAAGCAAACCACAGGTAACATGGACATGCTCTGTCTGGTGGGGAGGATCTGGGAAGCCACTCATCCTTCTCATGGTCTTTCCTGGGGTGTCCATGCTCTGCAGTGCTAAGTTGTCTGGGGGAGGCTGTTCTCCCTCAGGCCTAATCTCCCTTTGGATACTCCCAAAGTTTTGCATCCAGACCTGGATGCTGAGCCACAAACACTCCAGCTTCAGGCTTGGCTGGACTTGGTTGGCCCCAAGTCCCAACCCCACAGCTTCATGAGGGGGTGGTTCCCACCACCAGCGTGCTGATGCTCAGCACTGAGCAGCCCTGCAAGGCGAGGAAGGGTTTTCTCATTGCATCCAGCTGCTTAAATCACATGGAAAGAGGTTAAAAATACACCCAGGCCTTTCCTAATATCGCTTTCCCATACGGAGCAGTTGTTGCTGTTGCCACGTGGGTGTGAGTTGATGTTTATGCGTGGGAAGAAAGGTTGGGACGATGCGTTTCCTTCAGATGTGGTCTGCTTGAAGCAGATGTAGGGACCTCTGTCCTTGTGGGAGCTGTGTAGCAGGAAGAGTGATTACAAAGAATTTGGCTCCCAGTTTCTCATCCTCTCAGAAATAGCAGTGAAGAGTGAACTGCACCTTCTTTTATTGTTTGTTTTTTTTTTTTCCCTCTTGGAGCTGTGACATGTTAGTTGAGAACTGAGTTGTGGTGGCTTTGGGGCTTGTGGCAAAGCCAGGCTCCACAGCAGGCTTCCCTCCCTGTCCAGGCAGGAGGTGGATGGTAGAAAATGTCAGGTCTAAGACCAGCTCCTTGGCTGTAAAAACAGTCATGAGACTGAAATGAGCTGTTTAAAAGGGGGGGAAGAGGGCAGGTGGCTGCTTAAATCTCCCTGCAGCTCCCCTATCGTGTGCCCTTGGTGCTGTCCCACAGGGGAGGAGGTGTTGCTGATCCAGGAGAAGCTGGATGGAATCAAGACCCGCTACTCGGAGATCACGGCCGCCAGCTCCAAGGCGCTGCGCACGCTGGAGCAGGCTCGGCAGCTGGCCACCAAGTTCCAGTCCACGCATGAGGAGCTCACCAGCTGGATGAGCAAAGTGGAGGACGAGCTGGTGTCCAGTGGGGGACAGTCCCCTGCTGGCGAGCAGATCCCCCAGTTCCAGCAGAGGCAGAAGGTGGGGGCTTGGCAGAGCAGCACCCGGGGGACTGGGACATGAGGGTGGGAGCCGGCAGGGGTTCACTTGCTGGAGAGGGCTGTCACCTGCAGAGCACTGAGAAGGACACATGTCCATGGGTGCCTTCCACAGGAGCTGAAGAAGGAGGTGATGGAGCACAGGCTTGTCCTGGACACAGTGAACGAGGTGAGCCGAGCTCTCTTGGAGCTGGTTCCCTGGCGAGCCCGGGAAGGGCTGGATAAACTGGTGTCGGACACCAACGAGCGCTACAAGCTGGTCAGTGACACCATCAAGCAGAGGGTGGAGGAGATCGATGCTGCTATCCAGAGGTCTCAGCAGGTAATCAAATAACCCCCGTGGCAGCTGGTGGGTTTTCTTGGTGGGATCAAGCAGCTCAGCACTGCTCCAGCTCACACAGCGTGACGGTGAGGCGTGCAATAGTGAGCATGTCCTAGTTGGGAGGACCAAATCCCATTGGGAATGCCAAGAAACAAACAGGTCCCTCCAGCAGTATGTGGCAGCAGGGCTGGTTCCTGACCCATCCTGGTGCATAGGGTTTGGATTAGATGACTCCTGTGCAGTGCCCTGGTTTCCCCCTATGGGCTTTTGCTTGCGTGGGTGATGTAGCTGGTGTAAAACTGGTGACAGGTGTGACTTCCAGGCCCGGAAAAACGTCATCCCCTGTGGTGATAACATGGGGATTTGTTCCAAGTGCCCTCTCAGAAAGGGCTGGTCCTGCACAGGCTGGAAGCTGTGAAGCACAGTGAACAACTGCCCCTGCTGGCTCTGAGCTCCACAGAGCTGAACGCGCAAGCAAAACCATCATGGAAAACAGGAGCATCCCTTTCCCTGAGGGCAGGGAGGGTGCAGAGCAGGGGAGCTGCTCCACCTCAGTGTCATAGAATCAAAAAATCCCAGACTGGTTTGGGTTGGGAGGGACCTTAAAGATCATCCAGCTCCAAGCCCATCCCTGCATGGGCAGGGACACCTCCCACCAGCCCAGGTTGTTCCAAGCCCCATCCAACCTGCCCTTCAACACTGCCAGGGATGGGGCATCCAACTTCCCTGGGCTCCTCTCTTGCCTCCGCACACTTGGGCGAGGGGTTCATCCCTCTGGGTCTCCCCATGTCTCCCACCACCCCCAGTTTGCCATGTTCTACACCCCAGCTGCCTGTCCCTGACCTGTGCTGTCCTGTCCCCTGTGCCAGTACGAGCAGGCAGCTGATGCTGAGCTGGCCTGGGTGGCTGAGACCAAGCGGAAGCTGATGGCCCTGGGTCCCATCCGCCTGGAGCAGGACCAGACCACAGCTCAGCTGCAGGTGCAGAAGGTACGTGGGCACTCACTGGTGGGAGGGATAACAAGGTGGGCAGTGAGGAGAGGTGATGGGCTGGGGCTTGTGGGGGCAGCATTACCCTGGAGAGGCTTCTGGGGTTTGTGTTGCTGAGCCCAGAGCACCAGGACTTGTCCTTGCTAAGCAAAAGGAAGAAATGAAGGAGAAAGAGGATTTAGAGAAATTAAGTGGTGGGCTTCTGAAGGAAAATGCCTCCCATTGGCAGGTGCTGGAACATTTACATGGGTGTCTAGGGCTGGATGAGTCCTCCTACCTGGACTCCCCTCAAGGGAGCTGCTTCTGCTGAAGGTTTTCCGTGTGGCCACCAGAGCAAACTCTGCCTGGGCCTTGCGGGCGCTGGCAGCAGGAAGGGGTTAGACAAATGTATATATTGATTAATGAGGGTGCTTTTTGCTCATTGTTCCTTGCAGTGGAGGACTCCTCGGTTCCCTCCCAGCAGCCAGACATGGAACAAAGAGGCAATGGGTTGTTTTATTTTTTTTAATATATCTTCGAGATGAGCTCATGCCTGAAAGAACGTGCACTTTAAATAAACGGCCCTTTTCTTCCCTTCCCAGCCTCAGCAATCAGAGCAGGGAACAGGCTTTTGGGCTTTTAAAACAAAGAAGAAAAATCAGACATTGTTACAAGGGAGGGGGACTGAACCATTGAGCATGAAGTTAAATTATGCTCAGCTTGGTTTCCTGCTGTTAATCGTGTGGACCTTGGGAATGGCAAAGATACTGGTAGATGCAGGTCTGGAGAGCATCCTTTGGGGAGGTTAATGTGTTCCCTAACAAAGGGATGCTGGAGCTTTTCCTTTGCTGGAGATCCTGGGTGTGCAAGTTGACTGACACCTCATTTTAAGAGCCTCTGGAATAGAGAGGTTGATGTGGATGAGTCATGAGAAAAACTCTCAGTCATCTGCGCTTTCAGCCTGATTTTCAGCGTGCCCCAGGACACTTGTGCTGAGTTTTGTGTGTTGTCTGCAGCAGGAGGGTCCCGTGGATGGGCTGGGGGGAGAGGTTGGGCTGAGCTCTGATTTCTTGCCTTTCTGTGGCCGTTTCCTTTCTCCAGGCCTTTTCCATCGACATTATTCGGCACAAAGACTCCATGGATGAGCTGTTCAGCCAACGCAGTGAGATCTTTGGGACCTGTGGGGAGGAACAAAAAGCTGTTCTCCAGGTGAGCCTCCCCCTGCTGCTCCCTGCAACAGGGGAGAGAGGCAAGTGCTCAGCTCCTGCACAGGCTGGAGTCGTTTAAAATTACTCCATCTTTAGTAATTCCCACCAGCCTTAGCAGGAATCTGTTTACATTTATTACCCTCCTTTATTGCATATTTTTATTGTGGTGTTTGGGGAGAGGGGGGGATATAAGGGAGGTTTCTGAGGCTGCTTTAATTGGAATTACAGCTTGCACGTGTGGAAGGGGCCACCAAAGGCATCTCCTGCTCTTCCAGCTCGCAGCGTGCTTTTGGCTCTTTTCCTGGGCCCTTCTGCATCCCTCACTATATCCCTCCTCCCTCCTTTTGTTGTTTTTTTTTTTTAGGAGAAAACAGAGTCCCTGGTGCAGCAGTACGAAGCCGTGAGCCAGCTCAACTCGGAGCGTTACGCTCGCTTGGAGCGCGCCCAGGTCCTGGTCAACCAGTTCTGGGAGACCTATGAGGAGCTGAACCCGTGGATCGAGGAGACACAAGCCCTCATCTCCCAGCTGCCACCTCCAGCCATCGACCACGAGCAGCTCAAGCAGCAGCAGGAGGACATGAGGGTAAGAGGACGTGGCGTTTGCATCTCCTGCACCATCAGTTCTTCTGCCTTCAATGCACTTGCAGAGCTCACAGGGGCAAGAGTGCCTTTTTTTCTGATTGACTTTTTTTTTTCCCCCCCTGTTCTCTCCTTTTTGGGGACCTGCTGATGTGTTACAAGGGTGCCACGAGTGCACCAGGTGGAAATCACTAGTTACGTTGGAGCACTTCTTCCTAAAGCGCAGATTGCACCCAAGGGAGCCAGGCTGCCTTCTGATCTCCTGCCTGCTTGTGGCAGGGAAAAACACTTTGTGCTTTTAGGGAGCTTTGAGCTTTTAGAGAGCTGCAAAATGAGTTTTCTCAGTGGTGTCCCCATGGGGAGAGTGCTGGGGAAGGACCTGTGCTGGGCCATGTGCCAGCAGCACCGTGGCCATGTTAGGAAGAGCCAAGTGCCATGAGCTTGGCAGATGCTGGGTCAAGAAATCCACAGTGTGAGTTCACTCCCAGATACAATCACTGCTCTGGGAGTGTTGCATGAAATAATTCGACAGCAGCTTTCAATAGATTTCTAAACAAATGTCTTTTTTTTTCTTTTGTTCTTCCCTCCCCTAATTCCCTAGCAACTGAGAGAGTCCATTGCTGAGCACAAGCCTCACATTGACAAGCTGCTGAAAATCGGGCCGCAGCTCAAGGACCTCAACCCTGAGGAAGGGGAGATGGTGGAGAAAAAATACTCAACAGCTGAGGCCATGTATGCCAAAATCAAGGAGGAGGTGTGCCAGAGGGCCCTGGCACTCGATGAGGCTGTCTCACAGTCCACCCAGGTACGTGGGGGTGCAGAGGAGCCAAGTTATCTTCTCACAGTCTCCTGGGGAAGCCACATGCTTTGAAACGTGGTTTTTATCCCAAGTGTTATGGTGGTAAAACCGTTGAGAAGACACAACGTGGTCAGACACCTCCAGGGTGGTTTCCTGCTGCTCAGTGCTGGCTGTGAAAGCAGGGGAGGAGGTGTTTGAATCTTGACATAGTAAATAGGGTAATAAATTTTTACGACCTCAGTAATGATGCTGGTTCAAAGGGGCTGTGTTGGCATCCACCCAAGGTTGGAAGGGCCCCGGAGAGCCTCTCTAAACAGCTTGGAGAGATAAGTTTCATTTCTGATAAGCTGTGTGTGCAGGGAACGGCCACAAGATCCTTTGTATGGGAGAGTTAAGGGGTGTCTCCAGGGTCTGGGCATCTCCAGAGGAGGTCAGTGACTGCTGGAGCAGAGATAGGAGAGGAAGGGCAGCAGAGACATAAGTGCTAAAGTCCAACAAGTGGGTGAAGGTTTCTGCTGTACAGGGTTTATGACCCCCAGTTGTTTCATCTCACCCCGTGTTACTGAGGTGCAGTTGGTTCTTGTCATGTCTGGGTGTTTGTTGGTTTATTTTTTTATATTCCTGTACTGTGAAGTCACTTCTCCTGGTTTGCACTTGTATTAACTCCGAGTTTTTCCCCCCACACCCCCCTCCCCTCTCATCTCTCACTCCCATTGTGGAATGTGTTATCTGTGTGTGTTGCTGCCTGTGCCCGTCCTCCCCACATGGTCCCATTTCATTCTTGTGTTGACTGCGTCCCACCATTGCAGATCTCAGAGGTAAGCCCCACCACCACAGCTCTTCACTTACACTCTTTTCTTTGGGCTGGTTCTCTTTTACACCTGGACTTTTTTATTTCTGGTCCATGCACAGCTCAGCAGAACGTGCTTCAAAATTAACTCTGGGGGCCTGAAGTCACGTTTCTGAGATGGCTTTTGTTGCACTGCTGCCTGGTCTCATTCATGGCCAGCTTCCATTGGGAATGCTTCCTGCAAAGCAGAGGTTTTGCTTTTGGAGCTTTCTGCTCTAGCTGGACTTGCTGGTTTGCTCCTGCTTGTTGGCTGAGCCAGCTTGCCCTGACCAGCTTTGCACCCAGAGCCCCTCTCCTCTGCTGCCAGGGCCTGGGACATGGCCAAGGCCAGCGCTGGTGTCCTGCAGAGAGGACCCCGAGCTGGCAGCCAGCGTGCAGAGCTGGCCCCACCAGCAGAGGTGGTTTGGGGTCTTTAAAGCCAAAGGTGGCTTTTCTTTTAAAAAAATAATGATAATAAGCCCTGCTAGACCCCCTTCCTCTCTCACTCAGCTTTCTGGTTCTGCTTTTGTGGAAGCCCCAGCTGGCTCCTCCCATGTGCATGCAGCCTCCCACCATCTCCTGCTGACCCTGCCGGGGGGGGCGTTTCTTCCCAGCATCACCCCGAGCAGAGATTTCCACCAGCACCAAACACAGACACTTTTCCAGGTGCTCAGCCAACCAGGATTGGCTTTTCCCACCACGCTGCCCAGCCACAAGACACGGGACAGCAGCAAAAAGATGCAGTTGAGGTGGTTGAGCCTGGAGATAAATCCCCACCGTGTTTGGGTCGCAGTTTGGGGCTGGGTGGCTGCTGCATGGTTGGGGCTGTTGGCAGCAGAGGAGAGCAGGGTGAGCAGGACCGGAGGCTGCAGGTCCCACTGCTGTTGCAGGCAACATTTGTCCTCTCCGAGGGGCTGCTGAGAGCTGCTGCACACGCAGGGAGTGACGTGGTGTTGCTCAACCTCCTCTCACCCACCCTCATGGACTTGCTCTCCTCCAGTTCCACGACAAGATCGAGCCCATGCTGGAGACACTGGAGAGCCTCTCCTCCCGCCTGCGCATGCCCCCCCTCATCCCTGCTGAGGTGGAGAAGATCAGGGAGTGCATCAGTGAGAACAAAAACTCCACGGTGGAGCTGGAGAAGCTGCAGCCTTCCTTCGAGGCCCTGAAACGCCGCGGGGAGGAGCTGATCGGGCGATCGCAGGGAGCAGACAAGGACCTGGCAGCAAAAGGTATCTCAGGGGGGGTTTAACAGGAGGGGCTGACTGGGCTGGTAGCAGTGCCCAGCTTCTCCTGCCCAAACTGTAGCTTCATCATCATGGGGGGAGGCTTTGATGGTCCAGAGGTGTATCTCAGAGGGTCTCCTGGCCTTAGGAGGAAGGACGAGTCCTCTGCACAGAGATATCTGGTGCCTGCTTCCATCTGGAGCAGTCAGGGTGGGATCAGCTGGAGGAGAAAGTAGGATTTGTTCAGGCAGAGGTTCAGATCAGCCACACTGAGCTGTCACCCCGAGCTGGTCTCTTCTGGCAACCGTTGGTGGCCCCTCTGAAATGATTTATTGGGATGGATTCAGCATTTAATGGAGGGATGGAACATCCCCAGCACAAAAAGACCCATCAACACAATTGGCACTAATTGGCACCTTTCTTGGCAGCTCAACAGCCAACTCATGGACTGAGTGAGCATAGACTTCACGCTAGAGGTGGCCAGAACAGAGGTTTGTTGCAGGAGAGTGTGTGGGCAAATTTGCCCCGAGCTTCCCTGCACATAAATAAAGGCTTTATCTCTGCAAGCTGGAGCTTCTCTTGTCCCTCAGTATCTCTGAGTGAATGCTCTGGTAGTCCTGGTCTCTTTAATTCCCAGTTGAATGTTCTGGTGACTGTTTCTAAGTGGAAAGTGTTTGTAAAATGTGGAAAGGTTTCCTTCTTCTCTGAGTGTTTTCCTTCCCTTCCTCAGTAATCCAGGACAAGTTGGATCAGATGGTCTTCTTCTGGGAAGACATCAAAGCTCGGACAGAGGAACGTGAAATGAAGTTCCTTGATGTGCTGGAGCTTGCAGAGAAGTTCTGGTATGACATGGCAGCCCTCCTGACTACCATCAAAGACACACAGGACATCGTTCACGACCTGGAGAGCCCAGGCATTGACCCCTCCATCATCAAGCAGCAGGTGGAAGCAGCTGAGGTGAGGCCCATGGGCCCTGTCTGGAACTTGTCTGCACCAGCTTGTGAGCCAAACTGGGACAGACCTTGGATACCAGCTTGGCCAGAAGTGGCTGTAAAACCATTTTGGAGACAGGATTGTAGTTGGATTAGGAAATGTGAAGTCCATTGCAGTTTGGAACTGCAAGGGAAAACCCAGGAGTGTATTTCACATCTCCCTCCCCACCACCCTCTGTTCCAGGCGAGGAAATGACACTTAAACTACTTTATGTGCTACTGTTTTGGGGAGCTCCTCAAGCGTGTGGTCAGAGTTGTGAGCCCACTTGTTTTGAGTGATGTGGAGGTTTGCATGGTTCTGCTCCCAGTCCCAGCAGGGCCTGTCTAGTGTGGGAAGGGGATATTTAGGTTCTGGTTAGACTGGAGATAATTGTGAAGCTCAGAGAGCTTGGATTTGTGTGTTGGTGTTTGGGTCTTTCAAATAAGTGGTGAAATCCACTTCAGGTGAATTTGACTTGACTTGGACCTTGGGGATCAGGGATGTGTCTTCATGCTTTGCTAAGTTTGTCCTTGGTCTTTCCTTTTTATAACCCTCCTGGCTTTGGTTTGCAACTTTTGAGTCTCAAAACCTAATTCCTCTGTTGACAAAACACTCCTGTAAACAGTTCATCTCTGGTAAACATCATCTTCAGCCAGGCAGTCCAGGCTAAATACAGATGTTCTTATTTTAGTCCCCCCCACCAGCAGCATTGCCAGAGGTGGGAACAAGCCAGGTTGGTGGTGGCAGTGCCACTCAGCAGGATGGTCATCTGCTCCCTGCAGAGCCTGGTCCCAGCATTGGGCTGTTGGCCAGGACACCAGAGCAGGAAGGGCTCTCCATGCTTTAGCCTTCCCGTTCACGGGGCAATTTTGGAAGAACGTTTAATAACAACCATTTGTCACTTATCACTGTTCTACACAGACTATTAAAGAGGAGACTGACGGGTTGCATGAAGAGCTGGAGTTCATCCGACTCCTTGGAACTGATCTGATTTTTGCCTGTGGTGAAACTGAGAAACCAGAAGTGAAAAAGAGCATTGATGAGGTGGGCAACCCAGCAGCCTCTCCTGCTGATAAAATGGGGTTAGGAGCAAGTGGGGGCTGGGGTGGAAAAGCCTAATGAATTTTGTGGGTAACCTTCTGTTCCCCAGATGAACAATGCCTGGGAAAATCTGAACAAAACGTGGAAGGAGAGGCTTGAGAAGCTTGAAGAAGCCATGCAGTCAGCTGTGCAGTACCAGGATACGCTTCAAGTAAGGGGCAGGGCTGTGTGTTTTGGGTGGTGAGACCTTGGGAACACCACTGCAGGTCCTCTCCCTGGAGGTGTGCTGGGATCTGTGCTCAGGCAGAGCAGAGAATGTCTCCTTGGTCAGTGGTTGCAGCCTCTGTTAGAGCCTGAGCTCAACAACCAGCTCCGAAGAGGAGCAGATGTTTCATAGAATCGTAGGATACCAGGTTGGAAGGGACCTCAAGGAGCATCTGGTCCAACCTTTCTAGCTAGGAACATGGTTTAGATGAGATGGCCCAGCACCTTGTCAAGCTGAGCCTTAAAGGTGTCCCATGTTGGGGGATCCACCACTTCTTGGGGAGATTTTCCCAAAGAATATTTGATGGTGTTTTTCTTCCCAAATCTCCCTTCATTTCTGGATGAAGCAGCAGGATCAGCCTGGCTGCCCTCAGGCCCTTAGGCTGGGGGGCAGCAGAGGGAAAGAAAGGCCTTGCAGAAGTGAGTGCTGGCCAAGCAGGCACCTCTGCCTCCAAAGACAAGCTTGGTGGTTGCAGGGTGGTGGAGACACCTGCCCCGTGTCCCCAGGGGGCTGCGGGGAGGGCACAGCTCAGCACCCTCTTTGCTAACGGGTCCGTGGTCGTTTCAGGCCATGTTTGACTGGCTGGATAACGCGGTGATCAAGCTCTGCAACATGTCCCCTGTTGGCACTGACCTCAGCACGGTGAAGGAGCAGATGAACGAGATGAAGGTAGGCGGGTGGAGCAGGACCAGTTCTCCAGCCCTTTGCATCTCCGAGCTCCCCCTCCAGTGATTCACTTGGTTCTGGTTTCTGTCCTTGCTTGTTTTGGCAGGAGTTTAAAATGGAGGTTTACCAGCAGCAGATTGAGATGGAAAAGCTTAATCACCAAGGTGAACTGATGCTAAAAAAAGCTACGGATGAGACAGACAGAGACATCATAAAGGAACCACTGACAGAGCTGAAACATCTCTGGGAGAATTTGGGCGAGAAGATTGCTCACAGACAGGTAGAAGATCTGGGCTCTTGCACGTGTGGGGTTGAAACTCACTGGGATGCTGCCCCCGCTCCCTCCTTCCCCATTTAAACTTTTCTTTTCTGTCCCTATCCTTGCCCAGCACAAGTTAGAAGCTGCTCTCCTGGCCCTTGGCCAGTTCCAGCACGCATTGGCGGAGCTGATGGCCTGGCTGACCCACACTGAGGAGCTGCTGGATGCACAAAAACCCATCAGTGGAGACCCCAAAGTCATCGAGGTTGAACTTGCGAAGCACCATGTGAGTCCTCCCGCTGCAGCTCCATATCCAGACCCTTCCCGTGGCAGGATTTTATTTCTGATGAAGGGCTTGACTTGGTTGGCAGGAATGAACAAGGAGGGGTTGAGGGTGCTGTCCAACGTTTGCCCAACACATCTTGTAGGTGCTGAAGAACGACGTCCTGGCCCACCAAGCGACGGTGGAGACGGTGAACAGAGCTGGCAACGAGCTCCTGGAGTCGAGCGCCGGGGACGACGCCAGCAGCCTGCGGAACCGCCTGGAGAAGCTGAACTCCTGCTGGGAGTCAGTGCTGCAGAAGACAGAGGAGAGGGAGCAGCAGCTGCAGTCCACGCTCCAGCAGGTCAGGGAGAGGCCTCAAGGGTACCCCCTTGTGCTGGGGATCCACTTCCCTCTGCACTTTGAGGGGGGGAAATGAAGGAGGAAAGAGTTAGGGAGACACTTTTAAAAAAAAAACCAAAAATGATGGTTTTTGTTTAACTCCTTGTTCTGAAGGAGTTCAGTGCCTGCCCAGGGGTACCTCAGGGACCAGGCACATCCACATGGTCCCAGAGGTGCCATGTTCAACCCATCCAGCTCTGCCTTTTTATCTGGTTTTGAAGCAAACGCGGCGCTAACCCTGGCGCCCGATCAATGGTGGCTGCTGCCATCTGATCTGGGGCCCGTTCTGTGTTCCCCAACAGGCCCAAGGTTTCCATGGTGAGATTGAAGACTTCCTCCTGTGGCTAACGAGGATGGAGAGCCAGTTATCAGCATCAAAACCCACGGGAGGTCTGCCAGAAACTGCCCGGGAACAGCTCAATGCCCACATGGTAATTTCTTAGGAGAGATTTTTAATGCTTTTAATTCAGCAGGTTCCTGCCTGTCAGAGATCAACCTCAGAACTTCTCCCTGCTGTATCCAGTGGGAAGAAGAGATCTTCTCTGGCCTGGATAATTCTGCACTTGATGCCTGGGGACAAGCATCGTGATGCTTTAACCACCTTTCTCTGCTCCAAGTCACATTGCTGTTGCTTTGTCTGCCCTGAACCTTAGTTTCCTTGTCACCCTGAGTCTGGCCCCTCTCTGAGCTCTCCCTTTGTCTAATGCTTGGGTGGTGCCTCCCTTGCAGGAGCTCTACAGCCAGCTCAAAGCCAAGGAGGACACCTACAGCCAGCTGCTGGCCAAGGGGCGGCTGATGCTGCTGAACCGCGATGACTCCGGCTCTGGCTCGAAGACGGAGCAGAGCGTCGCGCTGCTGGAGCAGAAGTGGTGTCTGGTCAGCACCAAGATGGAGGAGAGAAAGGTAATGTTGGCCTCCACCTGTGTCCCACCAGCTGGTCTGACACTGCTTGCTCCAAACTTTGCTCCTCTGCTTTCCCAGAGGGATGGAGCCACTTGCTCCTCTGTTTTCCTGGAGTGATGGAGCTGGTCAGGGCTGGACACAAGGGCTGGGTTGTGGTGGGGGTTTTTTTGACAACCTCCCTCTTGTGCAGGTTGAGTTGGGAAATCAGGTGGTGCTGTCTGAGCATCGAGCCGTTCTTTTTTTCTTCTACATAGTTTTTCAGAGTTGGTTAAATCGCACAGAAAATAAGAGTAAAATTGCGTTTTGGGTTAATGTAGAGGAGAGATGGGGTGAAACCTCCGACAGCTCTGAAAGGCAGGCTTTGTTGGTCCTCTGTGAGACAGCAGGCCAAGTCCTCCTTGGAGCTGACTCCATCCCAGACTTTTGGCTGGTGATGAGATAAAAGAAGGGCCGCGGTGGCCTCAGCCCAGAATAAATCTGTGGTGCTGCAGCTGTTACCATCGAAATCTCCTCCACCTCGTTCCCCCAGCTGCTCGCCCCACGGTGATCCCCTTCTCAGGAAGCGGAGGGTGACACAGCTGCTCGTGTGCCCATGAAGGTCTCCTTTTCAGGGGCCGTTCTTGTTTTGAAGGAAGCGGTGGCTTTCACTGCAACCCCTTGGCTTTGGTAAACAAGCCTCGTTCCCGGGCCGAGGCGATGAGGTTCCTGTTGGAGGGCGTTTCAAGCAGGGACACAAAGGCCTCTTCTGTCTGCGAAGCCGCAGATCGGCAGCTCTCACCATCAGGGTTGTGTTTTTTCCCCCCTCCTCTCCCTCCCTGCTGCCACAGGCAAAGCTGGAGGAGGCTCTGGCCCTGGCCACGGACTTCCAGAACTCCCTCCAGGACTTCATCAACTGGCTCACGCTGGCTGAGCAGAGCCTGAACATCGTGCCCCCAGCCAGCCTCATCCTCGCTGATGTGTTGGCCCAGATCGATGAGCACAAGGTACCAGCACCATGAGCACCCAACCAAGCTCCTCAGGATGGAGGGAGCAATGGTGGCACCTCATCTCCCCTGCGCACCCTGCTCACGGGCCCATCCAGCTCCCTGTAGCTAAGAGGACATCTTTTCCATTGGCAGGTGTTTGCCAATGAGGTGAACGCTCATCGGGATCGGATCATTGAACTGGATCAAACTGGAAACCAGCTGAAATTTCTCAGCCAGAAGCAGGACGTGGTGTTGATCAAGAACCTGCTGGTGAGCGTCCAGTCCCGCTGGGAGAAGGTGGTGCAGCGCTCGGTGGAGCGGGGACGGGCTCTCGATGACGCCAGGAAGCGAGCCAAGCAGGTGAGAAACCTGGGAAGGGCACAGCAGCCCCCAGAGTATGGCCAAGCTTGGGGGACAGGAGGTCCCAAAACCAGTAGGGGACTGGGGACACCACCAGTGTTAAGTTTCAGACTTCCTCCTGTGCCTTTGCAGTTCCACGAGGCTTGGAAGAAACTGATTGATTGGCTGGAGGATGCAGAGAATCATTTGGATTCAGAGCTGGAGATTTCCAACGATCCTGACAAAATCAAGCTCCAGCTCTCCAAACACAAGGTAGAGCTTTGCCAAAGCAAGGCTGGGGCTGGATGCTGGGTGGAAGGGTGCTTTGGTAGGAGGGAGAGCAGGGCATCATCTCCTCTGCCATCAGGCCAAGGGAAAGGCACATCCATGTTTAGTGCTGCCATGGAAAACCTTCAGCTGAGGATCTTCATCAGCACCATGTGTCTTCCAGGAGCCAAGGTCAGGCTTTTTGACAATTTTGTTTTCTCTCTGGTTCCCAGGAGTTCCAGAAGACCTTGGGGGGGAAGCAGCCTGTCTACGACACCACCATCAGAACGGGCAGAGCCCTCAAAGAAAAAGCCTTGCTTCCAGATGACACTCAAAAGCTGGACAATTTACTGGGAGAAGTCCGGGATAAGTGGGACACAGTGTGTGGCAAGTCGGTGGAAAGGTAAGACCAGCCCCAGTGGTGGCCCAACAGTTGTTTGTTTGCCAAGGACTCTTCCAAGCGGAGGGGAGGTGATTTCATGGGGTGGATGGGGGGTGACATGACAAAGGAGGTGATTTTATTCATGGAAGTTCATGGGAATGTTTGGTTTTCAGGCAGCACAAGCTGGAAGAAGCCCTCTTGTTCTCTGGCCAGTTCATGGATGCTCTGCAGGCCTTGGTGGACTGGCTCTACAAGGTGGAACCCCAGTTAGCTGAAGACCAGCCTGTCCATGGTGACCTGGATCTGGTCATGAACCTGATGGATGCTCACAAGGTGAGAGGGCCTTTGCCAGCTCTTCTCTGGGACACAAGTGGGGCTTCTCTTCTCCGGGAGCCAAGAAATGGAGGAGCCAGACTAGATGCCTGACTGTGGAGCCCCATGCCTCGCTGTTTTGCTGTGCTGGGATGAACAAGGAGGGCAAAACCAGACAAACAAATGGGAAACAACCTGCTGGGACTGGCTGGCCCCACTCAGCTTCTGCCCCCTCTCCCTTCAGGTCTTCCAGAAGGAGCTGGGGAAGCGCACGGGGACAGTCCAGGTGCTCAAGCGCTCCGGCCGGGAGCTCATTGAGAACAGCCGGGATGACACGACCTGGGTGAAGGTGCAGCTGCAGGAGCTGAGCAACCGGTGGGACACGGTGTGCAAGCTGTCTGTGTCCAAGCAAACCCGCCTGGAACAGGCCTTGAAGCAGGTGAGCAGAAGGCTACAGGTGGCAGTGGTCCTGGAGAGCTTTGCTGGGCTCCAGGTTGGTGCCAGGAGGCCAACAACAACCTCGGAGGGGAGGTTTTGCCCAGGGATGATCTCCTGGCTGAGCAGGACCCCCCAGCCCAGCAGAGTTAGCAGTGAGAGCTGCAAAGCAGTGGGTTGGGACCAGTGATTTACTACTTCTTTTCCCCAAAGAAGAGCCAGTAAAGGCTGATCTGAGAAGGGAGGATGAAAAGATCTCGCCGATGTTCATGGCAGGACTAGAGCAGGGACCAGGGTGCTGCTGGTGGCCAGGGCTGGAGAGAGACCTAGATTGAAGCTAAAATAAAAGTCGAAGTCTTCAGTAGTTTTTAAGTCAAGTCAGCAATTTACAGAATAAACTGCCCGGGTGGCAGGTTGGTCAGAACATGGGGAGTTGTCCTGGATTTAAAAGTATTTAGCTCTGGAGGGGACAGAGATCCCTGGTCACTGCGGGACCAGCTGCGGGTGCTGGGCTTTTTTCCCCTTCTTAGATTTCTTTTTCAAGTCCCTTTCAGCCCTTTGTCTCTCAGCAGTGGCCGGGAGAGGAGAACTAAGGCCTGTGCTTTTGTCCCTGCAGGCAGAGGAGTTCAGGACGGCCGTGCATGTGCTGCTGGAGTGGCTCTCGGAGGCGGAGCAGTCCCTGCGCTTCCGGGGAGCGCTTCCCGACGACGCCGAGGCCTTGCAGACCCTCATCGATGCCCACAAGGTAGAGGGGAGCTCTGAAACAACCCCAGCTGAGTTCTAGGAGGGGGAGAATGTTGCAGGAAATTGATTTCATAGAATGGTTTGGGTTGGAAGGGAGCTTAAAGATCTAGTTCCAACCCATCTCCCACCAGCCCAGGTTGCTCCAAGCCCCATCCAGCCTGGCCTTGAACACTTCCAGGGATGGGGCAGCCACAGCTTCTCTGGGCAACTGTCCCAGTACCCTCACAGTGAAGAGTTTCTTCCTAATGTCTAATTTGGGCTTTTCAGGAGTTCATGAAGAAAGTGGAGGAGAAGAGAGTGGATGTGAACGCGGCGGTGGGCATGGGGGAGGTCATCCTGGCCGCCTGCCATCCTGACTGCATCACCACAATCAAACACTGGATCACCATCATCCGAGCCAGGTTTGAGGAGGTGAGTCCAGTGGGCTTTGTTTCAGGCTGGTGGGAAGAGGAGGTGCTGAACATCGTCACCAGGGCTGGCCATGTGGTGTTGGCTCCTGCCCTTGGTTTCCCACCCTGGGTTAATGGTCGTCTCTGCATTCCCAACAGGTTCTCACATGGGCAAAGCAGCACCAGCAGAGACTGGAGTCAGCGCTTTCTGAGCTGGTGGCAAATGCAGAACTTTTGGAAGAGCTCCTGGCTTGGATCCAGTGGGCTGAGACAACCCTGATCCAGCGGGACCAGGAGCCCATGCCCCAAAATATCGAGCAGGTCAAAGGCCTCATCTCCGAACACCAGGTGAGCCCAGTTCTTAACCCAGTGGGCACTCATGAGTGGGGCCAGGGGGTTATTCCTGCCCCTCCAAGGAAGAAGCATTGACTTCTCTTGGAAGTCCCTATGAAAAGGGTATGTGACCCAACCAGAGCTGTCACCAGGGAGGGGACAAAACCAGCCCAGGCATGAACTCCAGCATTTGCAGATCCAACCCAGCATTAAGCAATAGCTTGACCACAAGCTCCCATCTCCAGTGCTTGATGCTCCCATCTTCTTTATGGGCTTGGTGTGTCCCAGCGAGGACCTAGAGCAACAGCAGACTGAAAACTTCTTGAAACTGCAAATTCTCTTGTCTCTTCTGTGTTTTGACAGTCCTTTATGGAGGAGATGACACGGAAGCAGCCAGATGTGGATCGGGTCACCAAGACCTACAAGAGGAAAGCTACTGAGCCCCCCCATGGGCCTTTCATTGAGAAGTCCCGCAGCAACAGTACGTCTGCTCCATACTGGAACATGCTATGATGGGAGGAAACAAGATGTCTAGGAAGCTAATTAACTTTGATTATCAATTAACAAGGCATCCTGCCTTGACAGCCACCAGGAAGGTGGTTGAAACTTGTCAGGAAGGGAAAATCCTTTGCCAAAAGCACCCATGGTGGGGTGGGCTGTGCCTGGGGGAGCTCGTGCTGTCCTGGCTCTTCTCTGTCTCTTTGCACTTCCTTTGTCATGAGGTTTTGGGGGTTTTTATGTTGTTTCTTGAAGCTAAGGCAGCACTGGGGAGGTTGGGTGTAGAGCTGTCACCCCTCCTGGGGTGTCCCTCCTGCCTGGGGACGACAGTGCTTCCCTTTGGAGAGCAGCCAGCAAGGCCGTGGGAGGATTAGACATTGGAACAGTCTCCCAAGGGAAGTGGTGGATTCCCCCACATTGGACAGTTTTAAGTTTCTGCTGGACAGGGTGCTGAGCCACTAGAGTAGTACCTAGAAAGGTTGGAACAGATGATGCTGGAGGTCCCTTGCAACCTGGCATCCTGTGATTCCCAGTGGAGAAATGAAACGTCTCTCCTTGCCGCGATTCGCCGAACCCATCGGCGCCGCCTCAACCCATCCCTTTCCTCCTCCTATTTATTTATGTATGTATTTATTTTTAATTTCCCAGGAAAAGCCCTGAGCCAGCCTGCCCCTCCCAGCATGCCCATTATCTCCCAGTCAGAAACCAAGAACCCCCGGATCAACCAGCTCTCAGCTCGCTGGCAGCAGGTCTGGCTGCTGGCGCTGGAGCGGCAGCGGAAGCTCAACGATGCCCTGGACAGGCTGGAGGAGGTAACAGCCCCTGGGCTGCTCCAGGCAGGGGGGAGATGGACAGTCCTTTTTGGGGAGGGGGGTTGATGGCTGGAGAGAAGTGTTTTAATTTAGTGCTGCCTCTGGAATTGCCCAGCTCCTGCAGACACTTCCTGCTGCCTTTCAGAAAACAGCAGAAGGAAAAAAAATAACTCCTCGAATATTACAGCTGAAAAGTACCTTCTGCTCGTTAATGAACTGCTCTGAGTAATTAACTGCTCATTAACTTAACTCCTTTGTGCCCCTGCAGTCGGGATCTGTCGCAGCAGTGACAGCCAGGCCTGCTTTACTCCTAGTCATGAGTTTAACAATTACTGTCTCTATCTTTTCCAAACATCTAATGTAATTTTTGTTTTTATTTACGCTTAACAAAGCAGCTATGCCCAGAAGTGAGTGTTTTTGTTTTTTGTTGCTTTTGCTGTAGGTCAGTTCAGTTTCTATGTATAAATGTTTTTGATTTGTTTTTTTTCTTTGTTGCTTTTAACTCCCAAGAACGGTTTAGAGGGGGGAAAAAAAAAAACAACCACCGCAAGTTCTTGGATTACCTTGCTGAGAGCTCTTAGCTGGTGGGGTTGTGAAGGTCCTTTTTGGGGGTTGATAAAGGATTGTAGTTGAGGGTTGGAGGGTGAGTGGCTCAGCAGAGGCTGGTGGCAGAGCTGTGGGACCAGGGTTTGCAGACCTGAGCTGTGCCTCAGCCCTGTCTTACCTGGAATACGAACAAAGAAATCCCATCTCAGCTGCTTAGGTGGAAAGGGAGAGGGAGGATGTGTGTCCAAAATGCTGCCAGCAATGGGAATTCATGCTGGCACCTTGTTAGGTGGAATCTGGGGTGAGGAAGCATCCCCAAATGCCCGAGCAGAGCTGGGGGGTGTCTCTGCCATAAATGGTATCTCTGCCTGTGTGTCTGTCCACCACCATGGGGGATGCTGCGTCCCATGTCCATGGAGCTGTGTTCATGGAGCTGTGTCCATGGAGCCACGTCCATGGAGTGTGTCCATGGTGCCGTGCTGGCTGTCGGCTGCGCTGTGTGTCCTTCTGTCCTGAGAGGCCATTTGAGCAGCCTCCTCGTTATCAGGGGTCGTCTGGATAAACCCAGATTAACCTTCCTGGGAGGGTGGGAGGTGGGAAGGTAGCACCAGGAGCTCGGGTGTGAGTGTTGGAGGGTGCTGTAGAGCCAGGGCTGCTGCTGCTGCTTCAGGGTTTTCCCCCGCACTGACTCTCATGGGTTTCCTTCCAGTTGAAGGAGTTTGCAAACTTTGACTTCGACGTCTGGCGGAAGAAATACATGCGCTGGATGAACCACAAGAAGTCCCGTGTCATGGACTTCTTCCGGCGCATCGACAAAGACCAGGATGGGAAGATCACCAGGCAGGAGTTCATCGATGGCATCCTGGCCTCCAGTAAGTCCCTGTCTGCCTGAAACGAGCCTGGAGAGCAGCCACCTCGTTGTGACAAGCTTGTCCTTGCTCCAGAAAGGAGATGCAGACCATGTCCTGACATCCTTGGCTCTGAGGAGTGAGGTCCCTGCATCTGTTTAGATAAGATATTGAGGTTTAGATTATGTATTAGAAAAAGATTCTTCACTGAAAGGGTAATTAAACACTGGGCCAGGCTGCCCAGGGATGTGGTTGAATCACCATCCCTGGAAGTGTTTAAGACACGTGTAGATGTGGCGCTTAGAGACATGATGTAAGCACCAGACTTGGTAGAGTTGGGTTAATGATGGTAGAGGCGGGTTATGGTTGGACTCGATGACCTTAAAGGTCTTTTCCAACCAGAACGATGCTGTGGTTGCTCATTTCTCTCTCCTTCCAGAATTCCCCACCACAAAGCTGGAGATGACGGCGGTGGCTGACATCTTTGACCGCGACGGTGACGGCTACATCGATTACTACGAGTTTGTGGCCGCCCTCCATCCCAACAAGGACGCCTACCGCCCCACCACGGATGCTGACAAGATTGAAGATGAGGTAAAGCACCAAAAAAAGGGGGGGGGACTGGGGGCAGGGGGTGACTCAGGCCGTGGGTTGGCAGCAAAAAAGAGGGGAGAAAAAAAGGATTGTGGTGATGCTGAGGTAGAATAATGGGCAGGTGTCACCAGCACCTACTGTGTTTTTGAAGGAAAGGCTGCTTAGGGTTTTGTTATCCAAACAGGGCCTTGTATTGGGGCACAATCCCAAAATCCTGGTCCCTTACCTCTCTCCTTGGTGATGGCAGGTCACGAGGCAAGTGGCTCAGTGCAAGTGTGCCAAGAGATTCCAGGTGGAGCAGATCGGCGAGAACAAATACCGGGTAAGGCAGAAGGGGCCAATTCCTGCCCCGCTGGCACAAATCCCACTCCCCCTTCCCCCCCGGGGGTGGAATCACAGATGGGGTGCCCAGCCTGGGGTTTGAGGGGACCCCCTTGGGCTCCTCGGGGTGAGATGGAGCCCTCGTCTTCCAGCAGAGGTGGCTGAGCCGTGTTTGTCCAGGGCCCCAGGGCGTTCCCTGGATGGGGAGAACATAAACGTGTCCCTGTTCTGGGCCCCCTCAAACGCTGCATTCACTGCGCCCGCAGCTGCCCTTGAAGTGTTCCTGGTGGATGAGTGTGGCCCTTGGGCCTGTGTTTTTCTTAGCTCACTCCCGAAAGAGGAAAAAAAACACCAAAAAAAAAAAAAACACACAACAAAAACACAAACCCAAAAAGGAGAATAATTTCCTTCAAGAATCTCTGTGTAACTGGGCTTGGCTGTTTGTGTTCCAAACGGTTGAGCGAGGTGAGCTGGTGGAACGAGCTGGCAGCAGAGCTTTGCCTGCTTCCCCTGCCTGCTGCCTCCAGGGGCTGATGCTCCAGTTGGGAGCCACAGCATTCCCAACCTTCCCCCAAGCTCCCTGGGCTGCACCAGCCCCCTTCCACCTTCCACCCAAATAGCATCGAACCCCTTAGATTTCTAATACCTGCAGTTAACAGTTGTCGTGATGGTTGCACTGTTAATCCCAGAAATGTTTTTCTTGTTTTTTCTTTTCCCCTCCTCTTCCTCTGGACTTTCCTTCTCCCCCCCATCCTCTCTCCCTCCACAACTCCTCTCCCTCCACAACTCCTCTCCCTCCGTAGTTCTTCCTCGGCAATCAGGTACAGTTTGCCTCGTGGTGCTGTCTCTCACCTCTTTATTTTTAATGATTTTTATAACAATCGTAGCTTTGTGTGTCCGTGATGCTGCTCCTTCCTTTGGTGGTGTGGGAGGATGTGACTGTGAGTGCTGCTCAGCAGAGCCTGGTACAGAAGACACCCTGAGCCTGGAGGGCTGTCCCCTCCCAAAAAAAAACCCAAAAAAAAAGCTGCATTGGGCAGAAAAAAAAGGGAAAAAATGAATGGAAATAGCAGGAATTGAGAAAAATGGAGAGATTTTTTTCTCTCCGTGGCTCCTTTCTCAGAGACATTGGGGATGTTGGTGGTCACTACAGGGCTGTCCTGCCTTGGTGACAACCAGCCCGGACAAAATCCCAGGGCTACAACCACCTGTGCCAGGCTCTGGTGGCTTTGGATCACAATCACTGTGGAATGAGAATGCCAAGTCCCCTCCTTTAACTCCCTAGGTAACTAAACCCTCATCCCTGCTACACCCACTGAGTAACTCCTACCTGGAGCAAAGCTCACACGACCTGCATGTGTCCCCGTTGCTGGTGTCACCCCAGATGAGCAGTGCAGTGGGTGTGAGCTGGCCTGGGGGCCAGAGCTCTTCTCTTGACAGGACTGGAACATCACATCTCATTTCCACGTGCCCACTGTCCCCCACTCCAACAGAAAACCAGGTGGTTTTTTTTCATGTGGAATGATGGTGTCCTGTCAAAAACACACCCAAAAGGAAACAAACTTGGACATGCCAAGGGGATGGATCCAGGAGAGCTCTGGCTTTTGATTTTGACAGTGATTCTAGAAACATTTTAAACAGCAACTGAAAAATGCTGTAAATGTGGCAGAGGAAATGAGAACTGACTTGTCCCTGGTGCAGAACTAGCTTCTGAAGGCCACCTTAGGTGGAGCCCAATGACTGGGGAGGCAACTCCCCTGCCCTCCTCTCTCCCTGCTGGCTCTGTGGCCATGCCAAGTGTGGCTGTGGCAGCTCTTCCACAGCCATGCTGGGATGAGCACGTTTTGGTGGGACCCCCAACCAGGGAGACCCACCATGTCCAGAGTCCCGTGTCCCCCCGGGAAGGGGGGTTGGAGATGCCATCACCTCCTGCCCCTCTGCCGTGACTCACCCCGGGATGGATTTGCACTCTCAGTTTTTATTTGATCTCTTGGGTTTTTGCATTCTTATCCACCCAGGGAAAATATTGTTGCCTTTTATTTTCTTTTTTTTTAAATCATTCTGAAGATGCTTTTGCTTTCAAAGGCTGGTTCCCCTGTCTTCTCATCCCAGACCTGGATGCAGAGCTGCTCCATCTGAGCCTGGCTCCAAGTGTCCCCCACTGATTTTCCAAGTTCCCGCTGCCTGGGCTTGGCTCTCCAGGAGATTTAGGGGAGCTTTGAAAAAAACCAAAACAAACCAACAGACACTTGCTTCTGATTCTGGGTGCACTTGCGTGAAATTGCAAAGGGGTTTAAAATCACTAATGAACGTTGCAATCACTAATCACCATTGCTGCGGGATTCCCGCCTGGAATCCCACCACTCCGCACTCACCCAAACATCCTCACGGGGCGACCTCTGCGGTGGGGGCTTTGTGGCTGGTGGGGTCAAGTCTGAGGCTGGGTGAAAACCCCTGGACTTCAGACTTGAGGAGAGAAGAGGTTTCTCTCTCTGGGAGGTGACACGGTGCTGCTTGGCCTGGCTGGGTCACCCGTGCTCAGAATCTGCCGGCTCTTCTCCAGGGGGGCTGCCCCAGGGCATCTCCAGCCTCTGTGTCCTTCATAACAAAAGGGAAAACCTGCCATCCTGGCTGAGAAAAAAACTCCATTCAAAGATCAAATTCCAAATTTTCTAAAAGATTCCCTCTTTCCAGCTTTAAAACTAAAGGATTTGGGTAATTTCATCACCTTTAAAACCAGGCAGCAGGAAGACTCCTGTGAGTTGGCACTAGCCTGGATTTATTCCAGAAGAACCTGCCTGGAGAATCCTTGAGAAGTATCTGCTAGATCCATAACAGCATTTGGGAGTGGTTCCAATAGCTTTGCCCTGGTGCAGCCAGCTGTGGGAAGGAGCTGTTGTGTCCCCTTGTGGTGTCCCCCTGCTCTGACCTGCTCCTTGGCTCCACAGTTTGGGGATTCCCAGCAGCTGCGGCTGGTCCGGATCCTGCGAAGCACCGTCATGGTGCGTGTCGGGGGCGGCTGGATGGCCCTGGATGAGTTCTTGGTGAAGAATGATCCTTGCAGAGGTAAGGCCATCCCAGGCTTTTGTACAGCTTGTGGGCTCTTCTCACCCACTGGAGGGGAGTTTGAGGACTTGTTTGTTGTGACTGAATGACCAGATGGTGCCAGAGTGGGGATGGGTTGTCCGGATACTAGGCAGCACACTTTTTATTTTGGAGAGTTTAGGTCAGTGCTCCACATGGCCCTGTCTTTATTGCTTCAGATATGTTTTCAAGCTGCTGCCTGGCCATTCCTTGCTGGAAGCAGTGTGATTTACAGTGTGTGCTGCTTGCCAGGGAGAACCTTCAGGGCTTTTCTGCTCCTCCAGGCTCCCCTGTTGGTGCTTTGCAGCAGCTGTTTTACAGCACTGACATCATGGTTCTTGCCATCACTCAGTTGTCTCAGTGTGGTGCTTCCCTTCTGCCATTCCTTCCTTGGCTTTCTGCTCCATGCTGCTCTAAAATCACTCCCTTTGGCCCTCAGGGCTTGGTCTGTGCCTTTGTTCAGTGCTCTGAGTGTGAAACACGTTGCTGTGCATCAGCAGGCCCAGGAGCTGAGGTCCACAGACCTTCTCTCAGCTTGGTTGCCCCTTGTTCACCCCCCTCCAGCTTTTTGGGGCATTTAGATTAAAAGTTTAAAGTTGGCTTTTAATGGGTGTTGGTCACTTCTCTCTCTCCTCTCCCCCAAAATTGTTGAAGAGCTGCCCAGAGCTGAGTGAGCAGAATCACAACCCTTCAAAGCTGCTCTTAGTGCTTTTAAGCCCTGTTAAAAGTGACATTGGCCGCTGCTTGAACTCACCATGTTTAGAGGCCGTTGGGATTGCTTTCCCCAAGACACTGGGCAGTCACAGCACATCCAGTATGAGTTCATGGGCCTTGGGCAGCTTTTAGCTGAACAATTTTTCAAAGATTGATCCGTGATTGATCCATGGCTGGGGTGGTTAGGGAACAGAAAGAGAGCTGGGAGGGTCTTGCTGCTGTCTGCTCGCTCTCAGAGATGGACTTTGGTGAGGACACCTGAAGCTTCCACAGCCTCCCTAACACTGTTGGGGTGCTGAAGAGAGACCCTCAAGTCTCCTTTTTCCCTTTCCAGCACGAGGACGGACCAACCTCGAACTCCGAGAGAAGTTCATCCTGCCAGAGGGGGCTTCCCAGGGAATGACACCGTTCCGATCGCGGGGCCGGAGGTCGAAACCGTCCTCCCGGGCAGCCTCCCCGACACGATCCAGCTCCAGTGCCAGCCAGAGCAACCACAGCTGTGCCTCCATGCCCTCCTCCCCTGCAACGCCAGCCAGTGGAGCCAAGGTGGGGTTCACACGGGAATCCTTCCTCTTTCCTCTCCTCCAAACCCATCCCAGCAAGACTGAGGAGCTCTAGGAGGAATCTGGAGGAGAAGGAAGGTTGGGGATCGGGGGCTTGATGGTTACTGTCGTCTCTAGATGTTCATGGGGTCTGCAGGACCCTGCTGTCCATGCTGGTTGGATGGGGTGGGACAGGTTTTCAGCCCAAGCTGGGCTCTCATGGCTCCACAGGAGGGTCCCCAGAGGGTCCCCAGCTCTCACCGTGCAGCCAAAGGCTCCTGGTCCCTGAGGCAGAGCTGTGCCACAGCCATGGCATCCAGCTGGCACGCAGGAGGACACCACCACCCATCACCTCTCCTTTCCCAGCACATCGTTCACCCATGCATGTTTTATTTCATCACCTATTTGGGTTCTTCCCCTTTAATTTATATATTTCCCGTTTGGTTCTCGTTTCGTTTTAGTGCCGTTTCCCCCATCCCAGATACTTTTTCCATTTCTTTTCTTTTGTTCTTTTGTTTTCACTCACCTCCCCCTCTACCCCCTCCCCTTCCCTTCTCCCCCCTTGGATTTTCCATTTCACAGACTCCACATCACTTCTCTCGATGTTATGACAAACCCTGGTTGATAAACAGTAAAGCGGGCACCCCCCTGCGGGGATTCGATTATTCCGACTTCCAGCTCCCAAGCGCTGAGGTAGAGTATGGTCTGGCAGCCCTGAGGACCTGTGGATGGGCTGGAGTGCCACGGGCACGGAGACATCCTGCTCCCTTGCCTGTCCTGATGCTTTCCTTGTGGTAGAGCAGCTCCTGCCAGCACCGCTAACGCTCCGGCTGTTCGTGTTTTTCATGGGTTTCTAACTCGGATTCAATCAAAGCACCGTGGGGTTGCGATCCACGCTTCACGCCAGGAGAGTGACATTGATCCCTCCCGTGCTTTACAAAGTGATTTGGGTGGGTTTTTTCCTTCCCCCCCACAAGCTTTTCAAGAGCTTTGAAGCATTAAAAAAATATATATATAAAAGTGGGCTTTCCAAACTTGAAATCCAGCAGCCGAGTTGGGACCTGAAAATCAGCGACAGCGCATGCCGAGCAGCCGCGTCACCTCCGGCCTGCTGAAGCTTGTGTTGATCACCGTGTGGAAGCACGTTTGGTGTGTCCAGCACTGCCTTCCTGCTCCCAGGAGGATGAATTCGGGCTGAGACTTTGATCTCCCCAAAGTTTCAGCCTCCTGGCGAATTTTTCCTGACCTTGTGATGAGAAATCCGGGGGGGTCGATCCCGGCGGAGCACGGGGCGCTGGCGACGCGCCCGCGCTGCTTGCACAGAGGAAAGGAGTTCTTTTAGATCCTCAGAGCACTTCCCCACTTGCCCTCAGTTGCCTGCTTGCTGCTCTTAACCTGTTTATAAAATAGGATCGAGGATGAGAATCAAAATCTCTGCTGATGACAATGGTACCTTCTCAATCATCTTGATGGATTTTAATTCCCCCGGGAAGGGGAACCCGCTGCTGGGCTGCCCCTCTCCCACCACTGCAGCTCCAGTTTCCTGCCATTTTGAATATTTCTAAGTTTCCCAAAACCCCAAGAATCTCAGGGAGTGAAGGGAAAGCCTCCCCCCCCACCCCCAGCTATTGCTTTAAAGCTCATTGGGAAACACCCTCTGGTGTAAACATCCATCTGTCTGGGAATGCAGGGATTCCTCCCCAAGCCCTGGGGACACCCCGGGCAGCCGCCTTCCCGCAGCGCTGCTCTGAACCGAAAGGCCTTGGTTGGTGTCTAGAAACTGGAGCTGCCCTTTCCAGCTGGATCCAGGTGCCCTCGTTCTGCTGGCACCTTTCCCTTCGCTTCCTCCCGCAGCGATGGGAGCAGAGCTGCCTGTTGTGCTGCTTTCCCACCCCCTCGTCAGCCTTTGTGACATCTTAAAGGTCAGGGAAAAGCCCCGTTTCAGGACGTGGCCCCAGCTGATTCCCTGTGGTTTGGGTCCCTGGGCATGGCTGGTGCTCCTCAGATCCTGCCCTCGGGTGGTGGGTGCACAGACCTGCCCGCCTCCCAACAAGGGGATGCATTTCTTCAGCCCCTGCCGTGTATTTGACCCTCCCAAATGATCCTGAGCTGTTTAGGTGCTAAAAATCCCTAATTCTGCAAGATTTCCCATTCTATTTGGGGAGCTGATGATGCCGTCCTCCTCTGGATGGAGAGCAGCTTTGCTTTTACTTTGTTGTCGTTTTTTCTTCCAAACACCGAGAAAGAGCTGAGCATCAGCCTGTAGCCCACAAACTGCCCTCACTCTCCAAATTGTCACCTTCCAAATTGTCACCCTTCAGCTTTTTTCTTCTTTATTAACCACTACTGAAACGATGGCTTGTGTTCTCCTAGACCATTAAGATGGGTGTTCCTCAAACGTCCAAGTCTTTTTTGCCAAGGGACCGATCTCGTGCTCTTGAGGTGCCACCTAAAGGGTGTTCTGTGTGTGCTTCCCCCCCCAAGGTGACCCCCTCAGCGGGCAGCAAGCTGAAGAGACCCACCTTCCACTCCAGCAGGACCTCCCTGGCTGGGGACACCAGTAACAGCTCCTCACCAGTCTCTACGGGTGCCAAAACCAGTCGGGCAGGTAAGTGAGGTGCAAAGACCCGAAGCTGTGGCTCTTCCTACTTGTTTATTAATTGGGCAGAGAAAATATTCAGTATTTTGGGAGGTCCCAGCATGCTGGGGAGGCTGGTGCCACCCATGGGATCCCTGCCTGGGAGAGGGGACACTGCAGTGGTTTCTCAGTGCCAGGGCTGGAAGCTGCTTCCCTAAAACCTGGGGAACAAACTGATCCTGGTGCTGAGGCCCCATTTCAGAGGTGCTGGGCTGAGAGCAGCTGCAGCAGTGCTGGGGATTTGGGGGCAGGTTGGTGAGGGGGTGGGGAGGAGTCCTGCTTCTCCTCTCTCTGCTTCTTTCCTCTTTCTTTTCCTCCTCTCTCTTCCTTTCTTTTCCTTTCTCCTCTTCCTTTCTCTTCCTTCTTTTCCTTTCTCCTCTCCCTTCTCTTCCTCCTCCTCTTCCTTCTCCTTTTCTTCCTCCTCTTTCTCCTTTTCTTCCTCCTCTTCTTCCTTTTCCTTCCCTTCGTCCTCCCTCTCCTTTTCTTCCTCCTCCTCCCTCTCCTTTTCTTCCTCCTCCTCCCTCTCCTTTTCTTCCTCCTCCTCCCTCTCCTTTTCTTCCTCCTCCTCCCTCTCCTTTTCTTCCTCCTCCCTCTCCTTTTCTTCCTCCTCTTCTTCCTTTTCCTTCCCTTCCTTCTCCCTCTCCTTTTCCTCCTCCTCCTCCTCCTCCTCCCTCTCCTTTTCTTCCTCCTCCTCCTCCTCCCTCTCCTTTTCTTCCTCCTCCTCCACCCTTTCCTTTTCTTCCTCCTCCTCCACCCTTTCCTTTTCTTCCTCCTCCTCCTCCCTCTCCTTTTCTTCCTCCTCCTCCTCCCTCTCCTTTTCTTCTTCCTCCTCCTCCTCCCTCTCCTTTTCTTCTTCCTCCTCCTCCTCCCTCTCCTTTTCTTCCTCCTCCTCCTCCCTCTCCTTTTCTTCTTCCTCCTCCTCCTCCCTCTCCTTTTCTTCCTCCTCCTCCTCCCTCTCCTTTTCTTCTTCCTCCTCCTCCTCCCTCTCCTTTTCTTCCTCCTCTTCTTCCTTTTCCTTCCCTTCCTTCTCCCTCTCCTTTTCCTCCTCCTCCTCCTCCCTCTCCTTTTCTTCCTCCTCCTCCTCCTCCCTCTCCTTTTCTTCCTCTTCCTCCACCCTTTCCTTTTCTTCCTCCTCCTCCACCCTTTCCTTTTCTTCCTCCTCCTCCTCCCTCTCCTTTTCTTCCTCCTCCTCCTCCCTCTCCTTTTCTTCCTCCTCCTCCTCCTCCCTCTCCTTTTCTTCCTCCTCCTCCTCCTCCCTCTCCTTTTCTTCCTCCTCCTCCTCCTCCCTCTCCTTTTCTTCCTCCTCCTCCTCCTCCCTCTCCTTTTCTTCCTCCTCCTCCTCCTCCCTCTCCTTTTCTTCCTCCTCCTCCTCCCTCTCCTTTTCTTCCTCCTCCTCCTCCCTCTCCTTTTCTTCCTCCTCCTCCACCCTTTCCTTTTCTTCCTCCTCCTCCACCCTTTCCTTTTCTTCCTCCTCCTCCTCCTCCCTCTCCTTTTCTTCCTCCTCCTCCTCCTCCCTCTCCTTTTCTTCCTCCTCCTCCTCCTCCCTCTCCTTTTCTTCCTCCTCCTCCTCCTCCCTCTCCTTTTCTTCCTCCTCCTCCTCCTCCCTCTCCTTTTCTTCCTCCTCCTCCTCCTCCCTCTCCTTTTCTTCCTCCTCCTCCCCTTTCTCTCCCTCCTCCTCCTCCTCCTCCTCCTCCTCCTCCTCCTCCTCTCCCTCCTCCCTTCACTCCCAGCTCCCTTCCCTTCCCTTGCAGACCCCAAGAAGTCCGCCAGCCGCCCCGCCAGCCGTGCGGGGAGCCGTGCGGGCAGCCGGGCCAGCAGCCGCCGGGGCAGCGACGCCTCCGACTTCGACCTCCTGGAGACACAATCGGGCTGTTCCGACACCTCGGAGAGCAGCGCGGCCGGGGGGCAGGGCGGGACCCGCCGGGCCGCGGCCAAACCCTCCAAAATCCCAACCATGTCCAAGAAAACAACCACTGCCACCCCAAAAACTCCAGGCCCTAAAAGATAATACTGTCCTCTCCCCCCCCACGACCCCAACCTGAACAGAAGAGCAAAACCCAAACCTGTGTCCAGTTTTTAATCCTGCTCCGTACATTGGATGTATATTTATTCTAAATGGGAGAAACTATATTGTTAAAAGTGTAAAAGAAAGTTGTGTTATGAAGCTGCCTTATTTGGGGTTTGTTTTGTTTCTTTTTTTTTGTTTGGGTTCTTTTTTTTTTTTTTCCTTTTTTTCTGTAAGTTACTATTTTCATGTGAATATTTATGTAGATGAAAAAATTGCCTCTCGGTGACACCCCCCCCCCCTGTTTCAGAGAGGGGCCTGGAAACCCTGAAATGTGGGAGAAAAAAAAGAAAAAAGAAAAAAAAAAAAAGGAAAAAAAAAAAAGGAAAAAAAAAAAAAAGGAAGCAAAAAAAAAGGTCACGATGTGAAAGTGTAAAGAAAAACTAAACTATAAATAGGATTTCTGCGCGGTGCAGGGTGTGAAACCTGCTTTATCTTTTAGGATTGTTTCCTAAATGCATCTTTATAAACTTAACTTGCTGTCTCAGCAAGGTAAATTATATTTAAAAGCAAAGACCTGAATCCTACAGTGTTCAAGGAACTTTTTTGTAAATCACAGATACCTCAACCAGAGAAACTTGAGGTGAGGGGACTTTTGGGGGGGCTTCTGTTTCCATTTTTTTAAAAGCTACGTGGTTTTACCTGAAGAAAGCAGAGTTTGACTGAATAAAATTTGCACACACTACGGCGAAGGTGATGGCAACTGCTGTCTTGAAAAGATACTGTCCTGACAACCTCCTTGTTGGTTTGTTTGGTTGTGTTGGTGTTTTTTTTAAAGAACAAACACGTGGTGGTGGGTTTGGGGAGGGGCTTCACGGTGAGGTGGTGGGAGCTGGAGCACGTCCCTTAGTGGTGGCAGGTCCAACAAATCAGAGGATTCATCTGGCTTGATGGCTTAAGAGACCAACCCAAGGTGTTCCTTCCACAATCACTACTTCTCTGCATCTCTCCTCTTTCCTATTTATTATTTAACTGGTCATTCCACTTCCAACCAGGCTGAGATGATGTGACCTCTGCTCCTAGAAGAAATCTGGACTGAACACGCACAGTCACTTGTCCTTGGAACGAGTCTCACCAGCACACTTGTCCTGTCTCGCTTTTGTACACTCCTATTTTTTTCTGTTTGTATCAAAATCAAACTTGAACAAGTGACCCAGGAGAGGGGGCTGGGGGAAAGGGGCTCCCCAGAGCTCCCATATTTATTAAATATTGTTCCTCTCCAGCTCTGACCGTGTTGCTGCGTGATTCTCTCAATTGGTTGAAATTGAGGCAAAAACCCTGAAGCTCTACCAATGAATTGTTTAAGAAAACAGACACATTTTTGTATTAAAATTGCTTGCGGTAATAAACAATCTTGCCTCCTGCTTTATTCCACAGTTTTTAAGCTTGTTTTAAGTCAGCTTGGAGCTGCTCATCCCGTGTGGAAGGCGACGGCTGTGCCAGCCACGTGGTGGTTTCATCCAGGTTTGCTTCCAGAATGGAGCAGGGAATCGCCAGCCCCCAAATTAAAAAGCCCAGGTGGGTGCTGGTGAGGGTGCTCGGTGTGTGTGGGTACCAGGTGGGTGCTGACTGGTGATGGTGTTGGCCACTGAGGGTGCCTGTTGAGTGGGTGTTCATGTGGTGGTGGTGGTGAGGTGGGTGCTTGGTGAGGTCAGTGTCCATGGGGGTGGGTGCACAGGGTGAGGAGCTATAGTGGGAGGGTGCTCAGGGGGGTGGGTGCTGCTGAAGTGGGTGCCTGTGAGCATGGATGGTGCCCATGGGACTGGGTGCCCATGGATTTGTGTGTTGGGGATGGAGGGAGGGTGCCCGTGGGTTTGGGGGTTGATGGGTTTAGTTGCCCATGAGCGTGAGCAGCTGTAGGTAGTGATGGATGCCCATGGGTTTGAGTGCCCACGGGGGTGAGTATCCATGGCATAGGTGGTCGTGGCTTTGAGTGCCCACAACCATGAGCATCCCTAGGGATGGGTGCCCATGGGTCTGAGTGTCAATTGGAGTGGATGACCATGGATTTGGGTGTCAATGAGGGGGGAGGTGCCCATGGGTTTTGGTGTCAAGGAGGGTAGGTGCCCATGGGTTGAGTGCCCACAGGGCTCAGTATCCACAGAGGTGAGTTCATGGATTTGAGTGCCCAGGTGGGTGAGCATGCCTGGTTGTGGTTGCCCATGAGTCTGGGTGTTCATGGGCTTGGGTGCCCACGAGGGTGAGCATCCCTGGGGCTGGCTGCCTAGCACTACGTGTGCCCAGTCCAATCTGTGTGCACCCCATCCCTCGGGGCTGCCGGGGCGGGGAGGGCCGGGACGTCCCGGAGCCGTGGCCGGGGCGGTGCCGTCGGTGGGACCGTCCCTTTCCCTCGCCCCGGCGGGGCGGGCTGGGGCCGTGCCCGGTGCCGGTGCCCAGGGCCGTGCCGCACCGGGGGGCCCGGGCGGGGGCCATGGGGCCGGGGCGCGGGGCGGCGGGGGGCCGGGGTCCGCTGGGGGCCCTGGCGCTGCTGTGGGCGGCGGCGGTGCTGGGCCAGCTGGGCAGCGGCAGCCTCCTCCGCCGCCGCTTCCACGCCGCCGGTTTCCTCCAGCGGCGTTTGAGCGGCGGGGAACGGCGAGATGTGCAGCGGGAGATCCTGGCCGTGCTGGGGCTGCCCGGCCGGCCTCGGCCCCGCGCTCCCCCCGCCACCCGCGCCCCCGCTGCTGCCGCCCCGCTCTTCATGCTCGACTTGTATCACGCCGTGGCCGGAGAAGAGGAGGCGGAGGAGGAGGATGCGGCGGTTTCCCGGCCCGTGCTCACCGGGCTCAGCACCCAGAGCCCCCCGCCCGGCAGCGTCGTCAGCCGCGCCGACACCGTGGTCAGCCTCGTCAACATGGGTGAGCGGGGGCCGGGGGGGACACTGAGGGGACCGGGGTGTGCGGGAGGACCGGAGCGCACCGGGGCTATCGGAGTCTGTGGCGGCACCGGGAAGACCGGAGCGCACGGGCGGGATCTCGGCAGCTTTGGCAGCTTTTCCCCCCGAGACACGGGGAACCGCAGCAGGACGGGACTCACCGGAGGGAGCGGGGCGTGCGGGGACGCACGGGAAGGATCCCGGTGGCTTGGGCAGGACCGGAGCAGAGCGGGGCGAGCGGGCAGCACCGGAGCCTGCGGAGGCACCGGAGGGACCGGGGCCGGGGGCAGCCGAGCCCTGCGCTTCGCCTCTCTACGGGACTCTCGGGGGACACCGGGGGGCAGCGCAGGGTGGCTCGGGGTGCCGGGGCTGGGCAGGGGCTGCTGAGCTGACCCCGACCCAAACCCCCGGGCCAAAGCTGGTCCCTGGCCGCGGGTCGGCGGCTGCTGCACCGGCAGCCCGAGCATCCCTCGGGTTCGGGGACCTTTGTCGGTGCATCCCGGTCTAGAAAAGCCTTTTTCTGTACAGCGCTGGGCAGGAAAGTGGTTGCGAGGGACACGGTGGCCGTGCGGCTGCCCCCGGGGTGCTGAGACAGAGCTGCCGTGGCCCCTGGCAGCTGCGCCGGGGCTCGGCTGGAACCCGGCTCCTTAAAGGAGAGGAGATGATGGAGAAGGGGCAAGTCCTGCAGCGAGCGTGGGCTGAGGGCCACGGCTGGGACCAGGCTGGGTCGGCTCGGGGAGTTCGTCCCCAAGCTGCAGTGCCCTGGGCCGGGACAGGTTGGTCCTGCTCCCTGCACCGCCCGTTTGGGTGGGATCCCGTGGAGCAGCCGCGGGACCCACAGGCAGGACAGCTGCTCTCCCGGGCCAGCAGCAGGGTGGACCCAGGTACCCGCGGGGGGGACCTTGAATCACGGGTCAAACTAAAATCTTGAAGGTTGGTAATTATTGCTGGAATCCCGTCGGGCTGGTTACGGGGCAGAGCCAGGCTCCAGCCACCCGCCTGTTTCCAGGCAGGTCCACGAGCTGTTTCCAGGCAGCATCAGTGGGGCCATGAGCACTGGGGGTGCCAGGGGTCCCCCCCAAACGCGGACAGGCACTAGGGTGGCCTGAACCCCATGGGATGCACAGACCAGGCATTTGGATATGGAGCTTTTTCCTGCCTCTGCTCGTTGCTTTAAGGGGTGCTGTACAGGCCAAGCACAAGGTTTTTGGGGAGCATCTGTGCAGAGCCAGGGGACGAGGCACAGGGCAGGTGTGTTAGTAGGTACAGAGCAGGGTCCTGGTGTTCCAGCCTCAGGGACATCTCCCCAGAGCAGGGCTGGGTTTGGCTGCTGTGCTGATGTGCTGCCTCACCATGGCACCCCCAAAGGACCAGCCAGGGACCCTTTCCTCCCCTGCATCCCTCCAGGGTCCCCCCACTCTGAGCATGGGGAGAAACCCTCCCCGTGGAGTCCAGGCAGGTCTGCACCCTTGGGACATGAGGGTGAAGGAGATGTGGAGGCATCTCCCAAGTCCTCTCCATCCATTCTTACATCCCCTGGACCACGGGTAGATGTCCCTGGGACAGATTCTTCTGCTCTGTGTGGTGGTTGGGCTGCCTACAGGTGCAGGCACCCAGTGCCCAGCTCCCATCTAGGGCCCCTGGGGCTGTGGAGGGCTCAATGTCCCAGGGACACTGAGACCAAAGGAGGTGATGCTGTGGCAACAAGACCCAGCTTCCCTCAGTGCTCCAGACAACACACAAGCACCAAAAAGTGCTTTAAAACGGCCAAGTTTGTGGAGAAACAGGGTGGGATGTCTGGGAGGTGTTGGTGCTGGCACAGGGGTGCTGGTGCCGCTCCCCTTTCCCGGTGCTCCTGGAGGAGCCAGGAGAGTTGAGGAAGAGTTCCAGCCTTCCATTTGAATGGCTTTGATTTCTGTGGCTTCATCAGCCCCTTCATGTTAACGAAATGACTGGTTGTGGGCGAGGGCTAGCCTTCATTTGCCTGCATAATTTGCTGCACAATTACCCTGATGGGACATGCAAATGGGGTAACTCGGTGCCCCATTGGGCCCTTGGACCTCTTTGCTCCCAGCCACCCCCCCCTCAGCCCTGTGTGAGCCGGGCAGGAGCACAGCTCCCAACGGCACACCTTTTTCCTGGGAAGGGGAAATGGCAAACCTGTCCCCAGTTTGGGCAGGCAGGTGGAGGGGCCGGGGGCAGCCAAGGCCTCCAGGCACCTTGGGTTGGGTTTGGTGAGGGCAGATCCATCTGTCCTGTCCTGCTCCTTGCCTCAGCGTGGGGATAAAACCTCTAAACCTGCCCCGTGCTATTTCTGTGCCCTGTCTGGGGTGTGTTTTGAGGTCTGGGCTGAGGATGGGCTTGGAGATTTCTCCTTGGCCAGGGCTGAGCCACCAGCCCTGAGTCACGGTTACGCGCAGGGTGTGAGGAGGGAGCAGAGAGGTTTGTAACGGGAAGGAGAGGAGGAGGTTCTGAGGGCTGCCCCATGCCTGAGCCCCCCACGGGCACCACAACAAACCCCCCCCTCCTTGCCCTCATCCGCCACTGCCCTGGGATGTGGTTGTTCTCCTCCCGTGGCTGGTTCAGATGAAGCTCTGCCCATGGCTGGATGCTTTTCTGGCAAGTTCTGGCTTCCCTGGGTGGGACCTCCATATTTTAGGGAGTTAGGGGGTGCTGCTCTGCTCCCCGCCCTGGCAGAGCATCATCTGCTGCTGCCCTTGGTGCCCAGGTGGGTGCTTGCCTTCGTTCCTGCACGGTGCCCACCAAAATCCAGCAGCAGGGTTGGGATTTTCCTACTCCTGACTTCCTTTCACAGCCGTTTGGGTTTCTTCCTTGGGGCACCTGTGGTGGCTTGACCAGAAAACCCAGCACAACTGAGGGACCCAGGGCAGCCCGTGCTGGGCTGTGGGTGCTCCATAAGCACCCTCTGTACACATTTTAAATAGGAAAATACAACTCCCCTGGGGGTCCCCACGTGAAACCCTGCTCTGAGCTGACGGTGGGTATTGGGAGATCCCAGTGTTCATCTCAAGAGGATAGAGGAAACCTGAGATGAAGCAGGAGATCAGCAGAGGCTCAACTGCATTTCACAGGGCTTGGGATAACTCTGGAATCTCTCCTTGCTTTGGAAAACCTCCGGAGTTTATTTTTTTCCCCTGCTTGCAAGGGAAGGATAGGATCTTCCTTGCATCCCTTTTAAACCTATTTTAGGATTCCGAGCACTTGATGTGGTTGAATATCCTGGCATTTCCTTTTAATTTAGTGTCTGAAATGATCATGGGGACCATTGGGAGCAGCCAGGACCAGTAATTACGACTGATGCACCGTTTATATAGAGACAGAAAAAGTTTGGGATGAAAAAGTGCAGCTAAAAATAACCTGGGGGGCAGGAGGGAGGGCGGGCAGCCCTGTCACCCCATCTCTGGGAACAGAGAGAGCAGGAGCACTGAGAGCTGGGAGATGCCAGGGGCTCATCTTGGATGGATCTGGGCATTCCCTGCCAAGGGTTGCAATGCCCTGTGGCCATTTCGGGATGTATAGAATGGTTTTTTAATCATTTTTATTGTTTTTTTTAGGAGAGTGGGAGCACACGGTGTGTTTGTGGCATTAAGCTTTGGGGAAAGATGTGAGACAGCTCTGAGGGGCCAGAGGGTAAATGTGGAAGGAGGGGGCAAGGAGAGCAGGGAGCCTGGGCTGGGTTTTTTTAGTGTGTCTCCTCCACAATCCGGATAATCCGCCCACAGCTAATTGAGGGTTGCTGGTGTGGCTGAGCCAACCCTCCTGGAATCAATAGCAGGTTCCCAGGGAGGGCCCATGGTCCACAAACCCCCAGCACCACTTTGAGCACCCAGTTTTCTGCCTGGGCAAAAGGGCTCTGGATGCTTTTGGGGTGCAACTTGAGCTCCGAAGCCACAGGGTGGGAGGTTTGCAGCTAGTTGTCATTTTGCCAGAAGCAGGGTGGGATTAACCCCCCTCCCCAAGCTGCTGATCAGCAATCCTGCAGTTTGCTGAGGGCCCTGCAGATGGTCCCAGCCTCTTGTAAGCACAGAGGAGGGACCGTCCCCCTCGGTCCTGCCCTGCCAAGGGGGTTCCCTCATCAAAACAGGGGGGAGGAAGCAGGGATTCCTCCTAGTCTCTCCTCCCAAATCCCAGACAGCTTGTTATGAAGTCCAGCTCATTTGGTTCATCAAGTTACACAGCTAATTGCCTTCTCCTTTAGTATTTCTCATCCCTGGCCAGGGTATCCCTGGGCTTCTTGCCACCCCCACAGGTCACCTCCCCCCTCTGCCTTCATCCCAGACCTTCTCTACCAGCTCCACAGCGTATGGATGTGGGGATGTCCTGACCAGCTGCTTCTTTAGCAAAGGTTTTCACCCTCCTCCAGGGCTGAAAATCACCTCAGGGGCTACTTCTGTGTCTCTGGGTCCCTTGGCTCTGCCACCCCCCTATCCCTGCATCCACTCCAGTCATTCCACAGGACCCTTTGCAAGATACTCCCAATCCATGAGGATCCCAGTGGTTCCTGAGCCTGGATTTAGTCTGGTTGGGTCTCACCTGATGCCAGGGAGCAAAAGGGTGAACCATGAAATACCTGGGGTGACCAAAAACACCCAAAAGGACACTGCTCTGTATTGGTGGCGTCCCCTGGACTGTCTGGGGGTTTATCCACGAAAAATCAAGAAGAGGGGATTCCTCTGGTTGTGTTTTGGGGGAATTTAAGGATTTTTCAGGAGCCATGAGGCACCGGTGACTTCGGCAGCATCTTGATCATTCCAGGAGCCTGAAACCATCAGTCATGGGGCAGTGGAAGAAGTAGAAATGTAGAAAAGAGCTGGGGAGACCCCTGAGGGGGTGCAGAAAGGTCGAGGTGCTGGTGTTCCCCCCTCTGAGGGGGTGCAAGGGCCGGATCCAGCTCCCCACAGCATCCTCCCTGCCGAGCTGGCCGCCGGCAGCAGGAAACGTTCTCCACATCCGTCCCTGCCCGCCTGGCCCTGGGCTTTTTTTATAACATAACTTGTGGTGAGCCCAGTAGCTGCAGGGAATGTGGGGAGGGATATATTTTTTCTTTTATTTAAAAAAAAAAAAAAGAAGAAAAAAAAGGCAAAAAGAAAAAAAAAAATCCATAGATGCTGAATTAAAATCTCAGCGCTGGGTTTGGAGAGAGAGATGCACGAAGCTGCTCCCCCTGTACAAACACAGCAGCCTCATGGTGGCTTAAATTTAGGCTGGTTTTTTCCCCTCTGGGACCAGTTCAGAAAACCCCATTTAAGACGTGCAAACTTATTTCTTTAATTATTTGGTTGTGTTCTTTTTGAAAAGTAAACGCCAGGTCGGGTTTGTTACTTTGCTTTGGTGCCCGAAGCAGGAGGAGCTTTAATCACTTTAATTACACTCAGGAATATTTTTAAAGAACAATTGGAAGAAGAAGAAGGCCAGAGAAACCGTGTGAGGCTGCTGAGGGTGATGTTGGTTTTATTCTTTATGGAGAGTAAAAGCTCTTTAAAACAAAAAAAAATCACCATCTTTTTCCTTTCCCACGTGCACTAAATCTCTGCAGAAAGGAGGTAGAGCCTGAGGGAAGAGGGGACACTGCGATGGCCCCTGGTGACCCCTGGGTTGTCCCTTTCCTTTCTTTGTCCCCCGAGCACCTGCTGCTAGAAAAACTTTGCAAAAAGTCCCAGTTTCTGCTGGTGACCCCCAGAGCTTTGGTTTTGGGTGGGTTTTCCCCCCTTTTGGGGAGTGCAAAGGGCCGCAGCCCCTAAAGCCCAGCGGGAGGGGCAGCTTTGCTGTGTGCCCAACGTGGACAAACGTTTTTGGTTGAAATGGATGTAATTAATGATCAAGAAAGAGGGTGGGGAGGTGGGTGGGGTGACAGTGAAATGAAGTCGAGGGGGTTGTGTAAAAATTGTGTGTGTGGGGGGGTTCGCATCAAGATTAAAACCCTCGGGAGAGGAGAGATGGGGCTTTGCAGCAGCAGCCAAGAGCTTGGGGGGATTGAGGGTTCCCCAGATTGGGGACAAATGGTGTTGGTGGGACTCTGGTCAACCCATGGGGGTGGCTGGTGGCACAGTGAGGGTCCACCTGACCTTTTTGCTCCACAGTGGAGCAGGACCGGGACATCTTCTCCCCGAAGCCGTACTGGAAGGAGTTCAGGTTCGACCTGACCCAGGTGCCCACGGGTGAGTCGGTGACGGCCGCCGAGTTCCGCATCTACAAGGCACGAGGTGTCACCCGTCACCCCAACAGCAGCCTCCACCTCAGCATCTACGAGATTGCTGCTGAGCACTCCAACAGGTGACTGGGCCAGGGGTGGGGGTGGGGGAGATGGACGTGGGGGTGAAATTGGGGGTGGGAATAGGGGTGAAGTTGGGGGTGGGAATGGGGATGAAGTTGGGGATGGGAAAGATCAAGGGAAAGGGAAAGAAGACTAAATTGGGGGTGGGAATAGGGGTGAAGTTGGGGAGGGGAAAGAAGATCAAGAGAAAGGGAAAGAAGAAGAAATTGGGGGTGAAGATGTTGGGGAGGGGAATGGAAATGGGAATGAAGATGAAATTGGGGGTGCGAATGAAAGTGGCGGGGATGGGAACAATGATGGTGGAGATGGGGATGAAATTGGGGATGGGAAAGAAGATGATGAGGGATGGGGATGGGAAAGCAGATGAAATTAGGGATGGGCATGAAGATATTGGGGATGGGGAAGGAGACAGGGATGGGGATGGGAAAAGAGACAGGGATGGGGATGAGGATGGGGAAGGAGACAGTGATGGGGAAGGAACCAGGGATGGGGATGAAGGTAGGGATGGGGAAAGAGACAGGGATGGGGAAGGAGACAGGGATGGGGATGACAATGGGGAAGGAGACAGGAATGGGGAAGGAGACAGGGATGGGGAAGGAGACAGGAATGGGGAAGGAACCAGGGATGGGGAAGGAGACAGGGATGGGGAAGGAGACAGGAATGGGGAAGGAACCAGGGATGGGGAAGAAGGTGGGGATGGGGAAAGAGACAGGGATGGGGATGAGGATGGGGAAAGAGACAGGGATGGGGATGAGGATGGGGGCCCCCCCCAGGCCCCAGCACTTTCCCTTCCCACCAAGCTGAGGGCAGTGGCTGTTCCCACCCTTTCCCAGCTCCCTGGCTTCTCCGCTGGGCTCGGGCAGCTGCTTTTCCCAGGGACCCAGCACCGTGTGTGGCACAACCGGAGCCTCCGGGACCCGCCGGCCTGACCCTGCTGTGCCGGGGCTTGTACGGACACGGGCACCGAGGAGTCATTCCCATCCAGTCTCACTGGTGCCCTTTGGGTGCTATTAGTCACCCGCTGGGTTTGTTGTGTTGGTTTTTTTCCTCCGTTTCCACAGGGAGTCTGACCTGTTCCTGCTGGATGTCCAGGACCTGCGTGCTGGGATGGAGGGCTGGCTGGTGTTTGATGTCACAGCCGCCAGCAACCACTGGTTGGTGGATCAGAAATACAACCTGGGGCTGCGACTCTACGTGGAGACAGAGGATGGTAAGTTTGCCCAGCCCACCTGCAGCATTTGGGGCCAAATCCTGGGAATTTAGGCCCTCTCATCACACCTCTGTGTGCCATGGTGGGCAGCAGGGAGTGGGGGGGGTTTGTGTCTTCACAATTTGAATTTTCCAGCAGTGGTGGTTGGGTTTGCCCTGATGGCAAAGCCTCCCAAAGGCTTTCATGCTAATAGGGCTCCTGGTGTGGGCTGTAATAACCTCATTAGCATTTAATGAACTCCTTACCTGGAGGGATCTTTGGGTATGAGCTGGAGTATTAACTCTCATCTCACCAAGGGGTCAAAGCTGCTCCCAAGGTGCCATTTGCAGGCAGGGAGAGACACAAACTGCATCTCTGCTCCTCTGTGGGGGGTGAAAACCCAGCCTTTAATGCCCCATCCACCCTCTTCCTGAGCTTTCCTCTCCGAGGATGAAGGGGAAACTTGGTCACTGCTTGGTTTGAAGCCTGGAATTGCTCTGTGTGACCATGGTGTGGTGGTGGCCATGCAGGATGAGGCTGGATCACCTCTGTGAGCTGCCTGACATCCACCCAACCCGGGGGGGGGAGCAACAGCAGGATGGGATCCCCTGGGGTGGGTCCAGCCCTCAAGATGCTGAAACTACAGCTCTTCCCTGCACATTTCCTCTGTATTTTTAGTTCCTTGCTTTAACCAAATGAGGTTCATTCTGGTTTCTGGTCCCACCCCTGCAGGGCACAGTGTTGACCCAGGCTCAGCGGGGCTGTTGGGGCGCAGGGGACCCCGTTCCAAGCAGCCCTTCATGGTGACATTTTTCCGGGCCAGCCCCAGCCCCCTGCGTGTCCCACGGGCAGCCAGAGCCCCCAGGAGGCGGCAGCCCAAGAAAACCAACGACCTCCCACACCCAAACAAGCTGCCAGGAATTTTTGGTAAGAGCTTTTGCCAGTCCCTGTGGAAAAACACGGGACTTGCCACAACCGAGGGACATTTAGTTAGTAAATTATCTTGTAAGAAATCTCATTTTTTTTGCCCAGAAATGCACCCCAGGGGTGCAGAGCTGAGAGTTCTGGGTTGTTCAGGATGAGGGTTGTTTGCAGCTCAGGGGGTGCAGGGGAGTCTGGGGCAGGTACCCTAGAGGTGAGGGTGATTTGTGGGCTTGGGGGGGATTCCTGAATATTGGACATTTTGCATCCCTGGCCTTGGTTTTGAAGGATGTCGTGGCCCCTGGAGGCTGTCACGGCCCTGGGAAGCTGCTCAGGAGGAAGTCTCAGCTCTGCCAAACTTACTTGCCTTGGGAACCCCTTGAAGCCAACTCCACCATGAGCAGAGCTGGGTTTTAGCCCTTCCCAGCCTGATTTCCCCTCATCCCCATGTTGGAGCAACACATTTCAGGCTGGTCTGAAGCATCTTTTCCCTTTGTGCAACCATGGAAGCTCCTTTTCTTTTGTTCTGGGCTTAACCAACCATGTTGTGAAGGTGACAGAGCCCTGGGACAGGCTGCCCAGAGAGGTTGTGGAGTCTCCTTCTCTGGAGACTTTCAAGACCCATCTGGACACGTGTGACCTGCCCCAGGTGTTCCTGCTGCAGAGAGGTTGGACTTGATGATCTCCAGAGGTCCCTTCTAACCCCTGTGACTGATTTTATGATCCTATGATTATTATGGGCTGTTGGATCCCACCCTGGAGGGGGGGATGGTGCAGTTAGGGTGGGGGTCAGGGTGCTGGTGCCCCAGGGGTGACACTGCTTTGTCCCCTTCTCCCACAGATGATGTCCACGCCAGGGATGGGCGACAGGTCTGCCGGCGCCACGAGCTCTACGTCAGCTTCCAGGACCTGGGTTGGCTGGTACTGGGCTGTGGGGAGAAGCCAAAATAACAATAATCCCACCCAAACCATCACTGTCTGTCCCCCCCCCCCAGGGGTCTCCTTCCCAGCCAGGCTTCTTCTGCCCACAGAGGGAGCTGTGAGCAGTGCAGGGGAGCTGGGAGGGGAAATGTCAACTGCTCCAACCCCAAAACCCACCAAGTGACCCTGAGCAACTCCTGGCTTAGTCCAGAAAAAAATTATTACTTTTTAAATTATTATTGTCAAAATAAAGCCTTGCTCCTGGCACAGCTGGCCAGGGAGGAGATGGCTGGGTTGTTTTTTTGCAGGTGGGGAATGGATGAAGAGGCCCAGAGAGGGTGAGGCTCATGGAGTAACTGGTGTAAATCCTGTACTTTTTTTTTCTTTTCTTTCCTTTTTTCCAGGACTGGGTGATTGCCCCACAGGGTTACTCAGCCTACTACTGTGAGGGGGAGTGTGCCTTCCCCCTGGACTCCTGCATGAATGCCACCAACCATGCCATCCTGCAGTCTCTGGTCAGTGCCACCCCTGGGGGAGTTGGGGAGGGACCCATCACAGCCCAGCAGATCCCCACGGGGAGCTGGATTCGGGGCTGGATTTGGGAGTGTTGAGGTTGGAAGGGTGTAGAGTTTAGCTCCCAAGTCGGCACCAGCGAGTTGGGTGCAGCTCTGGAGGTCGCTCCACCCCGTATCAGCTGGTGGGGAAGGACATCATGGTCCCTTCAACCTCCTCACCCTCCCAGTGCTCCAGGATTTCAGCCCAGGTCCCTCCAAGCTCCGCGCCCAAGCGCCGGGCTCAGCACATTCGAAGCAGGAAAGCTTTAATGCCCCGTTTGTTGGGGTTTGGTTTGGTGTGTTGTTGTTGTTGGGTTTGGGCTTTTTTTTTTTTTTTTCTCCTCCCCCCCCCGCCTCCCAAACCCACCTCACATCTCAACCAGTGCTTTAATTTCTGGAATTTCCTGCCCTGTGAGTGTTTGATTTCCCAATGGCAGAGTCACACCGGCTCCGGTGCGCGCGGTTAATTACAGGGAGCACGGAGTCCTTGGCTGAGCCTTTGAAGGTGTTGCCTGGAGGGGTTTAATTTTTGCATGGACAAAGCTGCCAGAGGCCCCATCCAGGGCTGGGCACAATCCTTGGCCCCTTCCCATCCCCATCATCTACACCCACCCCTCACCCCTAAACCCAACGCTCTTCCCGAAACGGAGCCGCTTGGGCAGGATGTGAATCACCTGGCGCCTGGATCCGGCTCTTCTGGGAAGTCTTCTGGGAAAGGCAGTTTGGGGGGGGGAAGCAGGGGTGGGGGAGGCTGTGCCAGCCCAGCCCGTGCGGCAAATAACAGGGTTTGACAGCAAAAAAACACCGGAATTCCGAGCGAGGAGAACTGGGCTCCCTCTGCAGGGAATGAATCGCACATGTTGGGCAGGGCGGCGTGTCCCGCAGCCTGGGAACAGCCCAGTTTGGGCTGCTGAGTTACTGGGATAACGTGTGTCCAGAGCAAGGGGTGAAGGAGCTGAAGGAGAGTGGTGTTCAGGAAGCTGGTGTGTGCTTAAGGTTTTGGTGCAAGATGGTAAATTGGGGCCTGTGCTGAGCCCTAAAGGAGAAGTTCTCTTTGCACCAGCATCCTCCAACCCCTGCAGGAGGGAGCCTCCCACTGCCCTGATTTTTTATATCTATATTTTTAGCCATTTGCCTATTTACAGTGAGGAAAGGGCCCAGAAATCCCAAATTACTCAAGGGCCTCCTGGCCTATGCACAGCCACAAGCCCCACTCCAACATAAACTGCAGCAAAGACTGCCCAGAGCTTAGAACAAATATTTTTGCAAAAAGCTGGAAATAATCTCCCCATTCACCCAGGCCTAGTAAGAGCTGGTTTGATGGTTGTTTTTTTTTCCCTTCTGCCTGGAGCTGCTTTTGAGGGGCACTCACGGGCTCCATCCATTCCCCAGGTCCACCTGATGAAGCCTGAGGCTGTACCCAAGGCCTGCTGTGCCCCCACCAAGCTCAGTGCCACCTCTGTCCTCTACTATGACAGCAACAACAACGTCATCCTCAAGAAGCACCGCAACATGGTGGTGAAATCCTGTGGCTGCCACTGATGCCTGGGTCCCAGCTCCAGCCCAGCCCATCCCAGCTCCATCCCAACTCCATCCCATCCCAGCTGGAGCAACCGTGACACTGGTTTTCTGCTCCACGTGTGGAAAAACAAAAGGAGCTTCATGGGCTGCCTTGTAGCAAAAGCTGTTAAAAATAATGATCCCAATAAGAAAAAGAAATCCCTCCCACCTTTTCCTAGAAAGTGGATGTAAATAATGCAAAATTTTTATTCCCTTACCACACTTACTGAGACACATACATTATACACACACACACACACATATATATATATTGGAAAGAGGATTTGTGGCTGTTTATGTGTCTGTTTTGCTCATGGCTGTTGTGTTTGCCCCTGGAGCTGCTGCCATCTGCTGAGGAGGCAGTTTGGGCTGAAGGGTCATCAGAAGTGAGGCAGCTGCTTTGGGATAGAGCTGTTTCTGGCCATCTAACCCACCTCTACCAAGTGCTTTTAATTCCCTTAATGAAAACCCCATCAGCCAATTAACCAGCTGGCTGACTAACCCCCTCCTGTTTACTTAAAAGTTCACAAAACTCAGCCAGTTGGGGGAAAAAAAAAATATATATATATATATATCCATATTGAGCTATGACACTTACAAAATAAACACCTAGTTTGGAAATAAAGACACAGTTTCTCTTGCTGTTTGTTTTTGAATAAATGTCAGGGCACAGCAGTGCTCTGTTTGGGATTTCGCAATGCAAAAAAATACTCAGGATTGACTAAAATTGGACCTTTTTGCTTGAAAATGAGCTCCCCAAAGGGCTGTGAGGTGAGATTTAGGTCAGGCTGTGTCTCCTCAGCCTGGAGAGGGGCTGTGCTCATGGGTTGATGCTTCTAATGGGCTCACAGCTGGGCTGTGACCACAGCAGCTTCCCTATTTGCACAATTAAGTTATTTAGCTGTGATGATTTTAAAAGGAAAAGGCCCCTTTCTCAGCTCAGGTACCTGAGGAATCTTGTGTCACTGAACAAATCACAAACCTGGCTTCAGCCCAATGCAAAGGGAAAAAAAAAAAGCAACCCAAGAAACCCACCAAAATAAGACAGATCTGCTCCCTGCCACTGCCCACTGCCCAGCTTCCTGACAAAGTCTTGCTTCTTTGGAAAGATTTTATCTGCTGACCAATCTGATGTAGATTCTGCAGGTGGTGCTGACTATTTCTGCAAGGTCTGTCCTCAAAAAAAATTGAGATTTTAAACAACTAGAAGGGAGTGAAGGGGGAAAAGCATCAGGTTGGTTTGTCTGTTTGTCTGGTATCACGTCTGAGAGCCCGTACCTCACCCTGTCCCAGTGACAGGGTGATGCACAACCCCCAAACCATGTGGAAAACCAGCAAGTGGATAAAGCCAACCCAGTATTTATTATGGAAAAGCAAAACCTCTGTCCTGTGAGCAGCTGGGCTGGCAAAACTGAAAATCCCCAATTGCACAAGCTCTTAAAACAACATCCCCTGCCCCAGCTGGCACACCCACCCCTCCCCAGCAGCCCCAGCCCTCCTGCCGCTGCCTGCATGAGCTCAACAACCCCCATCCCTTCCACCCCAGTACACGTTCCCAGAACTACCCAGTGCCATAATTTAATAGGAAACCCCCAAGCAGTCATTTGCCACCGTGGTTACCTTCCTGGTGCTTGGCCAGAGCTGCCTGCTGATGGGCTGTAACTGCCCACAGCCATCCTGCTCTGCAGCCCAGGGGGTGGAAATTAAACCCCTCCCTCCAGCCTCATTACTCTTACTTTTTCTTCCTTTATCACCCAAAGGGTTTCTTCATGTCCCGGTGCTTCTTGTCCTGACCTTGTTCCCAGTAGAGTCCCAGTAAAAGCCTTCCCTCTGGGAAGGAGACCAGGCTGGCTTCCCAGCCAGCCACCAACCAGGGACCCTGCCTCCCCCTGCTGATGGGAAGGGACACTGCAGAGCTGGGGACAGGCCAAAAACACTTCCACGAGCTCCTGCTGCTGGAAAAGCCCGAGATCCAATCCTGCTCTTCTGGCCCAGCACGGGCAGCTTCCCCCGGAGCCAGGATATAGGCACCAGATTTGAGAATATGAGGGCGAATGCCAAAAAACCCAAGAATCATCTTTGTTCAAAGACCATCCCCAGACGGTGAGAATTCAGCAGCCAGGGGTAGGTCCTCAGTATTTTTTTAAATTAGTTTTAATTTTTCCCTAAAATAAAGTCTTTGCAGAACACAGCGACAGAACCGGCTGAGAAGCCATTTCCCCTGGGGTGGGTCAGACCCCCCATGCTCTGCACAGCCAAGTTCACATCAAGCTTTGCAGGGGAATTTCAGCAGAAGCCACATGAACTGGGCACTGCCAGGGGTGGGGAAAACTGGGAGGTCCCAGCCCATCCAGCTCCCCAGCCCCTCCTGGCCAGGCTTGTCCCATCCAGCCCTCTCCACCAGCCGAGCTCACGGGCACTCCCCACAGTCTGAGATAATGACCTTCTGCTTCGGTTTCCCATCCTTGGTGCCCTGAGCCTTTGAGAAAAGAGCAGCAGGAATTAAAGGCACTAAGTCCAAGGGCAGGAAGGAGGTGGGCTCTGCCCCCACCACCCTGCTGAAGGGACCCACCTCGATCTCCCGCACCACGTCCATGCCCTCCGTCACCTCCCCGAACACCACGTGCTTCCCATCCAGCCAGTCTGTCTTATCACAAGTGATGAAGAACTGGGAACCATTGGTGTTTGGGCCAGAGTTTGCCATGGATAACAGCCCTGTTATCAAAAAAATGGTGTTAGGGCTGGGAGGGAGCCGCAAGCTCCAGCACACAAGACACTGCTTCAACCCAAAGCCATCCCCAAGCCCTGCAAACGTTGCCAGTTTCAGGAGAGCCTTTGAACATTAAACTTCATAGAAACTGGTAAAAACTGGGAGAAAAGAACTTGCAAATGTGAGAGGTGCAAAGGGACAGAGACTGCTCATCTATTTTAGCTGCAGCAACAGAAAAGGTGTTTGCACAGAGATAAACCTGCTTGCTTTTTGCTGCTTCTCATAGTCACACTGTAACTTTCCTCCTTTAAAAACTAACAGGAAAGCAGCTTTGAAACTCTCCATTATATGATACTGGCAATTAACAGTGTGTGGATGGAACAAGAATGATACATTTCTCCTCTCTGAATCATAGAATCATAAACTGGTTTGGGTTGGAAGGGACCTTAAAGATCATCCAGTCCCACCCCCTGCATGGACAGGGACACCTCCCACCAGCCCAGGCTGCTCCAAGCCCCATCCAACCTGCCCTTCAACACTGCCAGGGATGGGGCAGCCACAGCTTCCCTGGGCAGCCTGGGCCAGGGTCTCACCACCCTCACAGGGAAGAACTTCCTCCTCATGTCTAATCTAAATCTCCCATGTAATACCAGTGATGCACAATGGTCTGACCACAGCAGATTACAGCACAGCAGAAGCATCTGGACAACACAGAATAATTCAGGGCTGCTATTATTGACACAGCACAGGTCAAAACAGCCCAAGTGTGGCCCTGAGATGATGCTGAAACCACTTTGCAACCCAGCCTCTGCCAGGGGATCTGACCCTACCTGGCCCTGTGTGCTTGAGAATGAAGTTTTCATCATCAAACTTCTTCCCGTAGATGGACTTGCCGCCGGTGCCGTTGTGGTTGGTGAAGTCGCCAGCCTGGCACATGAACTGGGGGATGATGCGGTGGAAGCTGCTCCCTTTGAAGCCAAAACCCTTCTCGTGGGTGCAGAGGCAGCGGAAATTCTCTGGTGGGGGGGGGAGGGAAGGTGCAAAGAGGAGAGAGGTGAGAGCTGTGTCACAGCTGGGAGCCACCATGCTGGGTGGGCTGTCCTCCTCCTCACCTACAGTCATGGGCACCACGTCCGAGCGCAGCAGGATCTGCAGCCGCCCCGCGGGTTTGTTCCCAATCTTGATGTCCATGTAAACCTGAGGATTGGCCCGGGATTTCTTGGCAGGAGGTTCACCCTGGGCAGGCAAAGAAAAAAAAAAGCAAGATGAGTGACATTGCCCTGCTCTGCTCCCAAGAGGGCTGGCCCCACACCCTCAGCCTGCGGGACAGCAGGGATAAGGATGGCTCAGGTTGTTACTCCTACCTCCTGCACCTCTGTTTTGGGGGCCTCTGCTCCTGTCTCCTCTGTGTTCTCCTCCAGAGTCTTCCCTGAAAACTTCTTCAGCCACTCATCATCCGACCAGACTGTGATGGCAAAAAGAAGGGTCAGGACACAGGAACCCAACCCAAGAGGAGTCCAGCGTGACACTGGCAGCAGATCCCACCCGAGAGACAAGGGGTGCAGGGAAATAAGGGACAAAGTCACTCCTTCTTCCTCCCTGACGTGCCACACAAGCAGGACATGCTCATGGCCTGCTCCCTGCCGCTACCCCCACCCAGGGCAAGTGCCCAGAATGGCCTCAGCTCCATCTGCTTTTACAGGTGTGGCCAGATGTGTGGGTGCTGTGTCCTCTATCAGACGGCATGAAGGCAATTAGGTACACAGCCAAGAGTATTTCCAGCCAAGAAATTAGGGGATATGTTTGGTTATTAGGACGCTGCTCCCATCCTTGAGGCTCCCCAGACAGGATACAGAGTGGAGATCTTTGCCTCAGGGTCTGGAAAAGCAGCAAGACTTATCCCCTCCAACTCACCAGGCCTGGATGATCCTTCTTTAATTCGCATTGGTTTGGCCAAGTTCACCCGAATGGTCCTGCCAAAGAGCTCAGACTCGTTCTGCAGAGGCAAGAAAAGCAGAAGAAAACCCACCACAAAACAAAAAATCACCATGACCCCCAAAACCCCTCCAAGTCCAGAGAAAAACAGAGCTTGTTTTCTCTACAAAGCCCACACGGAGTTTCTGGGAAGACAGCAAAGACACGTGTCTCCACAGGGAGGTGGAACCAGGGTCCATACCATGTTGTCAATAGCTGCTGCTGCATCCTGCCAAGGAAAAGTGAAAGAAATTGGTTATTATAACTTCTTCTACCTGTAAAAACAAGCCTCAGCCTATACACGCCCCAGCGTTTTGTTGCAAAAAAAGATGGGAAAAGGGCTGTTTTCCTAAAGCTCATCTACCCCAGGGCTGGAAAAAACACTGGGTCTTGCATGAGCTGTAACCAAACCAGCACTGGGGTTGCCCTCCCACAACCCACCCAGTAAACTCACTGGATGTCCAATGCTTTAAGTATCTGGGAGAAGAGATCTCGTGCCAGAAAGCCAGGGCAGGGTATAAGACAGCAAACACAGCAGCCTGTGCTGCCCACGAAGCCAGGAACCCTCCCTGGCTGCTGCGGGGCCAGCAGGGATGCAGCCTGGGCGGGCAGTGGTCACGCTTCCGCCCAAAAGAAAATGGGAAAAGCGGGAATTTGGAAAAGCAGAACAGCAGCTCCCACTGCTGGAGAGAGGCCTGAGGCCGTGGCAGGTAAAGCCCTGCCTGCTGCCACCAGCTGCGACGCTGCTGTCCCCGCTGGGAAGGGGATCCATCCCAACACCCCAGGGGAGGAAGAGGAGAAGGGCACAACCAGGTGGAACCGCGCTCTACCCCCTTGCTCACCTCCGCCAGCTCAAACTCCACGAAGGCGAATCCCCGGTGCTTTTCTGGGGAGACAGAAAGAAGCGGTCACAGGCAGCAAACCCCCCCACCCCCTCCCCGGTCCCACATCCCAACTCCCATCCAGAGGGGACAAGCTCGCCCTTCCCGCACCCGCCCAGCCCATCCCACGCACCGGTCTCGTAGTCCAGCGGGATCTGGATGTCGGTGATGTCCCCGAAGGGGATGAAGGCGGCGTGAAGCACCTTCTCGTCCACCTCCTCCGCCAGCCCGCCTGCGGGGGGGCACACAGCCATCAGCCCCTGGCAGCCCCCGGCCCTCCCGGGGCACCCAAGACCCCCACTCACCCACGTACAGCACCCGCTTGGTACTCGCCATCTTCGCCGCCCGCCCCGGAACTGCGCGGAGGCTCCGCCCGCCCTTCCGCGGGGCGGTACCGGGAAACGGCCGGGACGGCACCGGGAAACGGCCGGGACGGCACCGGGAAACGGCCGGGACAGCGGGAACGGCGGGGCAGGACCCCGGCTGCACGGAGGAAGGGGCAAAAAGCGCTGGCAGGGTGCTCAGCTCCCCCCCGCAACTGCGTCTTCACGGGGAATCTTGGTGATTTGACAAGGAAAACAGCCCGGAGCCCCCACATCCCCCTTCCTGCTTTCCTGGGATGCTTTCTCCATCAGTCTCTAGGGTATTCCAAGCCCAGAGCCCCCACATCCCCTTCCTCCTTTCCTGGGATGCTTTATCCAGTCTCTAGGGTATTCCAAGCCCAAATGAAGGCTCAGTTCTCCTGGCACAGGCACGTTCAGCTCGAGGTGTCCTCACCAGCTCCAGATGTCCTCACTGGCTCCTTCCTTCAGCAGCAGGAGGGATCCTAGTTTAGGTAAGTCTTGAGTCACACTTTTTATCCCCCAGGGGCATTTATCAACACCCCCCGCCCCCTCCAAAAAAAAACGCAGCCACCTCTAGAGTGCAAAATAGCAGTGGAACCATGAAAGGGAAAAATTTGGCTGAAAAATGTTGAAATATACACAAAACAGAAAAGCTTCTCTCCTGTAGGGGGTGAAAAAGGAGCCAAACCCTCCTGTGCTTCACTTGACAAACACCCCCCAGACCCTTCCATTAGATCTCTTAGATCCATCTCTCATTCAGACACCAACCAAACCCAAGATCATCTGTCTGTGGCATAAATTTAACACAACTGCCTCAAAACAGTAACTGGCCACAATTAAGAGGCAGAATAACTCCATTAAACCACAATTTTAATGTATCAATCATTCAACAACTGCCTGCCAGCTTCATTTTACTAAGCCACATCACATGAACTTAGCAAATCTCAAGAACTAAATAACACACACAGTGAAAGGTTTTTATTCCTTTATTGATAAATGCTTTCCAGACTTTCCAAACTGGATTGTTCAGTTAAAACCAAAACCACAAAATACTTTCAACCTAAAATCCTCAATGTCCCCCCAGCTTAGGAGACACAAAGGGTAGCTCTGTTCTGACCACAAAGGAAAAGCTTGCAAGCCCGATTCTGGTTTTGGAAATCTAGAGCTTCAGAGTTGGCTTTTTAAATAAGATCTTCAAGATTAATTTACAAAATGCAATATAACTATGTGATATGATGCATGGCATTGAGATCTGCAGGACAGTGAAGAATCTTCAAACATCTTGAGCTGATGTCTATGAAGGGGCTATTTGGCTTCTTTGCATCCTAAAGCAAAAGAGGAAGAGCTGTTACCCACACTCCAGGATTTCCAGCATTACAAACCATCAGGATTCCAATAATCTACAGGGATTCCAATAATCTACAGGGATTCCAATAATCTACAGAGAGGCTGTTGTGGAAAAACAGCCATTTCTGATCCCTCTGACAAGAAACTCAGAGTGGAAAAGCCACTAGAACCACTGAGAAATATATGGATGGAAAATGTTCTTTCTTCATTGTTCTTTGCCATTTTGAGCTGCGACCACAACAGCTTCACAAACAAGGGCTGAAGATGTTCATGGCAATTCCAGACAACTCACAAAAAACCAGATCATCAGAAGCCAGAAGAGAAATTAAAAGAATCAAAAACCTTATTCAGAAGTTGAATAAGGGAACAGGATTTGCTTGGACTGACCTATACAATGACATTCCTGACACCAGCACTTTAATATACACCATAGGCAGATGATTGTCAGAATAAGGAATGGCCATTAACAGCCTAATTAGCCTCAAAGTCATTAGAACATGTGCCTCATTTTATTGCCCAGATTAGCAGTTTCACAAGCCCCATCTCAATACATTCCTTCCTTGACATGTGAAGTACTAGGAACACTTCAGGGGTTTGTGCAACATCTTTCTGATGCTCAGTTTAAATAAGATTTCTGAAGCATATTTCCAGAAGCTTCTACAATAAGGAGAGGCTACATAAGAGGGGTTTTGTTTGGTTTGTTTTTTACAGTGGTCTACAAGCAATTCCTGCACACAGAGCCACCTGGGCCTGCTGGCTGCCCTCACTAACCACCCTGCTTCATTTACTCTGATTTTGGAAGCTGTTAAGTGAAGCCAAAGTCTGAAACACTCACCAGTCTTCCTGGTTTAAGAGGTAGCAGCAACCACACCCACCTTCTGGGCAGCTTCTTTCTTGGCTTGGTGAGCCTGCAACACTGCCACAGCCTCCTCCACCTTGGGGAGAAGTTCTCCAGTGAGACCTGCTCTCTTGACCAAAGGCTCCCACCATCCCCCCCACCTGAAGGAACAGGCCAGTTTACCTTGGACCGGAGGGACTCGGGAGACTCCAGCATGTGCAGCAGCTCAGAGTTGTCAATCTCCAGCAGCATTCCTGTGATCTTCCCTGCAAGGCTGGGGTGCATAGCTTGAATCAGAGGGAACAAACGTTCTCCTGGGGGGGGAGAAAAAGGGAGTTCAGACAGCTGAGTTTCAATTAAAAGGTCCTATTTAGAGCCTGAGGGGATTTCCCAAGTCAAGTGCAATCTGTAGAACTGAAGTCTCACTTACCCAGCATCTGCTTCTGCTCCTGGGGAGGGGCAGCAGCCAGCATGGAAGCTGTGAGTGGCTCCTGTCCCTGCACATGTACTGCAGGCTGAGGTGCCTAGGGAAGGGCAGACACAAGGGTTCTGAAATCTGTCTACTAGGTAGAGTATCTACTAGGCTGTTTGCTTCCCATTTAGACATAACAATGAGATACTCCCTCCTTCCAAAACACAATCTTTATCAACAGCAGACAGATAAGGTGCCCTTGGATCACAAACATGCTTCCTCCAAGTCCTGAACTCAAAACCCCCTAATGTCACACATGGGCACAGTAAATATCTTACAAAAACTGGATCAAACACTGTGAGACAAATATCTCAATTAAGAGCAATATCCATGCTTTTTTTCACAATGCAGAGGGTTGTGGGAGAAGCAAACTGAGTGTTCAATGATACCATAGTGAGGGTGAGAGGTGAGAAAATGAATGGGTGCAAAACAGGAAAGCAAAGAACCAAGAAAAATACCCTCACAGCAAGCCTGGGTAAACAAAAGGGCTTGCAAGTACAAGACAGATAAACCAATTAAGGCTGCCCCTGGCAAAGGTACAATTCTGAATTCCAGCTTCTGATGCCTGCCTGGGTTATAAAAGTAGCTTCAAGTTTCTGTAAAAATACTTTGGTTGCACGTAAAAACCTGTTGGGGTGCAGGAACTGCAGGGAGTCCCCTGCAGAGCCCCAGCCCTCCTGTTACCTGCAGGGGCTGCACAGCAGGGTGGGGGCTGCGGACACTGGAGGCGTATTTGTAGGGAGGAACCGCTCGGGGCGCGGGGGCGGCCACGGGCGGGCGTGGAGCCAAAGCCTGCGCTGCAGAACCAACACCTGCAAGAGAGGAGGGGAAGGGAATCAAACCCCTGCAGCAACAGCCAAGCTGGGATGTCTGATGGTAACTGCTGGATTCAGAGCACTGGAACAGGCTGCCCAGGGAGGTTGTGGAGTCTTCTTTGCTGGAGACATTCCAAGCCCGCCTGGACATGTTCCTCTGGGATCTGCTCTAGGTGATCCTGCTCTGGCAGGGGGGTTGGACTAGAAGATCTTTCATAGTCCCTTCCAACCCCTAGGATTCTGTGATTCCGTGAATTCAGGCCATGCACAGTCTGATACTTCAGAGACTGGTGTCTCCAAAACCCAAGTGGCTACCTGAGAAAGGAGCTATTCTACTGAAAACTAAAGCATGGACTCTGGATCTTGCATTTAAGGTATCTTCTAGATGCTCACTGGAATAAAATTAATTTACATGCTCTACTCTGAACACAATATCCATAATCCCCCATCCCTGAAGTGTTGAAGGGCAGGCTGGATGGGGCTCTGAGCAACCTGATCTGGTGGGGTGTCCCTGCCCATGCAGGGGGTTGGATCTAGATGATCTTGAAGGTCTCTTCCAACCCAAACCATTCCATGAATCTGTGATAAGTAGAGAGCCTTTTTTTTTTTTTTTAAGTGGTAAATGTTGCAGAGATGAATCCCAAACCAGTGCAAAACAACTCATCTAGATTTCCACTGCTGTGCTGATGCACCAACCACCCCAGACCTGCACTGCACAGCAAGGAAACAAGGAAAAGATTCAGGTGCTGCCTCTGCCCCTTGCTCCAGGTGACCTTTGGCTACCCACATCCAACAAGCAGATTTTTGGAAGCAGAATTCAAATCTCAGTATCATCTTCCTCCCTCCCAGCCAAGGGGAAGAGCCTGGGATGCAGACACCTTACCCACTCGCTGGGCAGCAGCAGGGAGGCCACGAGAGGCCGGGGCACTGCTGGCGGGGGCCAGGTGGCGCAGCGCCGGGCGCGGCCCTGACTGGCGCATGGCATTTGGCATTCCCTGGAATCCTAAGGGAAGAAACGAGGGGAAATCCTCAGAACTGCCTGGCAAGGCAGGACAGTCAGCTACAGGAAGCAGGTTGGGGTTGTGCACAGAAAGGAAAGCGTGCACTGGCCATGGAGGTAACCTGAGGGCTGGAGTAGCTCTCCTATGAAGGCAGAGTTGGGGTGTTCAGCCTGGAGAAGTGAAGGTTCCAGGGAGGCCTTAGAGCACCTTCCAGTGCCTGAAGGGGCTCCAGGAAAGCTGGGGAGGGACTTGGGACAAGGGTAGGGAGGGAGAGGACAAGGGGAAGGGTTTAAAACTAGAAGAGGGGAGATTAAGGTTGGACATGAGAAGGAAATTCTGGAGTGTGAGGGTGGTGAGAGCCTGGCCCAGGTTGCCCAGGGAAGCTGTGGCTGCCCCATCCCTGGCAGTGTTGAAGGGCAGGTTGGATGAGGGTTGGAGCAGCCTGGTCTGGTGGGAGATGTCCCTGCCCATATAGGGGGGGCTGGATCTAGATGGTCTTTTAAGGTCCTTTCCAACACAAACCATTCCATGTGTCTATGAAAGTACAGCCAAGAGGGGCATACAACCAAAATCTTGACTCTACCATGCTTACCTTGAGGTCTTCCCCCTTGCTGCCAGCGCGGGTTGGGTCTCATCTGTGCCATTTGGTTTGGTGCATAGTAAGTGGGTCTGCTCTGAGCCTGAAGAAAGAACAGACAAGCTCAGAGGCAACTTCTAAGTGAATAACAATCACTGTTTACATGTTTAGGCAGTTGTTGCCAGGACTCAACACTCAATTGACATTAAGAGAACAGGCAGCTGGGAAGTCACACAATTAACCCCACTGCCTCCCCCCCCCTCACGAGGAGTTATTTGCTTACAGGCATAAGAATGGCTCAAGGACATTACTGCAGCTGAACTATCAAAGCTCCAGGCCAGGTTAAAAAAAAAAACACCACACTATCTCAGCTCACCTGGGGCACAGCAGGCATGAAATACCCCCCAGCAGCAGGCTGGAACTGATTAATGATGGTGTTGGCTGGCAGAGCTCTCATCCCAGCGATGCGCTGCATGTACTGGTTGGTGAGGTGGGCTTTTCTCTCCTCCTTCCTCTGGGCCAGGGCCACGTACAAGGGCTTGGAGCCCACGATCCGCCCATTCATCTCTGTCACTGCTTTCGTAGCTTCCTCTGGAGAGGAAAAGCAGACAAAGCCAAACCCTTTGCTCCGGCCATCTTCCAGCATCACCTGCAGTAAAGATCAGTTGCTAGTGCAGTGCCATGACAGGAAATTAGCCTAAGAATCTGTATTTATTTCAATGTCACACTTCAGGCAGGGAGGACATGACTGTTGCAGAGGTGTAGAGACGGGTGCTCAATGGGTGGAGTCACCTGTCTGGATTTACTCTGCTTTTTTCTATGCACCACGTATCCCCAGGCCCACACAGCACAGTCAGGAATGGGTAAGTTTTGGTGCAGCCTCTAAATGCATGTAGGGAGATGTCATTTTGTTGGGAGTCACCTCAAGCAAGCCTGTTTGCCACCTCCCACCTCCTCTTTTCATGAGGGAAGAAAGCAAGTTTTCAGTAAAATCCCACCAAGACCCAAAGAAATCTGTATTTACTAGTCCAGATGTTCTCAGGACCACAATGACCAGGGGATACAAGAACTGCCCTTCAATCCCATGTTGGTAACAGTTCCTTCTTCAGGCTTTAAAATCCAAACACCCCCAAACCCCACAATACCTTGGCACTTGTTATTGACCCAAAAGGTGAGAACTCCTTCCTCAGTTTTTCATCATCTATAGTGTCATCTAGGTTTTTAATGTACAGGTTAACACCCTAAAAAGGACAGAACAATAAGACATTCAGAACACTAAAGAAAATCTCGAGCACTTCAACTGTGAGCATCCACCTGCCAGAGCTGTAATTTGCTCTTAATTAAGCATAATGTTCCTTTCATACAACCCAAAGCTAAAGGCAATAAATGTTGCAAAGGTGTAGAGACCAGTCCCACTGTGGTGCAAGGAAGCTTGTCTGGACTCCCTCTGCTTTCCATCACTGCTCCCCAATACAGCTTAAGGATTGGGTAAGATTCAGAGGCCATCTCTAACATGACCCAGTTTTGCCATTAATTACCAAGACAACAGCATAGATTATATGCTGTCTCTCTCCAACCCTCTAGGTATTCCCACTGAAAAAATAAAGGAGCTGGAATTACTATTTTCTGATGTCCTCAAAACCATTTGGTTGCCAAGACTATGCCCTGATGCCCCCTCTGCCCTCAAATACCACAGATTTGCCTTTACATTTTAACTCCCAGAACACATCAAGGGACAACAACTGATGACTTTGTCAATACCTGTCAAGCTGCCCAACAGACTGAAAATGGTGTTTAAATACAGAAAAAAACCACAGACTATTCACCTGGTATCGGCTGAGCCTCTCTTGTTTCAGCTGCTCAAACTTCCTTTTCAGCTCAGCCTGGCGCTCCACCTTCTTCTGTGCTCGGCCAACAAACACCATCTTCCCATTGATATCCTTCCCATTCATTTCTTCTACTGCCTGGACAGAGGGTTCAAGAGGAAACTGTCAACTGCTGGAACACGACAGCACCTGATCCTGTTCAGAACAGGACTGGCCAAAGCTCACCCTGCCTGTGAGCCAAGGTGACCCTTGCACTGCTTCTGTGTAACAGGCTAATTGAGGAGAAATTGAAGTTCTCAGACCACACTGACCCCACCACTCTAAATGCTGGACTAACAGGAACTTGTGAATTTATCCCCACCCCTTCTTGCAATTACACTGAGTTTTCACAAGCTTTCTACTTAAAGAAGGCCATAGAATCATAGAATGTTGAAGGTTGGAAGGGACCTTAAAAGTTCATCACATTCCAACCTCCCTGCCATGAGCAGGGACACCTCCCATCAGCCCAGGCTGCACAAGCCTCATCCAACCTGGCCTTGAACACCTCCAGGGATGGGGCTTCCACAACATCCCTGGGCAACCTATTCCAGCACCTCAGTACCCTCATGGTGAAGAATTTCCTCCAGATGTCTAACCTGGATCTCCCTCCTTTCAGTCTAAAACCATCACCCCTTGTCCTACCACCACTAAGCAATGTTCTCACTCTACACATCTTTCTCCTCCTGAAGCCCTGCAATATAGAGCAACTCTTCAGCAATTAACATTCTTGATTACACCATTGCACTTTGTGTGGATCTCGTAGTCCAGAGAAATGCCAGGTTACCCTTGAATGTCAAGCTAGGAACATACAAAAGATTTCTAAGTCCCCACATCTAGAAAAAGTTACACCTGAGGCAGAATTTCTCATAATTAGTAAAAGGCTCCTACAATAAACCAAGTAAGTTTTCTCCTCTGGAGATACCCAAGCAACATAAAAAATGGTCTTACCTTGTTAGCATCTTCATGCTTTTCAAAGCTTACGAAGCCAAAGCCTTTGGATTTCCCAGTGGGGTCTGTCATCACTTTCACACTCAGAGTTTTACCTGTTACCAAAGGACAGGGTTAGTAAAATATCATTGAACTAGTGTGAATCTATTGAACTCCCTATAACAGACTCAGCCTTCTCTCATCTGGTCAGACCCTGGTCCAACATTTGGCACAGCTGCTTCCCACACCTCAACTCTGTGCCCCTCAGCCCCACAGTGATCCACACAGAGCTATACAGATGATACCAGCACTATGAAACTACCACAGGTCATGACATTTACTCATTAAAAGTATTTATTTACCATATTTGCTGAAGAGCTCCTTTAGCCTTTCATCATCCATGTCATCCCCAAAGTTTTTAATATAAACATTGGTGAATTCCTTTGCCTTGGCTCCCAGCTCAGCCTCCCGCTCCTTACGAGACTTGAATCTCCCAACAAACCTGTCAGAAAAAACATCCCAATAAGCAGCTTGTCCTCCAGAATGGAAAAAAAAACAACGTGTGATCTGCTGTGAGGCAAAAAATGAGTGTGTAGTAGGAGCTGGGAATGGGGACAAGAAAGGGTGACAGGAGAAGGACAAACAGGCCACAGACCAACCACAAAAATCACCTGTTCTATGGCAGAGAATCGGACAAGGATGCCCCAGGAGAGAGAACTGGCCACAGAAACCCACCCCAGCCCACTAGAAGAGAGGTGACAAATCAAGGCTTGGTTAGGGAACCCCACCAGCCCTGTAATGGAGGAGGAGCAGGCCATGGCTTGGGCAGGGTCACTCACCAGCCCTGGAGTGGAGAGGTAGCAGGCCAAGGCTTGGGCCAGGAGAACCAGTGCCTTGTGTGTCCCTGTTAATACCCAGCTGCATCACGGTTCATGCGCTCGCTGCTGCTGCTGGCTGTGACACTCACACTTTGCGGTCGTTGAGCAGCATGCCGTTCATCTTCTCGATGGCCCTATCAGCTGCCTCCTGGGTCTCAAAGTGCACAAAAGCGTAGCCCTTAGAGCCATTCTCATCGCACACCACCTGGACGTGTGGAAGGAGGACAACAGGTCAGCTCTCTCAACATCTGCTCCCCTGTCGTGCTCAGAGACAAGGTCAGCACGTAAAAACAGGGTCCTGCCAAGGCCAACACTAGGAAGATCACAGAATCATGGAATGGTTTCGGTTGGAAGGGACCTTCAAGATCATCTAGATCCTACCCCCTGCATGGGCAGGGACACCTCCCACCAGCCCAGGTTGCTCCAAGCCCCATCCAACCTGCCCTTCAACACTGCCAGGGATGGGGCAGCCACAGCTTCCCTGGGCAACGTGGGCCAGTGTCTCACCACCCTCACACTACACAATTTCCTCCCCATGTCCAACCTCCATCTACCCTCTTCCAACTTAAAACAATCACCCCTTAACCTCTAACTCCCTGCTCTTGGCCCAAGTCCCTCCCCAGCTTTCCTGGAGCCCCTTCAGGCACTGGAAGCTGCTCTAAGGTCTCCCTGGAGCCCCATCTTCTCAAGGCTGAACAACCCCAACTCTCCCAGCCTGTCTTCAGAGCAGATCTGCTCCAGCCCTGGGATCATCTTCATGGCCCTTCTCTAGACCCTCTCCAACAGCTCCATGTCTTCCCTGTGCTGAGGGCTCCAGAGCTGGACACAGTACTCCAGGTGGGGTCTCACAAAAGCAGAGGGGGAAAGATGTAATCTTTCAGATTTTCACACTTCATGACCAAATCTGATGTAACTTCAGCAATCCCTGACCCTTTGGCGATCTCTGCCTCCACTCCTCACTTGGAAGTCCCTTTCCCTTCCTACAGCGGACATGTCTGATCATGTCACCACTGTAACAGAACTGGACAAAGCAACCACATCTCACCTTGCAGGACAAAATATTCCCAAACGCTGAGAATGTGTCATAAAGTGCCTTGTTATCAATGGATTTGTCCAGGTTCTTAATGAAGACATTCCCAACCCCTGACTTCCTCAAGGAGGGGTCCCTCTGAGACCACATGATGCGAATGGGTTTTCCTTTGATCACATCAAAATTCATGGTATCTAGAGCACGCTCAGCTGCAAGAGAACAGATTCCCATGGGTTGGTAAAGCATAAAGGTTTCCATCTCGTGGGTGATCATTTTCTCTGCACTCAGCTCAAGGAGACATTTGGGGCAATTATCACAGGGAACCAATTTCAGCGACTTTTTAATTTCCTGTTTCAAGGGAGGTCTTTGCAGCACGGTCACTGGATGTGTATATTTAATAGCCTATTATAAATGCACAGTATGGTGATGTTTTAACCACCACAGCAAAATGAATGTCAAAATATCAGGGGTTTATTAGTTAGAATTGTAATGATTGTAAAGGTAAATTGCTCCACCCAAAGAAGGAAAATACAAGGAGAAAAAAAGGGAAGTAACAAAGGTGACAGTCTGGTTTGTTGGCTTTCCTGAAGCTCACATCTACCCATACTCATTTCTATTAAGAGAAGATCATCTCCCTGTCAGGTCAGGGAAAACATGCCCAAACACATGGCTGGCTGGGAAGAAGACATGAGTCAGCTTCCATAACCTGGGTGGCCAAAAAATTATTCCCAAGTTGCTCAATCTGAAGATGAGAGCACGAGTGGACAAAATCCTGGAGAAAAAAAAAAATATCTGTATAGCCAATGTGATTAACAGGGAAGTGTTCATCTACATTCTAGAAGCCCAGCACTGTCATTCCAACCTACACTGAAACCCCCCTCCACGATTCTATTTCTGCCACCTACTGCTATATTAAAAGGATCATTACGTACACACATCAGGATCTTGTTCATAAAACTGAGATGCTTGGGACTCTTCTGTGCCAGAAAAACACTCCCAGCATGGAGAGAGCAGAAGAAAAAGACAGCCTGTTAATTCTCAGCATGAAGCAGAGAAAGAGAGGGATAGACAGGCATTGAAACCAAGGAATAGGAATAGGCCAGAACCCAGGTTTTCCACATTTGTTAATCTCAATTCTTCCAGGCCACCTTTATGCCATAATATTTGCTAATTAGATTTCAGGAGCAGCAAATTCAAGGAAAATGCTGATTTGAGCACCTTCTCCTTTCATGTGACTGCTAGTGCAGCCACTCAGCATTTCATAAAACTACAGAATCCTAGAATATCTTGAGTTGGAAGGAACCTCTAAACATCATTAGTCCAACCCTCTACAATAAGCAGGGACACCTCCAACTAGAAATGTCTCTAGGAACTCCAGTGAGACAGTGCCTGCAAAAGTCTCCTGCACCCCCATTCCACTCCACAGAAGTTTCTCAGAATTTTTCACCTGCTTTAAAATGTTTTCTGTTACTGCTTTTTAAATTGAAGTGGTGCTCTTTTCCCCAGTCCTTCACACATAATCCCAGCTGGAAAACAGACCCTGATGCGTTCATTCCTAACTAGCCAGGCTTGCAAAAAAAAACAAAGACAGTAATATAAGGAGGAAAGTTACACTTGTACAACTCCACTAGCTGCTCTGTTTAGTCAAAGGTGTTAAATGCAATGAAGTGCCATGCTAAAATGATTCCTCAGCTGCTGCTCTGAATCCATGCAACTGAGGTTCTTCCTGCAGTCCATTCCTAGTAGGCACTTCAGCAGGCAACTTGGCCCAGCTTGTCAAATTTGGCAGTGTTTATTTATAGCAGGGAGAGGTATGAAGAAGTATGTGTTGGCAAGGACATACATTGGTTGTATCTACCATCTGCAGCAGAGACAGGGCTCCTGCTTAAAGGTGACAGGCAGATGAAGCAGTGGCATGCAAGCAGAGAGGACTGTGAAACACCCTGCAGCAGTTTCCAAGAGACAGACCAGTTACAAACTTACTCCCAGATCTTTCCAGCTTTCTAAGTTTCAGCAGATGACACTGCACTGCTTCTTCACTAGCTTGCAAGTGTTCCACTCTATTATTATACTCTGCTGGAAATTCACTCAGACACTTCTTGTCAGCAGTGGTCTAAGAAAGGCCTAGATGAATACCCTGCTTTCAGGGAGCTCTGCCATTACCACAGGTGGAAATACAATCACATTACACTGGTGCCTAAGAAAACCTGTAAAGGATCAGCATGAGTTATGTGAGTGACTCAGACTAAGCACATCTGATTCATTTCCTTAATCTGAGCAAACACCTTCTCATTTTCTTCTATTTAAGCCACAAAGCTCCAGCCATTTCAGTTTCTGTATCTCTTTCTCTCCCACTGGTTTCTGTCATCCTTCCAGTAGACTCAACTGCAACTCATATATAACATTATATACACTCTTAACCCCTTTCAGCCTTCCTTTTCATTCCTCTTCCTTAGCCTTCTGGATAGGAAAAGCACATGAACACTCCTTGCAAGCTTGCCTTGGGCCTCCAAGTAATTAATTTCCCCTCCAGGCTCCCTGATGCAGAGTTAACACAATGCTGGAATTAGCCACTGTGGTTGAACAGTATAAAGAGATAAACACACACACCAAGACTCACCCATGAGAAACTCTGCACAAGTTAAATTCTGCAAAGATAACTGCTCTGCAAACCCTCTCTCAGGCCACTAAGAAAGAGAGACCTGACAACAGCACACAGTACAAATTTAACCCTTTGTTTTACAAAAGGAGAGGTTGCCTACGGAACAAACTTAAACCCCTTGACTGCTGAATTAGAACAAAAAGCTGCTGGCAATGAGGCATATGTAAGGAACCACTCTCCCCTTTTAGCTTCACACCTTTATAATACCCAGGGCTTTCTTACTTTGCCTTCTCTTCTTTAAGGAAGAGACAAGAAGTTATCATCTCCTACACCTTTCCTCAGGGACACTTGTCCCAGGTCTGTGCTCCTCCTTGGCTTGGGAAATGTTCTGTTTTCTCTGCACTTCCAGAACAGCTTAACTCTACAGCCATATTAAAGTTTCTCTGCTTCATTATCTGAGCTGTCCTGTCATGACTGTTGTCAATGTTATGAAATCCTGGAATGCAATTAAATTGTGTGAGGAACACATGAAAAAGGCAATTCAGCTTTTCTTTCAAAAAGAATAAATATTAACAACCACAGCTGAGCCTGAACTAGCCAGAACTTTGAAGCATTTCCTTAATCTGCCTATCAGAGTATGACAGATTCAGTGTCCAGCATCCACTCAGGAACTGCCATCAAAACCAGCAGAGCTTATTTTCACTAAAAATAACCTCTCTGCAGCAGACTCCCAGTGAAAAAACGTCCAGAAAGTAACCCCCTCCAGGGTCAGGTATCACTCCACCAGCTAATAAAAATATAAGGAACAAAACATAAGCTTTAAACCTATTTGGACACAGGAACCAGGGAAGTATGGTCAGGATGTGACAGTGTGAGCTCCTGGTGGCCCCACCAGGGGAAGAGTTCATAGAATCATGGAATGGTTTGGGTTGGAAAGAACCTAGACATCACCTAGATCCAAACCCTCTGGCTACTTGGCTTGCTCTGTGGTCACTTTCTGATCATATTGACAGTCTTATTTCCCATATTAAAAAGTTAAAACACTGTTTTACTCACATTTATGAATCCACAAAGGTGTCAGGGATATGCAGCCTATCACGTATCAACTTCTCTAACACCTACTACCATGTCAAGCATACTAACAATGTCCCCACAAGAACCTCCCTAGAAGTTTCCAGAACACAAAGCTTCCCGATTTCTTTTACAGGGTATTTTTTAGCATCTACTCTCACTCATCAATCAAAACAGATCCCTACAGAACACCCCACACCTCAGATTTAGTAAAATGAAGTGCAAATGCACTTCAGATTATATATTCCTGGAAGAAAATACAGACTCTTCCTTCTCAGAAAGCCCTCACACCTTGAAAACAAAAGCCAAATTTCTGTATTTGACCATAAAAATTATATTCTTCATATTCAGGTCTTTGTTTCAGAGAGACTGCAACACATCATCAATGGGGTCATCTTTCCAAAATTATCTGTTTATGTTCTGCTGTATTACATTTAGCACAGCAGCTGCTTTTTTCATTATGCAGAATAACACATGCTGCAGTTTGCCAGAAATTAGGAGCATTTCAGAAGTGTTCTCTTCACAAGGGGAGGAGTTTGAATATTTCTCCTTCAAGATATTAACTCAATGATTCGGTTTAAACCACTTGACCTTCTGAGATCTACCAGTAACAAGACACCACTCACTTTGGCAAAGTATCACTTGAAGCACTAGGACTTCCTAACATGTCTGCTGCTCCACCAGGAGCTCAGAATGATGCAATCTCCCTCTCAGTTCCTGCCTATTTATTACCATAAAGGATTACCTTGAAATACACTGGAAGGCACCTGTCTTCATATTTGTACCAGAAGCAGAACTTTCCTGCTGAAGCACATGTGATGAGCCACTCTTTCCTTGTAACATAACTACATGTATTCTACAGGACTTCCCCTTCTTTAAGAAGAGTTTATCTAGAGTCTTTTGTACCAACCACCCCAAAATTTATCTAATCCAAGCTCTGAGTCCCTTCTTCATTTTATTTCAGCTGCTTGTTTTTATTTCCCTTATCCTGCAAAATGAGAATGGAACCTACAAAGGCAGGTGAGCCTGGGGAACTGCACCTCTTTTTGTGCAGCACATGAACACACCAGGGTGGTTGGTAAGAGTCAAGAGCAGATGGGTTTATCAGAGCACGAGAGGACCACAAACACAGGCTCTCAGGTTCTGTCTTTCTCACCAAGAAGTTTTAAAACACAGAACACACTGCTTAGCCTGCGTAAAACACTCTTCTTGAGAGTTCCATGAATAAGAAATTATGCACTGGGGGGAACAAGGCAGCTTTTTATCAGCCTGGCAAGAAAAAGGATCAGAAGTGCTCCATCAGATCAGGCAGCATCCCCAGGAAAGAACATGCTGAAGGCCCTCTGACCTGGGAGAGGAGGGAAGCTGGGATGGAACACAGTCCCAGCAATGCAAAATCCAAACTTTCCAGCCAAGAGCTCAATCCCAGAGGCTCTGCTAACTCGCAGGAATACAAGTTTGTAATCACATTTTGCTTTTTACACAACACATCCTTTGATCCAAAGTGCACTGTGCAACAGACCTCTCTGCTGCCTGTAAAAATGCAAAGTAGGATAACCTACTACAGCCTAAAGGAAAGTTTTCTGGCTTCTGAAGTCTGTGAATTGACTGAATTCAAAAGAAACGTTTGTTCTCATCTATCCTTTGGATGTCCCTATTGCATAGACATACTGCTAAATCACAGCACAGAGCAATAAACTCACACCAGCCAACAAGCAAAGGCTCTGAAAACTAGGGCAGAAAATGCTGACCTATTTTTCTTCTAGAAAAAGACATGTTGCAGAATGACCTCTCCTGTCCCATCTTTCACATGCTACTGCTGCTTCAGCTCTGGAATACCTGCTTGAGCAGGAGCCAAATTAAAGTATGGGGAAAAAAAAAGCCTGGCAAGAGCACCTGTGAGAAAACCTTTGTTTCCTCATGCACTGAGCAACTCACCTTCTTTCCTGTTACTACAAAAATACCATTTCCCAGACTAGGAGACCCATCCAGCTGCCTGCCCAAACACAGCCACCTGCAGCCCACCAGACCTCCCAAATATTCATCTGGAATGGCTGGGCAGCCAGAGCCTCATCCTGAGCATTCAAACAGGGCTGACTATTCTGATTTTGTTTTCTCTCAGGGCTGACTGCATGAAGACCCACACAAACAGCCCAAAGCTAAAGAAGAATAAAGAGGAACACAGAATCACCTTGGTTGAAAAAGGCCTTAAAGATCATCAAGCCCAAGCACTGAGTGAAGTTGATTCTCAGTGAATTAACACAGTGAAGATTATTCTCTTACGTGAGCTGGAACAAAGCCAAGACTCCAAAGTTTAATACCAAGAAGCACTGAGAGAAAAAGATGTCATCGAGATGTGTATTTGTACAGTATTTTGGAGACACCAAGCAGGAAAAAATAATAATAATTTTAGGTTCAGTCACTAGCAAGTGATTATTTAGCCTGCAACTGTAAAATTTTGGTAAGCAGCTACACAGCAACACAGTGGGGGGGGGAGGAATAGTTAATAAAAGTGAAAAAACTGGTAAATGTTGTACAAGTCACTTACCATCTGCTGGCTGCTGGAAGTTGACGTAGGCATAGCCCAGGGACCGGCGGGTGATCATGTCCCGGCAGACCCGAATGGAGAGGACGGGCCCCGCGGGGCTGAACTTCTCGTAGAGCATGGCCTCGGTGACATCGGGGTGCAGGTCCCCCACGTACAGCGAGGCCATGGGGTAACTGCTGGCAGCCGCGTTCATCCTCGGCCCAGCACGTGCTCCCAGCGGGAACTACCGCAGGCTTATTCTCGGGGTTTAAAATCAAGCTTTTTGTAAAGGTTTAACTTGCGGGGGAAGCCTGTTTAAAAGCCTCTCTAAGAGGGGGCCGGTGGAGTTTGGGAGAAGGGGGGTGACTACAGAGAGACCTGGCAGCCCAGGCCCCGGGACAGAGCGTGGTTGGGGGGAGGAAGAGAGGCCTGGAAATGGGCAAAAAAACCTAAGTTAAGGCTCCAGGAGAGGGCTTGGAAACGAAGCCAAAATTCACAGCCGGCCCCTGAAGGTTTCTCCCGCCAGCTCTGGGGGCTAAACCCTCCTCGACCGCCCTAAACCCACGGCCCTTACTCGGCTTTAAGAGTCTAATTCAGCCCCAGTTCTCCCGAACAGCGGCCGTTCAGCTTTCCTGAGGTAAAAAAAGCAAAAAGAAACACTAAAAACCAGGAAATACAGCCCTGTCTGCGAGGTGAGAGTTATACGAACCTTTTCCTTTAAAACTAAACCCTCCCCGCCAGGCTCCTCGCTGACGGGAAAGCAGAACGGCTCTGAAGAACGAACGGGCGGCGGTTGCGGGGCGGCCGGGCCGGCCCCGGGAGGGGAGGGGAAGGGAGGGCTGCGGCCCGAGCCGCGCTCGCCCGGAACCCCCCGCGCTTCCCCGAGCCCTCCCTGCCCCGCGGTCCCGGCCCGGGAGCGGCGTCAGGCCCGACTCACGCGCTGCGGCCCGGCGGGAGGCCCCGTCTGGCGGCGGGAGCGGCCGCCGAGCCGCGGGAGGAGGCGGCGGCGGCGCCTGGAGCGTCCCCCCCCACCCCCCCCGCGCCCTGCAGCGACCCCAGCGGGGGGGAGGACCCGGCGGCCGCGCGCAGCCCCGGGGCGGGGTCGGGCGCTCGGAGGGGGGACGCGGCGGGGCGGGGGCATCGAGGGGCTCCGTGCGCTGCCCCCGGGCAGGCTGAGCCTCCGCCGTTTGGGGGTTTCTTGTAGGCTGCTCCCCGCGCCGGGAATCGCAAAGCCGCGGGGTTGGTTCGGTTGCTCCTCGTGACAAACATCCCAGCTCCCCTGCAGCCCTCCGCCGCTCCTCGGTGAGACCTGCTGTGCCTCAGGCAGCCCCGAAATAGCCACCCCTCGCTTCTCAAGGGTGAGCCCTTTCCCCCAGCCACGACAAAGATGCACAAGGGATTCCCAGCCCTCCCCGTCTGTGCGGTCACCGTGCAAGATGGTACCTCGTGCCTGGGGACGGGCCGTGCAGCCCCACAGCTCGAGCAGCACCACAGCCGTGACCCTGCAGAGGGGCAGCGGGTCACACGTAGGGTGAAGCAGGGACACACAGCAAAACCCCTCAGAGGTGTGGGGTTTTGAGCTCGTGTGGGTTTTTTTGGGGGGTTGGAGTTCGGAGCAGTTCCTGCTCTTCAAGTCAAAAGCAGAGCTCCAAGAACGTGCTTCCACAGAGAACACCCGTTGGCTGCAAGCAGCTGCTGAGAAGGACTCTCATTTGAAACATATTTATTGACAGTTGTGTCCCCTCCCAGGGGACACCCAGCAGACAATTCCAGTCCTCTGTCCTCCTTGGTCCCTTTCACTCCTGACACAAGCTGATGGGCTGGACGTACCTTCTGCCCACAAGGGCCCAAAACTTCCCCAGGTACCCTCAACAGCTGCTCCTGGTGACCAAGGATGGCCAGGATCCTCCCAGCTCACCCTCTCAAGACCTTCAGCAGTGCCTGGAGCAAAGGTTACATCTGCTAATCTCTCCAGTCCATCCCCATCGATGGCACTGGTGTGAGATCCATCACCTAGAAACCTCCTAAGCCACTCTGCTACCGTATGTCTGTGTCTCAGTCGCTGATGGTCATCAGAAAAGATAATGAATTGCTCAACACCCATGGCAAGTTTTCAGCCGAATGTTGACCCTGGTGTAGGAATTCTCCTCCTTCGGTTTGGGATTTTACCAGCAGAGGGCAGGCCGGGATTGCAGACCCGCGGGAGGGGAGAGCATTTTTCACCTTGGGCAGGCAACAGCAGAACTGAGATAAGGAACATTTTTCATGCAGAGGAATTTAGGAGAGCTGGCTGCTAGAGCACCTGCTGCACAGCAGACCTCCCGCAGCCCGGAGGTGGCCTTGTCCCCTCCAAGAAGCAAGCAAAGGCTCCTTCATCAGGACCCTGTGTCCTTCCAGCCTCGCTGGCTGGGCTGGTGTGGGACAGGGTGTTTAACACAACCATGTGCCCACACCTTCCCATGGGCCTCTTCCTTGTGCTTCTTTTGCCTGAAGAACAAGGATGAAGAGAGTACACCAGGAGTTTGGGGATTTCCCCTACAGGGTAGATCAAAAGTTCTCAGGATGTGTTACAGAGGACGTTTAGGCTAAAGAAAAGCCAAGGGGAAAACAATGAAGACCCAGGCTACTGCTCTAATCACAGTCTTGCTGTGGGCAGAAAACCCCACAGGCCTGAACTGATGCCCTCCCACCCGCTCTGGCTTGATCTGCAGGGATCAGGAAGTGGGTTTTTTTCCACTGTCTCTGTTTTGTTTTCCCACTGTCGCCCACGGGGCTGGTTTGTGTGCCTGCCTCCCACAGGGGGTGATTTGGTTCCTCTCCCTGGTGCCCAGGCCACACCAGGGCACTGAGCTCCCACCACGGCCTCCAGCCAGGTCGGGGCAGCCCAGGCACCAGCAGGACAACCCCTCATCAATAGCCCTATTATTGCTCCTGAAGTTTCCCTCCACTTCCAGACGGATGCTGTGTTACTCCATCACAGCTGCAGTTGCTCCCTTCCAGCAATTCCCAACACAGCACTCAAGGCAGGGATTTATTGGCGGTTTTGAAAGGCATTTTGGAGCGAGGAGGAGTTATGGGAAAGGAAGTTGAATTCCCACCATTCCCCAGAAAATTCTCCCAGCATCTTTCACGAGCAGGAATCATTTATTGGTCCTTTTCCCCAGAACAGAGACAAGCTCTCAGCTGTGGCTCTTTGTTTATTCCAAAGTGTTTCCCGACAGCAAGAAGCAGCAGGGGTTATTCTGGTCCTGCTTGCAAAGGGTCAGGAGACCGAGGCGAGCCCTCAGAGTCTGGCTGCAAAGCTCTGCTGGACCCTGTTTGTTCCCTGACATTTTTGTGGACGCTGGTAGCTAAATGAAATGGTTTGTTCTCATGCCATGGATGTCCTGCCAGTCTCAGGGCAAGCCTTGCTGACTGTCTGCCTGATTTTGACTCGCCTGGTGGTTTACAAAGTAAAAAGTCATGGGACCAGAGGTTACCAGGAAGGGCAGCTATAAAACAACCAGCAGGGATGTTACTTTACAAGCTACATCTTACCCGTTTTGAGGCTTTTCAGGAATAAAAGCTCACCTGCTGCAAAACTAGCAGTTGTCCAAGCAGGCTGGACAAGCAGAACAGATTCACATTAACGCTACATTCCACAGCCAGGACAGGGGTTCAAAAGACTTTATTTGACACCTTTGCTGGATGTCACAGCTTGTGAATCTAACAGCTCTGCACAGTGTCAAGTGAGGCCGGGCTACTTGCTGTGAGCTCTAGCGTGCTGACCAGCTGCAGAACAACCAGGGGCCATGAGGACCCCCTCTGACTTGATTAAAAGGGAAGATGGTGTTCCTGGCTGATCGTGGCACTTGGGGACAAGGGTGAGGAGAAGTAGCGAAGGCATTTCTGCATGTTAAGTGCCATGACGTTCATCAAAACAACCGGAAGGGACTCGCTTCCAAAACAGCATCAGATACATACGTGGAGATGCAGATGGCAGATAGGATCTGTAGGGATGCAAACACCAGCTCATCCACACGGTCTAACCAGCTGCGCCTTTGACCTGAGGCATGGGAAGAGCCTCTCCCATTCAAGGGAAATCTTCTCCCTCTTTTTTACCTTTCTTTGCACTGACCTTTCCACACTTTTTTCCTGTCACAGTGCTGCAGAGGTGGGCAAGACTCCTTGGGGTGGGCATGCAACTGGGTCCAGGCTATTCTGCATGTGTATCCCAGTAAGTCAAGGCACAGATGCAGGGAGCAGGGGTTGTTCAGACGAGGGGGAGCCCTGGGAGACCCTGCCTTGGCCACCGTGGGGGTTAGGGACGTGGCACAGGAGCAGGGGGGCTCAAGAGCTTCAGATTTCTGTTCCTTTCTGCCCAGAGAAGAGAGGAGGACAGTGGAGAAGCAGAGGCCTATCTGCTGTGGCAGTTATCTAGGAACACATAGGCCAAGGCAGAAGAGGCTTTTGGGAACCAGGACAAGTGCAGATCCAGAGCTTGCCAAGGTCTGCGGTGAGACCTCAGTGGTTTTTGGTCCCAGCCCAGGGAGAGGGATGAGCAACGTGAGACCAAAACATGGTGCTGAAGAAAGAAACCAGAGACATTGTGGGAGGAGAGGGTGAGGGATGCAGGGCTAAGACAGAACAAGGGAGGCACTTCAATTGCAGGCTGGTCTGACCCATTTGCCCCCTTTGCAGGCACGACTGTTCAGCAGGGGATGGAGGAGACGGCTCCAGCAGGGAGACTGGCAGAAGGAAAGGCCTTTTCTTCTCACTCTGGCTGTCAGAGCCTTCCCCTCCATGACAGACATCCCTTTGAAATCCTCTGTCTGGCCTCTTCACACCTCGGTGTGGAGCAGGGGCTGCAGAAATCCCCCTCCACCCAGGCAGCCCGGCCAGCTGCTCCAGCAGGGTTTGTGCAGGGACCCGGCACAGGCCCCGCGGACACGGCAGGACTTCAGCTGGGCTGTGGGAACCAGCTCTGCTGAGCTGTTGCCTCATTCCACCTTAAGGGCACAGAAGTGGGTAAAGCTGGTAATGCAGCGAGGAAAGCAGGGGGATTAGCAGGCAGCCAGTTTGCTGAGGGAGCTGGGGGGGCTCTAGCCTGCCTTGCCGGGTGCCAGCAGTGCTGGGGAGGGGGGCAAGCTGGATCCATTCCCACCACACCAAAATTCAGTGCTGCAGCTTGGGAACACATCACAGGGAACCAGCATCAGCAGGTCTCTGTCTGGCAGCTCTTGAGTCCCCAAGGAAATAAGTCAGTATTTCAAGACTGGCTGTTTTCCAAAGGAGAGCGATGCTGGGCTCCGCAGAGGGGTTTGCTGGAGGAGGGGCAGGGTTGGGATCTGCGTGTGCCCCCTCCCTCGTAGCCAGAAGGGTCTGGGGTATGGCCACGTGCAGACAAGTGCATCAAATTGGATGTGATTTATGTTTGCAGGCATCACGGGGGAGAGGACGTGTGATGGTGGGCAAGGAGGGCGGCGCGAGGAGGAGGGAAGAGTGAGGAGAATTTTCTTGATGGATCCTTGGCTTCTGCAAAGCAGGAAAGATGCCTTTTCAGCTGAGTTTGTTCTTAGGCCTGCGGGCAACGAGTGCTGAAGAATTCCTGTCTCCGAAGGGGAGGGAAGGGTCAAAAAGCCCCGATTTCAGTCGCCCAGGAGCGGCAGATCCTGGATGTCCCAACCCTGATCCCGGGTCCCTGCGCGGCAGCGCCCAAGGCGGGAGGTGCCGTGTAAGCCGGAGGAACAGGGACACCGGCTGCGGCTGGTGAGAAGAGGAACGTGGTGATCTGGCTGCTCTTGGATGAACCTTCCCTCAAGACCCCCGCTGGTGACGGCATCCTGGGCACGGCTGCCACGGCTGCAGAGGAGCCTGCGCCTCGGGCCCTCCGGCTGGAAGAGCCCATCCTGCTGGCCAGGAAGCTCCGGCGGGACGGCAGCATGTCGCTGGGAACGCGGCGGAGTGGGGCTGGCCTGACAGCAGGGCTTGGGTAAGCCAGGGAAGATGCAGTCAAAACAACCGGAGCTGGAGCAGCCTCCCTCCGGGGGATCTGCACGGGGCCGGCAGCGCTGTGGAGGAAGGACCACGGCCACGTCTGGATGGGCAGGAGGGAAGTGGCCACAGGCGAAGGCTCCATTTCAGCCACGTAATTATTCAGGTGGGAGAGGAGTCGCAGCCGGATGGGGTCAGCAGCATTTTGGCCCTCGAGGATGCCCAGGTACCTGACAACTTCAGTGAGACATTCGCGGAAGCCAATACTCCTGTAATCCACAGCCAGAGCTCGAGCATCTAAGAAGCCTGTAAGGAGAGGACAGGGGTGACAGGAAGTCCCTGCAGAGCTCAGGAATGTGCTTGGATTTCACTACCCTCTCTAACGCACTGTGTATTTCACTTGAGGCACTTTGCTGCCGTGTGATATTCCTGAAGCAGATTCCTGAAGCCAAGTGGGTGTCCAAAAGGACTGGATGTTTGCGTGCATGGGAACAGCATCTGCAGTTATCTCACTGGGATAAAACTGCCAGGTCATGAAGCCACTTACTCCAGTGTGGGAGATGAGTAAGAGGTTTCATTAACCATGCTCAGGAAGGATTTTTTCCTACTGGACTCTGTCAGTTTTCACTGTTGGAGACACGACTGTGGACCAGGTGGGAACTGGGTCCCTCTCTTTGCAAAATGGACCATCCCCAAGCTTGCAGAGCAAGGGGACACTGTGTCTCCTCAATCCACAGCTGAACACCATTGTCATCTGCCTGGTCCCAATCTTTAGATTTCATTTAAACTGATGTCTGCCTCAAGGACACAGGGCAGTGGCAGAACCAAAACCGTTGAGCCGAGAAAGCTCAAAGCCACAAAAATCAACAAGATAAAATGCAACTGACAGCTGATTTTTAGGCTTCTGCTCCCTCCTTGCAGCTTCATGAGACAAGAAGCAATAAAGCAGAGAATGTCACAGCACAGCGACTCACTGGACCACTTTGCTTGACGGGGTCTCGTGACAATACAGCCCTTTGTTGCAGTGCAGTCAAACTGAATATCTAAACAAATGTTCCAGACCAAGTTACAGCTCTGAACCAAAGCCTGGATGCCAGCAATGTCCCCAGCAAGCCAAAAATGGGTGGTAAGCAAGCCAGAGGCTTCTTTACTGGAGCTGTGATCTCCATCCTGTTAACTGGAACAGGACAGAGGGTCTGTACTGAGGTCTCAGTACAAATAAGACCTTTGTTGAATCTTGCACAGGGCTCCCTCTCTCTTCTTATAACAACCAAGAAACCAAAAAAAAAAAAAAAAAAAAAGAACAGAAAGGAAAAAAAAAAAGGCCTTGTTTATTTGCAGAGTCCCCAAGCAGAATTCAGCCTCTGCAGGAAATGTATCCCAGGGACGAGGTAAAGGGTTTAATATAGGTTTTTTTTTCTGGAAGGAGGCTCCATTTCTGAGCAGGATTCAGCACGTCTCTGCCTGGGCAGCTCTTAGCAGGGTGTGTGACAGCAGCAGTGGTGCTGTCCCTCTGGGTTCTTGGGACTTGCTGTCCCACATATCCCCCAGTCTTCCAAATGTATCCATGGGATGCTGACCCATATGTTAGACAGAAGAAAAACAACAAGGCAGGAAACGTCCCTCTGCCCTCCCTCAAAAATCTCTCCCTTGGGAAGCAGGCAGAGCAGTGTTCATTTTGGTGCTGGCTGGTGTCAGCAAGGCACACCAGCACCAGGATACTGCTGGTTCATGAGGCTGATGGGGAATTTTCCTTCCAGGTTTTCCACCTCCACCTCACCCATATGCTTACAGGAGCAGTTCTTACCTGTTCCTCCAGTGGCGTGAAGCATTTTTAAATGATCCACTGTCATCTGTAGAATTTCTGCCTTCTCCAGCTTGGAAGAGCCCTATGTGTGTTGGGAGCAGGAGGAAAAAGAGCAGTTCATCATTTAATGGTCTAGAGTTTTGTGCCTCACAGGAGCTGGGCTTTTCCCAACGACCTTCTCCTCAAAACCTTCCTGAGGCCCAGGAGTGCTCAGGTGGGAACAGGGCATCCATCCAGGGCTCTGGTTTTTACATTAAGTGAGTAGAAAAGGGAGCTCCTTCCCAAGATCCCCCCAGTGCAAATTGAAAAATCCCCATTTTTGTGCATCTTCGTATCTAGAAAACACTTTATGGATTGAATTTATCCTCCCTAGGGCTCCTGAATATGTATTAATATTGTTTTACCACCCAGTTTCACCACCTACTTACTCCCTGAAGTGATGGTGATAAGAAAGACAGAGCAACGCTCCAGACTCGGTCATTCCGAGGCCTCTACCCTCACGCTGCTGAACTGCAGCCTGCGCAGGAGGAGGGCTGGGAACGGGGGTGGGACACAGCCCGCATGGGAAGAGGGGTTGGGAAGCAGGGACACACAGACCTGCTTCTCGAAGGCGGTGGGCACCAGGCGCCGCAGCTCGGAGAGGCTGCTGTTGATACGGTCCCGGCGCCGCTTCTCAATGATCTGTGGGAGATTTCCAAGGGAGGAGAAGAATCCACAGTCATTTTATGGCAACAGTTCATGGGTTTCAAGCCCTTGTTTACAGCCGTGGCAGGTTGAGAGAGGCACTTTGAAGGGGGCCATACAAGTAAATGTTTTGGGTGCAAAAGCTGAGCAAAAGAAGCATTAATGGACTGGTGTGATAAGCCCAGGTGAGATTGCTTTTCTCCACCCTTATCCCCACACCCCTTTCTGCCAGATTTGAGGCCAGACCTCTGCAAAAAAACCTTCCAGTTGGCTGCAGGGAGAGTTCTGCAGGGAATGGTGTGAAGTGGATTTTGCACTGTGTCCCCATGATAAGGATGTGCCCACGGCCCCTCTCCACACACAGGGGATGTCCTGGGGAGCCCTGGCACACAGCTGCAACCCGCCTGACCCCTCCAGGAAGATACAGCACAACCACCCTGGTCAACACAAATGAGACTCACCCCTCTCCGCTTCTTCCTGGCTTGGATCTGAGAGGTTGTAGTGGGAGACACAGACCTGGAAACATGGCTGGAAAGGAAGAAGAGGGAATGGTTTCTTGCTGGAGAGAAACTTCTGTTGCACATATGCTTTACACACGTCTGCCATCTGCTGAATAATGTCTTCTGTGGTTCCCATCTCATTTTTACCCACAACACAGAGCTCAGGAATTGGGGACAGGGAGCCAAGCAGAGACATGAATCCCACTCTCTCCCAGCCTGTGACAAATTCCTGCGCCAAACTGCCCATCCTCTACCAGCCTCACATCTCCTTTGATCTCAGCCTATGCTGGCATCTCCAGAGGGCTGGAAAAGCAGCGATCCGAACTCTTGGAGTCGTGGCCTGTTGGTTTTTTTTCCTCCATGTGCAAACCTCCGGGCTCTCGTGTCTGAGCCTGCCCCCTCTGCAGGGCTTTGCCCCTGGGAGCTGCAAGCGTGGCTCCCAGCTCCCACTCAGGGCGGCAGCACAGGGCTGGCTGCTCCTCGGGGTGAGGCTGATGGGTTTCTGAGGGCTTCCTGGAGGCTCACTTCACAAACCACGGGTTTTGGAGTGGGCTGTGATATTCTGAATGCACGGACACCCTGAACCAGAGAAGGGCCAAGATCCAGGCAGGGGGAACATCTGGCAGGAGGTGACAGAGCAGGGACCCTGCCTGCTGCCAGGCAGAGCCGGGGACAGGGGGCACAAGGGGACAGGCTAAGAAGAAAGGTCCCACAAACCATCCTGTCCCTGACAGGTAAGGCTAAAGACACCAAAGGTCAGCACTAGACAGGCATAGGGAGGCAAAGTTCAATCCCTATGGAGTTGAAGTCTCTGCAAGGACAGATAACCAGGCATGGGAAACTCCCTGGAGCAAAACCCCTCTGCTGGGGGAGGCAGGTTGGGCCACCTTCCACCTCCCTGGAGTGGGGGATCTCCCTCTGGAAAGCAGGACTGGCTTGGGGCTGTTCCTGTGCCTTAGGAAACCAGGCATAAGGATGGTAACATGCAGGAAAGACAGAGCTCTGCAGCCCAGCCAGCACCATGCTCCAGAGGGACACGGAGACCACCTGAGACCTACAAACCTGGAAAAGGGCAATTTGGGTTCACCCTGTCAAATCAAAACATTTTTTCAGCTCAACAGGGCGTTTTAATAGCAGGCTATTAAAGAGATTTCTGCAGAGACAGTGCTGTCTGCACGGCAAGCCAAAAAACTAGACCAAACTCAGCCCATTCAAAATACATTTTGTCAGGTCCAAGTGAGGAGCTTTCAGAAGTGGTTTTTCCACAAGCAAACAAAATAACACGTTCTTCTACCGACGGCTCTGCTCATCTCCATACAGGTTCCCTATTTGAATGTCTGCTGGGTGGGCTTTCTCTGGGCATAGGTGCTGGCTGGCTTTGCAAGCAGGAACACGTGTGGCCAATATACATAAATGCACAGAGAATGAGCACGTATGATGTGAAAACGGGGGCACTGGGGTGTGATCCGTGCAGGGGGTGGGCACTGGATTTGCCTGGCAGGGCCAGAATGTGGAGCACACACCCCAGGAGCCTCCAAGAGTGAATTCTGAAGAGCTGCAGAGCTGTCCGAACGTGTCGCTCTTTGTGAGCCACAGCTCCAGATGTGGATGTAAAGACCCAGCTTACTGCAAAATACTTTTTTTTTTTAATATGTTTGACAGATTCGAACCACATAAAAGGCACCATAACTATCTTCTCTGATGATTAAAATTTCTGCCTTGCTCTTTCCTCGATTTTATAATTCGCAGCATAACTTGGGCTGCTTTTTTTGTGTGTGTTTTTTTTTTTTTTCAAAACAATAACAGAAAACAAAACCAAACCAAGCAGTATCTTGCACTTCTGCAGTGACCCCAGAGTCTAAACTTGCTACACGCACTGAACCGAGCCTCACACCCGGCGTGACTCATCCCAGCTCCACAGGGAAACTGGTTTGCCCAAACCACGCGACCGATGGGTAATGGGCTGGGAAGCCCAGCCAGCCAGCCCAGCTGCCTCCCTCTGCCCTCATCACTCCACCTCACTCTCTGCCTGGAAGTGTTTCATTTTGCCCATGTCCCATGTGGGACCGCGTTACTTGGGGTGGGAACTTGTCAGGGCAGGACCAGCTCTGTTGGCAGGTTTGCATGGCATGAGCAGTGATATACAGGTATACAAATACCACCAGATCACAGCACTGCCCAGTCCTGCGACTGGCTTGACAAGACAAACATATTAGCAGCACCAGACAGAGATGAAAAATTCATAGTTACTGCTCTCTGAAATAAAACATTATGGCAATTCCTCTCTTTTCACCCACTGGGGCAGTACAGACTGAGCAGGCTGTGCTGGTACAAAGAGGTGGGATGTATTTCACCTGTGGCGGGAAGGTAGGTTAAATATGGGTGTACTTGGAAGCTCTGTGAGGGGCTGAGGAATTTGTGCAGGACATCATGTGTCAGACGTGCCCAACTCTGCCTGTGACTGTATCAGTGAGAAGCAGACTCATTGATTTAGTCCCATGAGAAGCTGAGCTTGGCACAGGGCAGGGCGACTTCTCCACTCAGGACCCCAAGCAGCAAAAGGGAATTCATTCCTCTGGGGCCTCGCTGGACTCAGAGGGAAGGGAACACTTGGCTAATGGAACAAGAGTTCAAAGCAGCTGATTTTGGGGCAAAAACAAATAGCAGAGCCCTTCCTTCATCTCCAGCACCGTCTGCAGGCTCAGAGCCCGAGCATGCCCTGGATGGCTGACACAGGCTGGGGATGTCCTTTGCCAGCAGAGCCCCAGCCCCGGGGACAGAGGTGTGAAACCCGAGGACATAGCTGAGGAACCACACAGGAGTCCTGACCTCACTGTTTCACCCAGCATCAAAGCCCCGGAGCCGAAACAGCAGCTCAGCAGTGATGGGATGGAGCGGTACTGGAGGTTGCATCCCGAGAACGGGGTCGGCTGCCCACCCTGCTCGGGCTCCCTCTTTCACACAGATCAAAGCCCCAGCTGGTGCATGACAAATGCATCGGCAGAGCAGAAGCGTTTCTCATGCAAAACCTCCTGGTTTCTTCCACATTCCCTGGGAGTCCTGGGATCCCTGGGAGTGCAGCGGCAGGCAGGCAGCTGCCGGGTGCCTTTGCTGGGGGGGACACTGCCCTGTCCCGGGGTGCAGAGACCTGCGAGCACCGGGCTCCCGCTAAGGAGGAGCAGAGCTGCCCTTCTCCCCAGCGGGCAGGAGAAGGCAATTGCGCCGGTTTTAACGAGGCATTTTCTGGGGTGCAATTAGCTCTTCACACGGCTTTAATCCCTGTATTACGGACTGGGGCTCCTCGCCGGGTCCTAACACCAGCAGCAGCCCACACTTGCACACCGGAGTGACCCAGCCCGAGGGGTTAATTAGCGAGGAGCCAGGTGAATCCCGAGGAGCCCGGTGTTCCTCCGTCCCATGCCCCGACGAGCTCGCAGGGAACTGCGCCGTGCCCGCTGCCGGGGACCCCCCTCCAGCCTGGGCACCAGGAACCCCCAAACCGCCATGGGACGGGTCCGTCCTCACCTGTACTCGTCCTCCCGGCCCACGTCGATGGTGCCATCCGACTCGGTGTCGGAGGAGCTCTCCTCGCACAGCCGCTTCATCCTCGCTGCCGGTGCCGGGCGGCCGCGTCCCCGCGGGGGCCCTGGGGGAGAATCCGGTGGGGTGGGCTCGGCTCGGTTGCCCCACGCCTGGTCCCCGGAGGCCACCGCTGTCCCTTCCCCACCGTCCTCGGGGAAGTGCTGTCGGTGTCCGGGCTGCCCGGCGGAGCTGGCCCCAGTGCCTGCCTGCACGGCTCCTCCCCTGCCCGCGCTCTGCCTTTCACACCCCCGGCTTCTCCCTTCGCTCTCCTCCCAGCACGTCCCCAACCTCCCTGGTTAATGGGTTAATGAGACATCTCCCGGGAGTGACGGATTACGCGGCCGCGCCGGCGCTCCCAGGTTCCCAGGCCTCCCCCTCCCAACCCTCCCCCCCCCCGCCCCCCCCCCCCTCCGCCTCCTCCCGCTCGCTGGTCGAAATCCCAAGTCTTCCTGTAAAAGGAACAGTCTGTGTGAACCGTCTCATGCCCCCCCCAACCCCCACCTCTTCTCCCCACGGCCCCCCTTCCACCCGCTGCACATTGGCCTCAGCCCCAGTTTAAAGGGACCAGTGACCTCACTGGCAACAGAAAACCGTGGGAAAGAGATGGGACTGATAAAGCCTTGAGTTGTTTCAGGGAAAAATCAACATCCAGCCCCACACGCACACACATGTCTGCCCGGCTCCGCGCGGCGCAGGCACTTTTTTGGAGCCTTATGATTCAGATGGAAACCAGCTTCCTTGAAACGCGGCGCTGGTTTTGAGGCCGCCGCTCAAAGGGCCCTCGCCTGGGATTGATCAGTGGCCACGGGCGAGGGCCGGGAGGGCAGCGATGGCCCCGCGCTCCGAAGCGTCGGGATGGGTTCAGCACCCCGGCACCCTGCCTGCCCGTGTCCCACCGGGAATCCGGCTCCCTGCTCCCCCGTGTCCCACCGGGAACCTGGCTCCCTGCCCCCCCGTGTCCCACCGGGAACCCGGCTCCCTGCCCCCCCGTGTCCCCCCGGGAACTTGGCTCCCTGCTCCCCCGTGTCCCACCGGGAACCCGGCTCCCTGCCCCCCCCGTGTCCCACCGGGAACCCGGCACCCTGCCTGCCTGTGTCCCACCGGGAATCCGGCTCCCTGCCCCCCGTGTCCCACCGGGAATCCGGCTCCCTGCTCCCCCGTGTCCCCCCGGGAACCCGGCTCCCTGCCACCCTCCTTTGGAGCATCTTCCAGTGCCAGCTCATGGCACTGCCAGGGCATTTGAGACCTACCCTGTAAAACAAACCCCACCAAAGCCCAATTTTAGGTTTTTCCCGGCGCTAGGATGAAAGGCTGTTTTCTTGTCTCATTCCGTAGTGCTGGACACTTTGACCCGCAGCCCGGGATCTAGGGAGCATCTCGCTTTCCCTGAGCTTGCGGGAAGGAGGTAGGAGGCTGCTGTTCAGAGCCCCGCGCTGCTCAAATCCCCCGAGGCAGAAAGAAAAAAAAAATGTGTGTGTGGGAGAGAGAGAGGAGAGGAGGGAGACAGCTGAAGTAGGGAGGTTCGCAGTACAAAAATCGTGCCTTTCACTTTGAATAAAAAATAAAAAATAATCAGAGCTGAGATCTGGCAACACGTGGGTTTCCCAAAGCCCTTGGCAAGGACCGTGGTGGTGATAACAGCCCGTCGCCACTCGGGCCAGCCAAGCCACCCCACCAGCCTTGTCCCGTGGGAGGAGACACCCAACTGCGTGGTCGGGTGCTCCAAATCTGCCTCAGCCATCTCTGCCAGCTCACCCGTGCTGCACCCGCCTCCCCCGGGGTGTCTGTGATCCCCCAGCACCTCGGGAGCTGCTCCTGTAAAAGCCAAACACCAGCCCTGTGTCCCTCACCCATGCACACAGGGGCTGAGCACGGCTCGACCCCCCCACCCCACTTGTCACCATTTCTTGAAGCTCAACCACCCTGTTCTCCCAGAGTAAAACAACCTGAACTAGCCACCCTGTGTTGGAGTGGAAAGCTGATTCTCAGAAGCGTTTGTAAACCCCCCCTCAAAAAAAGGAGAATAAAATAAGAATAAAATATTTGCTTTAGGTTATAGCACTTTGTTTCTAGAATCTTGATGTTTTGATTTAATCTTCAGTATAAAAACTGGTCAAGAAACCAAGCTGTTATTAGCTTATATTTAAAAAATAAAAGTTACTTTGAATCAGAATTAGAAATGTGTTATTTTTGCAGTTTTGAGACCCACTCCTCCTCCCTTTCCAAAGTGATTTCAGTTCAAAATACATACATCTCCAAGCTAAACTTCCCATAAACATGTGTTTTTGAGAGATTAATACTCTTTCCACTGATAAAAACCAGTTAAATGGGATCCAGAGATTGGTTATTTCAGGCTCTTGCTCATATCACGAGGAGCCTGAACCAAGTGGAGCCCAGACCTGCCACAGAGGAACACTTTTCTTCTCCATTAGAAAGGAATTCACTGTCCAGACTCTGTCTTTTCTGGGCCTTGTCTAAGCATCATTATCTGGGTTCAATTGAAGTGTAATTGGCAACATGTTTTTCTAGGATTACACTTCATTATGAACAGAGCAGGGGCCCCGAAACCCACTTCTCTTGTAATCGGATCCGTTTTCCAGCCTGTGCTCCTGGAGAGTCGTTTGTAATCGCCCCCAGAGAGCCCAGGGGATTGCAAGGACCATCTGAGCCCCCCAGGATTAGCTGTGCCCTGGAGCAGCCAAAGAGAAGATGGGGCTGAGACCCCTCACAGGTCAGCTCAGTGGAGACCACAGGGAAGGATTAAAGGGGCTCAGCTGCACGCAAGGGGAGCTGGGTTTGAGGGAGCACCACCCACGTCTCGTGGGACAGAGCAGGCAGAACTACCCGGGTAAAGGGTGGTGTGGGGAAGGGGAGATGGGGTTTAAGTGCAGAAATGGGGTTCCTCCCACCTCCTTGCCTCCCACCGAGCACCCATGCAAGCCTTTCCCACAGCACACACTCTCACGATGGCAAAGCCTGGCTCCCAGTGCAGAGGGTGACCAACCTCTGCCCAGAGCCCAGCTGCTCTTCCCCACACAGCTACGGGCTTTGCTGCAGCCAAGCCAGGGAATTTTTAGAGGAAATCTCTCCCCAGGCCCTGAGTGATTGACCCTGGCCCAACATTCAGGGCACGGTCTCTGGGAACTCAGCAAGCATTGCTGCAGTGACAGTCCCTGTCCCCAGGACCCCTGTGAGACCCTCTGGGGCTCTGGAGGCTGCCAAGAGCCCCCCCCCCCGCTACAGCTGGATGTGCTTCTAGGTGGTGGGAGCTGTTTCCCGAGGGTGGGTGTCACGAGGACAGGGCTAAGCCATTCATCACACCCAGCACTAATTGGCTACCCTGCTTTGGAAGCCAAGGAATAAGTGAGCTGCAAAGATTGATGTCCCTCCTCTACAGCAGGAAAAACTCTCCGGGCCAGGGCTGAGGGTGGATCCCTGCCAGGAACCTGGGATTGCCCAGGTTTGCCCGTGCCAGCCCTCTCCTGGGGCTGAAGGGCTCCAGCCCAAGGTTCCCTGGGGGGAAGGATGGTCAGCCCAGCCACCCACCTCCCCTCCCATGCTGGGACCACTGCCACTCCCTCCCCTCCCTCCTGCTCAGCTCTGGGAAATGTCCCCAGAGTGGCCAGCTGTGAAAAGCTGCAGCAGCTGGAATGTGGGAGGGAGGGCAAGGCTTCTGGAAAGCCAGAGGCAGCAAAGAGCAGGACGTATCTGTTACCTCCCTGTGAACTGACACCTCTGATTTAACCCCGTGCATGCCTGGAATGCCCTGTCCGCACGTCTTCAGTCAACATCACCTCCTAACCTCAGGTCCCACCACTGGCTGCCAGATCCACAGCTGTAATTTCAAAAGCAGAGGCCTCGCAGGGATGCTGGACAGGATTCCTGGCTGCTGTGGATGAGCTGTCTTGTGCTGTGGCTAAGCTGAGGGATTCATCACAGACGGGAGAATCATGCAAGGCTTTGGGGAGGTGATTTGGGATGAAAGCATTTGGGTACGAATACGATATCACCTCCATGTTTTGTCAGATCTGGAGAGCAGCCAGGAGAGGATTGTTTGCCGTGGCTCTGCTCCAAGCCAGAGGCACTACAATTGTTAACCCCCCCCCCCCGCCACTTCCCCAGCCCACGCAATTCAGAGCCGGCCCAGCCGACTGCTGGGGGCAGTCCAGGGGAGGGAAAAACATTTTCCCACAAACCTGTGGCCTCACCCTTCCCCAGGCAGGGACGGGGAAGATCTTGGATCTGCTTGGGGCTCAATTGAAACCAAACCCAACTGAAACCAAACCCAGCGCTGCCCTGGCTGGCTGTGTCCTCACACCCTCCTGCCCCGCGGCCAGGCTTGGGCATCCATGCAGACCTCATGGGATGTGGCTCCACGAGGCTGCACCTGCTGGGACACCACGGAGGTGCTGCCCTGTCTGCAAGAGCTTCTGCACTGTAAGAAGGTGCTTGTCCCTCCCCGGAGCCCACGGCCAGGGCGATGGGACCTGCAGCTGTGAATGTCAAGATGTAAGGTGGCTCTGCCACTGTGTCCCCCAGTCAGCAGGAGAGGACAGTGAGGGACAGGATCACCTTCCTGCATCCCAACAGCTGGAGTCAGCCCACGCCAGTGTTTTAGTCCCAGCTGCCCTTGATGTGCCTCAGTTTCCCCACCCATGGGGGTGGTAATGCACTGGGCACTCACTTGACTGAGAAGCAGTGATGAGAGACAATTAATGTTGCACCAGCCCTGCTGACAGCCAGACTTGTCCAGGAGCCCAGAGCAAGGTCAGGGCTCCCCTGTGGCTATACAGAAAGCCCAGAAACAGTGTCTGTGGATACAGGTCTGCTTCTCTCTCATGTTTGGGATCTGGAGAGGATGATGTGGACGAGGCAGGCTGCTTGCAGGGCCCTCTGTGCTGTGGTGGGCTCCTTGGCTCTCAGCTCCAGCTGACCCTGGAGGTGCCAGCACCGCTCCTGTCCCTGGGCACTTGGAAGGACAGAGATGCCCTTCTGCTACAGAAAGGAGCTGGGATGGGAAAACCCATCAGTGGTGAAGGGAGGCCCTGGCCTTCCCCTGGGGCCAGTCCCCAGGGCTCCAGGGAACACAATGCCTTTGTTTGCTACTTGGCCTGAACCAGGAGCCCTACCCTCCCTCAACACCAACGCTTCAAAAGGCCTGTTCCCCCCCTCCCCTTCCCCCAGCAATGCTAATGTGCCAGGCCTCTTCTCATGAACCCTGGGAGAGATCAGGCTGGTAGACAGTTTCACCACTTGTTAAATGTGTGTTTAGCGATCTTGTGAGTAGACAAGAACAAATACAAACAAGCCGGGCTGGAGAGCCCCTGCCCCTCCACCCTGCCTGGAATGCACCAGCCCCAAAGCCTTTCTTCTCTAACCACTTCAAACTTTCATTTCTTCTGAAGCCACAACAAGGCACACTTTGTAAAGCAAATGAGTAAACAGCAACTTTCAGCTTAAAAGGAAAACAAGGGGGAGGGACTGGTTTTAATTACTGGATTTTAAAAAGGGCTTTATTCGGTTAATTGCTTTCTGTTGTAAAATGCTCTTCTGCGCACAGCCCTGGTTCTAGCTGCATTGCTGCTGGCCAGATGGCATGGCAGAGGTAATGACAGCATGTGCCTCCACTGCTTGGGCACACAACTGCCTTTAACATTCACAGACATCCCCCCGAGCCCTCCCAGCCTCATGGAAATGACACAAGGCACCAAGTTTTGCTCAGACATGACCAGTGGTTTGGCATGTCCAACTCCCACCACTTCCAAAGGGGCGCAGGAGGAGCGATCGGCACGCACGGAAAAGCCTCTGCAGCATTTCAAGCCGAGTTCCCAACAGGGCTAATTGCTGCTGATTGTCTTGGCTGCAGCATCACCTTCCTTAGTCTGGGGTAATAACATGATGTGCGTGCGAGGTGCCGTGCTCAGCCCGGTCCTACTCGACAGGGTGTCTCTCTTCTCAAACAGGGGACAGTGACAGTCTGGCACGGCAGCTGGCGTGCGTGTAGGCATGTGAACGCATCCGTGTGCATGTGGCTTGGTGCAGCAACACACAACAGATTCCAACTCTATCCCTGATGATCACATCCAGCTTGGAAGATACCCCCGAGTCCCTGCGGAGACAGAAGGATTAAAAATAGAGAGCCAGCTAAGAGGTGCACACACAAAATAACCCCAAAAACCGCCACCAGCACAGAGCTGGGAAGTTGTCGCCGTGCTGGGGACAGATGGCATGGGGAAGGGATGGGGAGAGGAGGCAGCGGGAGACTCTTCTCCAATTGGATCGGCCTCAGGAGGCAAAGAGGGAAGGAAATGGAGCAGGAATGGCCTTGGGCTCCCAGTGCTTGGAGCTGCCAGGGAGCCCCTGAAAGCCCCGTGGCTCCTCGCTGCAGCTCGGGTGCTGCAGGGGTTTCCGTGAGGCTCCAGTGAGCCTTGTGGGTGGCTCAGGGTCAGTGCAGGGGAAGGTGGAAACAGGCTTGTTACCAGACATGGTGCTCACAGGAGTATGTGCTCTCTTCTGTCTTGCCAGCCTAGAAAATACTGTGGAGGAACTCACATGTGTGGGGAGATAGGGACAAGGTCCTCCTTCAGTAGGGACAGGGATCATCTCCTGTCCTTCCACACACCAGCTGGTGTCTGCTGGCTCGGTCAAAACAAGCTTCAAGCACAGAGGAGGGGAAGTGCACATCCAAAGGGCTTCCAAAGCCACCAGCCCTCAGCCAGAGAGGCCCCAAGGGTCAGAGATCGCGCAGAGTTCAGGGCAGGGGCTGAGCCTGCAGGGTCGGGCTGACCCGGGGTGAAGCCGCTGCGCTGCTGTCCCCTCCAGCACCGCAAGCTGTGCGTGCCTCGCACGGCTGGTCCCCGCCGAGCGTCCCCACAACCCACCTGCTGCTCTCCACGCCACTGCTTTGAGCAGGCAACCTCCCTCCAGAAAGCAAACGCAGGAGACAACATGGACTGCGGTGCAGGACAGGAGGGGAAGCATCCAGCCTTCATCCAGCCGTACCTAGAGGCTCCTCGGGGCAGCGCTGGCAGCCCAGCCGTGCCCAGATCCAGCCGTGCCCAGATCCAGCCGTGCCCAGATCCAGCCGTGCCCGCAGGCAGCTTCCCTGCCCAGGAGAGGTTTTCCTGCGGCTGCCGCGGGCGGGTGGGTCTGTTCCTGCCAGCAGCCAGCAGCTGGTGATGAATGCTCACTTTCTCTAATTGAATAGCAGGAAGTTAAATCTTGTTTCTTTGCCTTTCAGGCTGTCAGCTGGAACAATTGCCCACCTGTGGCACCACCCCGGGGATATAAATAAGGAACCAAACACAAGGCTGCCAGAGGAATGGATTGTGTTCCCAGATCTCCCGATACCGTGTGCCCACACAAGAGAGAGGTATCTGTGCCCTGGCGGGCACCCAGGCAGCCCTGTGTGTTTCCAGGCAGGATGGTGTGGGCAGGGATTGCAGGGTGATGGGAATGAACATGCAGGGAGCAGGCAGAGAGCGCAGCCACGGCACAGGGAGGTGTGTGTGCCGCTGCCACGAGCCGTGCAGGTGCTCTTGGGTGACACACACCACCCCATGAAGTGCCAGGTGCGTTGCAGCAGCTGGGGTGCCCAGTGCTCCCATCCCATGCCCTGTGTTTGTCCCGCAGGTGCCCAGCACCCTGCTCGCCTTCCTGTTGCTCCCCCAGCCAGGCTGCAAAGCCCAGAGCTCGGTTCCCGGAGCTGCACGGTCCCTCCCGCCACCCAACGTGCTCCCCCCGCCACCTCCCGCCTTCCCATCATCAGTTCACAGCCCGGCCCGGCGCTCCCAAGGCAGCCCCAGCTGGGCTGGATCCCACAGTTCCAGCTGGAAGGAGCCCAAGCTGAGGACACGGATGGAGGAAATCCACTGCGAGAGGCACGGACCCTCGGCAACGGGAGTGGGGAAAGCAACTGGGAGGGCAGTGGGAGACAGCGACGCGCACACACAGGCCAGCATTTTGCTGCCGCGAGAGGAAATTATTAATTTGCTGGGAATAAAGTCGGCGACGAGTCAAAAAAAAAAAACCCACAACAACCATCCTCCCGAAGCGCCGGAGAAAAGCCTGCTGGGCCCCCCCTGCCTTGTGCCCTCCCTGCGAGCAGCCCTGTCGCCTTTGTGCTCCGAGACAGCCCCGACACCAGGGCGTCTGTCTGGGCACCCGGGCCCGGGGTGAAACGCAGCCCAGACGCCGGGAGCCCTCGTTTCCCCCCCGCGGGACTCGGGGCGCCCTGACCCGGCTCTCCCGCCTCCCCAGCCCCGCGGCGGGGGCTGCCGCAGCCACGGCCCCTTCCCGAACGGCCCTTTGTCCGTCTCTGTGGTAACAGCCACGGCGAAAATGCCGCTTCCCTGTTTGTTTTCCCCCTGCCTCCACGGCGGGGGCGGCCGTGGCCTCCTTCCCTCCGGCTCCCCGAGAGGGACCCGGGGTATTCAGGGCTCGGCAGCCTGAATGAAGCCAGATCCCCGGACACATTCCTGTGGGTTTGTGGTTTTGTTTTCTGTTTGGGGTTTTTGTGTTTGGTTTGGTTTGGTGTGTTTTTTTGTTGTTGTTGTTTTCTCCTTCCCCTTTTCTCTTTATTCCCCCTCCCTCTTCTCCCTCGCTTGGCACAAGCTAAAGGATTCAAAAGGAAGCCAGGCTTGGCAGACACAGGGGGAGGAGGGAGTGGGGAGATGAAAGAAGGCCTCTCTCCAGCTTTCTCTTCCAGTTCCCACACTCAGCCCGGCGCTGAGAGCTCCTAATGATTCCCAGCCGCACCTGGAGGAGGCCTCCCGGCTGCCGAGGAAGTGGGGGCCTGTTTATACAGCCAGCAGGAAAGGCCCTCAGCCCCCCCAGCCCTGCCGTGTGGGCCACCACCACAACACCCCCCCCCCAGCATGGTCACCCTGGGTGACAAGGTGCCTGAGATGCCTGCCTGCTGTGGCACCCGAGATGGCAGCACCACACTGGCACCCGTGGACATGGTGGTGCGTGCTGGAGCTGAGGAAGTCCTCTCCCTTCTCGGTTTGGTAGGCTTCAAGCAGCTGCCCTTCTCCGTGGAGGACGTACCCCATGAGGTGGTGGGTTGGGGGACCACCTGTGGGGTCTCAGATGGCCAGCAGGGCTGTGCTGAGGCAGAGGGGACCCCTCACACGCTCCCCAAGCCCACCCCGAAGGGGAAGGAGCAACAGGCAGCGCTGCAGAAGGTGCTGATGCCACTTGGAAGAGGTTGTCCCACGAAGGACTCCGGACTTGATGATCTTTTCAAGGTCTTTTCCAACCGAAAGGATCCCAAGGCTGCCACCATCACACCACGCAGCCCTTCACGCCCTCTCGTGGCGCCCGCTCGGCACCGCAGTGACCCCGTCCCTGTCCCCATCCCCGCAGCGGTGGCAGCAGACCCAGCCCCGCCGTTCCCGGGGGAGGACGCATTCCCGCCAGGACCGGTGTCAATTCCCAGCACGACCAACCCTTTCCACCCGCGCGCAAACCGCCGACACAGCCCAAAACCAAAGGCCACTCGGGGCCAGCGGAGCCAGGCTTCCCTCACGAGGCCATCCCAGCAGATTTCCCCCTCATTTATCCTGCCTCCTCACACAAGTCCCCAGATAAGGGCTCTCTTGTCCTCACTTGCTCTGGCCGTTGTGACTGGAAGCTGCTCCCGTCTCAGGAAGGATGGCACCAACTCCCTGCCTGCGGCTGGGAACTCGCCCAGGATGGGTTTGCTTTATCTAGAGGGTGAAGCCACCACTCCCTGCTGACAGCCACGGTGACAAGGACACGGCCACAGCATGAGCAGGGGCCACTTCCAGCTGCCGGGCTGCTCCTGGGTCCTGCTGGCCAACCCCCACCAAATAAAGCTTAAGAATTCCCAGCCAGTCCGGGCCATCCCCCTTTTTTTTTTTTGCCACAGAAAGAAGGGATCACGGTGCAATTTGCCCCTAAGAGAAAACAAGCCCAAGTCCCATCCTGCTCAATACACGATTTTGTCTTTAAAATCAAACAAACACAAAACAACAAACAAACCAAAACTAATGCCCATCTCAAGTCGTTCAATCAGAGAATTTGGCACAGGCTGTGCCCAGCTCACAGGGCTGCCCGTGGCTCCCTGGCAGGTACAGCCCTACTTGCCTGGCCTCTGTAGCCCCAGGGCTGGGGACACCCCCTTCCCCTCCTCGGTGGGATTCTGTGCACAGTCCTACCCAGCTCAGCACTGCCAGCAAAGCTTTGAAGTGCAGCCCTGGTAACCAAGATTTCACTGCAGGAATGGGAAAACACCAGGACAGAGAGATCTCTGCCTCCATTGCTCACTGGGCTGGGCTGAACTGGGAAAACGAAGCAGTTTGTTGTTTGTTGGTTGGTTAAAAAGGAGAATTTCCAGGCTGGGAACAGGACATATTTGCTCTGCGGTTACAAAATCTTTCCCCTGGTGCATTTTGCTCCAGCCCAGTCACCTAAGGGTTATTTCCACCAGCGTGGGTAACGCACAGAGCTATTCCCACAGCTCCCTTCAACACCAGCATCAAGCTGTGGAAACTGCTGGTTCCCAACCAGTGCCAGACAAGCCCCAATTCTGCTGGGGGGGGGGGGGGAAGAATAAGTGGGGTGGAAGGTGGGTCTGTTTACCCCATTGACTCTCCCTGGCGAGGGGCCAGGCCTTAAACAGGAACCGTCTGGTGCATCTTCCAAGGAGTTGTCCCAGCATGGAGCTGCCTCTTGGCAAAGGGAGACACCAGCTTTCTCTGTTGCTGGGGCCAGGAGCAGCTCCACACACACTCCCTCCAGTCACTGCTTCGTTGGTGGCCTCCCTGGCTGAGCCCAGCCCCGGGTGCACAGGGGGGAACCATTTTAGGCTCCGGTGACAGAGACATCAGCAAACACTGCTATAAATAGTGGTGTTGAAGGAACGAGATGGTCAGGCTGTTCAAATCCTGGCACAGCCCCACTGGTGCTGATAGCAAGTGCCCTTTGCTTGTTCTCTTGCCGCCAGGTCCTCTTATCTATTCTTCCAACTCCGGGTGTTTCTGTCACCCTGTCACCAAGTCCCCTGCCCTGACATTTTAGCCTCCTGGGATGGCTGCAAGTTCTTTCTCGTATTTGTTGGCCTCTCTTCTGCGCTCCAGGAAGGAGGTCAAACAAAATGTGCTGCAGGGACGTGGTGGAGCACAGCCTGGGAACCGTCATGGCCAGCCCCATGGGGCTGGAAGGACAGCCCTGTGCTTGCATGGCCTCTGCACCCTGGGCCCTGCTGCTGGGTGTGCAGGCATCCCCATGGAGATACAGGGTTTCACTATTCTCAAGAGCATTCCTGGGTTTCTGCTTGTCTTCTGCAAGGAGCTAAAGTATCCTCCAGACCTGACGTTACCTCTGGATCACTCTGATCTCTGTTACCACGATGGGGAAACTGAGGCAGGGATTCAATATATATGATAACCAGGAGCGCAGAGCCCACATTCTGCCTGACCTCCCTGCCATGCAGCTGATCATCAGGGGTGTCACACCCTCACCAAGAAGCCCCACAAGAGTTCTTGGAGTTAAATCCTGGGTTCCTCATGAAAAGCAGTCTTTTCTATTCCAAGGCTGTGATTACCTTGAACATCTGCACTGACAATGGCTGAGTGGCAGCACCATTCTACAGCAGCTCTGCCTCCGCTTTCTCCTCCTCCATGTTCTTTCAAGCACCCTCATTGCAAAGCCCCTTTGATGCCTGATGAAGGAAAAAGCTCAGGAAACAGGCAGCAGAAACAAAATCTCGGGTTTCCAGCCAACCAACGACAGGATATCACAGACCCAACTGCACAAACCTCCCCCTTCCCTCCCCGTGTCTCTCTGTGACCCGTTGGCTCCTTGGCCCCACCACCAATGCTGGTTCCAAGAGTGACTCAAGGGCTTGGGGCCATCTTTGCATGAACGTCAGAAGCAGATCTTGGCTTTGGCACCTCTCAGGGCTGGGTGGGCCCACCTGGACTTTCACTGGTGCATAAAGGGCCTCATAAGTGCCAGGATTTGATGTTTTTTTTCCTCCAGGCATCTGGTGGAAGATGCAGGACTGGGGACAGGCACGGAGACCGCATTCCAGCAAGCAAGGCTGCACAAGAACACTCTTTGCTGAGGGCCAACCATCCCTTAAATGAACACCCATCGCAGAGATGCTGCCCTGGGGCAGTTAGTGCAGGAATGGAAAATCCTCCCCAAACAGGAAAGGCTCAGGAGGGGAAACTCATCTGGGACCTGTTTCCCAAGCCCCACGTCTTCTCACCAAGCCTCTCAGCTGCGCTGGCAGCAGCAGGACCCAAAGCAGAACCACTAAACCTCCTGCCTGTGCTGTGCTCCTGCCCCCACAGCTCCCTGCACAGCTCAGGGTCTGGAAAGGCAGCAGTGAAAGCTGCTGAGATCCAGGGTCCTGTCCCAAAACCACATCATATCACTTCCCAGAGCCAACAGCACCTTCAAACAGAGCTTCTCCTCCACTCAGCCCAGCCCTGCCAACATCCCTCATCCAAAGAGTGCATCCCCCATGGCACCCGGTGCCAGCAGTGCCTGTGCTTGCACCCTGTGTCCCATCCATCCCACCAGCACCCTGCCCTGGCTGGGGGTCCCTAAGGGCTGCCTGACAACCCTGCCCCTCTAGCAATGTCCCTGGGGGACACTGGGGCTGGCAGGAGGCCCCAGTGCAGCCCGTTTGTGAGCTGGGCTTGGCTGGGCTTCCACCATGCGATCTTCAGGAAACACCTTGGGAATGTTTACTGGGAGGCCAGGCTGTTCTCCCCTTCCCAGCTGCTAAAAAGGTCTCTGAGATACAGTTCAGGTCCCAATATCTGGGATTCACATTAAGAAGACAAGACCTTTTTATAAACCTGTATATTAATAGACTAATTACTCAGATAACTCATTTCTTTCAAAGACTTTCTTTGGATTTTAGACCTTCCTCTAAGGTGCCCGTCACCCAGATGTAACAAACAACAGCCTGGGAAACAGCTTGGGGGGGGGAAAGTGCAAATTTCTTTTCCACTGCTAGAGCAGGATTTAGTGCAATGAGGAAAGAGTCTCCTAAGCCACTGAAGGCATCACTACCTTGTTTAGATATTCACCAAACGTGCAGCAAGTCCAGCTCCAACCTTCACCCTTTTAGCTGAAACCTCCCAGCAAAGCTCAGGAGACTTCAGCCCACGGAGCTGCTGTTTGTGGGAAACTCTTTGATAACACCAGGCATCCTTCATGCCCAACCCGGGGGGGGGGGGGGTACTGCCTAAACAAGCAAACAAACAGACAAAAAAAAAACCAACTCCACCAAAACACACACAAAAGAACCTTTACATTTGTCTCCAGGGACTGTCCTTTGGGCCTGGGCTTTGTGCAGAAAGGTCCGTGGGATTTTTCACACCCATTTCGGAGCAGCTGCCCCACGATGTCCTGTTTCACCAGCAGAGATTTGGTTCCTCTCCCAGCATCACTACCAGAGGTGGCTATTTTAGGAAACACCAACAGTTTTAGAGCTGAGAAGGAAAAGATTATCAACTCATATGGGCTCAGCTGAGAGAGGGGGGGGGGGGGGAGGGAAAGGCCTTTAATTAAAATCCCCAGGCTGAAATTCTCTGCAGATTTACCTAAATGGACTTCAAATGATGTCCCTAATATATTAGGGCCTGCTTTTAACTTCATTCAAGCCCCAGGCATGTGTCTGCAGACCCTGGGTGGCTCAACAAGAGCTGGGCTTTGGATGCCTCACTGAGATGATTATTTTTAAGTGCTAATTCATGCAACTGTGAAACCCAAATTGAAAACCCTGAGCCAACAATACATTCGCCCAAAGCTCCAAGCAGGGAGCAGAATTATCATTATGAATTTATCTTTAAAAAAAAATATTTATGCGTTTGTTTCCCTTCTTCCAAATGTTAATGCTGTTCAAGACAAAATCTTGGTGAAAGGACAAGAGACATGAAAGATTTTCTGGTTGGGGAGCAGGGGCTTGGTCTGTGAAGGAACAATATCATGGTTTAATTTTAGTTCAAAGAGACAACATTTTGTTTCAAGAAGAGTTGTTTGGGCTTTTTTTTTTGTGTGTGTGTGTGTGTGCTCCCAACTTTCCAGTTCAACATTTGCTTTGTAAATCAAAAAGCTTTGGGAATAACCTGGGGTTTTAGAGAAACACTAAATAGGTTCAACCTGCCCAGCACAAACAGTCCACACAAGGCGAGTTCCATCCTGGAGGAACCTTGCCTGAAGCAAACACAGAGCATGGAAACACAGGGAAATGGCTCCTGAGACTGCCCAGTGCAGGGAAACCTCCAGCCCCACCAGGAACAGGGGACAGATCCACGACATTGCAATGATAGAGAGGCAAAAGGAAGCCCTTTGTCAGCCCCCTCCTCCAGCCGTGCCCCTGACGAGGTTCCCGCTGGGCGTTAACCTGGTGACGGGCATTAACCTGGTGCTCACCAGGACAAACACTCTCTGCCTTGCAGAGCCCAAACCCAGGTGGGACGTGGTGCAGGGGCTGAGGGTTGTGCCTCCCACGGGGGCTGCAGGACCAACCAGCTCCTCTACTTGCTGTTGGGGGTTGACTTCTCCTGCGCCGGCCGCCTGGGCTTCTGGGCGATGCCGTAGGGGACGTGGGCAGCCACGGTGCCCATCTCCTTGGCTCCCTCCACGTGGAACATCTGGTCGTCAAAGAAGATGTGAGGACGGATCTTCTTCAGCAGAGGCCCCTTGGGAGCCCCGGCCAGGAACAAAGCCTCATCTGTCTCCAGGCCCCAGCTGCGCAGAGTCTTTAGGGCCCGGGCTCCCGAGCTGGCCGCGCTCCTGGCCGTCACCAGGTAGGTGCGGATGGGACACTCCATCCTCAGCCCTTTGGAATAGAACTTCTTCTGCAGCTTCCCCAGGGCTTCCAGGAAACCCTTCAGGGGTCCCTGCCGAAGTGAGAAGACTCCATCACTTGGCTGACCCACCATGCAATCCCTTCCTCCAGACACCCCAGCCCAGCACAGCCAGACATGCTGGGTAACCCCCTGTCCCTGTGAGCCCCCAGAAATGACTGTGGCCCAACCACACTCATCCCCTGGGCCAGCAGCACCAGCTGCTGACCAGCCTCACCACGCTCTCCCACATGCCAACCCTGGAGCCTTCCCAGAGGCAGGAGCATCCCTGCAGGCTGTCTCTCTCTCTCCCCCAGAGGCTTCTTCTGGCTGCACCCCAGCACTACCTGTGCCAGAGGCTTGTTCTCGTGAGCCTTTTCGTGCTCAAAGAACATGTCCAAGCCATGAGCCTTCACGATCTGCTCCGACTCATCGGAGAAGAGCACGGCGTCACCATCAAACGCCACCCGCAACTGGTTCTCTGACACCTCCAGGTCTTTGCTGGGGCTGAAGATGGTGGCTGCAGCAATCCCTGTGGAGACAAGGCGTGAGGCAAGAGGTGACAGTTACCCAAGGACCCGTGGCTCATCCCTGGAGGAGCAGAGCAAAACACGACGGGCTGGAAGGAAACACTGCAAGGAAACGCACACACCCAGTAGTGCCTGCAGCTTGGCCCCGAGACCTTCAACAGCAAAAACAAATCCCTGGATGACCAACCTCCCTTTACATACAAGAATTAATGGGGAAAAACAGTGTCTTTGCCTTGGAAGAGCTGTGGAGCTGAAAGAAAGCCTGATTTCTATGGAAACTAGAGGCTTTTTGGAGCAGCAAGGATGGGCTGTGGGACAAGGCAGACCCCAGCTGCACACTGAGGCAGGGTTAGGGACATTGGAGCTATCACTCCTGGTACCAACCCTCTGAGGGCTCCAGGCTCTTCCCACTGACCCGCCCCCCCCCCCAGAGCTGGACCCCAGACTCACCCTCTTCAATGGCCCCACTCACTTTCTCGGCGTCAGAGGAGAGGTAGAGGTTGGTGTGATAGGCCTTGAGGTAACAGATGGGGCTGTTCCCTCCAGTCATGCAGAACCTCTCGATGAACAGACCTGAGGGTGGGTGGACCTCAGGGTGAGCCTGACTGACCCCCAAACAAGCCTTGACACCACCTCCCTGTTGCCCCCAAAATTCAGCAGGATGGAGGTGAACTTCAGGACAAGAGGAAATGGCCTCAAGTGGTGCCCGGGGAGGTTTAGATTTGGCATCAGAAGATATTTCTTCACTGAAAGGGTAATGAAACACTGGAATAGGCTCCTCAGGGAATCAACGTCCCCAGAGGTGTTTAGAAGCCATGTAGATATGGGGATGAGGGACATGGTTTAGCTCTGGACCTGGTAGAGTTGGGTTACCGGTTGGTGGAGTTGGGTTATGGTTGGACTCAATGATCTTAAAGGTCTTTTCCAACCAGAATGACTCTGTGAGTTTTAGTGCTGCCATCAAACAGCACATCTGGCAGCCAGAGCATTCTCACCACCACCCAACTTCCACTCAAAGCCCAGGAAAACTGGGAGAAGCACGTGGCTTGGTGGAAGAGACCGGAGAAACCACATCCTTACCTCACTGCCAACCCACACCACTACCCAAAAAAGCAGCACCCACAGCTTTGCCCTCAGCTCACCATAGTGGTTGATGCTGTTGATCAAACGCACCCCAACCTGGGCATGGTTGTTGGTCATGAGGACGATGTCAAAGAGCTCCTCACTCTCAGGGTAGAGCTCCCGCAGCTGCGTGTTCACTGCCTCCAGTGCCTGCAGCACCCGGGGGGGTTTGGGGGTCAGTGAGGCCCAGACATGGCCCTGCCCCCCCTCCCCAAAACCAAGCACCAACCCCAACTACACCCTGAGCCAAGCTGACCTTAGCAAGAAGCTTCAGCTGGGGGGGGAAGGCTGGAGTGGGGGAAAAATCCCCCCCACGCAGCTACTCTTCTATTTTCAGACACAAAAGGTTTTGAGTGCTCATGAGAATAAATTAGCTTAAAAGTTACTGACAAGCATTTTTTGAGCAATCTGAAACAGAACAAGCCTGTTCCCACCCAGTGGATTTGTTTATTCGTTGGGAATGGGGAAGAGGTGGCTTCAGGGAGGCAGCACATTAGGGTAAAATGCACCTCTAAATCCAGTGGAGCTGGGGCAGAAATTGGGAAGAGCTTTTAAGGTTGGAAAGGCCTCATTTCAACATGTCAGAATTAAAAACTGGCCAGCTCTGTAGCAAGGCTAAACTCAGCCAATTTAAAGGAATAAATTAATAATAATAATAATAATAATAATAATAATAATAATAATAATAATAATAATAATAATAGATAATTCCCTAAAGAGAAACTTTCAATATGATCCAAGATGATTTCTTCAATTCTTGGTTGCCAATTTGGAAAATTCAGTGTTTCCTAAGTCCTGGATGAAGCAGATCCCTTGCCAGGAGGTTTCTGTGACCTCTCCTTGCTCTCTGGCTCCATCCCTCCTGCCCCACTGCTCATTTCCCACCCCTTCCCCCCCCGAGCACCCCACAGCCCTTCCCTCTCCCCAGAACATTTGGGACCACAACACAGCTCCAGCCTAGGCAGGTGGATGCTCACCTTGACAAAGGGGAAGGCAGCCCCGGGGAGGAAGGGCTCGTTCTCATGGTCCAGCTGGTACTTCACATAGGCCTCCACCCCTTGCTCGTTGTAAATCTTCTGCTCCTCCTCCATGCGGAAAAGCGCCCGCGATGACACCGCGATGGTGATGGCGTTCTCGGGCTTCGGCTGCAGGGAAGGGGAGAGAATGGGGAGGCAGCCCCTGCACCCAGCCCCTGCACCCCTGCAGGCATCTCTGAACATCCAACGTGAAAGGCCACAGGGTGGGTGACACCTCCGTGGTGACTGGGAGGATAATGGGGCCACTGCAACCCTGATCTCCTGATGCTTCAACAGAAGAAGCCCTGATGTGCTGTCCCTGGATGTTCAGGATACCCGAGAGCCTTTTTCATGGAACCCCAGAATGGTTTGGGTTGGAAGGGACCTCAAAGATGATCTAGATCCAACCCCTGCATGAGCAGGGACACCTCCCACCAGCCCAGGTTGCTCCAAGCCCCACCCAACCTGCCCTTCAACACCTCCAGGGATGGGGCAGCCACAGCTTCCCTGGGCAACCTGGGCCAGGCTCTCACCACCCTCACACCCAAGAATTTCCTCCTCATGCCCAACCTCAATCTCCCTCTTCCAGTTTTCATCCACTTCACCCTGTTCTCTCCCTCGCTGCCCTTGTCCCAAGTCCCTCCCCAGCTTTCCTGGAGCCCCTTCAGGCACTGGAAGGTGCTCTCAGGTCTCCCTGGAGCCTTCTCTTCTCCAGGCTGAACACCCCAGCTCTCTCAGCCTGTCTCCAGGTGCTCTTTCTGCTGCTCACAACATGCCCAAGCCCTCCCACTGCTAACAGGCACCCAGGACCCATCCAGTCCCCAGGAGAACCACTCAACCCTGTGCAGAAGGGATTTGTGTGGCTTTTCCCCTTCCAGCCAGGAAAAACCACACGCTGCAGCTCAGCCAGATCCACACTCCCACGATGCCGTCCAGATGTGACAAACAACCCGTGCCAACTCAGCTCATAAAAACACTTGATATAGTTATTGTGGGCGGGAACATGACAAACAGGTGGTGCAAGCAATGATTTATGAGTCATTATTATTAATGTTCGAGGGCTTAATCCAAAATCCACTGAAGTCAACAACGAGCCTCTAGTGGGACTTGACAGCAAGAGAGGGGACACCAGGAAAGTCAATCTTATCTTGACCCCCACCTGTCCTTCCTCTCCCCTTGGAGGGTGTTAATCCCCAACACTCACTTGCAAGCATGAAAGCAAATTCATTACTGATGGCCAGCAGGAATCCTGGCTCCCAGGACAGCAAGTCCCCAGGAGGGACGGTGGGGCAGGCAGCCCTGTCCCCAGCAGACCCTGCCTGGGAGCAGGACAGGGCTGGGATGCTCTGGGGGAGCTGGGAGCAGCCCCAGCCCACGAGCTCTCTGGCAGCACCTCCACAGGGAGCCTGTGAAACCCTGTCAGCACTTCAGAAACACCTCAACCCTCAGCACTTCTGGGATTCCAAGATCCTCGTGTTGCCCCGTGATTAATCCTCTGGCAATGCCATTTGCCCAGGGGCAGGAGGGGGCCTTCACACACCCAGGTGCTCCCAAGTTCAAGGTCCCACCCTGCCTAGGGCTGAGCTTTCCAGACACAGCAGCCTGGCACGGAGCAGGTAACCCCATCTGCAGGGGGATCTTCCCTGCCCCGGGGCTGGCTCTGCCCCCATCCCGCCCTGCTGATCCTGCCCAGCACGGAGACGCGCCCAGGAATGAGTCAAGGGCAGCCCCGGTGCCATTCCCAGCACCAAACCCCCCCTGTAAGAGGTGCCTGGGGCCAGCCCTGCAGCAGGGTCTGTCCCCAGACACCTCTCCAAGGCCACACACCAGCACCCAAACTCCCAGCAAGCAGATAAAGCGATGGGCGATTAGGACCAGACACAGATGATCTCAAGCTGAGAACATCACTGGGGCCAAAGGGATCTCTTTCCCACGGTGTTCACGGAGAAATATGGTCCCATTTGGAAGCAGCACCTTTGAGAAAGTGGGTGAACAACCCCCAGGACATGCAGGATCACCCAGATCCACACAGGAACATGAGCACCCAAACCACCATCACTCCTACTGGTGAACCACAGCCAGGTCCCCACCTTACGTGTAGCTCCCCAGTGGGTGTTAGCTATTAACTTGTCCTGGGCCAACTCATTAATTAATAACTCCGGTGTCATGGGCCATTTATTAGCTGAAAATATTAATAACTATTAAAGGTCTTGGGACATCCGGCCATTAGCCCTCAGCAAGGAGTCCTGCTGCTCCTGGGTCCCTGCAGCTGGGTTATTTATCCGGCTACGTAGGAGACCTGCTGGGTGTTTGCTCCCTGCTCCTGATCCCCAGCAGACCTCAGGGCTCAGCATCCTCCTCACCCAGCCCTGCAGGAGGCTGGGATCTGTGTGCTGGGCCATAATCCAAGCCCAACTGGATGCCCAGCTGGAATTTGCATCTCCGTCTTGCCCCCCAGCACACGCCTTGCACCCAGCAGGTGCCAAGAGCACAGGTACCTTGCACAACAGCAACGGGTCCCTTCCCTGCCATTTAAAGGCACCAGCTTCCAGGAGGTTAATTTAAGAGGTAATAAACACAGCAATAAAAATAATGGTGAGCTCAGAGCCCTCACTCTGCCCCAGCATGGGCTGCTGGAGCCCCCACTGCCAGCGGGCGGGAAGCCCAGCCTGTGGGAACGGGACCTGCTGGATCCTGTTTGCCCCTGCCAAGGAAGGTTTGCACCTTTGGAGCACTTTGTGCAGGGAAGTCTCACCCGGGCACTACCACAGCTCCCAGCTCTGGCAGGGCTGGAACAGCCCTGCTGTTCTCTGGGAAACGCTGACATTTGAAAAAGAGGAAAATTCTGCTCCGCGAGGAAGGAGCCACGTTTTGACATTCCTTTGAAGTGGAGGTTTCATTTGGAAGTTCCCTCCTCGAGGTTGTTTGGATGCTTCTCCATCCCCACTAGTACTGCAGAGGATCATCCCCACACTCAAAACCAGGCTTTAAAAAGTCACAGCACCACAGGAACCACAGCACCTCCATCAGAGTGCTGCCAACAACCCAACAAACCCCATTTTGCCTTGAAACATCATAGTCTGGGGGGAAAACACCCTTCATTTTTAACAGGAATTGTGTGCTTGGGAGGGGTCCCACGTGCAGTCCTCCTCTGGGTGCATTTAGTCCCAGGAGCTGTGGTGGAGCCTGCACAGCACCTCACCCCAACACAGCCTCCTGCCCCAGTGGGTCTGGGCACTCTGAGTGACAAACCCTCTTTTACCCTCAGAGCAGCAGCCAAGGTCAGCTAAAGCTCATCATCCAACACAAGCCCAGGAAGCAGCTGTGGGGCTCAGCTCAGCTGAATCCAACTGAGTTTACTGCCTGGGGATTCACGGTGAGCTCCTCTCCCTTCCCTTCCCACAGGAAGGTCAGATCCAGCCCCATCCTGAGCATCAAGCAAGAGATTAAGGACGCATTTAACATTCGCAGGGCAGCACGTGGGAAGGTCCCACCCCAACCCTGGGTCCATCCCTGGGCTCAGCCAGACAGGAGGGACAACCAGGGACATGTCCTGACAGCCCAGCTCTCTGAAGAGGAACCATCAGCCCTTGGCACAGCTCCAAGTGATCCACAAGGTCCAAACCCCATCTCAGAGGCATAAGTGACCTTCGCAGCAGGCTCTGGCTCCATGAAGTGCAAATCCCAGACCCAAACACCCCAGTCTGGGGGGCAGAGATGTATTTCCATAGGGACTGGAAATGGCCCATTGTCCCCTGAAGACCCAACAGCTGGCAGGCCTCTAAATCACCCTTCTAATCGGATGCGAGTCCTAAGCAGCCCCCCAAGGATTAGAGGCAGACATCTGGAAATCCCACATGCTCCTGGGATGTGCAGGGGGGTTGTGTCCCCACCCACCCACAGGTGCCCACAGTGGCACCCAACACCCATAGCTCCATTGCCACCTCTGGAGGCCATTGCTGGCTGGCTCTGAGGCAGGAGTTACAGTGGGGAGACCCCTTTCTGAACCCCTCGATCCTTTTTGTGTTGCCTGGGACTGAATCCACTGGATCCACCTCGATCCTAAAAAGCTGGAGGAACTCTGGCAGCTCCCTGGATGCTGCAGGAGACCAGGTCCTTGTGGCCAAATTCAAAATTTGGAGGTGAATTTTGCCGTGAGATCTGAACACAGAAAGGGAAGAGGAAGGGCTTGCTCCAGGGTCAAGCAATGGTCCCCAAAAACAGAGCCAGGTGGGTCCCCAGGGGTGCAGGGGACTGGCAGAGCAGGGGACAAGCAGGACACCCAGAGGAGTGGAGCCAGCTGGGGGACATTTTCTGCATTGCTGAAGAGTGACAAGTCTCAGCACTGACCTCCCAGCTGGCAGGAGTGTGGCTGGAGCCAGGCCTGGGAAGAGCAGAGACCCCTGTGAAGTGGGGAGCCACGGGCTGGGGGATGGGGGGGGCCTGTTTTCCCATTTCCCAGCCAGGAATGGGCTCCCCAGAAATGCTCCCCAAGGTCACCCTGCCTCCTGTGGAGACCCTTGGCCAAGAGGACAGACAGACCCGACACCCACAAGGGCACAGACTGACACCAGCAGCCCCCATTTCCCACGTGCACCAGGGAGCCTGGGGTGGCCACGAGCCCCTCGCTCGGGATCAGGTGAAAGTTCAGGGCAATGGCTGAGATGGTTCTGAGTTTTCCAAAGGCATTATTTATAATGCAGAAAAGTGCTCTGCAGCCATCCATCACGGGGCACAGCAGCTGCCTGGCAGGGCAGGGCAGGGCAGCCCAGAGGTGTGTGAGGGCAGCCAAGCTGCCTGGCCACGGGCAACAGGCCCCTGGGCTGGCCCAGGAGAAGGACACAGGGCTGGACAGGCACGGGGGGCATCAGCCCCAGTCCCACACGGATGGGTGGCACAGCAGAACTTCAGGGCCCGAGTGCCTGGCACAGCAGCAGAGCTGAGATCGAGCAAACCACATCCCTGAGGCCCCGTGCCTCAGTTTCCCCAGCTGCACAGCAGAGATGGGCGAGCAGGTCACCGAGCTCGCTGCAAGGAGAGGAAGAGGAGGAGCCTGGGCTGACATCCACAGGAGGCCCAAAGCACGGCATGAAAGGCAACCAGCTGCATCCCACCACCGAGCCAGGCTGTTCCTCTCCTCCGGGAAGGGCAAAGGATGCCCTTGGCATGGGGTACAGGACCGGGGGGGCTGCAGCCGTGTCCGCAGTGGGGAAAGCACAAAGGGCCGCTCCACGTCGCGGGGGCTTGTCCCTCTGTCCTCCCCGGAGAGGCCACAGACACTGAGCCTTGGCACAAAAAGCACCCGGTGCCACCGGGCTCCCGACAGGGCTGCAGGCAGCAGCTCTGCCCGAGCCCCACAGCCCCGGGGGGACCCGCAGCCCCGGGGGGACGGCTGGGTGGGCCGGTGGGCTGCGGGGCCAGGGCCGGCTGGTCCCGGGGTGCAGCCCCCAGCCCCCCGCTGCTGCAGCCGTTCCGAGATAAGGCAGCACTTCCAGGAGCTTCCGTGTCTAAGCCCGGCAGGCTCAGCCCTGGTTAGATAACACAGGCTTCCCGCTAATCTCCCGAACAGGCAGAGGCGGCTGCACCCCCGCTCCCCTCTCCCCCCACCGCCCCAGAACACCCCACTATCCCCAGCAGAGATTTGGCCCCCGAGTTGCCCCCCCTGCTCTGCCACTGCCATCCTTCCTGTCCCTGGCAGGGCCTCCCGCCTTGGCACGGGGGACAAGGAGCTCCTGGGGCACCGAGCTGCTCTGCAAGGACATGTCAGCCCAGGAGGGACCCCGGAAACCTGCAGGAACCCAGAGAGACTGGGGGGACCCCGAGAAAACCCAGGCAACCGTGGGCAATTCAGAGATGCCACGGCAGAGTGGGGGCAGCTGGAAAGACCCAGGGATTCCCCAGGGACCTGGTCAGGGACAGGGGGTCAAAGTAAAACCTGAGACCCCCGGGGGACCCCAGAGCACCTGGAGGAGATGGGGCACCCGAAAGGATGCAAGGAGGAACTAAGGAAATCTGTAGGAGATGGGACCCCCACAGAGATCCAGAGGGATCCAAGGAGGACTCCAGAGAAGATGAGGCATCCAGGAGGAACCCAGAGAACCTGCAGGAGATGGGGCACCTGGAGAGACCCCGGGGGACCCGGAGGAGATGGGACATGCGGGGGGAGGCACCCAGAAGGGAGGGGCACCCGGGGAGGGGGGGCACCCAGAGGGGCTGGTTCCCCCTTCGGGCTGGGGAGCGCTGACCCGCCCGGCACCTCGGGGGCTCTCACCGATTTGGGTTTCTTCTTGGGGGCGAGGTTGTCGTAGAAAGCCTTGGCCTCCTCCCAGGGCCGCCCCGCCGAGCTCGGCGCCCCGGCGGTGCCCGGAGGCTCCATAGCGCGGGGGCACCGGAGGCACCGGCGGCGGCTCCGTCCCTACCGGGAGCTCCCGGAGCCGCTGCCGGGCCGGCGGAACGTCCTTTATAAGGCATCCCATGAATCTCCGGGGTTTCAGCCCACCGGGACTCGGCTTAACCTCTTCGGGACCGAGCCCGCCCCGCCGCCGTCTCCCCCTCCCCTAAATCCCGGGGGGCTGCAGCACTCCGGGGCAGAGCCATTCCGGGGGGGCAGCAAAACCCCGGGCAGGGAAGGGACTGGGGAAGAGAGGGGCCATCAGCAGAACCCGGGGGTGCAGGAGGTGACAGGGCACCCACGGGGCACCCCAGCTCGTTCTCAGCCCAAACGCACCGGGGGTCGCTGGGGTTCGCCCACCCTCGCACAGGTGAAGGTGGCAGCGGGACTGGGCGGCTGGAGGGGCACAAGGATGGTCACCCCAGGGGCCGGAGGGGAAGGAGCAGCCACGGTGGTGCCAGGATAACCTGCACTGTGCTCTGGTTAATGGGGTCAGCGTGGATATTAAGGCTCTTCACTAAACATTCTCCCACAGGTGCTGGTGGGATTGAGTCCAGCCAGAGCTGAGCACAGAGCCCGGTTTCCAGCTCAGGCTGAGAACTGCACCATGACCAGCAGAGCCCGAGGCTCTTCGGGAACAGGGGTGTACCCCAGGGACCAAAACTGGTCAGCCAGGAAGGGCCAAGTAATGGAGGATCCCACCTCATCCCACCTGGCACAGGGCAGCACCTGGAGGAGGTCACAAAGCCCAAGGAGAAGGGTTTTGTCCAAAGTTGTTCCAGTAGATCAACACCAGCCCACAGCCCTGGGGACCCGCTTGTCCCTGCCCATGAGACTGATCAAACACAGCCTTGCACTGAGGGTCAGGCAGAAGAGCAGAGCTGGGGGAAGCTGGGTGCTGGGGAACAGGGCTAGCTCCAGGACTTGCCCAGCTGCCTGGATCCCAAACCCTTTGTGTTGCCCTTCTGGGAGCTTATCATCATTTCAGCCTCATCAGCAACTTCCTTTCCTCAGAGCCTTTGCAGATCCCTCCTGGGGAGTACCTGGAGATGTCTGCTGCTACCCCCACCACCAGAGAAGGTTCCCCTCCCCAGGGCTGCCTGCATGGCTGAATAGCTGCGTTTCCACCCACCCTCAAGGCTGAGCCCCATCGTGATGTCCCAGGGGTTTCTCCCTGCCTTGGAGTGCCACAGGCTCACGAGTGCAGTGTTGTCATCTCACTCTCCCCAGAGCTGCAGCAGCCACCCACCCCCCAGTAAGCCATGCAGGGGGGGAGGGAACACCACACACAGAGGACAGTTTATTTTTTCCATTAAAAAAATATATAACTTCACCATCTCCGAACAGATATCACAGTCATCAACACCACAACGTGCAGACTAAATACCAAATCTGTCACAATGTTCCTGTCCTGGGGCAGGAGGGACTGAAGCAGAAGGTTGGGATGGGGGGGAAGGAAGGAGATAGATGTTTCTTGTGGCTTCAGAGCCTGCCTGGAGGCTCAGTGGGTAGAGGACCCATCCACACCTCTCCACAGCTCCACAGCAGTGCCACACACCAGGAGCAGCACCAGGACCTGCCTTCAACACCCACCTCACCCCAGGGCAGCCCACAGAGGAGTCAGGCAACCCCTGCCTTTGATTTAGGGCTCCAGGCATCACCTCAATATCCAGAAACTCCATCAAGCATCCAAGATGCTGCCAGAGCAGTTGTGGAGGCCACCTGCTTGCTCTGCCAGCTCACACAGGTGAACTGGCAGAAGCTGACTTCTGGGATCAGACACTGGGCCCATCCAGGGGTGGCCTTGGACACTTCTGCACTCTCCCTCAAGTCCCCTGACCAAGTCTGGCCATTCCCAGCAGCAAAAGCAGAGATGAAAAAGCTAAAGCTGGGCAGAGGGAGCTGGGGCAGCCAGCCCTCAGGGAGGGTGCAGTGCCCTGGCAGAGCTCCCCAGCTGGGAGCTGCCAGCAAAGGAGACCAGAATTTGGGACTTTTCAGCCTCCTTGGAGACATCACATCAATGAGGAGGAGTCAGGGAAAAGAGCTGGTATCACAGTTAGGTTCAGGGAATGGGCCAGGTGAAGCAGTGGAGGAAAGCAGGGAGAAAGTAGCAGGGAACAGTTGGCCCTGGGGAGCTGGGACACTCACCCTCAGCTGCAGAGAGACCAGCTCCCGGGTGGAAGAGGCTTGGTTTAGGGGTAACCTCAAGCTGGCAGCACTCAGAGCAGGCTCTACCCATTGAGGGAGAACTACAGCCCATGGACTGCAGGCTGCCCAGGACGGGGCTGGAAGCAGAGGCCAATGGTGGCAGGAGGGATGGAGCATGGCTCACAGCTGGGGCCAAGCAGGCACGGGGCAGGGGGGGCAGAACTCAAAAGAAAATGGGGGTGAAAACCATCACAAGGAGCAGAGATTTGCTGCAGCCAGTCCAGCAATGAGCCCCCAGGGCTCTATTTCTGCATGTCACACTGCAGGAGGAGGACGATGGAGGGGTCACTCTTTGCTGCCTCCTTGAACTCCTCCAGGGAGATCTGGTCATCCTTGTCCTTGTCCATCTTTGTAAAGATTTTGTCAACACGCTGCTGGGGTGTCAGCTCATCTTGGTTCATCCTCATCATGATCACAGTCCCCACCATCTTGTAAATGGCCTGGAGCAAGAAGAGAAATATCAAAGCTGGAATGCTGGATGGGCAGGTCACAGGACAAGGCAGGTCACAGGATCACTGCTCTGCTGGGACCCAGTGAGCTACTGGTATGAGCTATGCTGCTGCACAGCTACAACCAGGTGCACACCAGGTACCTTTCAGATCAGGCTCTGGGCAGGAAAATTCATTCTTTGGTCTCAAAAGGGACCCAATTGCTGTGAAAAGCCTGGGAAGAAAAGCAAACTGCCCCTGCTGATTTTAAGCACTGGTACCTCAATGATCTCCAGCATCTCCAAGCGTGTGATCTTCCCATCTCCATCCAGGTCGTACATCTCAAAGGCCCAATTGAGTTTCTGCTCAAAGGTGCCCCTGGAGGTGACAGACAGGGCACAGATGAACTCCCTGAAGTCGATGGTCCCATCACCATTCTTGTCGAAGGTGCGGAAAGCGTGCTGGGCAAACTTGGAGGCATCTCCATAGGGAAAGAACTGCAGGGGGAAGAGAAGAGAAAGATCAAAATGGGAAGGGGGAGCTCGGTGTGGAGGCTGCACCTGAAGCAGCACCCTTGCCCCAGCTGGAGCTCACCTTGATGTAGAGCTGCTGGAACTCCTCCAGGTTGAGAATGCCAGTGGGACAGTCCTTGAGGAAGCCCTTGTACCACTGCTTCAGCTCCTGCTCACTGAACTCTGTGCTCCTCACCAGATCGTCCAGCATCTCTGGGGCCAGTTTGCTGCTGTGCTTGCCCATGGCTGCCCCTGGAAGAAAGAACACACAGAGCTCCTGCAGACCAGGCACGGGGAGGGATGGTGCTCCCAGGAGGCAAATCCCACATGCCTCTTGCCCACACTAGAGCTGATCCACCTGGCTCACAGGTGCCTGTGCTCTGTCAGAAGTCAGGACAGTGATGCAGCACTAGGGACAGGCTTGGTGCCATGCTCAGTGTGACCCTTGCTGCTGGAGAAGGGCAGGAGATGGCTCTGCGGCAGCCCACCAGCATCACCTCCAGTCCACCCCTCCTCCTAGACTGGCTCCCTCAGGGCTGCAGAAAAACACCCAAAAAGCCACTGAAGACCCAGAACTCCTGACATGGTCTTTACCAAGCCATGATGTCCAGCTGCTCCCCAACCAGGAGGGGAAAAAGAAGAGGTAACACGACTTGACCGTGAAAGCAAGGAAAAACACACCAGCACCACCTGAGCTGCAGCACCCAGCTGGCCATGGCCATGCCCAGCCTGCCCGGGGTGAGGAGGGGGGTGTCCCTGGCCAGGTCCCAGGGCTGCTCTGGGCACTGGAAGGCTGGCAGTCCCGGGGCTGCGTGGGCAGGACGCGGCGCTGCTCCGATACACGCCGTGCCTGCTCCCACGCAGCCTTGGCTGCCGGTGCCGCTCAGCCCAAGCAGCAGATGGTTTGCTGAGAGCTCCTGGAGCTTCTCTCTCCATAGAGAAAGTTGAGTAGAAGTTCACCTGGAGCCCGACCAAACACCGTCTCCCTTTCGATGCGGTTGATTTCCTGGCCGTGTGGGCTTGGGGGGGGTACCCTGGGATGGGCACAAGGCTCCCCTCCGCAGCCATGTGGGGCTCCTGGTGCTCCCAGCCCTGCAGGCAGAGCCTGGTTCCTGCCCCATCATCCCACCAGCATCTGCCACCTCCTGCTGCAGCAGCACGTAGCCCACCATCCCTTGGCAGCCTGAGCTGAGGGAACATCCGGATGCCCAAGGAGCACAGCACTCCCCCAGGGAGCCCCAGCTCAGCTGCAGAGCCCCACCAGCCCTCCCAGCACCACAGACAAGCTCTGCTCTGCAAGGGCTGATTAATCCCACCATGTACCATGCTCATGTCCCCCAGCATCTCCACCAGCCACTCTGGCAGGGAGATGCAGCCCTGCTCCTACACAAGGAGCAGCTTTGCCCATAAGGGAACAGCAACAACGACCTTTGGCAGAAGCACCAGACCTTGTCCTGCAAGCAAAGCCCTCAGAGAGGCTGAGACTCCAGATCATCCCTTAGTCCACACACCTCCATGCCCCCTTCCCAGCAGGACCCAGTATAGGCCACGCCAGGGCAGGGGACAGCAGGGACCCCAGCAGCCAGAAGGACCATCAAACACTTGGCACCAACCGCTTATCTCAAAGCGCCGATGTCACCCTTAGTCACCAGCTACTGGTCCCAAAGAGCAGCAGAGGGGGGTCCCTACATACCTCCCCTGGGGCTGCACCAGGGCGGGCACGCTGGGGAGCAGGAAAGGGGCAAAGGGCTCGGCCCCAGGGAAGGGGGGCGGCAGGTTTCGTGGGTGCGGGGGCTGCTCTGCCCACCCAGGGGAGAAGCCCCGGGACACGGCTCCCGGCACCTGCCCCGACAGCAGCTCCTCACGGGGGAACCGGCTCCCGACGGCCCTTACCTGTCTTTCGTCGAGGGCAGGTGGCGGCTTCGGCAAGGCACGGAGCCGGTACCGGAGGGGCTGCGGTCCAACCCGCCGGGTCTGCCCACGCCGCTCCCGCCCCTCTTGTAGCCGGGGGCCGCCCGCCCCCCCGGCGGCAGCGCTCGTCCATTGGCTGGGAGCGCTGTCAATCAACAGGGAGGGGCCCCGGGGGGGATCGAGGTGGGCTACTGGGGGTGTACTGGGATGCTGGGGATGCTGGAGGGGAGCGTGGAAGGAATGAAGGGGGGGGGTGCTGGGAGCGGGGTGCAGGGAGTGCCGGGGTCAGCACCAGAGATGCTGCCGGCCCTGCCCGCCCGGAGGACCCCGCCCCAGGTCACCTCCCGCATCCCGTGCCCCTCCTGCTGCTCCTTCCCTGCTTCCTCCTCGCTCTGCCCCGCTCACCCACCTCTGGCTCCTGTCCCTGGTGGTGGCTGATCCCCAAGCCCCCCAACAATCCCCTTCTCTTGGTGTGCCTCAGGGCTGGCAGGGTCCAGGCACCCAGTGCAGGGTCCCATGCTGCCTGCACAGCGGGGACACCAGGACACACCTGGGTCCTCCCTGGCTGGCAAAGCTGCGGCGAAAGGGCTGAGAAAACTGCTCTGATCTCCAGAACCCAACGTGGAGTGTTTCCATGGTGATCACTGGCAGCTCTTCCCAGTGACCTTGGCTATCCTGCTGTGTTCCCAGTGCCACCCAGGCCTATCCACAGCTGGTGGCCACTGAGCCTGGATGAAGTCTCCATCCAGCCAGGGCTGGTCCCCATCCAGGTCCCCTGCAGGGCTGTGAGGTGCCATGGGGTGCTCTGCCCTTCCCCATGGCCCAGTGACCCCCAGCCCAGCCCTGCTCTTGAGGTGCACCCACCCTGTATGCCAAGGTGGCTGCATGAAGCTGCAGAAACTGCCCCAACTGCAGGTGAAAGAGGCTCCTTTACAAAAGGACACAAGTATTTGCAACTGTGTCTGTGCAGGGATCCCTCAGCCACCCACCTGGGGGGGCAGGAGGGCTGGGACCCCTCCCCACAGCCAGACATGGCACCCCTCTGCCTTGCCCTTGTTCAGGGCTGGATTCACAGCCAGGATGAGGTGATTCAGCCCAACAGATTTGGGGTCACCCCAGCAGCCTCTGCTGGGCATTGGGCACATGGTTCTGTCTGGCTCCAAACCTCTCCATGAGCCCCCCAAGAGCACGAGGGAATGAGCCCCCCACACTGGCTGGGTATCCCACTTCTGGTTGCTACATCTTTAGGTAGGGAAGACATCAATTAGTTCCACTGCAAACCCTCCACGTGCAGGGTACACAGGGAGGGGCTGAAAAATTAGTGAGGGCTTAATTGAAGGAGCATGGCTGCCAGGGCTGAGACCGGTGCAGCTCAGCTCATGGGACAGGGAGTGCTGAAGGAGCAGGGGGAGGCTGGAAGGGGTGGGGGAACACCAGGCTGGGGGTGTGACAGGGACACTGAGGATGGGGACAAGGACAGGTGCAGGGAGTCCGTATTTTGGGGGCTAGGACACCCCGAATCGTGGTGCTGGGAGGTGCCCGGGGTCATGTGGGGGTGGCCACACTGGTGGCCCCTGGAGCACCCAGCTGAGCCCAGCAGCCTGATCAGGGCATCCCAGGCTGACACAAGCCCAGGCTCAAAGAGGGACGTCGGCCCTGGGATTGCAGCGGGGGGGACACCAGGCTGGGGAGGGGGAGCAGCTCTGCAGGCAGCGCTGGATCCCCCCACAGCCCTTTGCTCCCCCCCAGCTCCCTGCCCCGGGTGCAGAGCTGCCAGGGTCTCCCCTCTAACCCCAAATGCTCCTTCTCCAGCCACGCTGCCACATGCAAAGGGCTGCAGCTTCCCCCAGCGGCTACCGGCTGCACCAGCACGGCCTGGGGGGGCTGTGCCCAACGGGGGGGACCCCGCAGACACAGCCCCCCGCTACAGCTGGATCAGCCCCCCCAAAACTGGGGGAGGAGCAGGAGTCACCGTCACTTGCCCTGTCCTGCTGCAGCCCCCGATCACCCAGCTGTGACACCGGTGGTGCTTGGGGTGCTGGCAGCTCAGCCACACCCTCTGTGACCCCCCAACTCTCCTCTGCCACGTGCATCCCCAAGCACGGCCCTGGGCAGGACCCCATCCCTGCGGGCCAGGGCACAGCACCCACAACCAGCACAAAACCACAACATCCCCATTTTCCAGTGACACCCGTGGCCTGAGCTGGGCCATGGGCACATGCTGGGACATCGGGATGGGCTCCGGGTGGCTTCTCCCTTGGCACAGCCCTGCCAAGGGTGGCACATCCCAGTCGCCCAGGGGGAAGCCAGTGCCAGCCCTGCTGTGGGTTGCAGAGAGTTTTGGAGTAAAATTTCTCACCCACTTGCTCATTTCTCCTGCTGCTCCCTCCCTCCCAGCCATGTTTCCTCACCAGCATCCTCAGCCTTTCCCCAACCACCCACCATCCTGGAGCAGGTCCCTTCCCTGCCCACAGCACCCCAGGTTTGGTGCTGGGTACCCTGCTGGCACTGGGGTGCTGCAGGGTGGGCACCCACGCCATGTGTTGCTGCACAGAAATGCCCTTGCAGAGGAGCAAGAAGCTGCTGTCACCCACACCATGTTCCCAGGGGACATCTCTGGGTGCTGCTGGGCAAGCTGGACCTGGGGTGTCCACAAAACTGGGGGTCCTTCTGGATGTTCCGACTGCTGTGCCCAGAACTGGTCTAGGAAAAGGGGGTGCAGGGTGGAAAAGCAGAAATACTTCGATGTTGGGGTTCCCCACCTGTTTCCTACCTGTCACATCACCCCTGTGGGGGCAGCTCAGTGCTGTCATCCAAACCCCTCGGGGTCCTGGTCCAGGAAGGGTCCAGGGGGGACAGATGGTCCTGCCTGGCTGAAACCAGGGGACATGTCTGGTTTGGCCGAGTGGTGGTGGCACCAGGTGGGTTTGGTGGCTGTTCCCCTCCCGAGAGACACGGGTTTGGGGGGGACACACCCTGCCCTTCATGGGCTGGGGCAGGAACAAAGGAAGATTTGGGGTGTCCCTCCCCCTGCTCAGAGCGACCTGCGGGTCGCTGAGCCGGGCTGGCTTTGACGAGGAATGGGGTGGGGGGGGGGGGGGGGGCACAGGCACCCACTGCGTGTCACCACATCCCCCAAAACCAGGCAGCAGCCCCCCCCCTCCCCCCCACCCCGGGCAGGACCCTCAGCCCAGACGGGCCGCAGAGGTTTTGCCGGCCGGCGCGCAGGGGGTTAATCATCCCCGTCTCCCTCACGTCACCGTCACCAGTGGGGTGGGGAGGGGGGGCCGGGGGGCTATGGTGGTCTTTGTGGTGCGTTCGGCAGCTGGCGCAGGGCGGCTGGCGCAGGCGGCCGCTCCCCGGCACCGCCCGCAACCCCCCGCGGCAGCCACCGCACCCCCAGCTCCAGCGGCACGGTGAGTCAGGGCGGCCACGGGGGGACATGGAGGGGACGGGGGGACACACACAGGGACGCCACCAGGCCTGAGAGAAGGGTGGAAGAGCTGGGGCTGCCCCTGGTTCTCTTCCCCACGGACTCAAACCTTCTTTCCCTCTGCACCCCCCCCCCCCCTCCTCAGCCCGGTGAAGCCGTTGCTTGCTGGGTGCACCCCCCCCACACCCAGGATTGGGGGTGATGGGTGCAGGCTCGCCCCCCCACCCCTCCCCAGCCCCTCCCGGGGTGCCCTGGGTGTGGGGGAGGTGCAGGGCTGGGTGCTGCAGCTCGGCACCCCTGCGGTAAATCCTGCTGCTCACCCGCAGCTGCAGCAGGGGGGAGGCCCCCAGCCCCCCCCCAGCTCTCCCAGCACCCCTCAGGGGTGGCTCAGACCCATGGGGGGGACTCACACATCCCTCCAGCCGGGGAGGTCCCCAAATTGTACAGGGGGTGAGGGGGGAGGGGAATGTGACAGCCCCAACTCCACCCTGGGCAGGGCTGTGGGTGCCCCGGCTGATCCTGGGAAAGGATCTGGCCCCAGCACCCTGACTCCTGGGATAAGGGTCCGTGTCTGTCCCCCACCCCATGAAAAATCCTCCAGGCATCGCGCGTCTGACCCTGCAGCAGCTGCGGCGACGCCGGCGCGGCCATGGGTGGGGGGCAGCGGCAGGAGGGGCTGGGGGTGGTCGTGGGCACCGGGCCTGGCACCCAGTGGGCATGGGGGGGCGGGGGGGGGGTGATCCGTAGGGTGCAGAGCTCAGGCAAAGGGAGGGGGCAGCCAGCCCCCGGCCGGGGGTGCGGTGCCGCACCAGGCTGCGGTGCCCACAGCGACGCTGCAGCGAAAGGGGACAGCACCAAACCGGCCCCGGGTGACACGGGGAGGGCCCGATCCGGGCACATCGCTGCCCCTTCGGTGTAGCCAGCCTGGGAAGCCCCGGCTAGGGTGGGAACCGTGCTCCTGGGTGCAGGATTTGACCCTGCCTGGAGCAGGAGGGGGATTTCATCTCAACAGCTGTGATGTCCCCGCGGAGGTGACACCCTCTGCGGGGGTCCCCGTGGGGCAGGATGCTCAGGGGGGAGTGCAGGGAAGCAACGGGGCAGGGAGAGCAGCAGGGGCTGGAACAGGGCTGGGGCGTGGGGAGGGAGGGACAGAACATGGGGACACCTCGGATGTGGCTGGGGCGGGGACACCCCGCTGCCTCCAGCCCTGCAGCCCTCCTCCAGCAGCGCACCCCACAGCAGTCCCTGGATCAGACGCCTTTCCCAGTGGATTTGGGGCGTGTGGTTCCCCCAGTTCAGCCCCACAGCGATGGGCACCCTGTGCTGGAGGGAGCCCCTTCTCCCTCCCCAGCAGCCACCCAGGTTGGGGACATGACGACTCCCCTGAGCCAGGGGCCACCGCGGGGTGCAGGCACCTGGGGCCAAGGAAATGGGGCAGATCAGGGGCTGAGCCCCCAGGGGAGCTGCCCCTCCAGACCCCGGGGGGGCTGCAGTGATCCCTGTCCCCCCAACTCAGCATCAAGCCCTGGTGCTACAGCTCGGGCCTCGCGCTGGGGTGTTCTCACACTGAGGACCGTGGGGACCCATCCACGCCCCTTCCCCGGGCACGGGCAGAGTTTAGCGGTGACAAATCCCCGTCAAGGACAACGGTGGCGCTGGCACCAGGTCGCCCGCCAGCCCATCACAGCCTGTATGCAAATGCCAGGGCAGAGCAGGTGACAATCTCCCAGCTGCCCCAGGGACCCCCCCAGCACCCTCCTGCAGGGCTCAGCACCACTCCAAACCCCTCCAGCACCCCGTGGGTTGAACCCCAGGGGCAGCCCAAGGCGTTTTTATGCCCCACTGTGGGGTATGAGCATCCGCCGTGAATGGGGAAACAGAGGCAGGGGAATGCAGTGAGGAACCTGGGTCCCCCTCGCTCCCCCCAAGCACTGGGTATTTTGGTATCAGGCTGGTGCACCCTGTGCAGCCCCAGCTTACCTGGCCCAGGAGGAGGAGGAGGAAGGCAGAGCCGTCACTGTCGATGCCGGGGGGCTGTGCTGGGGCTGAGCAGGGAGCACGGGGCTGTCCTCCCTGCTGCTGCTGCCTCCGCCAGCTCTCCCTCTCCCCTCCCCAGCCGTTTTCATTAAACCCAAGGGCTTAATTACAACCTGCTGAACCCAGGGCTGCTTCCCAGAGCCCACTAACACTGTGGGACCACCACCGACCTCCCCCACCTCCCATAGAAATATAGGGGGACCAGGGGAGCATCCTGGTGCCTGCAGGATTTGTGTTGTGGCTCATCAGGAGCATAAAGGGATCGATCTCCATGGAATGCACAGAAAGAGCAAGCTCAGGCAGCAGCACCGGGAACATCCTCCCGGGGGTCTTGGTCTCTCCAAGGAGGATGGGGACAGATGGCTTGGCCCTGGGGTTGTCCCCAAACTGGCAGGTCCCCCAAGGGGTGCAGGAAGAAGGGGCTGGTGCTGGCAATGAAAAAATAATTGAGGTAAATAAGGTGAAGGCCGGTGGTGGCACGTGGGGCTGCGAGCTGGAGTGGGGGGAGACAGGGTCCCCCAGCTGACCCCCGCCTGGTCGCCCACCGGTGAGACCCTGGGGTGTGCCTGACAAGGTGACCTGACCCCCTCACCCTCCTGTCTGCAGGTCCCTGCCGGCCCATGAAGTGAGTCAGGGGGGTGGCACAGCCCCTGCCCCCGCTCCTGCCGTAGCCACCGCACCGGGCACTGAGGTAAAGACCCAGGGCCCTGGCACTGGGGGGGGGGAGGTGGGATGCTCCAGCGCGGACGCCCCACCCCCAAAACCGGATCTGGGGGGCAGAAAATTGTTGTCGGACCTGAGTCAAACGGTGACACCCACCTTCCCAGCCATGGGGGATGCCCAACCCCATTCATCCCAGGGAATTGACACAACCACACAGGATCTTACGGGGCAGATCCTCACACCCCGTCCCCCACCCCACCCCGCAGCCAGGCCCGGGGGTGTCCCGGGGGAGGCGGCTCAGCCCACAGGAAGCACAAACCCCAGCCCCGCTTCCCTCCCCGCCGTGGCCAGAGGCAGAACTGCCGGCAGAGCCCCCACCTTTCAGTGGACACTGACACCCGTGCGCCCCGGCCGGGTGGGTGCAGGCTCGGGGGGGGGGGGACGGCGGGGGCCGTGGGGTGCAGGTAGGTGACACGGCAGCGGGGGCTCGGGGTGGGTAAGGGTGCCAAGGGTGGCACCGGTGCTGTTCCACTCTGTTCTGTTTCTCTCGCTCAGGTCTGCTGGCCATGGGCAACCTGATAAAGGTATTGGGCAAAGATTTAGAAAACTGTCCTCATTTTTTCCTGGATTTTGAAAGTAAGTCCCGTGAGCAGGGCGGGCGCGGGGAGGGAGCCGGGGCCGCCGCCGCAGCTGCTCTCTGGAAGATGGGGACAGGCACAGTGTCCCCAAGCAGCCCCATGTCCCCAGGTGCTGTGGGACAGCCCTGGACCTGCCCCACAAAAGGCTGAGCGGGGCAGGGGAGCGGGACCCCGAGTGATTCCCCATCCCCAAAAGCATGGGGAAATGTCCCCAGCTGAGTGATGGGGATGCAGGACATGTCCCGGCGGCAGGACCTGACCCATGGGGACCTCAGACACCTGCCTGCTGTCATTAGAGTCTGGCACCGGGTGGCCATGTGGCCTGTCCCCTGCCACTGCAGGGACAGCCTGGAGATGCTGGGGAAGGAGGAGGGATGGATCCGTGTCACCTGTCCTGCCAGGAGCAGAAGAGAGTGGTCACAGCCTGCACCCAAGGGACAGAGATCGGGGACACCAAACCAGCCCCAGAGACCTGCCCCAGCTCCCTGCTGGCCTGGGCTAACTGGGACAGCAAAGAACGGCTTGGGGATCTCCCAGATTGGACATTAGGGTGTAGGAGAGATGACGGCCACCAAGACAGGGTGCAGCCCCATGCCCCCCCCCCCCCCCCCCCCTTGCTTCCTCTCGCCCGCTTCCTCCTGGGGCACGGCTCAGAGCGTGGGGGGATGTGTAAAAATAGTGCAGCAGCAGCAACCGTTCGGCCCGTCCCGGCGGGGACAGGCCGTGCACAGCTCCCCGCACCGCCCCCGGCACCCGCACCGCCCGAAATAACCAGCGCTGGGGTCACGCAGCCACCCCGCGCTCCCGCCGAGGGACCTTCCTGCCTCCTCCAGGGTCCTATGAGGCAGCGCAGCCTTCGGCCCCTCCTCCGCAGCCCCCTCGGCATGGGGATGGGGTTGTGGGGGCTCCCTGGGACCCCCTGTTTCAGGGCTGGTTCTGCAGTTAAAGAGGTGGGGGGACACCCATAGCCAAGACCTCAGGGACTCGCTCACCGCTTTGTCCTCCTCGCCGGAGCCCGGCGGCTCCCTCCTCCCTCCGCTCCTGCCTCTCCATCACCCCCATCACCAGCGCTCATCACCATCGCGGGGGGAAGAGGCTGCAGCCCCCGGGGCCAGGAGCAGCCCCGGGGTCACCCCTGGCTGGCTGGGAGAGCCCTGAGCCCCCGGGGAGCAGCAGGGGGAGGACAGGGGCTCTGGCCACTGCCCACAGCCCAGCACCTCTTCCCCGAGTCCCACCTCACCATCATGCTTTTTTTCCTCTTGTTTCTTCTCTTGCAGGTTTCACATGGGGAACCTTCTTAAAGTGTTGACTTATAACGAGCTTGACCAAGGCCCTAATTTTTTCCTTGACTTTGAAAGTGAGATGGGATTTTTATTTTCCCTTTTTTGTTTCCTACTTATTCCTGAGTTCCACATCCACGCCATTTTGAGTTCTCGTCCCCGTCGCCCATCGCATCGCGCCCATCCCAGATGTCCTCCCACCCCTACCTTTGCTATCCGGGGGTCTCCCCGGGGTGGGGGGACAGCAGCCACAGGGGCAGCCCCGTGGTTGGGGTCTATCGCTCCTCACCTCTTCCCCGGGGCAGTTTGCAGCCCCAATGGGGCCAGCCCGGGGTTGGGGGGCTGCTGGGGGACCCCCATCAGCAGGATCATGGTCACAGGGCAGCCAGGACTCACCCCTCCATGCTCCCCCCACTCCGTAGCTTGGCTCAAGCTCGGGCAAGGAGAGGGGATTGGAGGGAGAAACCCTCCAGGAAGGGCTGCGGGCTGGCGGGAGAGCCGTGGGTCGGGGTGCTGGTCCCCCCAGCTCCGGCTCTCGCCGCCCGGGGTCCCGCTCAGAGCCCTGCGGGTTTCTCTCCCCGGGGCGCTGCCCTGCAGATGCGCAGCCGACGGAGGCAGAGACCGCGGTGTGGAACCAGGTGAACGCGGTGCTGGAGGAGGCACAGGCGGTCCTGGCCGAGCTGCAGTCCTACACGGGGGCCGGACAGGAGATCCGAGAGGTGGGGGGAGCCCCGGCACCTGCAGCCCACCCACCCACCCACCCTGGCTTGGGGCAACCAACTAGTGACCTTTCCTCCCTCTCCCCGCCCCGCCAGGCCATCCAAAACCCCGGGGACCTGCGGCTGCAGGAGAGAGCCTGGAGCGCTGTCTGCCCCCTCGTCGCCAAGCTGAAGCGCTTCTATGAGTTCTCCCTGCGGCTGGGTGAGCGCCCCGAGGCCCTGTCCCCCTTCCCCGCACCCTCCCTTACCCCCCGGCCGCAGAAACGAGGCAGACTGGGGGGAACCCCGGCCACGGGGTGTGCTCGGGTGCGGCTGCCACGCTGCCCCGTGCCTCAGTTTCCCCAGCCGGGGCTGTGGAAGCGCACGGGAGCAGGACAGGAACCAGGGGTGCTTTGTCCCCAGAGAACGCCCTGAGGAGCCTGCTGGAGGCCCTCACCAGCCCCCCGTACGCCCCGACCCAGCACCTCGAGAGGGAACAAGCCTTGGCCAAGCAGTTTGCTGAGATCCTGCACTTCACCCTCAGCTTCGATGAGCTCAAGGTACCTCCCTGTGCTTGGGGACAAAAGCTGGGGGGGGGGGGGGGGGGGGTGGCAGGGGGCTCCCACGCTGGGACAGCACAAAAATTGTGAGCCACAACAGTCCCTTGGGACCCCCCCAAGTCTTGTCCCAGACACTAACACGGGACCCCCCTCCCCAGATGACCAACCCTGCCATCCAGAACGACTTCAGCTACTACAGAAGGACCATCAGCCGAAACCGCATCAACAACCTGCAGGTGAGAGGACAGTGCTGTGCTCCCCCTCTAGCCCACGGAGGGCCTCCCCTGGGGGAGTCACAGGCCTGGGGACCACACACGCCACCCCAACAGCCCCCATCATCCCCCCCCACCCCCCACAGCTGGATGCAGAGAGTGAGGTGAACAATGAGATGGCCAACAGGATGTCCCTCTTCTATGCTGAGGCCACCCCCATGCTCAAAACTCTCAGCAATGCCACCACCAAGTTTGTTTCAGAGGTGAGTGAAGCTGGGGGGGACCCTTGGGGCAGGGGGAACCCCCTCCCCCCTCCTCCAGCCCTGGCTCCATGCAGGGGGCCAGGAAGGAAATGGCAGCTGGGACCTGTTGGGTTTCAGAACAAGACCCTCCCCATTGAGGACACAACTGACTGCCTGAGCACCATGGCCTGTGTCTGCAGGGTGATGCTGGAGACCCCGTGAGTACCCTGCGTGGGGTGGGGGAGAAACATCTTGGTGCCAGGGTCCCTCTGCCACCCCCCAGGGCTCAGCCAGCCCCTCTCCCCACACAGCGAGTACCGGAGCCGCTTCACCAACACCGAGACCCTCCTCTTCTGCATGAGGGTGATGGTTGGAGTCATCATCCTCTACGACCACGTCCACCCCGTGGGGGCCTTCGCAAAGACCTCCAAGATTGATGTGAGTGGCTGGGGGGGGTCCCCAGCTGTCCCACTTATCCCATCCTAGCTGTGATGCTCAGGGGTCCCTCACCCTGGATGACCCCTATGGGGATGTCTCTGAGCTGGTCCAGGGGGAACTCATGCCCCCTGAGCAGCGAGGAGGAGGATGGTGAGGAACAGGGGGCACACCTGGGCTCTCATCAACCTCTCTTGCTCCCCCCACCAGATGAAAGGCTGCATCAAAGTCTTGAAAGATCAACCCTCAACCAGCACTGAAGGGCTCCTGAATGCTCTGAGGTGAGCTGAGGGGACACAGGGGGGGATGTGACATCTCCCAAGGGTACTGTGGGGTGGGAGCAGAGTGGGTTGGGGCACCGTGGGGTGACAGTCCCCTCTCTGTCCAGGTACACCACCCGGCACCTCAACGATGACACCACGTCCAAACAGATCCGGGCCCTCCTGCAGTGAGCACAGGGCAGCCACCACAATGTCACCGTGTCACCTACACCCATCACCACACTGCTCATTTTGTACAGAAAAGGGAAAAGGGACAACACGAAATACACAGAAATAAAAAATGAAAATGGCCCAAGGGGTGCTGGACAGGATGGACCTGGGCAGGGATGTGCTGAGGGGACCAGCAGCAGCGAGTGCCCGTGGCATGGGGACACCTTGGGGAGGGGGGAAGGGGCAGGTGGCACCTCCCTGTCCCCAGCCTCATCCCTGAGCACCTGGCTGTGGAGGAGGAGGAATCAACATCCCTGCAGATCTGCACAGACTGGTGGAAACGGCTCCGTCTCACCTGGTGGATTTTTAATATGAGCAAGTAAATCTCCACTCACCTCTTCTTTTCTACATTTTTTGGGGGATGTGAAATAAAATGACATTTAACCTGGTGGTGGCTGGAGAGGGGGCATCTCTGCTGCATCCCATCGGGCTGGAGGCACCTGGATCACCACACCCGGCCCCGCGGGTCCTGGCCATGGCGCCCCGGGGATTGAACACCCCAGAAACCACATCTCCCCCCTGCCTGACACCCTGGGGACCCCTCCCTGCTGGGACACATCCCATCTCCTCACCGTGACGCTGCCAGTGACCAGGAGGGACCCTGGGCTGGCTCCCAGAGAGTCCCCCCCGTGGTGGTGCTGCCCCACCAAGACATTCCATCAGGGCCACCCGCTGCTCCAGTGCCCCCAGCAGCCGCAGATTGGGAGGACTGGGAGGCTGCTGGAGGCAGAGGCTGGCTGCCACGGGCCCGCGCCTTTGCCGGCAGATGGCCCTGTGACACCGTGACAAAGCAGCCCCGGCAGCCTCCCCCCTGCTGCCAGCCCCACCGTGGGGGCAACCCCCCCGCCCTCAGCCCCCCCCGAGCCGGGGAAGACCCCGGCGGGGACTAATGGGCACCCCCAGTGGGAGACCGGGACCCCAGAGCTCTCATGCTCCTCGGTCCGTGCCTCAGTTTCCCCACCCGCGCAATAGGGAAATGACCACAGTCCCCAGTGCCGGAGGGTGCCTGGGCCCCCGCAGCCCCCACCCGGGCTCTGGACACCCCCCCCACACACTGAATTCCAACACGGGGACACCCACCCTGCCCACCACAGCCCAGCTCAGCCCCCGCGTCCCCAAACCTGCTCAGGCACCCACCAGCTCCCCTCGGCCACGGCAGCACCAGGAGGGGACAAAGAGGAGGTGGGGGACACCTGGCAGAGCCCCCAGCCCCCCAGCACCTCCCGGCCGCGGTGCCAGGACCCGGCTCTGCCGCCGGAGCCGCCGCTTTCCCGCGGGACACACCTCCCGGCCCAACCCCGGGCAACAGCTCCTGGTGTTTCCAGGCTCCTGCCCCACGGCTCCCCCAGCCTGCCCGAGCTGCTGCCGAGGCACCGGGTGGGCCGTGGCATCCCCTCCACCTGCTCCGGCTCCAACACCTTCCAGCCCAGCCATGCCTCAGTTTCCCCATTCATTACCTTCACACACCAGCACCAAGCAAACCCCACAGCTCCCCCCCACCAAGCCCACCACTGGGGCTTCCTTAAAACCCACGGCACACCGACCCCACCTGGGAACAGCAGATGAGGCCAAGATGTGGCTGGGTTTGGTGGCCACAGCTGCCACGTGTTTGCAGGAGCCACCATCCCCAGGTGATGCTGTTCCTCACAATGCTCCCCAGCCCATCCAAAGCACCAGGACAGGATCACACCCGCAGTGTGGGAACTGGGGTGGGCAGGCTTGGGGCTGAGTTGCCACTCAGGACCTCCAACAGGAGTTAAGGGACAGTCAGACCCTCTAAGCCAGCAGGGGCACAGACACCAGCTGGTCACTGGTGCTGGGTGGGATGGCAGCTGTGCCCTGGAGCCACAGCCTGGCCACCCGTAAGGTCCCTCCTGGCCCCCCACGGGGCTGCCTCGGCCTTACAAGGGGAGGGCTGAGGCTGAATTTGTGCCACCTTGGTGGCTCCTGCCCCAGCTGTGCCCCCAGCAGCACTTGTGGTGCATCCTGCCCCAGTGAAGGGCGGCACCGCACGGGTGAGGAACCCCCGGTGGGACTGGAGCAGATCGGGGTGTTTTACAGCCAAAACATGGGAAGAAAAGGGATCCAAAACCTGGAGGAAACAGAAGCAAGGACAAGTCCTTGAACATCACAGAGGGACGCTGGATCTGAGATGCTGGATTTGAGCTCTGGGGATGGTGGCCACGAGAGCTGGTGGCCATGAGTTGGAGCCGAGCTCCATGTCCTGCTGTGCCAGGGGCTGGTGACAGCTGGGACAGCTCTGCCAGACACAAGGACTGGAGCTGCACTGGCTGCCAGGACCCCTGCACCCCTCCCAGAGGGGTCCCCTGGAGACCTGGACCACCAGCTCCACCTGGCACCCAGCCCCACCAGTGACAGGGGGTAGGACCCCAGGTCACCAGTGTACTGAAACACCAGTGCCCAAGCCAGGGGACTCCTCAAGGACAGGCAGTGCCACGGGGACAATGCCCCATCAGCATCAGGTCTCTTCCAGCTCTCCAGGGTGCCAAGGACTTTAACTGATGGCGAGCCAAGCCACGCCAGGCCTGGACTGTTTTCTAATCCCAGTGTAATTAATGACCTTATCTTTGGCCAAAGCCATTTAGATTAAGTGGCTGGTGTGATGGGCTCGGCGGCTCCAGCTGCACAGATGGAAGAGCTGCGTTTGTCTGGGGATTAGTGGAGGGCAGATGGAGTGAAGGGCCCTTCCCCATCCCCAAACCTCTCAGCACTGAGCAGCCTGAAACCTGAGACCACAACAACTTTCTCAGCGAGTTCTGGCCGGGACTGGAGAGCGATTTCCCATTGTTTGTCCCTTCTGCAGGGGACCAGGGAGCAGGAAGGGCCCAGAGCAAGAGGAGCAGGAGCTGAACAAGCTGTGCCAGTGCCAGGACTGGTGCTACCCTTGCCAGGAGCTCGATCCCTGTCCCATTCTTGAGTCCTTCAAACAGCAGAGACACAACAGACACCAGCTTCCTCCTTGGAGAGCATCTCATGTCGGGGATGCTGGCCTTGGCTCTGTGAATAAAAACCTGTCCCCTCATCAAGTCCTCCCCTCTCTGAGAATGCAAACTCACCTGCTTCTTGCTGCTGGCAGGATCAGGCTGTGCTTCCACCTTCCTGCACCACAGCATGAACAAGCAAGTGCAACAGATTCCTATTCTCCTGGGACATCTGGGAGCTGCTACCCCCCAAACAAGGCACTGCAGTAGATGGTAGGGAGCAGGGGGAAGGCCTGGGAGACCCTGCAGCACCTGTTACGAGCAGGTTCTCCTGAGGAGAACAGGCAGAGCAGCAGCTATCATGGTAGAGGAGTAACACTTCTCTGTGGGGATAACAAAGTTCATATTAAACCAATTAAGGATATTAAATCCATTTCTAACAGTATGGTCATCTGACTGCACTCAGGAGACAGAGCAGATAATCCCACCTCTCATTCACAGATGATCCCAGCCTGGCCTGAGGAGCTGACTCAGCATCTCCACACTGTCTATCAGAAGAGCACGCTCAGCACATCAGCAGCAAACAGAGCTTCAGAACAGGGCATCTCATCCATCCAGGCTGGGAGAACATGGATGCAGCACCACGACCCCTTGGCCATGTGCTCCAGCCACCCTGCTAGGCTGGAGTCAGGGTGGATGGCAAACAAGCCTGGGCTGGAGCAGGTTCAGCTGGTGCTGCACAGGCCCAGCCACGCACACAGTGCCCAGTGCTCCAGAGCTCAGCTCTGCCCATGGCTGGCAGAGAAAAGCCAGCCCAAATTCCCAGTTCTTCCCTGCATGTTCCCTTCAGGAAGAGCTCCCAAGCCACCCCCCCACCCCCGTCAAACAGCCCAGGGCAGCCACTCCACGGAGCATTATGAAGTAATTCAGTGCTGAGGAAGACAAAGTGGAGGTTTAATCTAATCCCCAGCAGATCCACCCACGCAGCCCTTCCCTCGCAGGCTGAGCCCCCGAGATGGCTCCTCACTAGCAGCTGAAGGAAAAACCTGTGCTCTACCTCCCCAAAACCCTCCCAGGGGGAACCATCTTGACTGCATCTGCCAGGAGAATCCCAAAATTCCCTGGAAAAGGCCCTCCTGGTTTCACCCAGCAGTGCCCAGGCCCTCCAGGAACGCTGCTGTGGAGCCCAACTGCCCAGCAGCCACGGCAGAGGGAATTTGGAGTCAAATGCAAGGCTGGTTCCCACTGCCAAACCACAGTGTAAACCCCCGGGAATTCAGCTTTAACTAGGACAGGCTCATCTGCTGCAGACTTGATGAGATCATTTCCAAGTTCCTGTTCAACAGGTGCCAGCTCCTTCTGCACCTGCTATGTGCCAGGGATCTGAGAACATCTGCTCAGCTCCCTCACAAGCTGCAGAAAAAAGTCACTGGAAGAAGGAACCAGGCCTGGACTTTCTGCCCTGTGTCCAGAGCAGGGAACCTGGGTCAGATGAAACAGAGAGCAAGCAAAATGTGCTTGTCAATAGGAAGGGAAACCCACAATAATCTTGTAACTTTTATTTCCATATAAAAGAAGAAAAATATCCTCTCCACGATAAAGGCAGTAAGAGCTCCCCCAGCTCTGGAGCTGCAATCCTGGCCAAGCTGGAGGAGCACAGGGTCTCAGAACAACACGTTCACATGCCACCAGGATCAGCTCAACCATTCCAAGCATAATGCTGTGTCTCTGGCAGGAATTAACACTTGGTGGATGCTCCCAGGAGCCTTGCCCTGGGGCCCAGCCCTTTCCAGGCAGGGCTGGGGAAGCTTGGGAACACGGTGCCATGAGCACACATGAAGAGGCTCTGACACAGCCGAAAGCCTTTGGCCCTCACACACCTGCCTCATCCCCAAAACAATGACTCAGCTCCTTGGGTTCAAGGCCACCCAGGACTCAGCTGGGTCCTCACTGTGCAGGTGGCAGTGGCTGCTCCCAGTGTCACCAGCTGGCCTGCAGGCCTAAGGCAAAGGCAAGCTGCTGTCCGACGTCTCTGTGTCCCCACTGCCCCCCTCTGCAGCACGGCTGGTGGCCTCCAGCTTCCTTCTCTTCTTCAGATGGTGCAGGTGGGATTTGGATCGTGTGTGAGCTGGAGAAAGAGGCAAACAGAGCATTTAATTCTGGGGAACCTGAAGATGGAAACAGCCGAGGTGATGGCGCTGTGTGGTGCAGAGCACCCTCACTTCCCAGCCTCCCACACAACTCGTTCCTGCAGGAAAGTGAATTCCCAAGCCCTGCTCCAGCCATTTCTCAGAACACTTCTAAGCCAAGCTGTAAGGGCTCAGAGGGGGACAACTGAAGGGCTGGGAAAGGGAAAAGACCTGTCTCTGTCTATGCAGAAGACTCCAGGTTCTCAGGACTCAAGTGTCCCAGCAAGTCTGCTCCCAACCACGATGACGGGAGAAAGGAAAGTGTTCCTGAAGAGGTGGCACATGGAAGGATGCAGGTGAGGTTGTGCAACCCCACCACCTCCTGGAGCACTGCCAGGATGATTTGTTAAGCCCAGATGCCTGCACCACAGCCCTGGGGATATCCTGTTCACTGACAGAGCAGACAGGGATGGATCCTGGAGCATCAATCAGCTTTTGCATAACTCCAGGGCAAGGCCCTCAGCTGCAGGAGCACTTTGGCAGGAGTTGGATGGGAACAGAGGAATAATCCCAGGGATGCAACTTGTACTGACCCAGGGGGCAGCAGGAGCTGCATTTCTGTTTGAAATCACAGGGTTAAGACAGTGAAACCTCCTCTGTCAGTGCTATTACCCAAGTAGTAGGCACTTTGTCTAACCAGACCAATGTACCATCTTAGCAGGGTGGGTTTGCCATTTCAAAGAGATCAGAGCAGCAATTAAAGCAGCCAACTTTTCAAGCAGGGCCTTAATTAAACAAGGGGATGTGCTCACTGAATCAAGGTCCTCAGGTGTTTTCCAGTCATCCTTTTCTGCCAAAGGATGAAAGTACATGCAAAGCTGCTGCTTTATCACAGCACCGTGGGGTCACCCTCGGCTTGAAATCACGTCTCACCTCTTCCAATTTGTCACAGGCAACACCAAAGGACAGAGGGGCTGGAAGAGGCACTGGTTTCTGCTGCTGTCTGGGGAGGTGTGCTCTTTTAAGTCCATACAAATTAGATAAAATTTTACAATCTTCCAGAGCCAGTGAGCTACTGGGAAGCAGTTCCCAGAACTCTCAGTAACTTGACTTAAAAAACCGGACCAGATTGTAGATCGACTCAGCTCCCACGACTGGTTTCTCTTCCCTTTGAGCTTTTACATTTTGCAGTTACCCAGGTTTTGGCCCATTTTTCTCCCACCACCCTGGGGATTTGAGCCAAATTCAGCTGGATGCAGAAAACAACAGCTGGGCTTGGTTGAGGACAGCATTGCCATCACCTCTCAGAAGTTGGGATAGTATCCCTAGAGGACATGTTGTGTTTGGGGGTGGATCTTGAGGAGTTCCTACTGGAACCTGCTGGACCTGGAAGGGTGGCCCAGACCCTGAGAACTTTCAGAGTCCTCTAGCTCTGGGCTGGGCAGAGCTCCTTCAAAGCACCTCCAGGCTGAGACAGCTGAGCTCGGCTAAAATGATAATTACACTTACAAACTGATCTCCCCACAATGAGCTTCCCATTCTGAGCCAACTTCCATCTTTGCTTGCAGCAGCTTCCCAGAGCAACAGGAATAAGCAACTTGGTCAAATCCAACGACCTGGGACATTTCTCCTTGCATTGTGTCTGCACACACTGCATTTGGGCAGCATGGGGAGATTTACCAGTTCCACTTCTGCAGCCAGTTTCTCCACTACTTTTTGTTTCTGCTTCTCAGCATGACCCTCACAGCACAGACAAATTCACTGAGTTAATCTGATTCCAACTGAGCTCTTTTAAAGTAAGTCTATTGAAAAGAGAAAATCTTTCTATTACCACAGCTAGGAATATATATTTTTTTAAAAACAAACAACAAACCAATAAACCACCACACACAAACAGGAGATACTGGAGCAAAACTGAGCTGTTAAAAACATTAAGGAACTTTTACAGAAGAAAACTTCAGAAGGAACTAATCTGTTCTGTGCTTTTTGACAAAGTGTCTGAAGTGCAGAAAGAGACCAAGCCAGCTCTGAGGCTGGATGCTACGTATGGATCCCCACATCTGGTGTGAGGGCAGAGAGCAGCAGTGTGTGCTGGGTGAGGGGAAGGGGGGGAAGCCTGACAGATGGCTGCTGTGGCACAGTTCCTGCACCCCCTCTGGGCCTGCAAGCGGCTGCTTTCATATATGGGCTGTAAACAACCCTTGGAAGCCCAAGATCGTGTGCTGAGGGTCATCTGGCCAGGCAGAGACAGCCAAGGAAGCTGCTCTGCTCTGGAGAACTGCCCTGCTCCATCCCTCCACTGCCCTGCTCCATCCCTCCACCTAACCCCACCCACCGTGTCCCCTCCCAGGTCCTCTCCTGTTCCCCTTGCCAGGTCCTACCTGCCCACTCCCTGTCCCCAATGATGACTCTGTCACACAGCTCACACACACGATGACTCCGCTTGTTCTCCTTCACGTCGTGCTCCATCCTCACAGGCTCAGCTGGGGGCTCACGTCCCTGAAGATGAAATGATGGCTCAGATTGGTTTCTGCTCTAACAAGTTGCTTGGCTGTGCTCACTTTGGTACAGCTGGGGATGGGCACTAAGGTTAGCAGGGCAGATGCTGCAGTTCTACCATGGAAGACAAGTGGAATACTGGGCATTAAGAGAATTTTTCAGCTTAGACAACAACCCTCTGCCACCCTCAGGAAACCCAAGGCTGGACATGTGAGCAGACACTGCTCATGGGACAGACTAAGTGACAAGTTATGGGGCCTGGAGACTACCAAGAAGTTGGCTTCTCAGCCACAGCTCAGGTGTGAACTCCAGTACCTGGATGAAGCTCTCCACAATTTCCAGAGCAGGTTTCAGCACATCCTCCTCCCACCGCAAGGGATCAGACACCTCCAAGCCATACACTGGGGGCACATTGGGCCCAGGACCTAGAGAGACACAGCAGGCAGGTGACCACCAGAACTTCCCCAGGAACATGTCCTAGCACCCACAGGGCTATGCTGTGACCAGGGTTTGGGATCTGCTCTTTCCTATCTGTCCTTTAGCATTGAGAAATAAACAGCACCAGCCTTTCCAGAACCAGAACTACCCAAGACCTCAGGTTGGAGGACACTGTGCTCACAAACAGCAAGAACATGTGAGATCTTCATGGTGCCTTGGGGACAGCATTATGAAACCTGAGCACCCCAACAGCCCCTCATCACAGCTAACACTTCATCATGGCCGTGGTCCACAGGAGGCCAGAGAAGAGCAAAAGCCAGATCCAGGCACAAAGCCACCACACAAGGCTTACAAGGAATCACAGAATTGTCCCAGTTGGAAAAGACCTCTGAGATCACTGAGTCCCAACCATCAACCCAGAAAATCCCACCATGATCACGAGAGCATGTCCTGAAGTGCCACATCTCCATGGTTTTTTCAACACCTCCATGGATGGTGGCTCCACCACCTCCCTGGGCAGCCTGTTCCAGGGCCTGACTATTCTTTCAGAGATGGAGGCAGGGAGTGTGGATGAGGAACCTGCAGGAGCAGGGCCCAGCACTCCCAGGAGCCAGCCACGGTGGAAGAGGCTTCATCAACACCTCAACATAACAAGGACAGCTTCAAAGCCACCCCTTGGGCCTCCTCCCCCAGCCTGGGGTGAGGGCACGGGGCACTCCAGGGTGAGGGAGCTGCAATCCCTGTGCCCAGAACTCCTGCTCAAAGCCCCCCAGGGCTGTGGGTGCTGTGCCAGGATCCAGCAGGTGCTGCTTTTATTGCTGCAACCACAAACAAGCCCCCGACAGGGCTGAGCTGAAGGACACCTGTCACCAGAAAGGTGAGCCACAGCCACCAAGCACATGGCTGCAGGAAAGCTCTTCAAAGCCTGTCTTTTGACTCGCATTGCTCCCTGCCTTTTTTCTTTTTTCCTTTTTCTTAATTTTATTGTTGTTTTGCCCCTACCAAGCACCTTTCAACAAGTGCCCGGCTCCCAGCTGCTGCTGCTGGCCCTGCTCCAAGGCTGGGGCTGGGATGGGGAAGTCCTGCTGGCTCCTTGCCACCATGGTGAGCACAGCCCAGGCTAAGAGAAGCCCCTGGGCTCCTGCTCCTCATCAACTGGGCTCTTTACCCTGCACTGGGAGCATGTGTGGGTGTGTGGGGAGAGGAACTGTGCTGGGCACCCCCTCCCTGAGCCCCTCAGGAGCAGGACAGGCTGTATCTTCATCATCTACTGCTGTCCACCACAGGGCTGAGCCTTCACTGGCTTTGTTCTGCTGGGATATCAGGCATTCTGATGGCACTTGTGCTGGGAGGGGAAGATCTCCCCTTGACAGGCAGCCAGGAGGTACAGAGGGAGCAATGAGAAGGAGCCTCCTGAGTGCCTGGGCAAGAGGGGCTGTGGGCAAGGTAAACATGGACAATGCCTGGTGGGCTGTCTCAGGAGGGCCAAGAGGCTGCTCTGCAACCCAAACATGTGGGAAGTCCTGAGGGCAGAGCCTGGAGGGTGGATGCTGGAGGGATCTGGCCGGAGGCAGCCCTGGGACAGCAGGAAGAATCCAGGCAGGATGGTCTGACCTCTGCCAGACTCACATCCCCACAGCACAGGCAGAGCCACCACACTCCCCTCCCAAGCTGGGAGCAGGGAGGTGCCCAGGAGGGGTGAGAGCAGGGATGGTGAGACAGGGCAGGACCCAGGACTCACGTCTCAGGAAGCGGTTTCGGACCCACTTGTTCTGCTTCCGGGCGTATCTCTTGGTCACCTGCTTCAGGGCCTGGATCCCTTGGAAACAGAGGGAATGAAAAGCAAAAGCTTGATTTTTATTTTAGCAGGTAGGACCATCTGTTCAGGGGCTGCACTGCTCTCAGAATACCTGAGTATTTCTCTGGGCAGATGGAGCCCAGGACTCCCTGTCCTACCCAGCAGGCCCAGAGGACGGTTTCCCACCGTGGAACCCTTCAATATTTCCTGCCAGTCTCATCTTATCCCCCTGTAATCATCTCCTGAGCAGACACAACAAGACCCTCCTGCACCAGACTTGTTTTCAAGCCTTTTATCATTTCTGTGGTTTCCTCAGCCTCCATCTCCACTTGGCACTGAACCCCCCTGGGACCTCTGCTGTGCTGAGGGGCAGAGCAGCTCTCCTGGAGCAACTGACACCCCAGGGTGACACGTGCCATCAAAGAGGGCATCACTAGTGACTCATGGTGTCATCTGCTAGATCCCCACATCCCTTCCCACCACCCTGCTGCTGAACCAGATGCTGAGTTCTGCTGAAGGCCTTCTTTCTAGCCCTGTTCTCCACAGCATTCACACTCCAGCTGGGATCCCATCACCCAGGTCACCAGGGGACCAGATGCTGAGTCACAGTGTGTCCAGTACATCTTGCAAGGAGGCCTGGAGGAGGAATTACTCTGGATGTGCTCAGAGATGCTCTCCAAGCACTTGGGAAAGGAGTCCTTGCCCCCCCTGGGCTGGCAGAAATGGAAAATGCAGAGAGAAAGGTGCAGCTCAACCCCAACAAGACCTGTCCCAACGTTTGAGCTGGGTTCAGACCCATCACACAGTGTCACCTGGGGCTGTGTGGGGCAGAGGGACATCGAGCACACAGGGGGCTTCTCTCACCTTTTTCCAGCAGCACAGCACTGGTCTCAGGTGAGCACTTCCCCTCACTGACGAGGTACTCGTGGAACTCCTTGAAGCCAATGGACTGGAAGATGCCATGCTGGTAATCCTGCCTGAAGAACAAGACAGGGGTCAAAGCAACCTCCTTCAGAACAGTGGGAAACCTCAACCCTCCCATGACTGCTCAGATCTCTGTGTCTCACCCTGTAGGACCCCACAGGTGACACAAGCCATGGATTGGGGGACAGGAATGCAGAGTGACTGGTGCCTTTTCATTTTTACTGAGGGAAGATGTCTCCACTTGGCAGGCTCAGCCCAGGCAAAATTAATTCAACACAAAGACCCACAGGAACTCTGCTGTGTGACCAACCCTGATCAAAGGGTTCTGGCAGGGAAGGTTCTGGAGTATCTGGCTGGTTCAGACCTCTCCACTGATGGTGCCCCCAAAGAGCCAAGCACCCATCCTATCTGCAGGAGAGGGCTGGGAGCAGAGAAACATCAAGAGCTGCTGCAGGGAGAGGGAGTCCAGGCCCTGTATAGGTCTGGCAGGTGGGAAAGGGAGCAGAAAGGGAGCTGGTTCCTCACCCACCCGTTCTTGGCCACCCTCTCCTGGTTGTAGCGCCGGTGGAAGTCCCGCAGCTCCTCCAGCAGCCCTGCAGCCAGCATGGCATCCACCCGCTGCTCCAGCCGCCGGTCCAGAGCTGGGAGGAGGAGAGCAGGACAGGCTCAGCCACCTGGAGCTGTGCCCTCAGGAGGGTCACCACTGGACAAAGTGCTGGGACTTGGCTGGGCACCACCAGCCTGCAGACCCAGCTCAGGAAGGCAGACCCAGCAGGTGAGGGGGGAGTTCTCTGACACAACCACTGGTGCCCCAAGAATTGCTGCCTCAGTCAGGGAGGGGGCTCGGGCAGGAGCAGGGGGCTCAGCCCTGACCCCTGTCACCCTGCTCAGCCAGGCAGGACCTGTGCAAAGTCTGCTTCTCACCTGCCTGGTCTGCGTGGAGCCAAAGGATGCAGGAATGTGGGTACTTCAGGGGCCCCCCTAAGGGTCCCCCACCTTCCTCCTGCTGCTGCTGGTGCAAGATTTCACTGTGGGGGATCCCTGTCTCTTCAAACACTTGGAGGCTCCTGCCAGCAGAGACAGACAGAGCTCAGAGGCTGGGCGAGGATGAGCTTTTCCATTTCCCCAGCAGCCCTGGGGGCTCCAGCAAAGGGAACCGCAGACACTCGCTGGGATCCAAGCCTCTCATGTGGGGGCAGGGCAGGTTTCTGCCCCCTCCCGTGCCCTGCATCCCGAGCACACCCAGGTCCGGGGGGTTCGAGGCAGTGCAGAGCACAGCGATGGCACCCAAGGAGCCCTGAGCCCAGCCACCTACTCCCGCCTGGCACCGGGACAAGCCCTGCAGGGAACAAGGTTCTGGCTCCAGCCCTGCCCTTCCCAGCCAGGCAGGGCTGCAAGGAAGGACCCAGCGCTGCCGCTGCTGCGAAGCATCCCCAGAGCTCGGCCCTGCCCAGCCGAGGAGGCGGAGGAAGCAGCGCTGGGTGCCCAACCCTCCCGCACCGTGCGAATGGGGTGGGCGGGTTCTACTCCCCCCGGGCCAGGGCTGGGCTGGGCTGGGCCCCTCAGAGCAGCAAGCCTGGTCTTGCTGCCCGGCTGTTCCCACAGAGCTCAGCTATGTTACTCAGCCAGCAGGGCAACTTGCTCTTTAAATAGCTCCAGACCAACCCTGCTGCTGGGGCACGGCAGCGGGACCGGCCCCCCCGCGCACAGCCCGGGGCACCGCGCTGCTCCCGGACCCCCGAAGGCAGCTCAAGCCGGGGCTGCGTGGCCAGAGGTGTCTGATCCCAGAGGGGTCCCCGACACCAGCGTTCCCTGAACACCCCGCTAAGAGGCCAGGAGCACCCGCCTGGGACGGGAGAGCCCAGCTTTGCCGTCTTGCCAGGCAGGCAGTTCCCTCGGGAAGGGGAGCTGGGTCCTGGCAGCCCCTGCCCCCAGCCCACCTGGCCAGTTTGCGCTTGTCATGGGGGTGCAGCTTGGCCGCCATCTCCGGGTCCACCTGGCTCAGCAGGCGATGGAGCTCAGCACCATCCAGCTGCTCCAGCTCCACTTTCCTGTCAGTGACCAGCCCGGGGGCCTTGCTGGCCTTCTCCTGTGGGGCACAAGGCAGCTCTGAGTCCAGCCACTCATCCGTGTGGAAGCAAGAAGATCCCACGGGGTGAATGAGAGGCTTTTAGTTCTCCTTGCCCCACTCTAGCAGGGGAAGCACCATGCCCTGTCACAGGAAGCCCACCCTGAACATGGAGCTCTCCCTTTCCCAAGGGATACAGCAGCCCCCCCACGGTACCTTTGTGTTGATAAGGACCTTCCAGAGCAGGGACTCGATGTAGTAGTTGGTTCCTCCCACAATAATCGGGATCTTGTCTCGGGAAAAGATATCTTCGATGTGCCACAGTCAGGGAGCATAAGCAGAGATGCCTGGCAGGGAGGGAGGGCTGTGGGGAGCAGCATCCTGGGGTCCAGACCCCACTCTCCCAGCCCCATGGAGCTGGTGAGGCTGCAGGACAGGGTTATAGATGTCTCTCATCCCTCACTATCCTCTGCTACCTGTGGCAGCAGCCACCAACACCCAGGGACATCCAGGGAGGGCCATCCCCAGCCCAGCACTGGGCATGCAGCAGAGCTCTGCCCTGCGGATGGGCTGCTCTGAGCATAAGCTGGGTTAAAAAGAAGCTCCAAGGCCCCTTCACCAACTGTATCTGCTGAAAACTGGAGTTTGTCACAATTTGAGAGCCCAAGGCTGCCGCAAACACTGATCCCTCTTGCAGGCCTGGTGCTGGAGAAGGTCAATCCATATCTGCTCAGCATGAAAGGATATAAGAGCCACAGCTTTGTCCCTGAAATCCACCACCGTGTAGTTAGAGACCAAGGGGTCCACAAAGCTGATCATGTGGTGCCTGCACAGACGCTGCTCCTGGGAAGAAACCTTGTTCGTGATGATGTCCAAGCCCTTGTACACCTGGGGAAGAGAAGAGCCTGTTGTTCACCTCAGTGTCCCATGAAACCCCCACTGACCCCTCCTCCTCCCCCCATGCACAGCCCCTGCCTGTCCCCATCACTGCTCCCACCTCCAAGGAGCCCATGAGGGGCTGGGAGCAGCGATGGGGACTGGCAGGGGCACATGCCCTGTTCAGGCAAGGCAGCAGGAATCTTGCCAACATGTGCTCCTGCCAGGGCTAAACCACCTCTTGCTGGTGCTTGTCCTGCCCAGGGGAGACGAACTGAGTCCCAGTGCCTGGGACTGCTCTGTGGGTGCTGTGAGGCTCTGCAGAGCTGCAGACAAGCAGGGACCCACACCCCAGGGTTCTGGCAGCAGGCACGTGGTCACAGTGGGGCACAGAAAGCCTTTGTGTCCAGCCCAGCTCCACGCTGTGCCAAGGACCCAGCACCCTCCGTGCCAGGCGGTGGCCGTGGTCACCAGGAGGATGTGTTCAGCTCTCAGCACCTCCGTTTGGAGCAGTGTCCCAGCTGATGGGAGAAGACTGCAAACATCTGCACTCCTTTTCTTCCTCCATCGCCCAGAAACCACCCCAGCCAGAGGGCCAGACTTCCAGAAACAAATTTCCCCTTAATCCCCTCTGAGAAGCTGCCAAGCCTCCGGCTGCAGCGTGGCCTCCAGCCACTGCCTCCCCTGCTCCCAGACAGCAGGACAAGGTGACACAGAGGTGACCCAGGGGCAGAAGGCACGGAGCAGCAGCAAGGGACGATCCAAGGTCAGTGGAGCAGGGAAGCCCCATCCCTGCCTGGAGCAGTCAGGGGAGCTGCTGGGGCGGCTGAACCGGCTGCAGCTCTGCAGCCCCTCCCCGTCTTGCTCAACTCCTGCACTTGCTGCTCAGAGGATGAGGGCCAGCACCTGCTCCGGGTCCCTCGGAGGAGAAATCCTGGCCTGGGGGTAGGAAGAGAGGAGGGAGCAGGAGGGTAACCAAATGCTCTTCCTTTCTGCCCTGAGGAAACCCAGCTGGCTGCAGGGGATGGGAGCAGACAGGAGGAGAGGCAGCTCGCTGCCAACATGCCCCGTGGCTGCCTGCAGCCTATTGATCCCTTCCCATCACCCTGCCCAGGCTGAGCTCTCCAGTCGGCACCAAAAGCCTTTGAATTCAGCAAGCTTTGGCTCAGTGCCTTCTTTCCCCCAGCAAGGGCCAGTCCAGCCCTCCAGCTCCTCCAGCTCCCACTCGTCTGCCTGAAACCAGTCAACGCAGGGAGCTGGCAGGGAGGCTGGAGGCAGCTCCCAGTGCCCTGCACGGGATTTACAGCTCAGGCTCCAACCCCCCAAGGTTCTCCCGGAGATTAACCACCGGGAGCCTCCCTGAATATCTGGCGACATGAGGAGGAATGTGGTGTCAGTGTGTGGGCTGGAGGGGAAACAAAAGCAGCCTTTGACATGCACCCGGCAGAGCCCGAAGAAGGTTTCCACCAGCTGGCTGTCGGCAGGGCCTCGCACCCAGACGTCCTCCTGACACTCATTTCTATTTTCAGCAAGCAGCTCAGATAAGCCTTTGTTGCTTTCTAAGGCCCCAAAACAGATTAGTGGCAGCCTGGAGCAGCAGGGCTCCGAGACACCCAGCACAAGCTGGGGGCTAAAGATGCTTAGTCTTGAGGGCATCCTCCCACCCCTGCCCCCGAGACCCCCCCCCCCCCCCCCAGAAGGACAGATAGTGCCTGTTCCCTTTGAAAGGGTGGGGAAACTGAGGCAAGAGACACAAACACCTCAGGAAACGGTGCCTGTGAGGGCCCTCACCCCGCAGCCCAGGAAGGGAAGGGTCTCCCAAACCCTCACTCTGCCACCAGATTCAGGCATAATCCCAAACTTTATCAGCATTAGAGAGGGACAAGCCCTGTCCTTGCCCTGAGGGCAGGGAGTGCAGTATGGAAGGTGACACGTGCAGCACAGGGACCCCAGACACATCCCAGCCACCTGCGGCCAGGAGAAGCATGAAGATTTCAGAGGGGCCAAGGGATCTCCCAGCTGGAGAGGAGCACAGAGGACCCAAAGCAAGCTGGGGTGCAAGAAGAGCACCATTCCCTCCCTGCTCTGATCCCTGCCGTGAGAAGGATGTCACCAAAGGCTCTTAAAATGTCCTGACTTGACACACCAACTGGCAAATGTGCCCAGTGAGCTCCAACAGCCCTTGGAAAAGAATGGCATCAGCACTTCCAAGTACAAAACCCAGGAGGGATGGTGGGATTGGGCATGGGACCCTCCTGCAATCTCTCACCGGGGTCTTCATGCACTCACTGCTCCATTAACAGCAAAGAAGTGGGACTGGCTTCCCCTGGGAATGACATACTCCTTAAGGAAATTTACTGGGATGACAAACAGCAACAGAAAATACAAAAATAAAGAGGCCATCAGATTAACCAGAGCTCCCAAACTGCATGCAGGCAGCAGCAAAATCTGTAATTTGAGCACAGAGACCCAACGCTGCCGTGACAAAACCATCCTGGAAGACAGAGGGGTGCCTGTGTGGGGGAACAGGTGGGCTGGGGGCTCCCCAGCCCCTTCCCCAGCCCGGCTGCAGCCCCAGCAGCTGCCCAAACCCTGCCAGCATTTGTCAGAGCTCGGCAGAGCCCAGGGATGAATGGACAGAGGGGGCTGAGGGGCGGCTGGCACTTGTCAGTCGAGAAGGAGCAATGGGATTTGTTTTGTTGTTTGTTTTGTTTTGTTGTTTTTTAAAACCCCCTGACTCTTCCTCACGGCCACGGGAGCCAGCTCTGCGAGGCAGAGGGAACATTGCAGCAGGGAGACAATATTCCCCGGGAACAAAGCCAGCAAGAAAGCAGCCCCAGTTGGCTGGCTGAGCGGGGCACGGGGGTTACTGGAGCACGGTGGGGGAGGTGCAGCCGCTGCTCCAGGCGGTGCCTGGGGGGGCAGCCGGGGCTCCCCCCCCGCCAGCACGGCTGCCTCACGGGATAAAAGCAGCGGAGCTGCTCGGCTTTCGCTCCCCAGTCACGCTAGAATGAGATTAAAAGGAAAGGAGGACAAGAGGCACTGGAGCTCGGATGCCATTGGGCGCCTGCAGTCAAGAGTCCTGCCCGCCCCGGCATTCCCATAGTGGGACTTGAAATAACCAGAGCACAAAATCCACGCTTCAAAACACCCACCGGTGTGAAACGGGGACCCGCAGCACGCCAGGCAGCTCCAGCCCCCTCCCCAGAGCCGCAGCAGGAGCCCCATGTTCACAGGATCGCTCCAGCCCACAGCCCTTTCCCTGATGTTAAATCCCTCACCTGAACACTTTGCCCCTGCCAGGTTTTGTCAGATCAGCTCAGACCTCAAACACTCCTTCCCCGAGATCTCAGCGCAAACAGGCCATAAAATTAAAGCTTTCCGATTGCTTGTTCTAAATTCAAGAGAGCTTTTAAATTTAGCTCTCTGGGATACAAACAGCAACCAGCACTGGCAGCTGCACTGCAGGAAACCAGGAGGCAGGACAGCAAGAGGGGATCTGTGAACAGCACAACAAGGCTAAGGGTGATGTTGGCAAAAAACACCATCTTAAAAAGCACAATAAATACGTTAAACATCAGACTTGAAGGAAAGAGTAAAAGAAGTGTTGATTAGGAAGGAAAACATTTTGTTAAACAATAACAAAACCCCTGCGGTGGCTGAAATCTGCGTCTCCTCACAAAGTTCTTGTGGCCAAACACAATGAAGTGCCAAAACCCCTCCTGGGTGTTCACTGACCCTGCCTTGCACAGCCCAGACTCTCCACGCTGCCACTCGCAATAAGGGAGGAGACCACAGACAGTGTCAGTGGCAAGCAGCAGGTATCATTTAAAATATTCTTTCCCACATCCCACCAGAGCCCCTTTGCTGGGGGCCGTGGCCACCCCCTTCCAGCCTCAGGCTGTGTCCATTCAACCGCCTCTGGAAGGAGAGGGCAGCGCTGCTGCCTTGCTGGGTGTCCCCGCGGGGACGGGAAGCACAAGCAGGGACTGCCCCAGACCCAGGCACCCCCAGACTCAGTGCCCCCCCAGGACTCACACCCACAACCCAAGCTCCAAGTCAGCAGAGCCGTCTCTGCCAGAGCCATCCCGGGTATCGCTTATAACCCACTAACTCCAGCTGCTGCCCCGCCTCAGCTGCCCCTTGCAGCTCCACCGGGCTCTTTCATGGCTAAAATTAAACCCACCCACCCCCCCCTTTCTGCTGCTTTCCATCCAAAAGATTAAACTACCGGTGAGAGGCAGGCTGGATGCCCCAGCCCCGCAGTTCTGCTCCCTTGTCCCGAGCACGACGCGCTGCCCCGAGAGCAGGAGGGGAGACTGTGACCCCGGGACGGCAGGGCCTGCCCCGGCCGTGGCTCCGTCCCCCAAGAGCCCGGGGAGGTTGGGCCTCTCCGCGCCCCGGCCGGGCCCAGCTGCCCCCCGCTCCCAGCCCAGGCCGCCCCCGCCCCCCCCAGCCCGGCCCAGGGCCCCGCCGCGGATCCCGGGCCCAGCCGCGGCCTTCCCCGAGCCCCAGGCCCGGCCGCGGCGCCTCCCGCTTCCCGGGGCCCGGCCCGGCCGTACCTGCATGGAGTCGGCGCTGACGATCTCTCCGCCGAGGCGCAGCCCCAGCTGCAGCGCCAGCGCCGACTTCCCGGTGCCGGTAGCGCCCAGGATCACCACCAGCGGCCGCGGCGGGGCCCGGCCCAGGCTGAGCGCGGCCGCCGCCATCGCCCGGCCCGGCCCGGCTGCCATGGCGACGCGCGGGCGGGACGGGGGCGGGACAGGCCGGGGCCTCCCGCGGGGAGCCCGGGGCCCGGGGTCCCTCTCCCCGTCCCCGGCCGGTCCCTCCCCTCGCTCCTCAGCCCCGTTCCCCGCTCCAGGTCCCCGGTTCCCAGCCCTGCCCCTTCCCATCCCCACGCCCCCCCGGGCCCTTTTTTGGGTCCCCTGGGCACCCCCTGGCCCTGAGCCGTGTCCACGCGTGGGGCTCTGCCCCGCCCTGCCTTTTTTATTATGTTTGGTTTTTTCCTTTTGGGGGGTAGGATGGGGTGGGAAGGATGCTGTTGCCACAGCAACGGGGCAGAGGGACGAGGAGCGGGGCTCTTGTTGCCATAGCAACAGGAAGGCGCGCGTTGCCGTGGCAACCGCAGCCCTCCACGGAGGCTCGTCCTCCCCATCGCCCTGGCAACACGGGGAGATGGAGAGTGAGGGGCTGTCTCCGTGGCAACGGAGGGGAGGGAAGGCAAGGAGCGGTTGCCACGGAGATGGCGAGAGAAGAGTTGCCCGTTCTCCCTGGCAACACACATCCTTTGCCATAGCAACAGGGAGCGGGGAGGCTGGGGGTCGGGGAGGGCTGCCCAGACCCCCTCCCCACCGCGTATGGGAAGGGATTATCTCAGCCTCGGGCAAACTGTCCTAAAAATTTGCCAGCCCAGGCGTGAAAGCAGCACCGCAGCCGTGACACCCCCGGGCCGGCTGGCACTGCCCCCTGCAACCAGGGGGTGGGAAAGCAGAGGTGGGTTTGGGGGGAGGGTGGTCACAGAGGGAAGGGGGGAGGGAGCAGGGCAATGCGTGCTAAAAAAATAACTCTTGTCAGGCCTGGAAATGCAGAATTGTGATGGTTACAGTCGAGATTCGCAAATTGCAGCACCAACCAAGCGAGGGGGAAAAGCCCTGTGTGTTTATTTTGTTCACTTCATAGCACTGTCAGTCAGCTTTACTCATCCTCCCCGCGGCAACATGAGGAGAGATCTGCTTGAGTACCCAGGGAAGTTTCAGGTAGGTATATATTTATATGTGAGGGCTTTCAGCAGGAGAACTCAAAAGTAGGTGCAAAACTGCAGCTGTTTCCTCAGTTTGGTTTGAGACCAACTCCACTTCCCCCTGAGGATGCTCTCAGCTCAACCCACAGGATCTTAACATCATTGCCAAGAGAGAAAAAACAGTATTTTCAACACCCCTTGGGCCTTCAGCACAGAAGGAAAGAGCACACCTGATCGGGAGGGTCACCTTGAGCTGAAAAAAAAAGACACCAGGCTGCAAGGCCCAGTGTACACACAACAAAAACAAAGGTTGGAGGCACTCGGTGCATCTGGGCTTTGTTTGCTGCGCATGGGCGAGGAGGTGTCAGATTTAGGTCACCCTGCTCCCTGTTTAAGCCTTGGTTCCTGTGAGCACCTTTTAATACAGCTCTAAAAGGCTTTGCCAGGGCCTGATGCAACACGCAGAAAGTGTGAGGCCGAAGGGAAGGGGCAGTGAAGAGCTCCTTGCAGACTCTTGGCTGTTCCAGGCTGACTTCCCCCGGGGCGATTGAGTCTCTGCAGCAGCAGCTCTTCTGACTCCTGTAACAGGATCCCACCCCCCCCCCCCCCTGCATTGAGAGTGAGACTTTTGCCACCAGTAGGGAGGGAACCCAAAAGCTCTGGGTTCAGGGATGGCAGGGAGAGCTCACATCTGTGTCACTTCATCCACTTGGCAGATCTAGGTAGGGGGAGTTCTCCAATGCCCCTTGAAGCCAGGGGATTACATTCCCCCCTGCCCCTCTCGGGTTACTGCCAACCACAACCCTGTGGGGCAACAGTCCACCCCACTGACTGCCCCAAGCCCCATTAGGAGGGTTTATAGTTACACCAAAGCCTTCTACAAGCCCTATATGGGCTGCCTGCCCCTCCTTGCCAACAAAGCCACTTAAAAGGAGGAAAAATAATCCAGGTGATTTGTTTCCCTGGCCCCACTGCCTTCCCTTCTGTTTCCATTGCTGGGAGAAGGCCAGGACAAAGAGCTCAGTCTTACCAGCAGAAAGGCAGCCAGGCCCTGGTGCAAGTTATATTCATTGCTGTTCATGTTCATTTTGGGGGCCAGGACACCCCAAAATACAGCAGCCAGGCCAATGCCCCCAGGAGCATCACAGCACAATGGAAATCCACAGCCACCTGCATGGAAAAAGCCAACCCAGGCTGTTGCAAACTCATTTATTTATGAAGTGTGAGGTAATGAAGAAAGTGCTAAATCCAACCACAGTGGTAACTCTAACGGTTCTCAGCAGGGACCCAAGGATGCTGCCCTGTGGGGTCACCCCTGCCAGCACCCCAAGAAGGGGACAGGGGCCTCTGCCACCCATGTACCCCACTGTAGGCTGGACATCAGGATGGCAAAGGCAGGGGGAAGCCTCAAAGGCAGCACAACCCCCCCAACCTGCCCCCTCCAGCAAGGCTCCCTGCAAAGCCCAAAGCTTCACTGGGGCTTTTGAGTGGCTGGTGGTGAGGGAGGTGCTCACAAGGGTGGAAAAAGGGGTGACAACGATACTCACAAGGATGGGAAAGGGGAAAAAATCCCCCATTATTGCAAATAGGTGGTTTGGGGACCTGCAAGAGGGGGGAAACCAGCCTCCACGAGGACTCAGCTCAAGGGTCCAGTAGGAACCAGCCCCTTCCTGATCTCCCTAAAGTGCAGCAGGACTGAGCCCTCCCCCACAGCAGGAAACCCCCTCCCCCCGCCCAAAAAACAAAAGGTTTTATATATATAAAAAAAGCCAACTCTTTACCAATACTTCTCAAAAAGTGGTACAAAAATACAGTATAAAAACAGCCTCCAGTATAAGACTTGCAGTTACAGCAGCAGTTTCTAGAACATAAAACCCAAGACAAGCTACTGCATGAAGTGGTAAGAAAGTGAGGTACGGTCCAGCCGAGCAAGGGGATCACCCACGGGTGCTCTTAACCCCCGTGGGAGAGATCCTGCCATCACCAACTCCATGGGGATCCATCCAGAGACAAGCCCCGTGGTGGTCTCTGTGTCTGCTTCCCTGAGTAGAAGCAGATCAGGGTTGCTTGGGATTTTCAGGGTGAGATGGATGTCCTGGGGCAACTCCCAGCGATGCTGTCGGTGGCAAACAGGGGTGCTGGGGAAGGGGGGTAGCGTTGAGCCCACAAATAGAAGCAGTCACTTGAGAAAGCTTCATAGGAGGGACAGGGGAAATTCTGCAACCCCCAGTGCCAAGAAGCCAGCCCCAGGAAGGTGATGCTGTGGGGGGGACCCACTGTGGGCCCCATTCCCACAGCTGGGACCCCCACCACAGCCACCCCACACGCAGCACCCGCCGTGTGCTCCAGCCCCCAGGGAGCAACAGTTCAACAACCAACCAACAAATAAAAAAAAGACAAACATAAAAATGTGCAAATTGAGAGGGAGCCAGGAGGTGGTGGGGACCAGGGTGGGGTCTGGGGGCACTTGGGGGTGCTAGTGCCCCTTGAGGTGAGCAATCCTTTTGAGCAGCTGGCTCTGCCGCAGCCGCAGCTGCCGCTTCTCGGCCGCCATCCTCCTCTCGGCGCTGATGAGCGACTGCAGGTACTCGGAGGATTTGCTCAGGATCACCACCTTGGGGGTCTTGGGGCAGCTGGCAAGCCCGGGCACCTGGTCCCTCAGGGCCAGGAAGCGGGAGCGCAGGTCGTTGCGCCGCTTGCGCTCCAGGTAGTTGTGGTTTTTCCTCTTGGCCACGTCCTCGCTGTCGGAGCTGGGGCTGCTGCCGGTCTTTGCCAGGCTGGGCTCGGGCAGGGTGACAGCAGGGGCTGGCTCTGGGGCACTTGGTGGCTCCTCCTCGTCCCGCTGGGGTGGTTCTGGCTGGGGACAGGGATCGGGCGGGGAGCGGGCGGCGTAGTTGTGCTGCTGCTGGTGGACAGAGATGTGGAAGCGTTTCATGCAGGGGTCCAAGGGGTCGGCGCGCAGCGTGATGGTCACTGGCTTCCTCAGGCTGAGGGGCTGTCTCTTCTCCACCATCACCACATCGATCTCTTCACCTTCTGCTCAAAATGGACGTGGCAAAGAAACAGACACAGTCCCCATCAGTTGGGAGTCACTCATCACCCCTCTGGGGCTCCCCATGCGAGCCCATCGCTGCCATCCCACTCAAGTTTGCTCATGGCCTGCAAAGCCACCCTGTGACCTCCAGAAGGGATTGGGTGGTGGAAATGCTCTTCCAACACCACCACAAGAAAAGGAGCTTTCCCACCACATTTGGATGCCTAGTTTTGGGATGGGGCTTTACTCCTGCCTCACTTCAGCACCAGGAGAAACATCTCCAGGATAAAGGATCACGGGGCAAGAAACATCCAAGCACAAGGGAGGGGAGAGGAGCAGGATGCTGGAGGCCTGGGGCAGCCTCACTCCAAAGTTCATCCCTGTCGGGTGCTTTCATGGCCCATTGGAATTGTAAATGAGGGAGGTGGGGGCAGAGCTGCCCTTTGTTCCCTTTGGCTGCTGCTTCCCACTTCGGTGGCTTGTTACTTTTCACAAGTGATAAACCCCATTCAGCCCAGGCTTCCCGGGGACAGAAGGGACAATCCCCCATGGAGTGAGGGGGTGGGAAGGAGAGGCCAAGGGGTCCCCCGGTGACCCTCGAAGGCAGCCCAGGCGTCAGCAGGGGGAGGTTAACAGAGCTGTGAACAGAGAGACCTAAATTAAGCACAACTGGACCCAAAGCACCCTGCTCGTTGTCACTGCAGCTTGTCCTGCTCCAGCAAAGCCCAGAGGCACGAAGCTGACCCTTGGGGACAGAGTGGTGACCTGGCTGCTGCCATCGCTCTCAATTTTGGGATGCACTTCCACCTTTCAGACTGGGGGGAACACAGAGCCGCTCACCAAAGGTCCCCCGAGATGCTCAACCCTCCCTCCCCTCCCAGCATCTCGGGCAGAGGCCTGACCGTCGCCCCCCCACCATGGGTCCAGCGGTGGCCGCAGGATCTGAGCCCCCAGCCCACACCCCGGACCCCCTGTGGCTCTGGGGATTCTGCCCAGCAAGCCCAATCCACTCTGCTACTGGTGCTACTGGGCGGGGAGGTCACTCGCTGTCCCCACACCGGCCAGACGGCCGCGCTCATCAGTGTCACAACCCCGCTCATCAGTGTCACAACCCCACCGGTCTCAGCCACGTGTATAAACACACACATACACAGAACCCCCGAGCGGCTCATTAATAAAAGCCCGGCTGCATGGCCCCGCCCCCCGGAGCCTCCTATTGGCTGCCCTGCGGGCCCGGCCGGCTTCCCAGCCTCCCCATTGGCTGCCGCCCCTGCCCATCAGCGCGGCCCCTCTCATTGTTTCCAATCTGTTGCTTTTTGTTCGGCTCCCACGTGGCGCCACCGGGATCGGGACCGGGATCGAGCCCGGGACCCCACCGGGCCCGGGACCCCCTCGTGCCATCCCCCCCCCCTCCCCACCCCTGGCCGGCCCCACCAATTTGGGTTAAGCCTCTTAACGCCCGCGACCTGCTTACGGTCCCCGGGCTCCTTAATGCCATTAATTCCCCGTCCCGCGGCCGTGACTCACCGGCGCAGGTCGCTGCCCCCCCCCCGCAGATTTATTAACGGGGTCACGGCACCGCGTCAGCCCCGTGGGAGCCGGGGAAACGGCAGACGGAGCCCCCCGGGGAGACCCGGGGCGGGGGGTGGTTGAAAATCGGGGTTGAAAATAGGGGGGGGTGGTGGCAGCACGTCGTCCTTGGCTGGTGGGTTTCAGAAAAACCCGCTTCCCAGCCCGACCCACCCCCCCCCACCCCGTGGAAACACACATTTCTTACCCTCCTCCACGCGGGACATGCCCCGGGGGTGGCCTGATGCGGGATGTTCCTGCCCAACCCACGCAGCCACCGCCTCGGGGGACGCGGCCGCAACCGGCTGGCCCCAGGGGATATTTTGCCTTTTGTCCCGAGAAAATCCCGTCCCGGGTGGGCCCCGTGAGCGTGGGACCAGCCGAGAGGAGGAGCCGGCAGCAGAGCACGCCGAAACACTCGGAAAACCACCAACCCAAACTTCCCACGCCGAGCTGCAAAACTTGCCCCTCGCCCACCTGCCCGCGGGGCTCCCGTGGGGGGCCAAGAGGCAACCAGAAACTCCCGAAGCGGCCGTGGGGAGCCCCACGCACCTTCCTGCGGGGCCCTGGGGGGGCCTGAGCCGAAGCCCCGCGGCAAGGGGAGCGGCGGAGCCCGCTTTGTTGGTGGGGCCGGGCCGGGGCTCACTTGGAGCCGCAACAAAGGCGCTGCCTGGAGGCTCCGGGCACGCACGGACACGCGTGTCTCCCCCGCCGGGCTCCCCGCGGGGTGCAGCAAGGCTGGAGGGTGGCTGGGGAAGGGGGAACCCGCGTCTCGACCCCTTACCAGAATCGCTTTGGTCCTCGGATCCCGAGGACGCGGGGATCTTGCTCTCGGCCAGCGGGCAAAGGAAGACGGCGGCGGGATCCACGCACTCGCTTACCGAGCTGCTGAACCCCAAATCCTGGGCGAAGGAGGGTTTGTGGGGGGTAGCCCTCTGCGTGCCCGTGCTAAGTTTCTCTGTCATCGCTTTCTCCAACCTCTCCCGGGCTGAAAACCCGCTCCACATGCAATCCTTCAGGATGAAAGCGCTCAGGTTCCCGAAGATTTCCCCCGTCCCTATGAGATACTCCGGCTCTTCCCCGGGCAGGCAGCAGCAGGAGAGCCAGCCCGAGCGCTCCTCCGCCCCCGAGCAGCAGGCCTTTTCCCCGGGGGTCCCCAGAGGGAAAAGGGGGGGCGTGGGGACCAGCTCGAACTTCTTCCAGATGTCCTCGCTGGGAGCCGTGGAGCGGTGGAAATCCTCTTGGGCGTCATGGTCGTAGAAGTAGTGTTGGTACGAGTCAAACTCCATCTCTGCATGAGCGTGGGGGTGGCGAAGGCGAGGGGGCAGAAAGGAAAAGGGGGCACCCCCAGCCCGATTTGAAGCCCCACTCAGCAAAGGGGCACCCCCAGCCTCATGGAGGCAAAAGGGAAGCCCCCACCCCCTTACGCGCCCACCTCGCCCGGCGCCGCGGGTGGCAGCAGCACCAGCCACCGAGCCGGGACCGCCGGTGCATTGTTCCCCCCCGCTCTTATACCCTGCTCTGCGGAAACCAGCCCCGCCCGCCCGCCAATCGCTGGGCTGTGATTTGCATAGTGGGCGGGATCCTGCCACAATCCCCGCCCCCCGGGGGGGCACGGGATGAGGGGTGCCACTGCAACCCCCCCGGGTTTCTCCGTCCTGCTAACGGGGATGGTGACGGGGATGCTAACGAGGTTATGAACCAGTGGACACCCCGTGAGCCGGTCTGGGGGACCCTCGCTGCCCCCATCCCAAGTGTCCCGCCAGCTCCCCGTGCCACCCTCAGCCCACTAGAAAGGTCAGGGTTTGGGGAAACCCCTCCTTGAGGGTCTCCTGCAACGAAAATGTTGGCTGAGGACACCCAGACCAAGCACAGTTGTGCCACCAGCCCGGGGACATTCAGCTGAGCACAACAGGACAACAAATTGAAGTGGGGACAAGTCACAGGGAGGCATTACCTGCTGGCAGAGACCACCCACAGGTGCCCTCTCCCACCCACCCCCCTTACCTGGCTGTCCCCCCACTTCCCATCGGGCTCCCGAGCTCACCAGCACGTGGCCCCATCGCTGCTGCCCAAAGTCAACTTTGTCCATGTGGCTCTTGGCACATCCAACCTGGGGATCTGGGGAGACATGCTTGGTCCTCAGGGACCCGGGTGAGCCCAGCAGGATGTCACATCTCTCCCCTGCCAAGGTCCTTCTAGGAAGTGCAATAAATGTTGTGAAAACACAACGAGGCTTCCACCCTGTGCACTAGTGACCGTGGCATCATTACACTCACATGTGCTGTTACAGAGTCCACCGGGGAGGAGCAGAATCCCCCCCAGCAGCATGTGCCCACCCACTGCAGCCCCACAACCCTCTGTTTGCTACCCAGCATGGTCAGGGACACAGGATCTGCCCCAGTCGGGGGACCTGGGAGCTGGAGGCAGGTCCTGGGCAGGTCCCCAGGTCATTCCTGTGGGGAACCATCTGCCCCAGCCCAGCAACCAGCACAGCACAGAGTCACTCCCAGTCTGGGTTGGCTTGGAAGGGACCTTGAAGATGGTCTAGATCCAACCCCCTGCATGGGCAGGGACACCTCCCACCAGCCCAGGTTGCTCCAAGCCCCAACCAACCTGCCCTTCAACACTGCCAGGGATGGGGCAGCCACAGCTTCCCTGGGCAGCCTGGGCCAGGGTCTCACCACTCTCATAGGACAAAATGTCTTAATTAAATCTTGCATGAACCAGTACAGTCCAACCCAGACCAGTACAGCCCAGTCCGACTCTTCCCAGCACAGCCCAGCATGATCCCGCATGGACAAGCACAGCCCAGGACAATACAGCACAGCCCAGGGAAACCCAGTGCAGCCCAGTGTAGTCCCGCATGAACCAGCACATCCCAGCGCTGCCCAGCGCAGCCGCCCGGTTCCCCCGGTTCCCCCAGCCCCGGGCTCCGGCCGCCGCCACCGGCGGGCACCGGGCGCCACCTGCTGGGACTCAGACAGGACCGGGGCTCGGTGAGGAATCATCCTCCGTGGGGCTGCGGGAACGGGGACACCCCCCGGGCACTCCCGGCCCGGCTCAGCAGCCGTGCGGAGAGGAGAGGCGAGGGGGACGGTGCTGCCCGCCGCGCTCAGCCCCGTGCCTCAGTTTCCCCGTTGCCGAGCCGGAAGAGGGCACGGGATGGGCAGAGGAGCAGGGCTGGCAGCAGATCCTGGGATGGCAGCTGTCCCCAGGGCTACCGAGCCTGTGGGCTCTACAGTTTGCTCCTGGCTCATCCAGAGCATCTCAATCCCACTCCCTTCCCCCGGCGCTGAGGCAGAAGCTCCGGGACCCTCACAGCTCTGGGGAGCCCGGGCTGATGTTTCCTTTGTGCTGCCATCTCAGTGTTTGCAGTGCTCCCCATCCTGGGCATGTCCCCGGGGTATCCCCAGCCAGGTTAGGAGCCCTGAGCTTGTCCTTGGTGTGTCCCCAGCCAGGCTCCTCCTGACCCAGGGCTGCTCCAGCCCTTTGCCCTCCCTGGGAAGGCTGGGGAAGCCCCCACTTTCTCTTTAGGAAACAAATTGGCCCATCCTTCTTAGCTGTTAAGGGCAAGAGCTGAGCTGCTGCAGGGGCTGCGGAGGCTCATCCTGCCCCAGAGCCGTTGGGGACAGCAGGGACAGAGAGTCACAGCTGGGGACACAGCTGGCACTGCCCGGGATTGCCTGCTCCAACACCAACACATCCCCGGGCACAGGAGCAAAGGCTCCTACAACCCATAGCTCTTGGCCATGTCTCCTTCCCCCTCCCCACTGGCCTCTCCGGCTTTTCCCAGGGTGAGGCAGGAACTCGTCCCAACTTCAAGGGGGCTCTGGATGCTTTGAAGGTGCAAAAAGCACCTCTGGAAAGGGCTGGAGGGGCCGTGCAGCCCTTTCATCCCGGGGCTCTCCAGGCACTCGGCAAACAGGACCTGAGAGCCTCTCCAGTGCCCACACCGGCTGCACAAACAGGGTGAGTGGCTCAGGAACTGCTTGTGCCAGCTGCCTGAGATTGGGGGGCACAGCGAGGGACACTCCCCGAGTTGCAGGGTGCTGGCAAAGCTCTGGCACTGAGCACACATCCCTAGCCTTGGCACAGCTCCGCGGGAGCTGCCGTGACCCGCCCGGCTGCTGGCACAGCTTCAGGCACTTCCCGGGGCTCCCGTGCCCTTTGGATCCTCGCTGACAGCAGGGCTGGACTTTGAAGCCCTTCCCCACCGTGGACAGCCACCCCGAGCCTGATGAGTGTCCTTGACTGGTGACCCTGGGGCATCTCGACCCTGGCTTCTGCCCCCCGCTGTCCTCATCCTGCTGCAGCTGCAGCCTTTGAGCCACCCTGCCAGCCCTGCCAGGGTCCCAGGTCCCCAGGGACAGCCTGTGAGTCCCCATACCAAGAGATCCCAGCCCTATCTGGTCCCCCTCAGCCTTGTGACACGCTCCCCAGGGTCCCACGCAGGAGAGGTGCAGGCAGGACAGGGTGGCTGCCACATGTTGCCATGCAATGTGTCCCCTTTGTCCCCATGAAGCTGTTGGCAGCCACAGGGGCTGGTTGGGCCCTTGCGAAACCAAGGCCCTGAGGGATAGAGGAGCACCACAAAATACTGCCTGACCGTACGGGGCAGGGGACAGTGCTCACAGCCCCAGGGCCACACCAGCCCCGGCTCCCTGGGGGTGCAGCCACCCCCTCTGACCTTAACAGGCAGCGAAGTCCAGAGAAGTGGGAGAAAAACACACCATCAACTCCAGCTCTGCCACCTCTTCATCCCCCCCTGCACCCATTTTGCCCCCAGCAAACCCTGTCCAAAGCCAGGAGGTGCCCGGAGCCCTGGGGAAGCTCTGTGGTGTGCAGGAAGGGCTGTCCCCAAGCTGAGGAACCATGCTGAGACTGGCACACAGTCCCAAACAGCTCTGGAACCCACTCACTGCCCTTGCCCCCAGGGCTGTGCTCCCCAGGCCGGTGAGGTGTCTGGTTTCGGGTGCTCTCACACTTGCTCAGTTCCTGCTCCATGACAGCAGGGAGGTGTGGGTGGCAGGCAGGCAGGATGGCACAGCCATCATCCACTGGAGCAGTCCTCACCTCTGTCCCCGGGGCTGAACCATGTCCCCAGGGCCAGTGTTTGGGTCCCAGCCCCTAAAGAGTCACCCCCAGAGTCAAGGGTGACCCTGGGAGTGGCCCAGCCACAGCCACCTGTGGGTCCCTGGGGACCCCAAGCCTGGTGGGAGCAGCTGCACCAACATCCTCACTGGGATCAGCCCTTGGTGGCTCATTTATTGCCCTGAAGATCCCCCAGAGCATCTGCTAGAGATGAAGGTCTAAAATCCCCCCAACGGAAATTGTGCAATACCAGACTTGGGGGAGAAAATCCTCCTAATCCGGGCAAATCCTGCTCTTTCTACTTCTCCTACTTCACATGTAAGGCAGGGCTACACCTATCTGCGGTTGTTCTGCACAATCTCCAGCACAAAGGGCAGCTCATTGTTCCCCTAAAACTGTTTGCCCGGGAGGTAATTTCTCAAGGACAGGAATGCCAAAAGCATCCGGAGCCGAGGAGCCCCTGAGACAAAGGGAGTAGAGCCACAGTGCCGGGGCCAAACACAACAGGGAGCTGAGGACAAGACTTTCCTCTCTTCGGGGGGCTGGCAAGTGCCACTATGGGGGGGTCCCCTCTGCTTCAGCACAAGAGGCTTTCCCTGTGCTGAGGGAAACTGAGGCACAGAGCAGGGGCCTGCACCAAGTCTGAATGATGTTGCCCCAAACATTCCTCCCCAGCAGATCCCTGCTCACGTCAGGGGGACAGAGCACTTTGGGGTACCCAAGTCTGTGCTTTGGGGGTGGCCCAGGCTTGGGCTTAGGCAGTGACACAATCTTGTGTGGATGTCCCCAGTGGCTACACTGCTGCTGCCTGGAGATGTGGTCACCCCCAGCAGGGCCCTCTGCTCTGCACCAGCCCCTGGAGCCAGCAGTAAGCCAGCCACAGCCACGCAGCAAGGCCACAGCCTCCTCTTGGCCACCCAGCACAGCGCAGACCCCGAGACCCCTGAAATCCCAGAGCCAAGACCCCTTAACCTGTTTGTGCTGTTCACTTCAGGGCCGTGATGATTGTCCCGGTCTCCCAAGCTCTGAAGCTCAGGGAGGGCAGAGCCCGGCCAACTTGTTACACAAATGTGCCAGCAGACATACAAGCCCATCTCTGACATGATGCCCCTTTCTCCTGGGGCACCCGGGGGGCTTCCAGCTCTCAGCAGGGTGTCTGCTGGGGCTGCCTGGTGCCACCAGAGCCAGCAGGACCCAGAGGGGCGAGGAGCCCGAGGCAGGTCGTTGCCAAACCGGCTGGGCGGGTGGCACTGCCCACACATCATCTTTGCTTCGAGGTATTTAGTGTCACCAAACAAATTGGGACAGCCTGAAGCCTGGCATGGGCCCTCCTCCCTGGTGGGGGACCTCCCAGAGGGCCCAGGGGCTGTGACGTGTGGCAGTGCCAGGGGAACCCACCACAAACGTGCAAGGGGCTGGAAACCGTGAGTCAACAGTGACACCAGCCCAGTGCTCCTGAAACAGGGAAGTGTCCAGAGCTGCTGTGCCACTGCTGTGTCACCACTGCCACCACTGTGCCACTGCTCCACGCCAGGGGACACCTGCATCACTTGTCCTCAGTGCCCACCCAGGTTCTGTTGCATCCCAGGTCCCTGCTCATCCTCCCTGCCTGTCCCTGTCCCCATGTAAGGGCAGCTCCAAGTCCAGTGGCAACCAGACAGTGGCACTGGGTGCCACGCTGGCCCTACTAGGCAGCCCCATCTCGTGGCACATCTCAAGGCCATCTTTGAAGCCTGGTGGCCTGAGCTGAGTGGAGTTGGTGGCTGTCACTGTGGTGGGGGCAGAAAGGGAAGGGATGAAGGGCTGGGATGGAGAGAAGATATGGAGTGGGATGGTGAGAGATGGGGAAACTGAGGGATGGGAATGGAGGGAAGAGATGGATTGGGAGGGGGGTGAGGGATGGGGATGAAGGGGGAGTTGTGAGATGGGGACGAGGGATGAAGGTTTGGAGGATGAGGGGTTGGGGAGGGAGGCATGGAGGGAATGGAAGGATGGAGTGGGGGGATGATGGATGGGGTGGAGGGTTGAGGGAATGGAGGGAACGGGAAATGAGAGGATAATGATGATAAAGGGACGAAGGCTGGGGATGGAGGGATGAGAAGTGGAGGAAGAGTAGAACCGGAGGGGGCGGCCGGCGGGACGGGGCTGGGGGCTGGAGGAAGGGCCGGGGCAAGAGGAGGGGGTGGCTGCTCCCAGGGAGGCGGAACGGGGGCGGGAGCGGGGCGGGTGCGGCCCCTCCCGGGGCGGGCTCTGCCTCTACAAGGCCCGTGCGGGCGGCACCGCAGCCCCATTCATCTGGCACGGCATGGCCGGGGGCGGCGGCGCGGAGCGGGCCCGGCCCGGGGGGCTCCTGCCGCCCTCCTGCCGCCAGCCCCGCCGCAGGGTGAGCTCCGGGCTGGGCTGCGGGCCGGGACGGGGGGCTCGGGGTGGGCCGGGGGCTGCTGGCACCAGCCTCGCCTCAGGGTGAGCTCTGGGCTAGAGGGGGGTCAGGGCGGGCCGGGGGTGCTGCCCGGCCGCGCTGATGCCGGTGCCGGTTGCAGGAGGGCCGGGAGCGGCTGTCGGTGTGCAGCAAGCTGTGCTACGCCGTCGGGGGAGCTCCCTACCAGATCACGGGCTGCGCGCTCGGCTTCTTTCTCCAGATCTACCTCCTGGACGTGGCTCAGGTACGGCCGGGACCCGGTGGGGGAGCATCGGCAGCGGGACTGAGGTCTGGGGGTGCCGGAGCCCCCGCTGCGGGGGTGCCCGGTGCCGCTTTTCCCGGCACCCGGGGCTTGCCGGTGGCCCGGCCCCGCTGTGGGTGTGTGCCGAGACCTCTCCCGCGTGGCTGGCTGTCCGAGGGCTGCGGGTTTTTCCCCGGGCCGGTCCCGGCGCGGAGCTGTGCGGTCGCTCCGTGCCTCGGGCGATCAACGGGCTCGTGGTGTCCGTCTGTCCGTCCGTCCTGCGGGACACGGGATCCGTCCCACGCGCCCGCAGCGTTCCAGGTCGGTGTGAGCTGGGGAGGGAGAATTGCCCGTGAGGCAGCCTCCTGCCGGCCGTGGGGTGGGTTTTGGGGAGATCTGGGGTGGGAAGAGGGTGGTGGGGCAGTGCTGAGGGGGACCGGGTCACCGTGTCTGAGATCTCACTGAGCGAAGGGGAGAGGCTGAGGGATCCATCCCCTGCTCCAGCGGGGGTCCCAGTACAGTTGGGAAGGTCCTGAGGAGCTCAGGAAGGGCAGCTGGGGCCACAGGGGTTTGTGTGTCCTGACACAAGATCTTTTCCTGACAGCTGGACCCTTTCTATGCCTCCATCATCCTGTTTGTGGGGCGAGCCTGGGATGCCATCACAGACCCCATGGTGGGCTTCTTCATCAGCAAAACATCATGGACCCGCTTTGGCCGCCTGATGCCCTGGTAAGAGCTGCCTGTAGCACCTCACATCCCTGCCTGATGTGTCACAGACCTTCCAGTCAGCTTCAGGTGTCCCTTGGCATGAGGTGTGCAGGGCAGGACGTGCTGATGCCCTGTCTCACCCAGCTGAGATGCCAAGTGCCCCAAAAAGCCCAAAATGCTGCTGAGAGCTGGGGCTCCAAGTCTGTCCTTGTTACTTTGACCGGTCCCGAGTCATCCCCATGTGAACTGTGCCTGGCTGTCCTGGGTGTCACTGCACCTGCCCCAGTGCCACGCTCCTGTGATGGACTTTGTTCACACAGTGGTTGCAGAGCACTGGCTGGTGGCAGGGCCACGTTGCCAGCAAACAGAGCAGGTGGCGTTGTCCCCACGGGGAGGAGGGACAGGGGTGTGTAGGGTGGTGGGGTGCCGGCTGACAGTCACGAGGGTGCTCCTCTGGCAGGAAAAGAGCTGTCATGGATCTGGGAGCCTGCACGTGGGTGCTTCTGCTGCCCTCAGGGTGCCGAAGGGAGTCCGAGCAGATGGGACAGGGCTGGCCAACCCCCAAAGGACTCGTGCCTGCACCCAGGGTAGATTTAGGACATCTGTGAACACCTGCCTCCGTGTGGGACACGGAGTATTGGAGGCTGCTAATGCCAAAGTGTGGGTGGGGTGGTGTGCCCTCTGCTAAAATAACCCACCTTCGGAGAGGCTGGAACACAATGCAGCATCGGGAGGGGGGGGGTGGGGAATTAGAGGGAAACAGTTCTCTCCCCCCACACAGATTATACCCTCTGCTTCCGGACTTCCCTGGAATAGCTCTGGGCAGCAGCAGTTGGCTGCTGTTGAAGCCAGGCTCTGCTCGTGGCCTGAAATAGCTCCTCTGCAGCCGCACGTGTGGTGGGGTCTGGGGTCTGGAGATTAGAAAAGGAGCTGCCCGCACTGGGGTGTGCGGGCAGGGAGAGCCACGGGAGCTGGGCTGGCTGCTCTGCTCCCTGTAATCTCCCGTCCTGGAGGCAGGGGGTGGGGATGGAGCTGCCGCATTCCTCCCAACGGCTCCTGCTTTGTTAAAATTAGCCGGAGCTTTCAACTTGTGCTGGGCCCCTCAGCAGCGCCAGGGCAGCTGGCTGCGAGGAGCTTGTTCCTGTTGTACATGGCTCAAGGGCAACTTGCTGAGGCCAATTTGGATGGACTTGAGCTGAGCTTGAAGCCTCCCAAACCTGGGGTTCCTGGGCCATGGTGGGGCTGCAGGGCTGCTTGCTGCTGCCTTGGTTTCTCCTGTGTGTAAACCCCAGGAAGCTGTGGGGTGGTCTCAGAGGCTGCTGCCTGACCCAGTTCCTCCAACCCTGTGAGGTGATCCTGTGGTCGAGGGTTTATTGCCCAAAGTTTCGGAAGGGTCTGGTCTGTGGGGCTGAACCCCAGCTGTGGCGGCTCCAGCTCAAAGCTTGGGGCTGCTCCAGTCCCTCGGAAGGCAAAGGAGACCATCATCTCTCTCCCTTTCATTTCCTTCTTTTTGAAACGCTTTTTGGCCCATTTCATCCCAGCAGCCCATCTGCTGCCTTCTTCCCTCTTCCTTGGCCTCGGGGACCCAGCTCCGTCCCCAGCCCTGAGCCATGTCCTCAGCTCCTTGACCCCCCCCCCCCCTCCCAGGACTTCCCGGAGACCAAACTTTTCCTGGATGTGTCAATGACTGGAAAGAGCCTCAGCTTTGACCTTCCGTCCTTCTCCGGGGCAGCAGCCGTTTGCTAAACGGTTAAACCGCGGGGCTGGGGAGGGGTGTGTGAGGAGGCACAAAGGAACACACCATCGAGCCGGGGCCAATAAGCGGGCGAACACGTCACGGCAGCCTCCTCCGAGCCTCTTAATCACCTCAGCCTCGGTCAGGGGTAACTCCAAGTCAAACTCCTCTGCCGTTGCAGAAGCTGCCAGTCAACCCTGGTCCCAGCGGTGCTTGGCGAGGGCCCCACAGGGAACTGGCACCTCCAGCCTGCGCGGGTGACGTGGTTCCCGCCCGTGCTCACGCAGCGGTGACTCATTTCAAAAATTTCCCCTGGCTCGGGTTCCGGGGTGATAAGAGAGCTGGAGAGGAGTGGCTGGAGCTGCTCACCCCTCTCCTCCCCCCGCCCGGCTGACGTGCCTGCCGAAAAATGTGCATGTGTTGGGTGCTGTGCAGAGCCTGCTCACCATCCATGGAGATCTGGTTTCTCGTTTCTTCCCCTTCCGGCAGCTTTACATTTAAACCCTGCGTCCTGTACGTCAGCCTGGATGGAAAGATTTTGCTGTGCCCTGGCAGCCCGGGGCCAGTCCTGGCTCTGTCCTGTGTCCAAGCTCTCCTGGCTTCAGCCCAGGACTGTCCAACAGCTTGTGGAGCACGGGGTGGTTGCAGATCCCTTCTCCCACCCCCCAGCAATAATAGTGGGTCTCTTCTGCAGGTGTGGGTGCAGCCTCAACACCCCAGTTGCATCCCTCCAGGAGGAGAAACTCCTCCTGTGCTTCTCCAAGTGCTGAGGGGGACCCAGGTGCTTGTGGTGTCCTTGGGGTGCTGGTGCAAGGCAAGAGCTGCTCCCTGCCTGGGCTGCAGCAGGACAAGGGTTGGGAGCTGAGCTGGGTGAGCAGTGCTCTGGGTGGCTTCCCGCTGCCATTGCCCTCACTGGCTGGTCCTGCTGGGGCTGCTGCCAAGGCCCGGTGCTTGAGCAACCCCCCAACCCTCTGCTCTGCTTTGCATCCCTTGTCCTCGTGCCTGCAGCTGTGGGAGGCTGGGCAGGGGTGGAAGAAGGAGCCAGCCTGTTGCTGGCGGGTGGTTTTGCCCCATCAGCAGAACAGAGGTGACCCCAGGAGCTGGGCTCAGGGGGCTGGCAGCAAAGCCAAGCTGGTGAGAGGCTTTTGTCCGGGGGGGCAGGGGCTGTGCTGCCTGGCTGCCCCCCCCAGATGGGATGAGGGAGCTGATTTCATCCTGCTGAACGTGCAGCCGTGCTGGCTGGAGCAGAGGCTGGAGCAGGGGTGGAAGCTGAAGGCAGGAGCAGATCAAACACTTCCAGGGAAGTGGAAATGTTTGTTTTTGCAAGTAAAGCTTTTCCCTGGAAGTCTGAGTCAGCACTTCCCCTTCCTGCCCTGTGAGATCTGAGCTGCTCCCTCATCCTGGTCTGAGTCATCTCTGTGGCAACCACCAAGTGGTGGAGCAGGGTGGGCCACCCGGGGCAGCTCAGGAGCCCCCCAAAATCAGGTGCCTTAATCCCACTGGATGTGTGGCAGCAGGGAGAGCTGGGCTGGAGAGGTTTCCCAGGCTCTGCGTGCCTAGAGGGTTAACACTGTATCTTCTTCCCAAAGGATCATGTTCTCCACCCCATTTGCTGTCATCTCCTACTTCCTCATCTGGTTTGTCCCCGACATCTCCAGCGGCCAAGTGATGTGGTACCTTGTCTTCTACTGCATCTTCCAGACCCTCGTGACGGTGAGTTGGGCTCTGCACACAGCAGGGCTGGGGGCTGGAGAGGACCAATCCCTGCCCTCACCTTGCTGAGCTGCCCAGAGGGGCAGGTTCCCATCCTTGAGGGATGCCTCTGGTGCCATTGCAGTGCTTCCACGTGCCCTACTCGGCGCTGACCATGTTCATCAGCAGGGAGCAGAGCGAGCGGGACTCGGCCACCGCCTACCGTGAGTCCTTCCTTCCCTTCCCCTCCTGCCACAGCCAGGAGCAGCTGCTGCTCAGCTCCTCTGCTGCAGCTCTCACTGGAGCATGATCCTCTCCAGATGTCTTCCCGGAAGGGCTCATTTGATCACAGCCCATGTGTGTGATGAACATTGTTCAGGGGCTGAGTTGCAGCTGGTTGAGCTCTTCCCGTTTTTCTTCCCCAGCTCCCCCAGCAGACATTCTTGTGCAGTCCAGTGGGCTGATGGGGAGGTGGTCCCTCTTATGGCCAAGTGTCTGGAGCAGATGATGGGGAATCTGAGCTCTCAGGTCTTTCCTTCCGCTCTGCCATACAGCAGTGGGAGCAGTATGACCAAGTCTTGGCCTCTCTCCCTGCCTCAGTTTCCCCAGCAGACACTCTCCTCCCCTGTGTAGCACAGGCTTGATCACCTGATGGTCTGGAGGGAGCTGTAGGAGAGCAGAGCAGCTCCTTCCCTGCTGGTGAAGGGCAGTGACTGGCAGCTGGGGAGGCTCTGCTGTGTTTTTTCACTCACACCCTGGGTGCCCAAGGGCTGTGCTCAGTCCCGCTGGCCTCTCCCTCCAGGTATGACAGTGGAAGTGCTGGGCACCGTGCTGGGCACTGCCATCCAGGGCCAGATTGTGGGCAAGGTGGTTCCTCCCTGCATTGAGAGCCCCCCCTTCATCGGCAAGACCAACTCCTCGGTGGCCATGGAGGAGCTGAACATGACCCGTGACACTGGCTCGCTCACCGACACGGTAGGCTGGGGGGGACAGGACCTGCTGGCAGCCCCTGCCATGCTCTCCTTGCCTTTTTGGACTGGGTTGGCTCCCGGGACCAGCCCTGCCCCTCACTGCTCCCCTCTCTTGCACAGAGAAACGCCTACATGATCGCGGCGGGGGTCATTGGGGGGCTCTACATCCTCTGTGCTGTGATCCTGTCGGTGGGCGTGCGGGAGAAGAGAGGTGAGGCCTGAGACATGCTGGAACACTCTGGACTTCATATCATAGAATCATATCATGGAATTGTTTGGGTTGGAAGGGACCTTCGAGATCATCCAGTCCCAACCCCCCTGCATGGGCAGGGACACCTCCCACCAGCCCAGGTTGCTCCAAGCCCCATCCAACCTGCCCTTCAACACTGCCAGGGATGGGGCAGCCACAGCTTCCCTGGGCAACCTGGGCCAGCAACCTGTTCCACTTGTGGAAGTGCTGTGGCTTCTGCCAGGGGCATCCCAGGAGCCCTGCTGAGCTCTTGGCCCTTCGTTGGTGGGTCAGGCACTGGAGGATAGGGGTGGGTAGAGCTGAGGTCTGGGCATGGGGAGGGTGCTTCAGAAGGGCAGCACTATGGGCAGGAGGACAGAGCATCTCCAGGTTATGTTACAGCACAGCCCTGAGGACTCTTAAGCCCTGGAGGACTTGGTTCTCTGCTCTGCACTGCCACAGATAAACATTATCTTGCAGTTTTGGCTGGCAAAGGTTGCTAGTGCCAACTGGGGCATCCCAGGGTGAGGTGATATCCAAAGTCCAGAAGCTTCTGTCCTTCCCATCTTCTGCTTTGCAACCAGTTCTGCTTATCCCAGGCAAATCAGCTGGGCCATCCTCTCCCCTCCGGGGGGCTGAGGGAAGGCAGGGAGGTCCCTGCAGGCATCACCCGGACTCCCTCGGAGCATGATGGTGGGCAGGGGCTTGTGCAGGGAGCTCAGCAGCAAGCGTGAGGCACTGCTGACCCCTTGCACCCAAGGGTGCTGTTCCAGCAGGTCTAACGATGGGCTGATTTGCTCTGCTCCCCAGAGGCCTCTGAGCTCCAGTCGGACGAGCCTGTCTCCTTCTTCCAGGGGCTGAAGCTGGTGATGAACCACAGTGCCTACATCAAGCTCATTGCTGGCTTCCTCTTCACTTCTCTGGCCTTCATGGTGAGCTCAGCTGGGCTTGGAGGGTTGGGGGAGAGGGGAAGGCAGCAGCAGGGCTTGGGGGTGGCTGGGGATGAGCAGTGTGGGGCCCAAACAGGACCCTGGAGGACTGGGAGCATGTGAGGTGGCAGCTCAATGAGCTGGAGCTGCCCCAGGCAGAGAGGAAGGATGTGGCCTGGTGCTCTGGGATGGGTTGGTGAATGGCTGCTTTCATCCCCTCGTGCTTTGGGCACAACCTTGTGAGGAGGAGCATGTGCCTGTCCTCCCTAAACCACTGTCTGCCTCCTCCACAGCTGCTGGAGGGCAACTTTGCCCTTTTCTGCACCTACACCCTGGGCTTCCGCAATGAGTTCCAGAACATCCTCCTGGCCATCATGGTATGTACAGCCCCTTCCTGGAGGCCCTCAGGGATGGGACTGTGGTGGGACACACGCTGTGGGATCCCCCCAGGTCCTCCCCAGGAGCTGGTGTGGGATGGGTGCTCTGTGGGCTGAGGGGAGGGAGGCTGTGGGGCTTCAATGGTTCACTGTGGGGACAGTGACCGAAGGTCCCCCAGGAGAAGAGAAGGGAGAAGGAACTGCCAAATGTCCTGCAAAGGCTGGGCGAGTTGGCAGAACAGGGAGGCCTTTGTTCCTGTGTGAAGGAACAGCCAGAGATGAAGGACACCAGGAGCAGTGGGGGCCTTTTGTCCAAATCCTGCCACTTATCTCCCCCCTCCCTCACTGCCTTGAGAAAAGGATCTCCGTGTTTACTGCCAGGAAGATGGAGCAAAACAACTCCTTGAGAGCCCTTTCCAGTTTGCCTCACCCCTGGGAACCCTTCCCACCCTCCCTGCTCGATGGGGTGGGGAGGTCCAAGGTGCCAAGGTCCCCACAGAGCCTGGCTCGAGGCCACCCTGTGTGCAGGCAGGGCTGACAAGATCAAGTCCTGCCCCAGCACCCAGGACTGATTCGGTCCTGCCCCGTCTGGTGTGTTGGGACCTGATGGGTGCCCCCAGGAGGAGGGTGCTGGGTGCCAGGGTGCTGGGTTCTAGAGGAGGAAGTGACTCCAGGTGCCTGCCCCAGTTGTGAGCACTCCTTCCTGGCAGGCAGGGATGGGATGAGGGTGGGAGGAGGCAACGTGGCTGTGGGCCAGCCCTGACAGCCTGTGGAAATGTGATGGGGGAGCTGCTCCCCCAGAGAAGAGCTTCTCCCCCAGAAGAGCCTGGCCAGCAAATGACACCATGACCCTCTTCTCCTGCTGTAGCTCTCGGCCACCTTGACCATCCCCCTCTGGCAGTGGTTCCTCACCCGCTTTGGGAAGAAGACAGCTGTCTACGTGGGCATCTCGGTGAGCGGGTCCCTCGAGGTGCAGGGAGGAAGGTGTTTCCCACCTGGGGTGACCAGAGCTGTGTCCCCCCGAGAGGGTCTGGAGCTGGGCAGGAGCTGCTGCTAATGATGATTTGCTGCTTGTCCCTCCTCCTGCTGTTTGTGCTGCCACGGATGTGGCCAAGGCCAGCAGAGGTGGCCACCACGGGGCTCTGGGAGGAGGGCTGGCATGGAGGGGAGAGGCCAGGGCCAGGCACTGCTGACACACCCTGCTTTCTGTCCCCTCTCCAGTCTGCCATCCCCTTCCTCATCATGGTGGCTGTCCTGGACAGTAACCTCATCGTCACCTACATCGTGGCCGTTGCAGCTGGGATCAGTGTGGCCGCTGCCTTCCTCCTGCCCTGGTGAGTGCCAGGTCCTCGTGCCCTCAGTGCTGCACCCCCAGAGCTGGGCAAGGTGCTTCCAGGCCTTGTTGGGGTGGTGAGAAACTCCAGGGAAGCCTTTTTGTAACGTTTACAGCCCAAGTAGAGGGAAACCCACTCAGCAGGGAGAGGAGGTGCTTTGATGGCTCTGTCCTGGTGTTCACAGCTCTGCTCTCCACACAGGTCCATGCTCCCAGATGTCATAGATGACTTCAAGCTGCAGCACCCTGACTCCCATGGCCATGAAGCCATCTTCTTCTCCTTCTATGTTTTCTTCACCAAGTTCACCTCTGGGGTCTCACTGGGCATCTCCACACTCAGCTTAGAGTGAGTTTTTTTCTGTGGGAACTGAGGGGGAGGGAGAGAGGCCAGGCTGGTGCCTCCACATCCAGGCTGGTGCCTCCACATCCAGGCATCTCTGCTTCCCAAGGTTCTGGAAGTGAGGTGGGGGGGGGGGGATGTGTCTAAATCCAGCTCTGGTTCCACAAACCTCTATGCAGGGACAGGTTTGTCTCCTGCAAACTCTGTTTCCTTGGCCTGAAGGTCCCTTTCTGTCCACAGCTTTGCAGGCTACCAGACCCGAGGCTGCTCCCAGCCCAATGAGGTGAACATCACTCTGAAGATGCTGGTGTCAGCTGTGCCCGTGGGCCTGATCCTGCTGGGCCTGCTCCTCTTCAAGCTGTACCCCATCGATGAGGAGAAGCGGAGGAAAAACAAGAAAGCCCTGCAGGACTTAAGGTGAGTGTCAGCACGTGCTGTGGAGGTGTGTGGGCCCAGAGGGTTGGGACACACTGTGACTTGTCCAGAAATCCTCCAGAACCCGTGGGTGGTGGGGTGAGGGAAGGGCTGACTTGTTTTTCCCAATCCTGACATGGGAAGAGGTGGCGTGAAGTGTTTGGGATCAGCAGAGAACCCGCCCCAGTTGCTAAACAAAGCTTGTCTGGGGACTGTGCAAGGTGGTGTCATCCCTCTTGAGCTCTTTGGAGGCTCCTGGGCTCCAAGAAGAGGATCTGCTGGGAGGCAGGGCTTGCTCCATGGCTCACTCCACACCTTCTCCCCAACCCTTTTCCCCCAGGGGAGAGAGCAACAGCAGCAGCTCGGATTCAGACAGCACAGAACTGGCCAGTATCGTGTGACCCTGGGCTGGGTCCCTCTGCTCACACCTGGGGTTCCCCAAGGACTCAGACTTTTGGGACGACACCTCCAAGGCTGGACCAGCCTGTGGTACCACTGTAGGTGTGCACCAGAGAGGAGCACCTGGAGGAGCCACGCTGAGCCTCCCACCACCTCCAGCACCAGATCTGTGCCGGTCTTGTGCCTCCCACGGGATCCACAGAGCACCCGTAGTGTACATTACACAGACTGACCCGTGGCACTCGTGTGTGTGCCTCACCAGAAGCAAGCACTGTTCCCTGCTGGATCCTGGAAGAGCAGAAAAGCCTGGAGAAGGATCTGTTTCTGCTCCTCACACTCTGGTGCCCACTGCCCGACCCCCTGTGGGGCTGGGGGTAATGGTTAGTGTACATTACACTGTCAATGTGACCGCGCCAAGGACGTGAGCTCACCTCTGCTGCCTGTACATACTACACTAATTTGGAAAGCTGTTCCTGTTCTTTTTTTTTTATATAGAGCCTAATTAACTTAATGATGTAAATATGAAGCTATTTCCTATTTGTATTTATCTGTACAGAAACCAAACTCGAGAATCTATTAATATGAATTTCCATAAAAGCGGGGGAAGGCAGCAGTGGGTGTGGAGGATTTTTGGGTGGTTTTTGTTGTTTGGCTGCTTTTCTGGTTGGATGGCAGCAAGCCCAGGGTCCCCTCACACACCACAGGGTGCAGGATTGACTTCCTTAGAGCTGAAGGCACAGGAATGTCATAATCCAGGCAGGAAGCTGTGCCCAGCAGCCCCTTACCCCTGGATGGCTCCTTGCTCAGAGCCGGTGCTGCAGCCGCCCAACAAAGGCTCTATTATTTTCTCCCTTTCAAGAGAGAACGGGGGTGGAGGGAGGAATGAAATCAAAGTGCTGGCTGAGGAGATGGTGAATGTGGGGCTGGGAACAGGAGAGGCAGCTGGGGAGTGGACGGAATGGGAACGCAGAGCAGGGGAGTGGAAGGGAATGTGGGCTGGGGGCGACACTCGAGGCTTTCTCCCAGGGCAGAGGGCTCTGCAAGGGGGGGGGGGGGGAATTTATTCCTTCCTTGTGCATTCCCCTCCCTGCAGCAGCAACAGGGAGAGCTCTGGCCACCCCACCCAGGAGGAGCACCTGCAGCAGCAGCAGCAAGTGCAGTGCAGAGGGGAAAAGAAGGCTGGAGGAAGCACAGGGAGGCTGCACCACAGATGAAGCAGCCAGCAAATGGAGCTGGGGCAAATGCCCAGCATGAGAGGACAATGTCACCTCTGCTGCTCTGTCCCCATGGCCACTGTGCTCAGGGACAGGGCTGTTGCCTTTTGTTAAATACATTTGTCACACTAAGAAATGCGTGGGGTCAGTGCCCGAGTCAAGAGCAGCCTTTCTGCCCAGGGGAGGATGGTTCAGCCTTTGTTCCATGTTTGGGTACAAAGGACTGCAGTGAGGATGGGGTTTTAAAAATAGCCAAAGGGATTAGACCTTAGCTGGGAATGCTCAACTGGGCCCCACTCTGCTGCCATGGTGAGGGTGATGGAAAGAAGCAAAAGAGTTGATGCAAGGAGGCTGGGAGCTGGTTTTTGTGCTGGGCAGAGGGCAAGAGGCAGGGTCAGCCTCAGCCTGGCTGCCCCCTGCTCCCCCAGGGCTGGAGCTTTGCTGTGGAGGAACAAGGGCAGGCCAGAGCCCTCTGAAGCCCCTGTGGCAGGGCAGGTAGGGGCCATGTGCACCCTCTGAGAGAGGAGGAGAAGGGAAGAGCTCCAGCCAAGCACAGAGCTCAAGATTTTGCAAGTGTGACCCCTGCCCTGCTCCTGGCTGGGTTTGCAGGGAGTCAGTCCTGCCCATGGCTGTGACCTGGCTGCCTCTGGGGGGGTGAGCAGTGCTGCTGCCTCCCAGGATTTGATAGATTGCTGCTAGCTTTTCTTTTGAAAAAGAGTTTCAACAGCAATCAGGGACATTTATATTCTTTGCCTCCTCTGTTTTTTGGCTCTGCAGGGTTCATGAGAAGTCTCTGTTCAGGTTTTTTTTTTGCAGCCAGCTCAAGACTATAAAAGCTTGAACCAGGGCCCAGACATTCCAAGCTGAGCACACCTCTTCTGTTTGGGGCTTTTAAGAAAATAGAGGGAGGAAGAAAAGTGACCATTGGAGTTGATGGCTCTGAACCCTGGGCAAAACTCGAGCCTTGAGGCAGAGACCAAGTCTTGCTTCAGTTGTGATTACAGAGGGATTGCAACTCAAGCATGAAGAAAGCTGCTCTGGCAGGGGAAGCCTGCCCAGCCAGGACTGCAGGGGGAGATGCTGCCCACCCCCCCATCCAGCCTCCAGCAGCAGCCATGAAGTCCCCACTAACCTTGAGGATGAAGCAGATGCACCCAAGTGTCCCATGAGCAGCTCCCTGCAGAGTTGGGGTTGTCTGGCTGCTGCTGCTGTGTCCTCTGGGTGAGCCACAGGTCTGGGCTGGCCCTGTGAAACCAAAGCCAGACCCTGTTCAGTGCAGTGTCAGCTGTGTGCTCAGCACCTCTGACGGCACATGGGCTGGGGCTGTGCTGCCCAGAAACCCCCTGGCTGTGAGCAATCAGCCCCCCTTCCCAGCTGATGGGCTTTAAGGAGCTCCTGGGCCAGCTGGGGAAGGGATTACCCACCTGGTGCCAGGGGCTTGGGGAGCTTTCCCTTGAACTGGGGGGACCCTGCTGCCCGTGCTGGAAGGGAGCAGTTTGTTTCTGTTCTGCTCACAGAACCAGGTTGTCTGGGTCTTTTTGTTCACAGGAGAAGGATCCTGGCAGGGGTGCAGGTCTATGTCCCAGCACTCAGGGCTGACTGGGGAGAGAACAGGCTGCCACGGGCACCCCACTCTCCACTGACACTTCTCAGTGCACCCCATGCCCTTCCCAGGGCTCCTGGTCAAGCTGAAAGGCTCCCCTTGAGCCCTGGGGAAACCTGCTGGGTGCCAGCACCCAGCTCTGCCTCTCCTGCAGCAAAGAGCTCCCCCAGGGACACTTCAGGAGGACACTGCCCTGCCCAGGCTGGGAGGTGAGCCAGTGAGATGTCATCAGAGCTGGATGTGCCAAGGGGAAGGGGCACAGAGAGACATTCACCCCAACCACGGGGCACTTTGTCCTGGGAGGTGACTGCAGAGGGGACAAAACCAAACAAATACCAGTTGTGGCCTCCAAAGGGCAGTGCATGAACATGCAAAACCAGACTTACGTCCTCTGTCACCAAGGGTGGCTTTGCCAAAGAGGCAGGTCCTCTCCTGACCGAGGCAGCAGGGACAGACTGGAGGGACAGTCCCCGGGGTGAGAGCAGCCACCTTGTGCCTGTTGACCCTACGGGGGAGAAGAGGAAGAGTGAAAAGCCTTTCCTTGAAGAGAACAAGGAAAACCTCCCTCCTTATCCCCAGGGAAAGGGCAAAGAGCCTTGGCTTTATCTTGCAGCAGGAGAGATTCATGAAACTATGACAGGGGCTGGTGGGGACAGTTTTTGCTTGGGCTGGAGGGACCTGAGAGCCCCACACTGCAGAATTAACCCAGGGTTAACTTCAGGGACACCCTGAGCTGAGGCAAGCACAGAATCCCAAGGAGAGGGATGTCTGGCAGGAGGGGGCTGGATCAGGGAGGGGATCCAGCTGGAAATTAGTTCAGCCTGGGAAGTTCTGGGGAGAAATGGGACTGCAGGAGCCAGGCTTGTGCTCGGGGTGGAGGCACCGACCAGCAGGTCCTGGGGAGCAGCCCCACCTCCCCAGCACTCTGGTCCCCTCTGTCACCAGCTGGGGAGGGCAGAGTTAAGCCAGGGGTGCTGGGTCCTGCTGTCCCCGGGGGTCACCTCGTCTGGGCCACCAGGCTGAGGTCACTCGCTGTGTCTGCAAACAGGGTCTGAAGGCTACCGACCTCTCCCGGCGGGCTCTGGTTAATGTTCAGCGGAGCGGCTGCCCCGGGGGCTGCCGGTGGCCCAGGAGCTGCTGCGCGGCCAGAACTGCTGGGGGCGGCCGGATGGGCTCCCGAGACCGAGAAACTCCCTCTTCCTAGAAACCAAGCTTTGAATTGCTTTGCTGGGAAATGAGACGCGGCGTGGAGGTCAGAGCACAGGCGTAGCCTTAACCAGAGGTGGCTCAGGGAGCTCTGAGAGCACAGGGTGACCTGAGCCACTGCCAGGGCTGTGTTTGCTCCTGTGGAGGAGTCAGAGCCTGCTCAGCTCCTCAAGGACCTGGGCTGGAGCTTGGACAAGCTCCCTCCTCGCACCACAGCAGAGCAGGGACAAGTGCTCTCTCTCAACAAGCCACAGGGTGCTGTCTAGAGGACACCCAGGCACTTTAGGCATTTAATGTCTAAAAAAAGGACCCAATATTCCTGTGGTGCTCGAAGGAAAGGGGGACGAGGCACCAACCCCCTGCCAGCAGTGTGGGGACGCTGTAAGCTTTTCCCTGGAGACAGAGCAGTGACAGGCACAGGTTGGTGTGGTTTCCAGGCACCAGGATCCCTCAAATGGCATAGACCTGGTTTACAACCTTCCTGTAACCGGGCGGCTCTTCCATGACCCAGCCCCACCAGGAACTTGCCTCTTTGTTCCTTCAGGAACCACCTTCAGCTGAACACACCCAGCCCAGAAGCAAACACCTGGGCCTGGGGCTGAGCTGTGACATCCCCAGCCAGCCACGCTCCTTTTTTCCCCCCTCATTCTCTGCTCGTTTCTAGTCCCTCTCCCCAGTTTCACTTCTTCCCCACGGATGCAACCCAAGGGGGTGGCTCCTGCCAGTGCTGCCCTCCAGGACCACCAGTTCCCCCCGCACCAGCGAGGGGGGGCCATGGCCAGTGCTCCCCTGCTGGGACTGTGACAGGGATGCTATGGAATGAAAGTCCTTGGCTGCCTGGCAAAGGGGTGGTTGTACCTGGTTTGCTTGTTTGGCATCACGTCAGTTGGTCCTAAAGTGTCTAATCACGATGGAGACAGCTCCAAGAGGCAAACCGGGGGGTGCTGGTGTGGGAAACAAGGCAAGAAAACCAGGCAAGTGGCTTTGGTGGCTGCAGGGAGCTGCTTGTCTGCTCCGCGGGCTTCAGCCTCGCCGGGGAGGACACGAGGGTCCCTCTTGGCTCTGCCTGCTCTGCCAGGGCAGCGGCTGGAGCAGGGGGGGGGCTGCAGGGAGGGGAGGGGGCACGGCCCCGAGCTGTGTCTTCAGCCAGAAGACACACAACTCCCACCCACCGGCTGCTCGGGAAAACCCAGCCCCAGAGGCGCGGGCGCGGCCGGAGCAGGAGCCCTCCCCAGGTGTCAGCAGCGCCCCGCTCCCTCCCTCCCGGCCCGCGCTGATCCCGGGGTTGACCCGGTCCCAGATTGGTCGGGATCCCGCGCGGCAGGGCCCGGGGGATGCTCGGGAGCTCAGACGTGACCATCTATGGTAGCGCGGCCGGGGCAGGAAGCGCGGGCGGAATCAGCCCGACCTGGCGGAGCTTCCTCCTCCTTCCACCCTGTCAACGTGTCCCGGCCCCGCCGGGGACAGACGCCCTGTCCGTCCGTCTGTCTGTCTGCACAGACCCCCAGCTCCCAGGGTGGATCCAACCCCCCTCCCCGGGGCTGCGGGGACCAAAACCCCCGAGCAGAGCTCCAGGGACCCCTTCCTGCACTTCTAGTGGTTTGGGTCTTTTTTTCACTTGACCTCCCTGGTTTGGTCTCTCCAACAACAAAAGTGGGACAAGAATATTTGTCCACCCTCTGCCAGGTGCTTGGAGACCCTCGGGTCGAAGAGGCTACGTGAGCCCAGAGCTCCAAAGTGCTCAGTACTCCTGGAGGTGTGGGATGCTTGGGACGAGCCAGCACTCCCCAAAAGTAAAGCCATCTTTGCCACGCAGAGCCAGGGATGACAACCAACCCTGGCAGAGACCCCCCCCAGGGCCCAGAGCCCCCCGGGATTTACCCTGTAGCTGTTTCCACCCTCACCAGTTCCCAGCAGGACCTTTCTCCCAACCCACACCAGAAGTAGCTTGGGGGGGGGGGGGCCTTGACCTCACCTTCCCCCAGCGCAGCCAGATGCTGTTCCAAAGGGAGAGCAGGACCCCATGTCCCCCTTCCACCTCCTCTGCAGCCCCAGCCCAGGCCACCCCCTCCCCAGGAGAGGGCTCATCCCACCCAGCCTCACCCTGCAGGCCCAGGTTGCAGCTCCCAGCCACATCCCCGGGGCCCCCAACCTCAAACCTAAACCCTCTCTCCAGGCTCCCCACCCCCTCCCAGCACCTCAAACCGCCTCCAGCCCCTCTCGGGGGGCGGGGGGGGGGGGGTCCTAAAACCTCCTGACGACCCCAACAGCCCCTCCTGGGGAGCTGCGGCCCTGCCTCGGGGGGTCCCAGCTGCCCCTGATGGGCTCTCATGCCCCCCCAGCCCATCTGTGGGTGCTTCGGGCTCCCCGAGGGTCCCGAATCCCCTCCCGGGATCTCCCGACCCCCCCCCCCCGCTCCCCTCGCCCCCCTCCCCGCACCCCCCTGGCCCCGCCCCTAAAAAAAAGGACCACGCCCATCACAGGCTTTGACCACGCCCACAAAGCGCTCCCGGCCAATCGCAGGGCGGGACCGGCAGAAGCCCCGCCCCCCCCGCCACCGGCGCGGCGCGGGGCCGTGCGCACTTCCGGCGCGCGGGGGGGGGCTCCGGAAGCGGCGGGCGCTGGGCGGCGGCGGCGGAGCGGGACGGGAGGTGAGCGCCGGGACCCCCCCGAGACCCCCCCCGGGACCGCGGGGTCTTCCCCGGAGCCTCTGCCAGCCTAGAGGGAACCGCCGGGGGTCGCTGCCGGGGCTGGGCCGGGGGGAGCCGGTGAGGGGCTGGGCCGCGGGGGCTTCGTCCGCCGTGGGCGGGGGTAGGGAGGTGGGAGGGGCCCCGGCCCAGCTGTTTTGGGGGGTGCATCCGTTAAACGTGATGATTTCGGGTTAATTTAATCACGGAACGGTAAAACCTCTCCGGCGGGGCCGGTTACCGGGGCCGGTACCGGGGCCCGCCCGTGGCACCGAGCGGCGCAGCCTCCGGTCCGTGTCCCCCCCCCCCCCCGGCGCTTCCTGCGCGGAGCGGAGGCGCTTCCTGCCGCGGGGGGGTCTGTGCGCCCCAGCTCTGCCCCCGGGAGGGGGCACGAATGGCCGGGGGGCTGGGCCGCCCGGTGCCGCCCGGTGTGGGGCGGGCTGTGGGGCTCCCTGCCTGTCCCCGCAGCCCCGGGGAGAGGCGTTCGAACCTCCCCGCTGTGGCTCCCGGGGCTTTGGAAAAGGGGTCGGGGTGTGCCGGGCAGGAGCGGCCTGTCCCCGGGGGGGGGGCTGGTGGGCTCCCGGGGCCCGCGGCTCCCGGTGACTCCCGGGGCCGGGAGGGATTTCCCGCAGCCTCCGGTGCGGTTGTTTCGGTGCTCGGTGCTTCTCTCCGGGGCGGGTTCTGCCCCCTCAGCCTCGGTCGCTGCCTCCGGGGCTGGGGGGGGAGGAGGGCGGGATCGCCCGGGGTTTGTGCCCCCGAAATGGAAGGAAAAGCACCCGAAGATGGACGCTCCGCGCGGCAGGTGACAGGGTTTGCACGTCTGGGGTCCCCCAGGACCTGGGGGTGAGATGCACGTGGCTGAAAGCCCAGGAGTGGGTGACCTGGAGGAACTGCTGTTGCCTTCCTCTGCCCTCCGTGTCCCTGGAATGTCGCTGAGCTTTCTGAAAGCCAAAAATCCCCCCGTTCTGCATGTGCCAACCTCCAGCCCAGCTGCTCGGGCAGCACAGCTCGGAGAGGGAGATGCTGACGAGGTTCCATGCTCTGAATTCCTGAGGTGGAGCCTGGTGCTGGATCCAGCTGAGCTGAGATCCCGGGTCCTCACTGGATTCATTGCCCTGATGGGGACTGGAAAGGAAGGGAACGTAGCAACGGAGCCTGGGAAGAGCAAATCTCTTCCTTAGAACTGCTGAACAAGGAGCCCTTGTGCTGGCTCTGGAGTGAAATGATTCTTTAACCATCTCTTCATGTTTGAGCTCAAACACCAACCGACACTTCGAATGATTTCAGTAAGATTTGTTGTTGGAAAGAGCTGGAATGTGGGTCCAGATAGAATTTTTTTTTAGTTATTATTTTTAGAAAGCACTTTTGGCTTTCTAAATAAAGGAGATCTGGAATACCAGGGCATCTGGAGCAATGTCAACAAGTATTGTTGTACTATAAACAGCAGAGCTCTTGGTCTTGGCAGCCACGGGGGCAGCAAGAGCTGTCCTGGGTTTGGGGCTGGTCCTGCCAACTGCCTCAATCCAGACCTTTCACTCCTGCCTTGTTTCAAATAGCTCCTTGATGAGCTGTTTAGGACCAAAACCAATAATTCTTTGGGCTTTTTGGAAGGTATAGAATGTTGGAGATCATCTGGTAGAGCTGATCCCCTGAGAGATTCCAGTGTCAGCTCAGAAACAAACGGTGGGGTGTTCTTAATTTAGTTGTCCCATCTTTATTCTTCTGGCCTGTAGAAACAGGAAGTGGCTGATGCAAATGTCAGGTTGCTGAGAGCAGCTCGTGGGGCTCCCCGGAAGCTGAGGCTTGGGCTGGAGCCCTTTTGGCTGCAGAACTGACTTGTGTGTCTCTCAGGAGGTCTGAGCCAGGCCTCAGGTTGGTGCTGTCCCGGGACACAGCAGGGATTTCATTCTGGCTGCCCCAAGTGTTGAAGGGCAGGTTGGATGGGGCTCTGAGCAACCTGGGCTGGTGGGAGGTGTCCCTGCCCATGCAGGGGGTGGGACTGGATGATCTTTAAGCTCCTTCCAAGCCAAACCATTCCATGATTTCTGTTTATATCAGAACTCCCCTGAGGACCCACCAGCCTCAGGCTGGGACGTCCTGACTCTTTGAGATCCTCCAAACAGGAAACTCCTCTTGCTGTGCTTGTGCTCCAGGAGCAGTTGGTGTTTCTCACACATAAAATCCCTCTGCTCAGTAGATCAAAGCAGTCTAGATGCAGATAAAAGCCTCTTTGCTGTACAGTGTGTCCAGAACCATGTTCCCAGGTTTTGATGGAAATAAAGGTTAGTTAATAGATGAACCAAATGTGCTCTGGAAATGGATGGGCTTTCTGGCCCAGGGTGAAATGTGTGTTTGCTGCGAGGCCATAGCTTCCACTCCATTGATGATCAAAGTTCAATTGAATTTAAACAAGCCCTAGATTTAAATCCTGCTTTTATTGTTCCCAAAGGGAGAGTTTAATCTCAGCTCCTGTCAGCTGAAGAACCTGGGTCCCCTTTCTTATTTCTCCTGAGCACCAAAGAGAAATGACTCTTCCAAGACCTGTGTCTCTCAGCTTCCTCTTTAAAGAAGGCAAATTAGATCCTGGTTTATTACCAAGATCTGTGGGGTCTCTTTGTCACCTACTGGGGAATTACCCTGCAGAGTGATCAGCAGACACAGCACTGTTAGATGTGGCCCAAACAGGTCTACTTGGGGATTATTTATTCCCCCCCCAACTAAACATTAATCTCTCTAGATTCCAGACTGGCTGCTGATATTAGTTTGGTTCTGGTCTGTAAACCTAAATATTTTCCTGTTTCATTCAGGGTGGGTGTGTAGGCAGCAGGAAAAGCTGCATCCACAGGGCAAAGAGCAGAGTGAGGGTGAGTCAAGGCAGGTTTAGGGAGGAGTGACTGAGATGGAGCTGCCTGCTCCAGGACTTTGTGCTGCCTGCACTTAGTTCTGATTTTGCTGTCAATTTAGCAAGTGATAAATCTCATTAAACAGAAATTAAAAGGAGTTCACCATCTGCCAGGTAGTGCTGGGTTTACAAAGCTGGTAGGGAGTGCTGGGAGTTTATGGCTTCTGTCAGAGAAACCTTCCTGAGGCCCAGGAAGGATGTGTCAGGCTGGAAGAATCTGAATCCCAAGGGATGCTGCCTTGGTAAAGGACACCAATGGACAGCAGATCCAGAACTCCTCACAACAGCTTGTTTTATTGCTGGGGGTCGGAAGCAGCTTTTCCATCTGGACTTTCTGGTTTGTAATCCTGATTGGAAACACAGTTGGTGACTTGGGGCTGATCAGATTAGAGCCTGGCGTGGAATGTGGTGGGATCAGCAGTGCAGAACAGCAGCTTTGTCTGCCCAGTGCTCCCTCAACCTGGTGTCCTCCCTAAAACCCCTGTTCCACCCTCTTGTCTTGCTGGGCTTTCAAAGCACAGGACAATTCCCTAAACAGGTGGCTCTTCTGGGGAGAAAACCCCACCTTTCTGTGTGTGCTGAGAGTGGGGGAGGCAGAGCCCTGCTCTTGGCTGTGCCTGAAGATGTGAGCCCCATTCTGGGTGCTGGGCTGCAGCAGAGCTCTGACCATCCTGTGGTCAGGGTTTCTCCATCCTGCAGAATAAACAGGGAGGAATTCATGACTGCTGATTACACGGGTGACTGCCCACAAGCTCCAGCCTCTCTGAACTTTTCTGGGTCTGGAAGCCACCCAGTTGCTGCTGTCCAGTTTTCTGCACAGAGGAGGAAACCACTCTCTTCCTCTTGGAAAGGGGGTGGCTCCTCCCCTGCCCCCCACATCAGTGCTGCCTCTCCTGATGCAAGCAGGAGAAAGAGGGCTGGAAAATGGCCTTGTCTGGTGACATCAGTGCTGCTTGTGACTAATGCTGGATCTGCCCCATGTCCCCTGGAAATTGGGTGGAAAACATGCACTTTGGAGAAGGACTGAGAAGGCTTGTGAGCAAAAGCAAAACCTGAGCTACAAGCTCAGGTTTGGTTTCTGAGGGACATCAAGTGTGGGCTCCTCAATGGTGCTGGGAAACCCTGCCTTCCTTTTTGGGCCTGCTGGGGAACGTGCTGGGAAGGACATTTCTCCTCCAGGCAGGGTTGTGAGCCCTCAGACTGTTGCAGTAAGAAGGAAGCTGTGTCCAGGCCATGGTTGTGATTCATATTATAAAACCTTTTGATGAGCTGTGATAAGATAAAAGTGGTGACTTGCTGCTCCCTCCCTGCATTCCCTGTGCATTAGTGTGCTTGGAGCCTGACTTGCCTTGCTCCTTGGTGCTGAGTCTCTGCAAAGCAGCAATTCATGGAAAGTTTACATGACATTTAAGACTTTTCCAGATGAGACTCTTCAAATGACTTTGTGAGCCTAAACCCTCTTCCTGTGCAGGGTCGATTCTGCAGCTCAGATACCAAAGCCTGCAGAAGGAGAGTGTGAACAGGGAGCTTTGTTGCAGGAGCAGCTCTGCCTTCTTGGCTGGTGCAGCTGCTCAGCTTGGCATGTGCCAGGGTGGCTCGTTTTGCACACTGCTGCTCTGTACTGCTGGAGCTAGAGATGTTCCTTAGAGGCATTCAGGACTCCAGGAGGTCTCTGAGGATGCATTTATGGAATGAAAGCCACTAGTTCTAACTTGCAGTGCATGAACTCCCAGCAAAGCTCTTGTTCCTCATTTGCTGTCTGGTCACAACTGGGACTTTGGCCAAGAACTGCCTGCAGGGAGGTGCTGTGCAGACCTGTGTCTTGCTGAGTGGTGTCAGCACAAGGTTAGAAGATGTAAGTTCTAGTGTCTTACACGTGTAAGAAGTCCTGACAATGGAATAAGACTGTGTGGCCACTAAGTAGCAACTGTGGCCACAGAACGTGGTTGTTGTGCAATCTGAATGTTCCTGGTGATTTGAGGGTGCATCAGGGTGCAGGACTAGGTGGGAATTTTTATTCTAGAACTGGAAGAGCTTGTACCAGACAGCTGATAAACTCTGTTCAGTATTTGGCTGAGGAGGTGCATGCTGGCAGAGGAGGCAAATCATTGTGCTCTGTGTGTGCAGGCTGTGGACAGCAGCAGATATGGAAAGGCTGGTTGAACGGTTGGAGAAGGCTGTGGAGCGCCTGGAGACCGTGTGCCAAGGGCCTGGCATGTGTGCAGAAGGTTCTTCCAAAGGTAAGGCCCAAAGTGTCACCCCATGGGAGTCCCTGGGCTGGAGGTGTGGGACACAGGGAGCAGCTGGAGCAGCGGGTGCTGAGGCTGTGGGAGGAGCTGGCTGCCTGCGGGGGGAAGTGGGTGTCACAGCAGCCTCTGCTTAGGGGGCCTGTGGTGAAGTCCTGCTCAGAAAAGAGCTTCCTGTGTCTGCAGCACTTCCCTCCCCCTTCCTGGGCTCTGGGCTCAGCCTCCTCCTGTGGCATTGTGACCACTGGGAATGTTGAGTGTGGAGCAGGGGGAGGTGCAGCCCGGGCTGTGGGTGCTCCAGCCTGGAGCTGCCAGGGCCCTGGGTGATTCCTGTGCTCTGGTTCCCTCCTGCAGGAATGGCTCAGTACGTGCAGGCCTTCGATGCCCTCCTGGCTGGCCCAGTGGCTGAGTACCTCAAGATCAGCAAAGAAGTTGGCAAGGAGGTGCAGAAGCACGTAAGGACTCTGTTCTCCTCCGCCCTGGATAGATGCTCCTTGTTCTTCGGGGCTGTTGAGGGCCAAGCTTGCTGCCAGTGCTTGCATCCCTTCAGTGCTGCTTCTGGGGTGTTGATAAGCCCTGAGGATTCAAAACAGATGCAGATGCCCAGATAACCTCCAGCAGATTGCCACCTACACACACTATGAATCAAACCTCCTCTTTGAAATCTTTGTTCCTTGAGTGTCTGGCTCTCTTTATGAACTTTCACTGAATCACAGAAGTGTTCTGGTTGGGAAAAGGCCTTTAGGATTATCCATAACCAACCAAGAGTCCAACCATAACCCAACTTCACCAACCATTAACCCAACTCTACCCAGTCCAGTGCTTAAACCATGTCCCTCAGCACCATACCTACATGGCTTCTAAACACCTTCACGAATGTGGATCCAACCACCTCCCTGGGCAGCCTGGGCCAGTGTTTATTTACCCTTTCAGTGAAGAAGTTGCTTCTAATATCTAATCTAAACCTCCCCTGGTGCAACTTGAGCCCACTTCCTCTTGTCCTGTAAACTACCCAGCCTGAGAGCTGTTCCACTCCTGTGAGTGTTCTCCAGGATAAGTGTCTCCATGCAAATGTGCTTTGGGATCAGCACAGCTGCTTCCTGACAGCCCAGGAGCTGCAGACAGTGGGAGCTTGAGCGGCCGCTGGCATCGCGCTGGCTCCAAGGGAAAAGCTCTCTCATGTTGCTTCTCTCTGTCCTTAGGCTGAGATGGTTCACGTGGGCTTGATGAGTGAGAGGGCTCTTCTGGTGATAGCATCTCAACATCAGCAGCCACCAGAGGTAAGTCTGGCACTTGCTTAAAAGCATGAACTGTTTTGAGTGCTCAGCTGGGACAGAATTCCAGAGGCTGATTCTTCGAGCTGCAGAACAGGCCTTTTCTAGTTGTTAGAGCAACAAGTTTTCTGTAGCTGTCAGAGCAGCTCCTGAGTGTCATCTCATAGTGCCTGTCTCAGGTTTCACCTGGCACCACCACTGCACAATCACTGCTCCCTCAGCTGCAGCCTGCAGACAGGGGCTGGCCCGAGGCAGGAGCTGCCATGGGGTTTGCTTTTCATTCTGTGGCACTAAAAGACTTCCAGCCATTAAACTCCTCCTGAAGTATCACAGATACTTGTCTCTGTGGAATGGTTGCTGAATAATAGCTCAGCTTTTAGGATTGATTTGTTCTTAGCAAGTAATTTAACACTTTACCCCAGGCTGCTGCCTCTCAGCAGGGTGTGTAACTGAGAATCTGATCCTGAAGGCTTTTCCCTGCTGAGAACTGTTTTTCCTGAGCAACAGGATCCCACCTGGCATCTCTTTGCAGTGATGACCTGGCTCAGTGATGGCTTCTCTTTGTAGTAGTTGGATTTCTGTGCTACTTTCCTATTCACTGCAAAACCAGATTGCATCTTTTTCCCCAAACTCAGCTTTGGAGGGTTGTGTCTTTCAGCAGGCTCGCTGGGACGCTGCTCGTGCAGCCTCAAGGCTGAGAACCTGCTTGTAAATTCCACTGACACGTTGAGATAGAGGATTGTGACCAACCAACCACCTAAACCCAGTGTAGGTCTTTGTGCAGGTTGTCTAGTAGGAGCCAAGTCACTTCTGGAGTAGCCAGTTTAAAATGCAAAATGTGTGAACTCTTGTAGGGAAGAATTTCCCCATCCTGTTACTTGACAGTGGTGATAGGCTGGAGCTTCTGCAAAACTGCTGGGAAACTCCCTGGTTTCATCTGAAGCAGGGGTAGGAACAGCAGAAGGAAAAGCTGAGGCTTTGAAAAGCAAGTTTTGCCCAAATTTGTCCCTCACTGCTGCCACCAGCAGGAGAATTTCTGATCTTAGAGGAAGGAGAAGTTGCCCAAGAGACATCTCTGGAAATGTGCAACCGTCTGGTCAGCTCTGACCTCAGCAAACTCCAGCACTTCCAGTCAGCATTCCAAGTGAACAACACACCGAAAGCATTTTTATCATCCAGACACTAAAGGCTTGAGAATTAACTTGAATCCTGAAGTCCAGCTTGATAGGATGGGTTGGGAAGTTGCTGTGACTCCAATTGTGACACAGGCTCTAGATCCCAAGCAGCAAAACCCTGCAGAGCAGCCTGTGCTGGGGCTTCGTAAAGGAGAGGAAAAATTTGACAAACTGTCTTGGAACAAAAGAACCCAGGAAAGGCAAATTCTATTTCTGTCCTCATTCCTAACAAGCTTTTTCAGTGTCTGTTGGATCCATGAGTCAGAGTTCTTGGCGTTCTCCCACAGCACCAATCTGGAGCTGTGAGTTCATCCCTGGAGGAGCTGAGCTGTGGGACTGAGCTCAGCTCGTGGGGACAGGAGCTGGAGCAGCAACTTGTGCCAGTTGGGCTCTTCCTCCAAGTGACCCATCCTCTCAGCAGAGCCACCCATGAAGATGTGCAGCCATTCCAGAGCAGCACTCATGTACTCCAATTGGGATTGTCCCTCTTGTCCCTGCAGGGTGTGTTCTCATCGCTGCTGAAACCCATCTCAGAGCAAATCCAGGTGGTGCAGAACTTCAGGGAGCAGAACCGTGGTAGCAAAATGTTCAATCACTTATCAGCAGTCAGCGAGAGCATCCCAGCCCTGGGCTGGGTGGCCATGGTAAGAGCTCCACTGGGAAGTGGGAAAAGCCTGGCTCCCTGGTCAGCTGCTCCATGCCAACATGTTCTTTCTTCTTCAGGCTCCAAAGCCTGGTCCTTACGTGAAGGAAATGACGGATGCTGCCATGTTTTACACCAACCGGATCCTCAAGGAGTACAAGGATGTGTAAGTTCACCTTGTCTCCTAAAGACACTGAACACAGCAACACTGAGTGTGCAGGGGCTGCTCCAGGGGCTGACCACAGCCTCCTTGGTCTTTCATTTCTCCTCCTTTTTAAGGCAGGGTTTATTTATCAAGCCTCACGGAGCTGTTCTGTCCTGATCCTTAGGGACAAGATTCCTTGCATTCGTGTAGCTGGAATCTCTGGTAGCAAGAGTGTTGCTGCTCTGGTCTCAGCAGCATCTGGTGGCTCTTTGTGTCTTGGGAATGGGTCATGTGGAGGTACCAGACTCCCCCATGAAAAGGGGTTATGGTGCAGACCAGGGCTGTGGCCTCCTGCTGGGCAGGTGCAGGATTAATCCTGAAGCTGGAACACAGTGTTGGAGCTGCTGAGATGGAAAGAACTCTTTGCAGACCCAGGTGTTCTGCTGCAGCAGGGGGGTTGGACTCCCATCTCCAGAGGTCCCTTCCAACCCCTTTGATTCTATGACCTTGGGTTTTAATGGCCAATGCACCTGCTGCCCCTCACAGTCTCCTTGTGTCCTCAGAGATAAAAAGCAAGTGGACTGGGTGAAGGCTTACCTGAGCATCTGGACGGAGCTGCAGGCCTATATCAAGGAGTATCACACCACGGGGCTGACCTGGAGCAAGACAGTGAGTGCAGCAGCTGCAGGGCTGCCCGGCAGAGCCTTGCAGGGCGATTGCAGCGGATGTGGAGCTTGTGCAACTGCCTTCCCTCTTGTCGGTCTCTTACAGGGTCCTGTAGCAACAGAAGGGGCTAAATCACCGTCGGGTCCCCCCGCCGGGGCTGCCCCGCCCCCGCCAGGCCCTCCTCCCCCCCCAGCTCCTGCCCCCACCAGCTCCAGCTCGGATGACTCTGCCTCCCGCTCCGCCCTCTTCGCCCAGATCAACCGGGGAGAAGGGATCACCTCTGGTAGGTGGGATGGAGGGGGGAGGGCAGAGCTGCTGTGACCCCCCTGCAGTGCTGTGACCCCCCTGCAGTGCTGTGACCCCCCTGCAGTGCTGTCCCCCCACACACCTGCTCCCCTGCAGGGACAAAGGACCATCTGCCCCGAGGGTGAGGGAGGCAGGAGCTGCCCCAGAGCAGCTCCCAGGGACAAGGGGAAGTGCAGCTGGGGGCGAGTTCTCAGCCTCTGGCAGGTGCAGCAAGAGATGGATCTGGCTGGGTCAGAGAGGAGGAGCCTTCTGGTTCCCTGCACATCTCCAGTACACAGGGTGCAATTTTACACCTAATTAACGTTTTCACAAAGCTCACCCCTTCTGCCTGCTTGGCTCAGGGCTTTATCCAGCTGCAGAGTGGAAGGGCTGGAAGAGGGAGATTGAGGTTGGACATGAGGAGGAAATTCTTGAGTGTGAGGGTGGTGAGACCCTGGCCCAAGTTGCCCAGGGAAGCTGTGGCTGCCCCATCCCTGGCAGTGTTGAAGGGCAGGTTGGATGGGGCTTGGAGCAACCTGGGCTGGTGGGAGGTGTCCCTGCCCTTGCAGGGGGTTGGGACTGGATGACCTCTTGAGGTCACTCCAACACAAACCATTCCACGATTCTGGTTTTACAACACATCTTGTGTTCACATCAACAGTGTGTCAGGTGTTTCTTGCTCCCTCTTTCACTTGCTGTTCCTCATGCTTGGGCTCAATGTAGGCCCAGTCTCAATTGATCTGCATTTTGAAAAATGTGATAATGATGATTGTTGCAACCACTGATGTGAAACTGTTCCTGAGGGAGAGCTGAGCTCTGATTCCTCTTGCAGGCTTACGACATGTTTCAGATGACATGAAGACCCACAAGAATCCAGCACTGAAGAACCAAGGGGGTCCTGTGAGAAGTGGACCCAAACCTTTCACTGCTCCCAAACCAGCCTGTAATGCTAATCCCTCCCAAAAAACCTCTCCAAAGGCACCTGCATTGCTAGAATTAGAGGGCAAGAAGTGGAGAGTGGTGAGTGCCTGGTGTGGCCATCAGTGGGTTGGAGGGTGGGAGCTTTGCTGCAGGGAAGGGGGGGTCTCCTGGAGACCTTTCTCCTAAGAGGCACCAGCCTGAAGACACACACAGTTTGCCTTTAAAGGGGCTGCACTGCCCTGCTGTTCACGTGGATGAACTGGTCTACATTCCAAAAATAAAGTGTGTTTTCCCTGCCTTTTCAGGAAAACCAGGAGAATGCCACTGACCTGGTGATCAGTGACACAGAGTTGAAGCAGGTAGCATATGTCTTCAAGTGCACAAATAGTACACTCCAAATCAAGGGCAAGATCAACTCCATCACCCTCGGTAAGTGAAGAAACCCTGACAACTGCTCCTGTGCACGGGGCTGTTTGCAGGAGGCTGGATCTCCCAGAACCTTTTCTGGGAGCTGCTCCCTCTTTTCCCTGCAGATAACTGTAAGAAGCTGGGGCTGGTGTTTGATGACGTGGTGGGCATCGTAGAGATCATCAACAGCAGGGATGTTAAAGTTCAGGTGAGTGTGCAACCTGCAGTGTGACTGATGTGCTGTACAACAGGGCACCTGCAGCACCTCCTGCTTTCAGTAGTTTTATTTCCAGAACAGGAATCTGTTGTGGGAGGTGTCCCTGCCCATGCAGGGGGTTGGAACTAGATGATCTTTAAGGTCCCTTCCAACTCAAACCATTCCATGATTCTGTGATTCATGAAACACTATCTGTCCCACTGCTCTGCAGCTCACCCTGCCCAGCCCTCAGCAAAGGGCTGCAATTTGCCTCTCTGAGCTGCTTCAGGGCTCTGGAGAACAGATGAGTCTCAGTGAGGCAGGGCAACATGACTGCCAAAGCAGGAGGCCAGCAGTAGCATCTGCTCTGTTCCCAGTGTTGGTGTCTGATTTGGGGTGGTCAGTTTGCCCAACGTTCACCGTTGCTTTGTTCCAAGGAGATTAAAACAAGAAATAACTTCAGATTTTTTGCCAAAAGGTGGGAGCACTTGAATCCCCCCAGGTTGTCTGGGGTGGAGGGATTGGAGTCAAACACAAAAGTGTTGTGGTTGCCCAGTTCCAAGGAAATGCTCCTCTAACCACTGCCTTGACCACCCTGCCAGGTATTGGGTAAAGTGCCAACGATTTCCATCAACAAGACAGATGGTTGCCATGTGTATCTGAGCAAGAACTCTCTAGACTGTGAGATTGTCAGTGCCAAGTCCTCAGAGATGAATGTCCTTATTCCCACAGAGGGAGGTGACTTTGTAAGTGCTCAGTTTTGATATCCCTGTGGTCTTCTTGGGGGGGGAGAGGGGGAGTGAGGGGCAGGATTTGTATCCTGAGCCCTGCAGGGAATGTCATGGTCACAGTGAGGTCTGCAGGGACAGCTCTAGACTCTGGGCTTGGTTGTGAATGATGATCAGATTCTAAAAACCAGCAAATCAAGTCGTTTTGTCTTTGCAGTGAGATATTTGCTGCTTTGTAAGAGTTTCTTCTTCCTCAGGAGCTCCTGGGGCAGAACAGGCAGCGTTTGTGGTACAGGAGGGGATATAACAGAAAGAATTGCCTAAGGCAGTGGGGGTTGTTATTAGTCTCACTCATGAACTGCTTTTGGACAACAGATTTCTACTCTTTCCCTCCAGACTGAATTCCCTGTCCCAGAACAGTTCAAGACAGTGTGGAATGGTCAGAAGTTGGTTACCACTGTGACAGAAATCGCTGGCTAAGCAGAAAAGCTCCAAGGCTCATGCCCTCCCCTGGCCCTGCTGTGGGACAAATCTGCTTTCAGATGATTCTGTAGATTTCTTGTACCTTTCTGCTCTCAAACTGCTTCTCTTCTACCCGAGAGACACAGCTACCTGCCCCCACTGAAACACCTCTGCCTGGGGTTTGGTGTAGGTGGCAGGTCAGTTATTGTCCACATCTCTCAGCAGGAAGGTGTATTTTATTTTTTTCCTCCCCTTGTCTGATCTAACTGCACCAATTAAGGCAGATTTTCAGTGAACTTCACAGCCAGTACTGGCAGTTGGCTTTTCAGAGTGTTGTTTGGGTTTCTTTTGTATTGCCTTGAAGCAAGTTGTTCATGTGAGAGAGGAATGTTTGTCCCCTTTTCCATAACCAACGGTTTCTGTCGGGGCCCAGAGTGCCCAGTTGCTCTGGCAGGTGGCTCCAGGTGGTCCTGGAAGCTGCTAATTCCAGCTCTGTGGTGGCATTACAGGAGATGGGAATGGCTTTTGTTGGACCAAAGGCTGGGCATCTGGGCTGCAGCATTCCACCCCTGGTTCCTTTTGAGTCTCATCATTCCTACCAGCTCAGTATCTTCCAGATTGTGCCATGACAGGAGGCTTTGGGTCAGCCAGTGCCACAGGAGGCTCAGCAGAGGGCAGGCTGGTAGCTTGGAGCTGAGCACCTCTTATTCCATGAGCCCTCTGCTCTGGCAAGGGAATCGTGGGCCCAGGGCTTCCTTCTTGGAGCAGCTGAACTCAGGTTCAGTCTTCCAGGACAGTTCTTCTGAACGTGTCCCCTCCTGCAGAGGGTCTCCTGCATTCCAGGGTCAGTACCCAGGTGGGATCAAGTCGGTTCATTGCTCTCTTCCTCCTCTGCTATCAATCCCCACAAAGCAAATCCTCTCACCCTCCCCTTTCCCCTGTTGCTTGGCTTTTTATTTTGGTGGAATCTGGTGGCCTCTGTTCCAGGGCCCTGGAGCAGGGGCCTGGATCTCAGGCTCAGTACTGTACTGGCCCAAAAAGGGAGCTGCACGTGCTTTGACCTTCATTTTCAAAAGGCCTCGGGTGGCAAAAGCAAATCCTAAAAGCATTTCCTCTTGTCAAGTGTCAATGTTCTTTTTTCTCTAGGACAAAACTTACAAAAAACTATAAAAAAAAATATGCAATTTTTTTTTTTTAAATTTTGAGACTGTCCTGTGACTTGTACTCGTTTTCTCCTGAGGCTTGTGAAAAAAAAAACCTTTCTTATGTACTTAAGAGTATACAGAAGATTAGAATAAAGTTAATGCCAACTTGCTCATTACAAGGGCTCTTGTTTTATTCTTTGGGGGCACCCGGGACCTGGGACAGGATGAGGTGCTTCTTGCTGCCTGACCCTGCTGTGAGGATTTCCCCTTAGGGAAGCACAAACTTTCCTCAACTCCCCTTGAATCAAACCCTCAGTAGTTGTCAAATCTCACCTGTTGTTTTTTTTTTTTCAGTTGGTTAGAGGTACAGTTCTTTATTGATTTCAAAGGCTGTACAAAAGTGCATCAAACAAGCCATTAGTTGAACACTGTTCAAGCTGTTAATACCTGCTTCATCCCAAACCCTCCTTTTTCCCCAGAAACCTCTACATTTGGCCCTTTTTTCCCCCCTTACCTGGCTGCAATACCTTTGCATTCAGCCACCTAAGTCTACTTGCTGCTCTCCCTAAGAGATGCAGCTTTACACTAGTGATTTCTGTTAATACTGCCATTGTGTCCTGTGAGGAACAGGGGACAGGGAAAACCAACCTCCCCTTCCCCCCCCCCCCCAGCTCGTGGTGGTGCCACCACTCTGAGAACTGCAGTAGCTTTAGCAGGATGGAGCATTCCAGAGTTAGTGCCAAGCTCAGCCCACACTGGAGTGTTATTTCACCCAGGTAAGTCTCTCACTGCAGCTCTGCACCCTGTGGACCTTCCCCAGTCCCCCCCAGTCCCCTGCCCAAAGTGCTGTTGCACAAGTAGCAGCATCAGTGACAGACCCTCCCCGCTGCTCTGGGGGCCTCCCCTCAGCCTCACTGGAGGAAGGGGAGGATAGTGGTGTCAAACCACTCTTCTGAGAAGTGCAGGTGATCCCCTTCCACCCCCAGGAACACCAGTTTTCCTGCTTTGTCCATCTCCTGCAGCCCCAGGCGATCCTGCAGAGAGAGAAGCGTGTCCGCAGCTCCCCGGGGAACCGGGCACGGGGCTGGTGGGTGGAGACTTGTTGGGGCAGAACTGGCTAGTGGGCTAGAGCAAGTTCCACCTCTGCTCTTCAAAAATTCTCCTCACAGAGGGGAAAAAGGCATTTTGGGTGCCTCTTACTGGCTTTTAAAAAAGGAGCAGAGTTTGTGAAACAGATGCTGGTGGGGATGACGAGCATCAGGGCACTGCTGCAATGCCCACTGCCAGAACTGGCCTGGAGGGAAATGCCTTCCCAGGCAGCTCTTGGCAACAGGAGGCAATGCCCCAGGAATGGCTGAGAGGGTGAGCAGGGCAGGGCTGTGGGGTTTAGAGCTCAAGGACCCAGGGGACATGGCAGAAACCCCCCCAGCAGAACATACCTCTGTGTACAGTGAGGTTTCCCTCAGTGGGATGGTCTCCTTGGCTTGGCCACTTTTATAAAACCCAAACCACTGCCAGAAGAAAAACAAGGAAACAGTTGGTGAGAGGCTCCCAGAGAGCAGCAGGTTTTCACCAGCAAGCAAACAACAAACCACCCCCCAAAAAAGCAGCACCCACCCCCCCCTGCCTGGCTCACCTCAGAAATGGGTGGGTCGACCATGGTATCATTGAGGAATTTCACCATCACAAACTTTTTCAGAGCCATCAGGTTTTTCTTGTAGGTCTCATTGATGCCCTGGATGGGAAAATGAGAGGAGAGATTCAAGGCACTGAGACAGGACAGAAACCACCTGCTCCAACTCACCCTGCAGAGGAAAACCTGGGCTGTGCTAGCCCGGGTGGCAGGAATGTGGGTTTGTGCCTCCTGGGTCCCTGGGCTGCACTCATGGATCCAGCTCCAGGCTGAGGGAGGGGATGGGCCCCCCTGCCTTCCCAGGGAGGGAAAGGATTTGTCCATGTGGATTGAGCATGTGGCATAGACACAGACCACTCCAGAAGAGACAGGAGCTGCTCTGCCAGGGACAAGTCTCATTCCTAAACCCACCAGTGAAAACACTCTGTACATTCCAGGGATGCAGAGTAAAATCTGCTCCCCTTGGGACTCCAGAAGAGCTGCTGCCAGGGAGAGCTGGCAAGAAGGAATTCACTGCTGAGGCTTCTGCTCTCCTGCTGGCCTTCAGCCATCAGCCAGGTCCTTACCCTCTCCTGGTTTATGTCAGCCAGAAAGATGCTGTTTTTCCTGTATTCCTCCTCCTTCAGAGGGTCGTGCCAATACTCTGCTTGGACCAAGCTGGAGAGGAGAGAAACCCAAAGATCAGGCTGGAAACCCAGAGCTTCTCCCATGGGCCTGGCCCCTGTGGTGGCAGCTTGATGGAACCACTCACTGCTCTTGAACAGCTGGTGTGTAGGCCCCCAGATCCAGTGTCTTCCGGATCCAGTCACAGAGGTGGGAGCTCTCCCCGGGGCAGCGGGGGAAGCCGTAGACTCCTGGGGTGTGGAGACACGTGGGACAACTTGGTGAGCCCAACCCCAACCCCCTAACCCCTCTGGCTGGTCAAGAACCACCCTGTCACAGAGCAGTGGCAGGAATTACCCAGGGGATCAGGCAGCCTTGCATCCTGCAGTCCCCTTGGAGAGCCCTCCTGCCCCCAGGCCCTGCCACACCCAGGCAGGAGGAACCTGCCCAGCTCACCTGCTGCTCCCAGGATGGCTCCCTGCAAGTTTTCCCACTACAAATTACTAGACTCAAGCTACGGAGCATCTCAGGGGAGAGTGGGATTCAGCACCAGCCACTCTTCCCTGGGCACCTCCTCACTTCATCCTGCCCCTGTCACCTCCTGCAGGCAGCACCTCCCTCCCCTCGGGGCTTCACTGTGAAACACCCTCGTGACCCAGGAGCTTTAGTTCCACAAAGGCTTTTGCTTTGTAGTTAGAGAGAAGTTCTCCCAAAACAACCAATCCCAGGTGCTTCCAAAGTCTGGAAGGATTCTACCCAATCAGTCATCTACTTGCAGAGGTGCCTCCTCAGTGCCAGTGAAGCAAGACCAAGACAGAAGATAATGTAGGTGGCTAAAAACTGGGTCAAACCCCAAAGAGGAACAAAGGGACAGTTTAATTCATGAGAAAATGGTCATTCCTCCTGCCAGCAAGAGCCCCCCACCCTTCACAGTGGTTAGGTGAGATAGCTGGAGAGGACAATACCTTGGTGCTGTCCCCCAACAGAGATCAGGTTGAGCATTGGAGGAGAAGGACACCTCTGGGCCACTGCCCTCCTGGGGAGAAAGGTGAAGGAGCTGATCAGCTTGCCCAGGCCACCAGTCTGGGCTGGCTCACACAGCTCCCAGCTGGCCAGCTTCGGGTGCTTTGATCTGGTTTGCAAAAAGAATGAAGCCTTCCTGGTGGAGTTGGGCTCCAGGCAAACACATCCTTGCCTCCTTCAGAGCTCTCCCACCTTTCCAAAGGGCTTGTCAGTTTACATCAGCTTGAAAATTCAAAAGGGTCTTAAAAAGCCCCATCCCTGGCAGTGTTGAAGGGCAGGTTGGATGGGGCTTGGAGCAGCCTGGGCTGGTGGGAGGTGTCCCTGCCCGTGAAGGGGGTGGGACTGGAGGATCTTGAAGGTCACTTCAAACTCAAACCAGTCCGTGCTGATGAAATCAAAGCCTAAAACCCCAGAGGAATCCCTAGAAATGGAAGAAAAGTGGCAACTTACAGGAACTGCCCCCCCTGGGAGAAGCCCATGGCGTTGTAGCCTCCCTGCAGGCGCGGGTCGGCGCTGAGCTGCCTGCACACCTGCCCCACCTGGGCATTCACGTTCAGGAAGAAGCTGTTCTCCACATCCTGAGGGATCAGCCAGAGGAGAACGTCTGGTTTGTACCTTGCCAAGGCTTTTCACACGAGTTCCATCTCTGCAAACTGACCGCTGGCAGTTCTGCTTTTGAAAGAGGACCCTGACTTTCACAGCCTGACAGAAGTGAAAGTGTTGGGACTTCCCTTCAGCAGGGCTCTGCTCCTGCTTCCCCTGGGAAACCTGTTTCCTAGGGAACAGTCACATTTCCCCAGACTTCTTGACAATTTGAGCCTCTCCAGATGTGTAAAAGGAAACCCCTGTCTCCTCCAGATTCCAGAAACTAAGATACACGTTATCCTGAGAGAGCATTTCAAGCCATCCTGGAGGGCTACACAAACCTGCCAGAACCCTGAGAGGTGCAGAGGAAGTTTGTGTCTTTATGAGAAGACACATAATGAGCAAAGGGTTGTAAATCAAAGAGGAGAGCAAGGCATCCAGCTCTGCCTGACAGCTCTGATCACATGCCTCTGTGTCACCTGGAGTGGTGAGAGTGCCCACCAGTGGATTTGCATATTAATCCCATTTAGACACGGGATTTGTTTTCCCTCAGCTCTTTCCTGCAGGTATCAGCTTGACTTCATTGGTTTCCACATGTCAAAGCTGTTTACTTCACCAAGATGTAAAAAAAAAAAACCCGACACAGCAGGGAAAGCAGGACACAAACCCTTGTGCAACCAGATTAACACCAGAGACTGCGATGACTGTGTCCCCTGCAGAGCCACCCTCTGGCCGCCACCCTGCCCAGCGGCACCGCGAGCTGCGGCTCCTTACCTGGATCAGGTTGTTTCCAATCTTGAGAGACAGGACGTAAATCCCTGGGATTTTCTGCTCCACTATTTTTTTGATGTAGCCCATGCTCAGCGGGTTGCAGCAGCTGTCCCCTGCGGAAGGGAACATCGTCACCTCACCGCCCAGGCTCTCACCTCGCCTCCACAACCGACCCCTCTGCTGCCAACCCCCCCCGCGGGAGGCGGGTCCGCACGAACCGGAGCGGGGGGGCGGCCTGAGACCCCCCCCCCCCCCCGGGGGGATGCTGGGGTCCCGGCACGGCCGGGCCAGCGAACCCCGCGCCCAGAGCCGTGCCGGGCGGCCCGCCCCGCCGCCGGTGGGCTCACCCATGCCGTGCCAGATCACCAGGGGAGCGGCGGCGGCCGCGGGGCCCGGGAGCAGCCCCGGGAGCAGCCCCTGGAGCCCCAGCAGCCCCAGCACCGCCCTGAGCGCCGCCATCTTCACCGAGCACATGACCGGCGCGCGGCACGCGGCGGGGGCGTGGCCCGGGGGAGGCGGGTACCCTGGGGGGCGTGGCCTCGCCGCGGGGGCGTGGCCTCGGCCTTCCCAGCGCGGCGCGGGTTCGAGTCCCGCCGTTGCTCCATCCCAGCCCGGTCCCTGGAATCCCAAATCCCGTCCCCGCTCAGCGCTGCGGGACACGGAGCCAGGAGACCCACGAGCCCGCCGGTCCGCTCTGCGCTGGGGCAGACACATTTCCCCCCTACCTGAGCTGCCCCGGGGGGGGACGGCAAAGCTCAGCCGTGTGTTCCTGCTGCTCCCAGGGCCCCCGCAGCACCCCCAGGACACGGATCCAGCCCCAGTTCGGGCTCCTGAAGTGCCCAGCACCTTCACCCAGCTCTGTCCGCCTTCTGAGAAAGTAAAATTTGAAGTAAATCGATAATGAAGGAGTAAAGCGATGTTACTTGTTTAACTACTGGATTCTCATGCTCTCTGCACAGTCACTTCTAATGCTTTTTTCTTTTCTCTTCTTAATGAGACAAGCTGAATATTCATTCATCCTTCATCCCCTTTTAGAATCAACTGGGGCAAAAAATAGAGAGGGTGTTACGGAGTTCGATCTGACAGCGCTGAGCACGGCTCCTGGGAGGCAGGGAAGGGACAAGCAGGGAAAGCCTGGAGCTGCTGTCATTCTTACTGAGTGAGAGCCCTAGTGAAAGCTTCCAGCTCAGGGTGTGGTCACTGAAAGAGACATTTGGACTCAAAAAGGGGTGTGAATTTGGCTTGCCCCCCTCTCCAGAGAAGCTGCCTTCTGCTCTGCTCCCGGCAGGCTGTAGTGAGAGCGGGCTGAGGCTCCTGCCTTGCTCCAGACTAAGTCAAAATCGTGCAGAAAAGAGGATCCAGATCCCCGACAGAGAGATCTGAAACCCACAAATGCTTCCCTGAAAGACTGAAGTGAAATGGGAACACGTTCCAGGGAGCCCAGGGGTGCGGGAGCCGCGCTGTGGTAAACAACACCCGGTGCTGCTTCGGGGTGAAGCTCCGACACCCGGCGCGGTATCTCCCAGCGAAACCACCGCGGATCGTCCCTCCCAGCTTCAGCGGCGGAACCGGGGCTCCTGGCAGGACGCCGGCTCCCGCCGTGTGCCGCCCCGGCTCTCCCCGGAGCCCGCGGGGTGCGGGGGTGCGGGCAGGGCCCCCCGCTGCGGGCCCTGCGGGGAAACGGCGGCGCTGCCCACGCGGTTGCCCCGGCAACGCGCCGCCCTCCGCCCGCCAGGGGGCGCTGCCCTCCCATAAGGCCCCGCGGCAGCGCCCGCCGCTCTCTTCCCCGCCCCCGCCATGGCGGTGAGTGGCGGAGCCCGCGGGCCCCGGCCTGGCCGTGCCGGCTCCATCCGCCGCCATCCGCCCTCGGCGGGGCCCCGCCGGGTCACGGCCCGTGCGGGCGGGAGCGGGGGAGGCCGGGAGGGAGGGCTGCGGGGCCGGTATGGGCAGGGAGGAGCCGCTGAGCCGTCCTCGGGAGGCGGCTGCCGTGACAGGCCGCGGCCGGTCCGGGGTTCTCCGTGGGAGCCGCGGGGCTGGGCTTCCCTCCCGGGCTGGAGCGGGGCTTGGTGTCAGGCGGGCCGAGCCTTCTCCGCCCGCCGGGGCGAGCGGGGGGCTGCCTCCCGTACCCCCCCGTTAGCTGCCCCGTCTCGTTTCTCCGCAGCAAGACCAAGGTGAGAAGGAGAACCCGATGCGGGAGCTGCGGATCCGCAAGCTCTGCCTCAACATCTGCGTCGGAGAGAGCGGGGACAGGCTCACCCGAGCGGCCAAAGTGCTGGAGCAGCTGACGGGCCAGACTCCCGTCTTCTCCAAAGGTGAGGAGGGGGCTGCAGAGGAGCGGTTTGTTTCCTGGCTTCAGCGCTGGCTACTTTCCTGCCTTTCCTGAACAGGCGGAGGGGGAAGTGGGAACGTGGCTCCCAGGGAAGAGTCTCCTTGGCAGAGCTGGTGGGAGGAGGTTTGATCTGTGGGCCTTGGTGCGGGAATTGGAGGCCTTAGTTCGGCCTTCAGGGCTGCTCTGCCCTCATCCCCGAAGAGGGAACACGAGCTTGTCCCAGTTCTTTCTTTATTTTTTTCCTTTTAAGTCACTTCTCTGGACTCTGAATCCTTTGGGTGGGAATTGTCTGAATTAAGTGCAATTGTTGCTGCCCGTAGCACGGTACACTGTGAGGTCCTTTGGAATCAGGAGGAATGAGAAGATTGCTGTTCACTGCACGGTTCGTGGGGCCAAAGCAGAGGAGATTCTGGAGAGGGGGTTGAAGGTGAGAATTGGGCTGCTTTGGGTGTTTGGTTTATGAAGAGAGCAAAACTTGAGTCCGTTCCAACTCCATGCAAAGATGGGTGCTTCAGGGGTGAGGGTGGCATTGGTTCCCTCTCTTGTTGGTGTTTGACCCTTATTTAGGAGCCCGTGGTTGCAGCTGATGCTGATTTTTGGAGGTTCTGGGAGCAGAATCTGTGGCTTATGAGCAGGTTCTGGGAGCAGAATCTGTGGCTTATGAGCAGGTTCTGGGAGCAGAATCTCAGAGCTAAACCCGTGGTAGGAGCCAAGCAGGTGGTGGGGCTGTAGCAGTTGGTGCCTGCAGGAGCTGTGGGGCTGTTTGCAGACCATCAAGCAGGGACTGACCACGGATGTTGCAGGTGCGAGAATACGAGTTGAGAAAAAACAACTTCTCAGACACCGGGAACTTTGGCTTTGGAATCCAGGAGCACATTGATCTGGGCATTAAATACGATCCCAGCATCGGCATCTACGGCTTGGACTTCTACGTGGTGTGTATTCCCTGCTTCCTTGCAGCTTGTGGGAAAGCTCTGGCAGGAATCTAAGACAAATAACTGGCTGCCAAGGGCGGGAGGATGGAAAAATGTCACTAAAATCTGAGTCTAAACTGAGATTCCCAGGGCTGCTGTAAAATCCCTGATTTGTGATGTATCACAAAGCTTCTTTGGAATCAAATACTGGTTTTACTGGTCCTCCTGGGATAACACAAAGGGTTGGGGAGGGAAGGAGCAGCAGGGGCTTCAGGGATGGGGACTGGAAGAGGGGCTGTGTTGCTGGGAAGTTTTCCCTGCGTTTAGAGGGATGGGTTGTTGGAGTCATTCTGTTGTGCTGTGCCTCCCTCTGAGCTTCTGAATGAAAAGGAAGCTGTTCCTATGGATGTGGGAATAGCTTTCCCTCCTAGAAAACTTACTCATTTTTAAGGAAATAAATGGCAGAATGTAATCCTGCTGGGGGGGGGGGTCTCTCCTGGCAGGTGCTGGGCAGGCCTGGGTTCAGCATTGCTGACAAGAAACGCAGGACTGGCAACATTGGAGCCAAGCACAGAATTGGAAAGGAAGAAGCCATGCGTTGGTTCCAGCAAAAGGTAAAATCCAGCTTTATTCTGGTATCCCGAGTTTCCTAGCCAGTGTCAGCAAAATGCTTCACTGTGGAAGGGCTGGAACAAGTCACTGGGACCTTGATCACTGTTTAAGGCTTTGATTTTTCCGCTCTGGGGCAGTAGAAGCTGCATTTGAGCATTAGTGCTGTTCATGCCCCTTTTTTTAGTGTGGAATTGAAGGAGCAGCTTTTGTAGGACAGCTGGAAGTACCAGCTCTTCTGTCAGTCTGTCACCCACAGTTTTTGGAGGTGTTCTCTATATGTGGATCCCAAATTCTGAGGCAGGATAAGGGTTTATCAGCCACAGTTCCTAGCTCTGCTGCCAGACTTGAAGGATGAATCCATCCAAGTAGAACAAGTTCTTGGGATTCCATTGCTCTCCCTGTCACAGGCTGGATAATGAATGGGAGATGCTGAAGGATGCTCAGAGGTGGGGACTCCTGGTAGTTTTCCAGGGGTGGAAAAGATGGACAGTCTGGAGGCTCTTTACTGGCTCCTGTGGCTTTAATGCCCAGTGGCTTTTTTTCCCCTCTCTTCCCTGGTTCTTCTTTCCTGTGGCAGAGTTACATCTTCAGGGGCTGAATCCTGGGACTGTAACAGTTCTGGTCAGATTGTGCAGAGTGGGGCTGCTTGTTTTGCTGGGCTGATGAGCAGAGTTTAATGCTTCTGTGAGCAAAGCCCCTTGGAAGTTCACAGCACAGCAGCAGAGTGTTGTTTGTCAGAGTTGTCTGGCTGGCTTGGAGTGAACATGGTGACTCAGGTTTCTGCTCAGTGGTGCTGCACCTTTGCCTGATGATACTTTCTCACTTGGTTCTTTTTTTTTTTTTCCCTCACAGTATGATGGCATCATCCTTCCTGGTAAATGAGAAGTTCTGTTACCAAAAAAAAGTAAATAAAATTTTCTAACCCCTAACTCCTTTTGTGAATTTTGTGGGGGCTGTTGAATGGGAGGCTGAAGGGAATGGTGCATGTAACCTCTTACTGAAGCAGAGCCATGAAGTAAAAAGTAAAAAAGTGGTAAAGTAAAAAAAGTAAAAAAGTAAAAAGTGGTGGCTGTAAGATCTTTGGATCTTACTTAGTAAGGAAGTACAGCAGGACTGGTTGGAAGGGGCTGAGGGGTGGGCAGGGACTGGTGAGGCTCCTGAGCTGAGCCTCAAACCTGGTGTCACAGTGAGGGGGCTGCCAGCAGAACCCCATAATCCAAGCAGCTTCCCTGGGTACTGTCAGTGCCCCCCAGTGCCTGTACCTGCAGCTGGTGGCTCGTGGTGCTCTCAGGGTGCTGTAGAAATCCCAAAGCAATTATTGGAATGTAGAGGATGAATCTGCACTGGTTTCTTAAATGTTTCAGGGGTGTGAACTCTGTCATAATGCCACAGCCAGAGAGTTTTCCCCTGCAAAGGAAAGGCCCTTATTGCTTAGAGAAAATTCCCTGCAGGAGAACACAGCCCATTCAAGTGGAGTTCAGCAAACCCCTGGCTCTGCTCTAGTGTTCAGTTCTCTCCTGCATCTCACAGTAAAAAAGTTATTAAAAAAATGAAGGCACAAACTCATTCCCATCCAAATCTCCACACACCAGTGCCAGGGACTGTGGAATGTTGTCTCAGACTAGACTGTTCCCTTGTCAAGGCTGTTGGAGTTGTAAGCTGGGGGAGGTTGCCAGAGCTGTCCAGGATGGAGCCCACTCCAAAATACACAAGGCTGAGCGTGCTCAAAGGCACAGAGGAAGGTAGAACTTGAACAGAAATGATGTTCTGCCTTGGCAGGGCTTTATACCTGATGTGAACTCTTATTTTAGAGTGAAAATCCACACACTTAGATGAAGTGTGACCTCTGCAGGCTGCTCAGTTCTGGTGAGTTGTGAAAGGTGCAAACCAGCCTGCTCTGCTGGAGGTCCTGGCACTTCCATGGCACGTTGGGGTTCTCCAGAGAGGAACTCCTTGGCTTCCTGGTTGTGGTTTCACTGGGTTGTGCAAAAAAGATGGGAACAAACCCAGAAGCCTGGATGCTCAGCAGCACGTGGCTGGAGCACAGCACTGGGAAGAGCAAGGGGTCTTGGTCAGTTGCTCCCATAGCTCCTTTCCTTGCTGTCAAGGTTCAGTTCACTCCTGGGCTGAAGGTATCTGGCCTCAATGAGTAAATAGGAAATGTCTTTCCCTTGAACAACTCCCTCTCACTTTCTGTACCTAATACCAATACTACTGTTGTTTTGAAAGTCTCTTGTGATGCTGTTGCTGTGCTAGACTTTCCCATGTTACTCCAGGGTTTTTCCTGTTTTTTCCCCCCCATTGTTCCAGTCCACTCTGCAGTGCTGCAGGCTGAGGAGAAAAGCTCTTCTGTCCTGCTGGCTTCTGTGTCTGCCCCATCCAGCAATCCCTGTGTCAGCTGCAGGAGGGAGATGCTGGCAGCTCAGATGGCACCCAGGCCAGGCAGTGCAGATGGAGGGTGCTGCACAGGACAGGATCCCAGCTGCCACTGCTGCCACACTAGCCCCAGGCCAGCCCGGTGCTGCTCCTGCCACCACAACCTCCAGCCTGGCTTGGAAACAGCAAGTGCCACCCATCTGAGGTGTCCCCAAGCATCATCACTGTCCCCTCTGTTGGGTCTTGGCAGTAGAAGAGTGACAGCTCTTCCCTGCCAGGCCAAAGCTGGGTATAGGATAGGAAGGCAGCTGCTGGTGTGGAAGAGGGAGCTGGAACTGCTGTGTCCCCAGAGCAATGCCCCAGGGGACAAAGGCCAGGCTGGGAAAGGTGGATCAGCTACATGCCAGAAACAGAAAGGAGACCTGGCAGCGGGTCCATGAAACCCTCCACAGAGCAGGAGGAAGAGCTCAGTGAGTTCCTGGCCAAGGGGTGGGACCAGGAGCCACAAAAGGCTTGTGTGGAGGCTCAGGTGGCTGAGCCAGACCGTGGGCAGAGCCTCTGGGAAGTTCAGGTTTAGGTGCAAACAAAATACTGCATGTCTGGTTGCCATGGTTACTCCTTTCTTTGAGTAGTAATCCCTTGGCAATTCAGTGACAGGTTTACTGGGATTTAGGAAACAAACCTTGTCATTTAAATATGAAAAGAGAAAATGGAGGCACAGAGAAGAAAACCTGAAAGGCAACAGGAATCCTAGAGCACTAAATCTGCCTTAAAATGAATCCAGACAAAGCAGAGGCTGGGTCCAGGCTGGTACTGGCTGAGGGAAACAGCCAGCAGGGGAAAAGGGAACTCCCCAGAGCAACAGAATGGGTTCCTGCTAAATAATGAGGTTCCCAGTTTCCCCAGGAGCCTCCCAGCTCCAAAGAGGCTCTGCCTGGTCCACATCCTGCACCGGTGCTGTGCAGGAGGTGGGCAGCACAGCCCAGGGGCCAACGGGTCTCACCACCCTCACAGCAAAGAATTTCCTCCTCATGTCCAACCTCAGTCTCCCCTCTGCCAGTTTTAATCCATCCCCCCTTGTCCTCTCCCTCCCTGCCCTTGTCCCAAGTCCCTCCCCAGCTTTCCTGGAGCCCCTTCAGGCACTGGAAGGTGCTCTAAGGTCTCCCTGGAGCCTTCTCTTCTCCAGGTCGAACACCCCAACTCTCCCAGCCTGTCTCCAGAGCAGAGCTGCTCCAGCCCTCCCATCATCTTTGTGGCCTCCTCTGGACTCTCTCCATGTCTTCTCACCCACGAACTGGGCGACCAGTTTAGAAAGCAGGTGAAAGGGACAAAAAACCCACTAGCAATAAAAATCCAGCTTTTGAATCTTCCCAAATTCCACCTCAAAACTCCAGCTTGAAACTCAGCAGTGACCTCAGCTTCTCTGAGGAAGCAGCCAATACACGAGGGAACAAACCTGCCCGCCAGAAATAGCTGCTTCTGGGCTGTCTCACATGTCTGGGTACTGTTTGTTACACTTGGCCATAAAGATCAGGTTTCTTGGAACTGAGAAATCAGCTTGTATTTAGTACCAGGCAAAGAAGGGAGGCATTATGAGACTCCATCAAAAATGAGAAGAAGGGAAAAATTTAGTAAAAGTCCCTGCCAGAAGAGAGGATTCAGGGCAAAGTCTGAAGGGGAGAGCAGGGACACCACAGATACCCAGACACCCTGCTTCTTTTCTTAAATATCTAACCAGAGAGAATCACTCTCCTTTCCCTGCTGGTGCCCCCAGCCCTGGGTTCAAGAAAGGTCAGTTACAGCAACCCCGGAGCTGGCCTGAAAAACCACCTGGACACCAGCTCTTGGCACTGTTTTGCTGCCACAATTCCTCCCTTTTACAAGAATCTTCCCCTGTCCCACTGTTCCCATTATTCAGCAGTCCCCACACAAAGTTCCTGCAGCTCCTGCCGGGTGAGGCCTGGCTCTCCATGACTCACCTACAGGCCTGGTCTCCTCCTTCCCTCGCTGCTAAGACCGGTTCTTCCAAGGGGAAGCTCTGACCAGCGCTGGGCTCTGCAAGTTAAGCGATGGAGCCCCTCAGCTTTCTCCACACAACCTCCTCCTCTCCCCTCCCAACCCGCTGGCTGCTCTTACCCCCCTACACCTCCCCAGCCGGTGCCTGGGGCGGCCTGAGGCCGGCTGCCCTCAGCAGAGCGCCCGGGCCCGTGGAAAGGGCTGGATCCAGGCAGCGCCGCTCCGGCCAAGGGCACCAGCCCAGCACCAGGAGGAGAAAGTCAACCAAAAGCTGGGTGGCCTGAGGCGGCCGCTGCCCGGGGTGAGGCAGGGAGGAGGCAGCCGGGCTGCGCTGCAGGGGGGCACACCTGGGGGCACACCTGGGGGCAGGGCCCTGCTGCTGCAGGGACGGCAGCTGCACCTCCAGCCCTGCTCAGTCTCCCTCTGCCCGCCAGTCAGACCCACAGACCCGCAGCCGCGGCGGGGCCGCTCGAAGCCGCCGCTTCCCCGGGGACCGCCCGCCCTTGCCCGCACTCAAGATGGCGCCGCGGCGGCGCTGCCCGCCCTCAAGATGGCGCCGCGGCGGCGCGCGCTGCCCGCAGCCGTTATGGCGGCCGGCGGGCCCCGGGGAGCGGCCGCGCCGCTTCCGGTTCCTACCCGCAGCCAAGATGGCGGCGGCGGCGGCGGGGCAGCGCCGTGCGGCCGGCGGGAGGTGAAGCCGTTTCCGCCGCCGCGGCCTCTCCAGCACTCAACATGGCGGAGTCGGTGCTGGAAGTTGTGGGGAAGCTGCAGGCGCGGTTGGCGGGCGGCGCGGAGCCCAGGAAGGTAACGGGGGGGCAGGCGGGGGCGCGGACCGGGGGGCGGGGGGGTTGGGGGGGTTCCGGTCCCGGGGGAGCGGGGCCGGGCCTGCCCTCCGCCGGGACCCCCGGGGGGGGTTGGCCCAGCTCCTCCCGGGCCCCGGGGGGGGGGGTCCCGGTGGTGCCGCCGGTGCGGGCCGGGCTGGCAGGCCCCGGTTGGGAGGTTGGATGGGGTTGGAGGTTGGAGGGGGTTGAGTGAGTGAGCAACGGGAGAAGTTGGCGGAAGAGTTTCGCTCTGGTGACGTGGTCAGGGTGGCGGGGACCGGCGTGAGGAGGGGATGAGAGGGCAGAGCCGGGGTCACGGCCAAGCCACGTCTTGGAACCACCACCCCAGAACTTGGCAGCTTCTTGCCCTGACCCCAACTCCCCGGGGTTCCCCGGGGAGTTGGGGTCAGGGCAAGAAGCTGCCAAGTTTCCATGTTGACCCCGAGCGGGTCCCCCCTTCTCACCCATCTCCGCCTGAAATCTGGAATTGGGATGCAGCTCCGGCACGGAACCGCCTCGTGCTGTTATCCCGCTCTCTGGGATGTTGGATTTTAGAGGGGGAGGGTCCGTTGGGGCTGTTGGCAGGTGTTTGGTTCGTGTTTCGTGTCATTCGTGTCACAGCGAGGGCTGTGTGGCCGCTCTGCTGATCTAACCGAGGCAAACACCTGCAGAGACACTTGTTTTCCAAGCCCTCCCACCAGCCGGGAAGAAGGATGGATCCCCAGGTGCTGACCCTGTGAGATGGTGGGTGCCGGGGGCAGAGCAATGGGGGGGCTGGTTCCTTTCCTCCCCCTCCTCAGCCCAAACCAGAGCAGGGTTTGAACGTTGGGCTCCCACAGTGGAGCTCAGGACCCGCTGAGGAGCCAACCCCAGGGAGTTCTGGGTTCCGTGGCACTGACAAGACGTCAAACATGGACTCACAGGTTGTGCACAGAGAACTGGAGCTCCTGCCTCCTGACCCTGCTGCCAGCTCAGGGCAGTAACTGCTGGTCTGTGTTTCTTGGGTGCTGTAAAGTCTTGGGGCACTATTTGCACAGCCTGAACTCTTCCCCCAGTAACCTCGTGGTGTTAAAGATTCTTCCTTTCTCTGTTGATCCTGTGCAGTTCTGCAAGGGCAGGGAGAGGTGGGCAGGGTTCTCCAGCTGTTGGGACAGGGACTCTGAGCTTTTTACCTCCCTCAGCAGAAAGCTCCCGTGACCTCCTCTTCTTTCTGATACAGTTTCAACCGGATCCTCCGCAGAGTTAGTGTTTCTAGGCGTGAATTTAGTTGCCATTGATTTGTCTGGATGCATCTTCTGGGCACCTTTCTATTGCAATGACTTTGGGCTCCTCTGCAATAATGTTTCCACCACATTCTGCAGCTGCTACAGCTTTACCCTGCCTGCAAGACCAACCCGGGGCACTTCTGGGTGCCACCCACACTTGACACCATTTCCAGCCTTTGCTTTTCTTGCCTTGTCCTTTTCATACATATTTATCAGTAATATGAAAGAATAATATTTGCCCAGTATCGTGTACAACTCGTTTTCCTGAAAGGCTTGAAATACGAATATTGGTTTTGGGTGAAAATCAGGCTGCTGGCACAGAACCCTATGAGTGAAACTTTGGACACTGCTGTAACGACTTGGAAATAGTCTTTTTTGGTTGGGTAGTTTTTTTTTCCCCCGGCAGAGATGATACAAACTCGGCTGCAGGAACCAAGGAAGAAAGTGGGTAAAGGAAACAGGAACAAGAGCATCTTCAGGGAGAGGAGGGGCCAGGCTGTGCTGTAGTAATTTGATACTAACCTGGGTCATTAGCACCGTCATGACCTGGCTGGCTACTTTTAGAAAAATAAAACAATCCACCCATGTTAAACAAAACTTGATGGGAGCTGGAACTAAGTGAAGTTTTTATGGTTTGTGTCTTGTGGCTGATCTATTGAAACTCTTACTCTGTGCTGGGGTGTTTTAGAAGAGCTTTCTCATATGGGTTTCATTTGGTGTCTAGCAAGATACAAGCCCTGTGTTTTCTGTCTTCTCCCTGGCTGCCCTTTTCTCACAGGACTTGTAAAATCTGGGTTATTTCTGAGCTGAGCTGCAATATTTGGGTCTGCTTGGCTGATTCCAGCTGAAGGCAGTGGGGTGGACTCGTTTCCATAGGAAATCCAGATCAGTACAAGTTCTGAAGCCTCGTGGCATTGGAGGTGTCTCATGCATGTGGACCACAGAGGTTTTGCTGTGCTGGATGGACACAGCTCCCAGATATGTCTCTCCTTGGACACTGCCAGGCTGTGTGCTGCTTGGACAGTGTCAGTCACGACAGGTTTTGATATCTTGAGTTGTCAGATAAGGGCATTCCTGATGTTGTGGGTAACAAAAATGCCTCATTTCCTGACAGTGTCACTTGGAGATTTACAGCTTGGCGGGGCTGCTGAACTCAGCCTGTGTTAACCTTTCTAATTAATGTGGAGGTGTAAAAGCTTGGTAAAGAGGCACGTAGGCCAAGGGATGTGTGTGGTGGCCTCTCATAAAGCCAGCTCTTGATTTATTTTTTTTTAAGATGTGTGGAGTTTTCCAGCCATTGAATGCAGTGGGTGTGGAACAAGTCCCCCCAAGACATCTTCTGGATCAAATGGGTCCCCTGGTCTCAAACCACACTTCCACTGGTGATACAAAACCCTGAGATGAGCCCTGTTGAGAACAGTGCTTTTCTTCTTGGAATTCAGCCCTGAAGGCAGCAAATTACTGAGGAGCAAGAAGAACTGTTGGAGATGCTGCAGGGGGGTGTAGATAGAAAAAGATCCAGCAGCTTTAAGATTGCTGTAAAGAGTTTTCCTTGGTTCTTACTCTCACAGGGAGATTTTGTAAGCTCTGAAATAACCTCTCTAGGCAGGTAATCAGCTTACAGAGATGCTATTGTTTGATAGTGCCCCATTTTACTTTTTTTTTCCTACCTAGTACAAGATCCATCCTTCTTCCTCTCCCTTCCTGTCCCCTTCCTAACAGGCCTTTCGTGCACATCAGTCCAAACCCCTGTGATTTTGATGCCAGAAGGATCTTGGCTTTCCTGGAGGAATCCTGACCCCTGAGCTGTGCCAAGCCTTGTGGTGGCAGCTGGAGGGAAGGCAGCAGAGATGGGCTGTGTCTCTACCTCTGCTGCTTCTAGTTTGAGGGCTTGTCAAGCTAGACCTGGTTAGCTGTGGTTACAGCACAGCTGGAACTACTGCATCCCCTCAGCATCCCAGGTCAGGAGTGCTGAAACACGGTTACACTCCTCTAAATCAGTGTTTCACTCTTCTAAAACAAGAACACCTAAACCTTTGGCCACAGCAAGGAAGTCCTAAAAGTAAAAGAGATAGGGCAGTGGTTTCTGGTGAACAGGACCTGTCCTGGGCTTCTGCTTAAGCTAAATGAACCCTTCACCTCTGGGTCGAGGAGTATTTCTCCCTGAAAGTGATGGCACACTTCAAACAGGTGAAAATAACTGATTTCCTTCAAAAGGAACAAAACCTCTAAACCACTTTGATCCTTGCACGGTGGCAGTGGGGGCGACTGGGATGGCTTAGGCTGACTGCTAATTTGAGCATGAGCACAGTGCTTTAAAGAGCAGAGCTTCTGGATCAGGGACAGCCCTTTGCAGGGCGTGCAGCACAGCCCTGCTGGGCACACAGAGCCCTGCTGGGCACACAGAGCCCTGCTGGGCACACAGAGCCCTGCTGGACACACAGAGCCCTGCTGGGCACAGCCTGGGCTGCACGAGGCTGTGCTGCAGGAACACTGAGCAGGCTGCTCTGTGCCTGCAGCTGAGCTGAGGGGTGTAACCAGCCAGGCTGTCAGGGGTGTGCTGCTCTGTGCTGTCACTAAAAAGTGGGCAGCTATCTCTGCAGTCATGTCCTGAACCACCTGGGTGGCAGAGGTATAAGTTTGTCCCCGTCACCTGCTGCCCCTGGCTGGGGTGCAGGTCGGAGGGGGCTCCTCTGCCCTCCCTGGCCAGCAGGGCAGCCTGGCAGTGTGTCTGTGTTTTCCACTGGTGTATAATGAAGGGAAAAGAGTGGGGTGAGAGGCAGGGGTTTGGAAGGGATCAGTTGCCTTTTTAGCACAGACTGAGGACACAGACTGTCAGCAGCACTGGCACAGTGGAGGGTCTGCAGGGGAGATATGGGTTCCCTCTTAGATCTGTAAGAGTATCTAGAAATCTTCCTTCCCTCAGCATCTCTGGAGAGATGCTTCCTTCCCCTTCTCTGGAGATACTCAAGACCCCTCTGGATGCAGTCCTGAGTAATGGGGCTCTGGGCAAGCCTGCTTTAGTGGGTGAGCTGGACTAGATGATCTCTAGAAGTCCCTTCCAACTCTGACAATTCCATGACCTAGATTGCAGAACTTCAGAGAGGACTCTTAATATTTTGCCCCCCTCCTCTCAACAAGTGATGTAATTCTCAGCACCACTTTCTGAGAGCCACAAGCTTCTAAGTCCTTGATAAGATAAGCTGCAGTCTTGTGTGGAGAAAGCATTAATATTTGAGTACATTTTAAGATCTTCAGATGGGCCCTTGCAGGTGAGGAGGCAATCATTTCTTTACAGTTGGCCCTTGTGTTCAGCTTCCCAGGAGGTGGATTTGGAGCAAGACAGCAGCTTCTGCCACTTGGATCTTTCTAAAAACCTCTCATGCAGTGGAGGTATTTTTTTTTTCCTTTCTAATCACAGTATGTGGTTCAGTATGACAAGTCTGAACACTTCCCTTCTCTCTGCAGCTGCTGAAAAGTCTGAAGAGGCTGTCTGAGTTGCCCATCACAGTTGACATTCTTGTGGTAAGAGCTGTGAAATCTCTCACACTTTCAACGTGTCTGTCAAGTCACAGGATGTTTGGTGCAGAAATGCTGCTTTCCTTGGAATGGGGCGTGTTGCCTTGGCCACCTGCTACAGCCTGGTGTCATGGGAACAATTGTGATAAAGTTCTGGAGACTCCAGGCATGGGAAGGAGTGTTTCAGAGCAAGTGTGAAGCCATGGAGGACAGTTGTCAGCCTCAGTTCTTCCAGGAGCTTAATGCTTGACTGAGAGATGAGGATCAGAGAGGTTCTTAACGCTCCCTGACCGAATCAGCAGGAAGTTAGGAAGTGCTAATCCTGAAAATTGTTAGTGCCTTTTGTCTTCAAACTTACCAACAGTCATGGTAAATACTAACTTGGTTTATTAATACCAATAGTTAACGTTTGACTAAGGCAGAGTTAAATCTTCTTTGATTTACAGAACTGTAGTAAACGACACAATGGCCGCTGAAAACACGTGATATCTTTGCTGTTAGATCAAGGAAGTCTCTTTCTCTGTGGCAGTGATAGGTAGTAGGTGAACTTGATGGGAAGGTTAGCAGTGTTTAGATGTCTGTTTTTGCTAAGATGAATTCATGTCTTGGCTCTCTCTTGAAGGAGACTGGTGTTGGGAAGACTGTGAACAGTTTGCGGAAACACGAGCTCGTCGGAGACTACGCCAAGAACCTCGTGGCCAGGTGGAAGAAACTGGTGCCAGTGTCCCAGGAAGCAGACAGGTCAGTGAACCTGTTTGGTTTATCTTGATGGATGAAGCTTTGTTATGGTTTTGTAGGAGAGATTCTAAACTTCTCAGACCAAGTGAAGGCTCTGGAAAAACTCGTCACACGAGCGTGCTAACTCTGCCTGGGGTTTTTGCCTTGTTTTGGGATTTATCCCAAACCTGCCCCTGCTGGCTGCAGTGCTGGGTTGCTGAGGGCTGCATTTTGCATGAAAGTAGAGACCATTTTTCAAGAATCTGCAGTTTGATGAAGAGATGAACAGCAGAGGCCAGAAAAGTGCCTTCAGTGAAGCAAGAGGTGCACTCTGCTTGCTTGCCATTTGGTGATGCTGCAGAGAGGAAGTCCTAGGCCCAAGCCAAGGAAGTGTCTTGCTTTGAAAGAAAGCTTTTAAGTGCAGAAATCCTATGGAAACTGAGAGCTCTGCTGGCCAGCACGCTGTAGTAACAAAGCTGTGCTGAACCCTGCCATGAGATCATTCTGATGTGGGTGATAAAAACCCAGTTATTCATGAGAATGGTGGTGGCTGTGGTATCCCTGCATGGGTAACTGGGGGACGTGCTTCCCACAGGCACCACACAGCCAGGAGGGTGTGGGCTGGGAGAGGCCTCTGTACGTGTCTGTCTCTAGTGAAGTGTTTAGTCCTAATAAAAATACTTAATAAATTCTTGCACTAGAAATGCAGTTTCTAAATCTCTGAACGTTGCTGTGCCTGAGAGAATGAGTTGTGTTGCCACAAAAGTACAAATACAACCTTCATCCTCTATAAGAGAGGTTCCAGTCCATGTGGTCCATGGGGAGCAGCTCTTTTCATTCATTTTGGGAAGTTTTAATCTAACTATTTTTCCTTAATCCCTTCAGAAATAACCTAGACTCTGAAGACCGTAACTACGAGAGGAGCAGCTCGAGCGCAAGACATCAAGAACCCTCTCTCAGAGAGGATGAGGAACCTGACCAGGAGTATTCAGAAACCTTCCAGCCGTCTTGCAGCCAGCCCTACAGCCCAGATCATAGGGAAAAGAAGTCCAAGAGGTATCCTAGGCCTGAGAGAGCCCACGAGACTTATGGCTATAGCAGCCAGGAGGGGAAGGGCTGGGGCAGATCTTCCCCAGTGCTCTCTTCAGATCAGGAGTACTCGGACTATGGACAAGCTGTGTCACCTGAGCCAAGTGAGAGCCCTCAGGATAATTACACAGACCCCTATGGCTCTGAGGAGCAGGAGGAACTGACAGTATTTCATCAGAAAGCCAGCAAAGGCCACAGCTCTCAGGAGAAGCTGGGGGAGGGCCGAGAGAGGAACCCCAGTGAGTTCTACGACAAAGGGAACGCGAGTCGAAGCAAAGAGCACAAGTCTTCTCACAAGAAGCAGCGACTTGATGGCAGAGGGGAGGAGAGAACCTCTGCCTTCAGCCCAGAAAGATTGCACAAGACCTCTTTTAAAGAGCAGCTCCAAGAAGCCCCCGTGGCAGGGGGCAGAAAGGAGAAGCAGAGGATGTCAGATGGCACCAAGAAGGAGAAGAACCGAGAAGGCAGCACCTCCAGAAAGGAGAAGTTGCACACGTTGCCGCACTTGGAAGAGTCTTTGGACAACCATGTGAAGAAGCAAAAACATCGGGACTCTGAGAAAAGCAAACTGGAAAAGCCCAAGGGGAGCCTGGAGACCTCTACCAGCGAGCGGGAGAAACGGAAAGCTGAGAGTGACTCGTCAAACAGGATTAAAGAAAAGGGCATTTCTGGGAGCTTAAAGTCTTCCGAGGGGAAACGCAAAGTCTCCGACATGGACAAAAAATCTGTGGGCTTTTCCTCAAATTTTGGGGAGGGGGAAGTGGAGGATGAATTTGAACAACCTACCATGTCCTTTGAGTCATACCTCAGCTATGACCAGCCCCAGAAAAAGAAAAAGAAAGTGGTCAAAGCTTCTGTGTCAGCTGTGGAGAAGGACCGAGGGCACAGCAAACAGAACGGATCCAAAGCCAGCACCAACAGCTCCAACTCGAGTCGGAAAAGTCCAAGCCACAAGAGAATAAGTGAGAAAAAGGCAGAGAAGAATCTACCAGAGCCTCCCAAACCAAAGAGGGTAAGGTTTTGAAGGATCTGAAAGTGAACAAAGAAGGTGGGATCAGCTGCTTTTGGTCCTCTGCCATCTGAGGCTTATTAGTTTTCCCCTTGGAGGTCCTGGGCTGTGTTCTGCACCAGAGTGTGCTTGTGGTGTCTGGTTGGTATCCAGGTTTGTGATTCCCAGTTTCTGCTGGAACACATGGTGTGTTTCACATGCCCTGAGCCACAGGCATTGCTTTGTGCTGTTAGAGTGGAACTCTGCTGGAGAAGTGGGTGAAGATGGAGGGGAAGAAGAAAACGCAACAGGCAAACCCCTGTTGATTAAAATGGGGAAGGTAACAGGGAAGACCTTTAGCTAAACAGCCCTATGAAAACATGGGGAGATGATACACTTGTTAAGCACACAGAGTATGTTTAGATGTGAGTCAGCTCAGAATCTGGCCTCGTGTGCAGTGCATCCCCACCTACCAGCAAGGTTCCTGTGTCTCTGAAGTATTTGGCTTTTCATAGAATACCAGGTTGGAAGGGACCTCAAGGGTCATCTGGTCCAACCTCTCTAGGTACTACTCTAGTTTATATGAGGTGGCTCAGCACCCTGTCTAGCTGAGACTTAACACTGTCCAGTGTGGGGGAATCCACCACTTCCCTTGGGAGACTGTTCCAATGTCTGACTGTCCTCATGGTGAAAAATTTACCTCTTGTGTCCCATTGGAATCTCCCCAGGAGCAACTTGTGCCCATCACCCCTTGTCTTACCCACAGGACTCCTTGTAAACAGGGAGTCTCCATCTTCTTGGCAGCCACCCTTGAAGTACTGGAACATGGTAATAAGGTCTCCCCTGAGCCTTCTTTTTCCAGGTTGAACAAACCCAGTTTTCTCAGCCTCTCCTCCTCTGACAGGTCCTCCAGTCCTCTGGTCATCCTCATGGCTTTTCTAAAATGGACCTTTTTTATCCATATCAGTCCTGCAGTTTTCTTAACTAAATCTGTTGGTCTCCAGAAATAGGGGAGAACTGGTGTTAGAACACAGCTTACTGTGGAAGACAGACTTTTTTTCTGAAAAAGAAGCAATATTTCTGGCCATATTCCTTACCCCACGGGTGCCAGGGCTTTGTACATAAATAGGAACTAACATGTAAACCCTTCACTGCTTCATCTTTTTAAATCAACTTGGAAACAATTTGCTCTTCAAAAAGTGATCTGTAAATTCCTGCTCTGCCATTCTTTCTAGTAAGTGCCTTGTAGAAAAGTTGTAGGTTTCCCTCAGTTTGTGGGGTTCCCTGAGTGATTCAGGTCCCAAATTTTGGTGTCTTTGTATCGACAACCTAGACAGAGTCACAGTATCCTGGAGGAAGCTGATCAGCATTGGGAGGCTTATTCAAAATATCAAACAAAAGAGCTCAGTGCTGTTTGGCAGGATGTAACATCCTCCTGTATTCTCAGCTTACTTGCATGTACATCCTCTCCTTCCAGATAATTTTAGATGTGGTACCAACGTTACCAGACATCCCACTGCCGCCGATCCAGGCCAATTATCGCCCTCTTCCTTCAATTGAGTCCATTCCCTGCTCCCAGACAAAAAGGAAAGGTAGGTTGGGCAGGAAAATAGGTTTGAAATGGGTTCCAGCTACTGTTTGAGGGAGGCAGTGGGTGCTGGCTGGGCTCAAGTCTTTCTGTTGTGATCTGGTGTCCTGCCTCTGCTGCCCAGAGCTGTGGCTGCTTTCCCACGTGCTGTAGCAGAAATCAGGAGGATCCTTTGCTGACCCTTCTTGAGGCTTGAGCTTTGGACTTGCCATTCCTCAACTAGGTTGCAGGTTTTTTAGAGAAGACTTGACCCTTCTGGGCGATTCTAAGATGTCTCCCGTGCCATTCTTCAGGGTGGGCTCTTCTTTACTCTGCTCCCTTTTTACTCCAAGCCTTCCTCTTTACAGCGGTGTCCTCGCCAGTTGAAGAGAGTGAAGCAGGTTTTACAGGCCGACGATTGAATTCCAAGATGCAGGTGTATTCAGGCTCTAAAACTGCCTACCTCCCAAAGATGATGTCTCTGTATCAACAGTGCATCAGAGTCCTCAGTAACAACATTGACTGTAAGTACCTTTCCTCATCTGTCTCACAGTCATGTTTCCCTGCAGGTGCACTCAAGTCTTCGTAACTTGTTTCTGTCTGGCTTGGAGCATGTGAACAGTCCATTGCCCCTTGTCACAAGGGAAACATCTCCCTGAAAACTCAGGCACTTCTTAACTTAGAGGTGCTGGTGCCTGGTGACTCACTAGAGCTATTACACTTATGGTTCCCTTCTTCTCCTTCCCTATGTTCTCTGTGGTGCTGTGCAGCACTGCTGGTTTTCTCCACTGCATTTCAGGGTGTCATGCCCTTTTCTTGGCAAGGAAGGAGCTGAATTAATACTCTCTGTGCATCTTGCTTCTCTCTAGCAATCTATGAGGTGGGTGGTGTCCCTTTCTCAGTGCTGGAGCCAGTATTGGAGAGATGCACCCCAGAGCAGCTGTACCGCATTGAGGAGTGTAACCACGTGAGTGCCACGGCCTGGGGAGGGGGTGGTGGTGGGTGGGAGCGATGGTCTGTCCTCAGCTGCAACAGCACAGTAGTAAAGAACACTCTTTATAACAAGAGGTGGCTTTGGCTAGTCCTGAGTTCCATAATTTGCCCTTTGCCCATCTCTTGCTGCACGCTGCCCCCTCAGCCTCTTGCCCTCTGCCGATCCGGTGCCGCTGGCGGTGCTGCGGGAGAGGGGAGGGAGGGTGTCAGGAGGGATCCCAGCCCACGTGTGCATTGACTGCAGGTCCTCATTGAGGATACGGATCAACTCTGGCACAATCACTGTCTCCGAGACTTCAAGAACGAGAAGCCAGAGGAGTTTGAGTCCTGGCGGGAGATGTACCTGCGGCTGCACGACGCGCGGGAGCAGCGGCTGCTGATGCTGGCGCGGAACATCGGCTCAGCCCACGCCAACAAACCCAAAGGTGCAGCAGGACTGAGGGACCAGAGTGGAAGCTGGGATATTTCTCTATGGGGAAGGTCTTCTGGAATGACTGGTTTAAATTTAGTACGATCTAAAGGTTGCTGAGCTCTCTGTTCTTTACGTGGTGGCCTCTATTCCGTGGCTTGGCAGGCTCTGGGTTTCACCCGGTGCTGTGGGTGCAGACTGGATGGGGCAAGATTTTACAGCAGGAACATGTTGGGCTGCAGAGGCACCTCCTGTTCTAGAGTGGCTTCTCCATGCTGAGGCTGAAGAAACTCAGGGCCAGGGGGAAGCATTCCTGCTCTTTTGATGAATATAATGAGAACTACTGACCTGATCAGTCTGATTTCTCCCATGTTGTGACTGCAGGGTTCAGTCATGAGGGAGGAGACAATCACCAGAGCTTTGGAATGGATGGGCTGGGAAGAGGTGGTTGGAGTTTGCTGTAATAAGACAGGGCCCTCCTTTGTAGTAAGTTGGATCTGGGCAATGTTTCCCTCTGGCCTCCTACAGGTAGAGTGGCCAAAATGGCATTTGTGAACTCTGCAGCAAAGCCCCCTCGGGACGTACGGAGGAGACAGGAGAAGTTTGGAACTGGAGGACCTCTTCTGCCAGAGAAGACCAAGTGAGTGTTGCTCAGTAGCCCTTGCTGTTCAGGGCCACCCTCCCTGTGAGCCCCTGCCCTGAAGCTCTGGACTTTGGCAGGATAAGGTCACTGTGTGTCTGGGAGGTCCTTTTGCAGTGACACTTGTCACTGTAATGGCCTCTTTGTGGCTGGGAATTGTGGAGGTCCTGGTTGCTGCTGGTTCTGTGTGGTATCAGCCTGCGCTGCTGCTGACAAGTGTGGTTTGTGTCTGGAGAACTGCATCAAACCACAGTGACTCCTGTCCTGAAAGGTCTGTCCTGTCCCTGTTTCAGGATAAAACCAGTCCTGTACACATCCAGCAAAAGCCAGACTCGTGTGAGTGAGGAGCAGTCCTACGATGGGCCCAGCACCAGCAGCGCCCATTCTGTCCCGTCTTCAGGTAGCACCTTCTCCTCCTACGACCCCAGGAAACCACCAGTGAAGAGTAAGTACAAACCACAGAACATCCCTGTGGTCTCCTAGAGCTCTTCCTTTGCAAATACACCAATCTGCTGCTTCTGCTGTAAGAGAAACCCAGGCTGTGCAGGAGGCTTGATGCTGGTGGCCTCTCTCCTCTCCCTAGGGATTGGGTTCAGACTCCTCCTTCCAAAAACTTATCCCTCCCTTGCATCTACTTTGCCAGAGCTGCAGCTTTGAATTGCTCTCTGCTCTCCTACTCTGTGACTGCTGCTTTTAATATGTGGGTTGGTTTGGGTTTCTTTTTGTTTGTTTGTTTGATTTGTGGTTTTCTTTTTCCTTTGTTGCAGAAATTGCACCCATGATGGCAAAGACTATCAAAGCTTTTAAAAACAGGTTCTCTCGGAGATAAGTTTGCAGTGCAGATCTGGGACTTTCCCTCTTGTGGGGAAGTGGCACTGAAGGGGGAGAAGGTCCCCAAACAGCCCTTTTCTTTGAACTCTTTGGAGGCTGCAGCTGCTGGGAGAAGCTTCGATCTGCACAAGACAACAGCACAGTATTTTATCTTTTATTCTGGTCCCTTTCTCAGTGTCAAGCCCTGCCCTGTTTTCTCCCTGCCCTGAACATCCTGTTTTTAGCTTTGTCATCCATCAAAAGAAGGGTGTACAGAGTCTCCCAACACAAGAAAATGTGAAGTCTTGGCACCTGCTGAGAGTGGAAGATCCAGAGACTTATTTACTATTTAACCTCTTAATAAATTATAAAATGGTTTTAATTAATATTTTACCCCACTATCCTGCTGGTATTATTTATGTCACTCCCAGTAGTCTCTGCCCTCCTAATCCAGTACAAGGGCCAGGCTCTGTGCCTGGAGCTGGCAGGAATCCATCTGTCCAAGTGGATATTGGCTGTCATGGGAGACTTTCCTCATCATCTGGTACCTGCTGGGCACAAAGTCCCACCTGGACTCTCTGGGACAGTGGGACTGGTGGCCCATCTGCTCGTGGATCTTTTGGCAAGCACATCAAGTCCCAAGGCTTTGCTCTCTGCTCCTGTATGTTAATAAAATTGTAGCTCTCTGCCTTCTCTCTCTGCTGTTCCTCTAGATCTGGTACAGATGCTTACAAAGCTGTGCAGGGATGCCAGGGGCCACTGGGGACTTTTTCCTCTGCTGCTCTTGTCTTCTGGCTACTGGGATTAAACTACAAGGGCTTTGGGGAGAAATTTTACTGTGCACCAAGTCAGATTTTAACTTTTTGAGAGAGAGAGAGAGAGGGGATTTTGCCTCTGGAATTGCAACCAGTTTTTAAATACCAGTGAAGGCATTGGTTTGCCTTTTTTTAGTGGAAAGAAGGAATACTTTTATCTTGTTTTCTGTGTGGAACTAGGAAGGGTTTATTTCCAGTTGGGAAGCTGGTACTTTAAATCCTGTCTTTTCCCTGTATGTTTTGCTCTGCCCCTTCTTTGGAAAAAGCAAGGATTTTAGTCTTTGAACCTGAAACCACTTGACTGGGGTTAGAGGGAAGTGAATAATGGAATGTGGTTTCTTTTTAATGTGTGTGTGCTTCGTAGCAGGAGTTCTAAAAGTTTGGTTGTACCTGGTGTCTGAGGAACTGGAGCTCTGGAAGGAAAGGGGGTGTGATGTGACCTGGTGGACCCAGCTGGTGGGTTTGGTGGAGGTGTGAGGAGGTGCTCTGGAGCACAGCTCCTCGGGGGAGCTGCAGGAGGGGTGTGATTTGAGTGGACTTGCTGAGGCCACAACGGGGGTGGAGCTGGACTCAACCAGGCACTTTCTGCTGAATGTGAAGCTTTATTGAGGTGAATGTTCCTGCCTGAGGGTTTCATCTGCCTCTAAAGGGAGCCCACCCAGAGGTGCAGGCAGAGGATGGAGCTGGTCAGACCCAGGTCAAGTGGTGAGGGAGCTGGCCTCTGTCAGCACTGACTGGATCAGAAAGGGATTTTCCTGTTCCAAGCCATATTTGCTGCATTAGGACTTTGCTCTCTGGGTGGAAAAGGTGCTGGGAGTGGATGCTGGTAGTGGTGGCAGCTTTTGTGAAGCTCTGTTGCTGGCTTTCTGTGGTTGCCCAGTCCCAGACTGATGGAGCTGTCTGTGTGCACTGACTGGAGGAAAACTGGCTGGGAGGAGTCCTCCTGGAGGGGCCTAGGAAAATCCCTCGGTGTGTCTGGTTTCCATTGATTTGTTTTCTTCCTTTCTCCTTGTTCTTTCTTTAGAACCATTCTGAGCACCTGTCTCTTGTTTATTTAGTCTGTTCTTCTTTTGAAGGTCTTGGGAAAATGTTCTCAGACTCTCACGTGCTGTAAGTTTGTTACAGTCCCAGATGCTTTCATGTTCCCCTGCAGCATTTCAGTGTGTGTCGTGCTGTAAATGAATGGCTCCTTACTCCTGCATTTTTGCTGTATTTAATTTTGCTGTATTTTTAATTAGATAACAATATATTATCTTCTGCTGACTGTTGTGCTACCTTGTATTTCTCCTCTGTACTTGGGGTAGGGGCAGAGGGGAGGGAAGTGATGAGGCCCCAGTGGATCTGGGTGAGGCCCAAGAACGATCTTGGGCACTAAACTGCCATTTTAATGAACCCTACAGCTCAATACTCAGATGTGGGTATTGCCCAAAGCTGGACAGAGGAGGGCTGCTTCCATGAGACGCAAACTAAGGGAAGTCTGGGGTAAAAGTGCTCTCCCTGCCCGGGGTGTGACACTTGTGCAATGTTTCTGTGCTACACTACAGTGAAGGAGCTGAGCAGAGCTGCCTCTTCCCCTCGTGCTGCCCTGCTGGTGGTGGGATGAGTGACACGGGCAGGCGGGGGAGTGACTTGGAATTGCATTTGTATTTTGGTCCCTAACTGTGTATATACAATTTTCTATGTTCCTTTTTTTTTTTTTTTTTGGTGGTAACTAATATGAATATTTTAATTAGATAAGTTATATGAAAAGAGGAAAAGTCCTGTCTCAATAAAAGCCAAACACTGGAAAACGTCTGCCTGGTGTGTCTGGTCTGTCAGCAGCGAAACCGGGTCCCCGTGTCCTGGGGAGCCCCTGCCCGGGGCATCACCGGGCCCGGGGCTGCTCCCCTTCCCCTCCTTGCCCCAAACGCCCCAAGTCTCCGCGCCCCGAGCTCCCCCTGGCGCGGCGGGAGGTCCAGCTGTGCCCCCTCCTGCGGGCAGGCGCAGCCCGCCCTGCCCGGGGCCGCCCGAGGCCGGGCCGGGGGTCCCGGTCCCGGAGCGAGCACGTGGAGTGAGCGGCGGGGGGCGGGGCCACGGCAGGGGGGCGGGGCCACGGCGGCACGCAGCGGGTGGGCGGGGCTAAGGCGGGGAAACTGCAACACGCAGGAGCGGTGGGCGGGGCGACGGGGCCGGGTGGGCGGGGCGACGGCAGAACCGCGCGCGGGAGCCGTGGCGATGAGCGGAGTGGGCGGGGCCGCGGGGCGGGCGGGGCCTCCGGGGGCGGGGAGGTGGGCGGGGTCTGGGGGGCAGGGGGCGGGGCCAGGTATGGCGCACTGGCCCGGGCGGGGAGGTGGGCGGGGCCTCAGGGAGGCGTGGCCAGGCATGGCGCACGGGCCCGGGCGGTGGGCGGGGCCGCAGGGGGGGCGTGGCCAGGCATTGTGGGCGGGGCCGCAGCGGGGCGTGGCCAGGCATTGTGGGCGGGGCAGGGGGCGTGGCCAGGCATGGCGCACGGGCCCGGGCGCTGCCGCTGCTGCGGGGAAGGGGCCGCGGGGCCCGCGGGGCGCGGGGCGGCCTGGGGGCTCTACCTGCGGATCGACCGGCAGCGCCTGCAGTGCCTGAACGAGCGCCGCGAGGGCAGCGGCGCCCTCGTCTTCCGCGCCTGGGAGGAGCGCGGCGACCGCGCGCGGGTAGGGCCGGGCCTGGCGGGGCGGGCGGGGGGAGCGCGGGGGGTCGCGGGTTCCCCCCGCCCCTCCGGGGCCACCGGTCCCGCCGCTTCCCCGGCGCCACGCACGCGTTACCTGGCGCTGGGGCCGGCCCTGACCTGCTCCTCTCTCTCCAGTTCGTAGAGAGCGACGATGACGAGGAGCTGCTGTTCAACATCCCGTGAGTCCTTCCCGTGCCCTCCCGTGTGCCCCGCGGCTGAAGCGCGGCCGTGTCCGGCCGTAGCCGGGGCTGGTCTGGGCAGCACGGAGGCGAACACCCCGTTTCTGTGTCCCTCGGCAGGTTTACAGGCAACGTGAAGTTAAAAGGAGTGATCGTGATGGGAGAAGATGACGATTCACACCCGGCAGAGATGAGGCTGTGAGGAAAAGGGGTTGATGGGGTTGAGGGTTGGGCTTGGAGACCTTAAAGGTGGCCTGGGAGGAGGCAGCACCCCAGCTGTCCCAGAGAGCCAGGAGGAAAAAGAAACTGCCCCTTGTCCAGGGAGAAGGGTGGCAACTTTCTGCTCTTCCTGCAGAGAAACGGGTGCTGGTTTTAAGGAGAACATTTGGGGGATACACCGTGAAGAAACCGACCTGCTGCAGGAGGGTCAACAGGCCCGGGAGGGGGGACACAAGTGATGAGTGCCCTGCAGCCAGGACACTGTGTGGTGTGGCTGTGCTGAGCCAGCTGGCCTTCCTGAGCTCCTGCAGGGAGAGGAAGCCTTCTCAGTAATCCCTTTTTTTAAATGAAAAAGTCCTGAGTGCTCCACGGTTCTTGCTTGTGGGGAAAAAACCACCCCTCTCCTGAGCCCTGACTTTCCTTGGTCTCCAGTGCACGGGGATCTAGGTCCCTTCATGTGCCCACCTGTGCTGGGATCTGTCTCCCCCAAGCTTTGTTTCTTGCCCTTTGTTGTTATTTCTTTTAGTTTGGGGTGTTCTGGAACACGGGGCTTCTTGCTGGTGACGTTTCTTTTCTTCCTTAGAAGACAAAGCAAATCCAGCTTCTGATGCTTGAGAAGAATCCAGGGAGGAAACCAATTAGCTGTCCCATCTGTTAATCATTTCCTGGGTTTCCTCTGTCTCTTCCCAGGTTCAGGAACATTCCTCACATGTCCTTTGATGACACAGCCAGAGAACCAGAGCAGACCTTCAGCCTGAACCGGGATCCCACGGGAGAGCTGGAATATCCCACCAAGTAGGTTCCAGCCCTGGGGCTGCTCCCCCCAGCACAGCAGGGCCTGCTTGATGTGCCACCAGATTTTAGGGAGGTGTTAGCAGAGGGTGGTTGCATCTCAAAGCTTCTCTGGGTAGGATTTGCCTCCCCAGCTCCATCCTGCTCTTGTCTGGTCAGGATTTTTCACTGAAAACATCCTCCCTGGAGCCAGGGGGGTGTCTGTGCCTGTCACACAGGGGTTTTTGGGGGTGCAGAATCATCCCAGTCTCGTGTCCCCTGCTCCTGGCCCCACTGACAGCTTGTTGCTGGTCCCTGCACCTCAAGTGTGAGGGAGTCTGCTCCTCCTGCTTCCTCAAGTCTGGCTGGGACTGGGGCAGGAGCCACACACAGTGTGGGGGCCACGCTGAGAGGAGGTGGGAAGGCAGCAGAGGGACAGTTGTAACTGTAGCTCTAGTTTCAGAATGTGCTTTTTTGCAGAGTTGCCCGTTTCTCCAACGTTTACCACCTCTCCATCCACTTCCCAAAGAACTTTGGAGCGGAGACAACAAAGATTTTTTATATCGGCCTGAAAGGAGAGTGGACAGAGGTAGGTTGAGAGCAGAGATGAGCCAAACTCTGCTAATCGTGTAAAAAGGGCTTTAAAGCATGACTGAGGTGAGGAAGAAGAGGGAGCAGTGCAGGGAGGCCTGTGATGGGAAGTCTGTGAGGTGGGAACCTGCTCAGCTCCTGCCAGGCAGGTGTTACAGGAGGGAATTGGATTCAGCTCTCCTGGAGGAACAGACTAAACCAGCTCAATCCTTTGAATTGAATCTCCAGGCTCATCGCCACGAAGTCACCATCTGCAATTACGAGGCCTCAGCAAACCCAGCCGATCACAAGTTGGAACAAGTCACCCCCCAGACTCACTTCATCTCCTAACAGGGCTGCCGGGAACCTCCCGAAGGCCGTGGCAGGGCTGTCCGGACCAGGGGCCGCCTCTGGCCGGAGTGACTCCCGGCAGGCCTGGAGGGCGCTGCCTCGGCCTTAGGTTTCGGGCTGTGCCTCGGGAAGCCGAGTGCTGCTGGCGGCGGCTGCGCTCTGCCCGCGGCAGAGCCGCTCTCGAGCCCGCGGCGGGCTGGCGTCCGGTACCGTTTCACTGCTCTGAGTGACAATAAAAGAGGCGCCGAGGCGCGGAGCTGCGGCCTGGTCACCGAGCGGCGGCGGGGAGGCCTGGGGGGCGGGCGGGGAGCGGCGGCCCGGGGGGCCCGGTGAGTGCCCGGTAAGGGCCCGGTGAGTGCCCGGTAAGCCCGGGGGGTGCCCGGGGTGTGCCCGGTGAGGGCCCGGTGAGTGCCCGGTAAGGGCCCGGTAAGCCCGGGGGGTGCCCGGGGTGCCCAGCCCGGCCGGGCCCCCCCGAGGGAACCGCCGGCCCTGCAGGGACGTCACTTCCGGCGCGCGCAGCCGGCGGGCGGAAGTTCCGGTGCGAGGGCGTCGGGGGGAACGGGAGGAGCGCGCGCGCCGGGCCCGCGGGAGAGGTGAGGGGGGGGGGGACGGGGACGGGAGGGGCCCGGGGGGAGCGGGGCAGCCCCGGGGGTGTTTCCCGGGGACCGCAGAGCAACCGGCCGGGGCGGCTGCGGCGGCTGCTCCGCCAGAGCGGCCGGGATCCGGGATCCGGGGCCTCTCGCCGCCGCTCTGGCTTGGCCGGTGGCCGCGGGGGAGCCCCGGGGCGGCGCTGCCGGTCACCGCGGCCTGGAGCCGCCTTCCCGCCCACCGGCTGCCTCTTCCCCCTCGGCGGGGCCTCCCGGGGGCCGGTGGGAGCGCCCGGGACTCCGCTCTTCGGGGGAACCCGCCCAGTTCCTCACGGAACCGGCGCGTCCCTTCCCGCGGGGTCAGAGCGCTCCGGGCTCCCGGGTTTGTGCGTGTCCCGGTGCTTGGCGGGGCTCGTCCTGCCCGCCGGGCGCTCGGGCCTCTCGCTGGGTCCGTTGCGGTGGGGGCAGCAGCTCCGGAGCCTCCCGGAGATACCCCGGAGCAGCCCGGGGGGTGTTTTGAGCAGCCTCGACCCCCCCAAAATCTCCCCTTCTTCCCCCAGCCCGGCTGTGCGGGAGGCGGGTTGCGGGGCTGGGGCTGCTGGGCCCGGCACCCCCCCCGCCCCCCGGGGTGCTTTGTGTTTTGGCTCCTCCCGCCAGGATTGTTGGCAGCTGCTGGTTTTCCTTGCTGCTTGTTTTGACCCTGGAGTACACACGAGCACGTGGGTGTGTGTCAGGTTCTCCAGACCCGAGGAGCTCGTTGTTGCTCCCTGTGTTTTCATTGAGTCACAGGAACAGCTGAGGAGCAGTTGGTGAAATGAGTCGGGCAGGTCTCAGCACAGGCTGGTAGAGGAGGAGGCTGTTCCTGGTGGGTAAGGCTGCCTGATGGGGTACTGGGAATTTTTTTGGGGGGGATTTAGGTGGTCCTGTGCTGTCCAAAACCCTCTGGGAGTGGTGGTTGCTGAGATATGAAGACTGGGGGTCTGATCTTGGTGCTGGTGGTAGCCAAGAGGACCTCAAAAGTGATGCAAAGGCTGGAGCAGCTCTGCTCTGGAGACAGGCTGGGAGAGTTGGGGTGTTCAGGCTGGAGAAGAGAAGGCTCCAGGGAGACCTTAGAGCACCTTCCAGGGCCTGAAGGGGCTCCAGGAAAGCTGGGGAGGGGCTTGGGACAAGGGCAGGGAGGGATGGGATGAGGGGGATGGATGAAAACTGGCAGAGGGGAGATGGAGGTTGGACATGAGGAGGGAATTCTTGGGTGTGAGGGTGGTGAGACCCTGGCCCAGGTTGGCCAGGGAAGCTGTGGCTGCCCCATCCCTGGCAGTGTTGAAGGGCAGGTTGGATGGGGCTTGGAGCAACCTGGGCTGGTGGGAGGTGTCACTGCCCATGCAGGGGGGTTGGGACTGGATGATCTTTAAGGTCCCTTCCCACCCAGACCCTTCTATGAGTCTATGATCTTGCTCCTGGGGGCTGATGGCAGCTCTGAAAGGAGCTGTGAGCTCATTAGTGCTGGGTGCTGAGTGGGGCTGTCACTGGGGAGAGGTGGCCCTGGGGATCTGGGGACAAACCCCAACAGCTGCAGGTGGGGTAGGGGGGCTGTTTGCTCTGCTGGAGCCACCTGCCCCTGTGGGTGACCAGGGGGTGAGAGCCCTTGGTGGTGGGGACAGGGGCAATGGTCACAAAGTGGTAAACAGGAAGTTTAACCTAATTACAGGAAAAGATGAGAAATACAAGAAAAACCTAAATAGAAGAAAAGGTGATGGAGCTGTGGAGTCTCCATCCCTGGAGACATTCCCAACCTGCCTGTTTTCCTGGGGGATCTGCTCTGGGGGATCCTACTGTAGCAGGGGGGTTGGACTGGATGATCCCCAGAGCTCCCTTCCAACCCCCAGCACTGGTGCAGGGACAGAGCTGCTGGCCCTGGCTCTGCTGCCCAGCAGGGAGGGACAGGGGCCTCCCTGGGCCTGGGAGGGGCAGGCTCTGGGAGGCTGCACCTGATCCCTCCAGTTTGTCCCTAAAAGGTTCCACCAGAGAGGGCTGGACCTTTCCCTGGTGCTGCATCCCCAGGGCCATCCCGGGCGGGACGCGGGGGCGCCCGGCTGCCCCTGCCCACGGGCACTCCACTCACTGGGATGACTTTGGCATTGAGGTGTGATAGAAAGAGCTAATTTTAACACCTCCAACCCCCCCCACACACACGTCCCTGCTCACACGTGGCTGGTGCTGGGACGCGTTTCCTGCTTCCTGGCTCCCCAGCATTCCAGGCTGGAGCTGGGATGTCCTGAGGGCTCCGACATCAAAGCCTTCACCTGCTCTTTAATCCCCCCCCAAAATATCTGTTTCCTCTGTTGCCGGGAGGGAAGAGGGGGAGGATGTTCCTGCCCTTACCTTTGTCCCTGTGTCCTGCAGGTGCCAGTGTCCTGTCCCTCTCGGTGTATGTGTGGTAACAACATGTCTGTCCCCCTCCTGGCCGACGCAGTGACTGTCTCAGGGGCAGAGCGGGAGACGGCTGCGGTAAGGGCTGGATCCTGCCTCCCTTGGGGCTTGGAGGGGCTGGGAGCTGAGCCCCATCACCCCCCCTGCTCTTCAGGTGTCCATCCTGGTGCACCAAAGGGGCTGCAGGACCAGCAAGGTCTTGTCTGGCTGGTGGGGGGAAAAAACAACAAACCATTCCTTGAGCTGGGCTGTTTGTTTCTGGTGCTTGGTGCAGGGTGGGAGCACAGGTAGAGCCTCTCAGCTGGGCCTGGTCTGCAGGGAAAGTCAGAGGGAGCTGGATCTGATTTGGCTATTTCAGCTTCTAAAAGCCAATATCCCCTGAGAGAATCCTTCTGTCATTCCCTGGGTCCCTTCCCTCTGCTCCCTGTGGCTTGGGGGCTGCTCAGGCCTTAGATGAAAAGCCCTCAGGGATGGGCTGGGGGGGTCCCTGGCAAGCTGAGCCCCTGCTGAGCCTGGTGCTGTGCAGGGTGGGTGATCCATCTCCCTGGCTCTGCTGACACCACCCACGGACCTGGGGGTGACAGCAGGTCCTGTGGCACAGGATGTGTCTGTCCCACCCATCAGCTGCAGAGACGTGTCACTAGTCTTGGCTAATTGCTGCTGCTTTGAGCCTCCTCCAGTTAGTGACTAAGTGGCCTTTCCCTGCGTCCCTGCCAGCCCAGCCCAGCCCAGCCCTGCCTCTCTTCAGGCCACTGGTTGCACCAGTTAATTCTTTTGTTTTTCTTCTGCTTAATTTAACAGGTTATTTTTTTACATGGCCTTGGAGACACGGGGTGAGTATTCCTGGAGCTGCCACCCGTGGTTTGCTGAATGCAGACCTGGCTGGTTGCTGGGAGCCCTGGTGCTGCTCTCCCCAGGGGCAGCTCCAAGGGGTGTCCAGGGTTTTGAGCCAGGCCTGGTGGCCGTGGCTGTGGCTGGCAGGGAATCTCCAGCCAGCAGCTGCCTGCCCTTCAATATTTATGATCCCTGGCAGCCGCTGCCTCCCCTGGGTTTGGATGTTCTGCTTTCTTTAAGACAAGCAGATAAGCACTGTGGTTTTTCCCAGTCCTTGGGAGCTGGGTTGTGTCTACACGAGTGCATCTCTCCCTGTCCAAGGCCACCTTAGAGGGCAGCGTGAGATCCAGCAGGAACCAGAAGTGTCTCCATGCACATGTTCCCCCTCCTCCCAGCTCCCCTGCCTCCAGCCACGGGGCTCTGCTGCCTTCCCCCTGCCACACCGACCTGGGGTGGGCAGGACCTGGCAAAATAACCTCAGGGCAGGAGCCTTGGGGAAAATCCTGAGGGAAATCCTTTGCCAGCATCCTCCAAAGTGCTGGGGAGGCCTTGGACTCCCTCCCCTGCTCCTCTCTCCCCAGGCACAGCTGGGCTGACGCTCTCTCCTCCATCCGCCTCCCCTACGTGAAGTACATCTGTCCCCACGCGTGAGTGCTGCCCTTGCTTGGGGAGGGGTCTTGGGGGGACCTGGGGGGGGCTGGGACACTGGTCTCCACTGCCAGGACTGTTCAGGGATGCAGACTCTGACCCCTGAGCTGCCCACAGGGCTGTGCAGGGAGGCTTGTTCTCCTGCCGTGCCCCCAGCCCTGCCTGCAGGCAGAGCGGTTCCCGCAGAGCTGCCCCGGGGCAGGAGCTGCTGCTCTGAGGCTGCTCCCTCCCCTCTCCTGTCCTCCACCTCTCCCCCATGGCTGCACTGAAAGCCAAAAAGCACCAGAGCTCCTTCCCCATCCAGGCAGGAGGGGGCTCAGAAAGGGAAGGAAACGAGGTGTCCCCATTGTCACTAGCAGCCCAGGCAGGGGGACACTCACCAGGCTGGGAATGCGACGTTCCTGGCAGCAGGACCTTGGCTTCCCAGTGTCCCATCCTGGCAGCAGGAGCAGCTGCTCAGGCAGCAGCACCTCCAGGCTCAGCAGCAGCAGCCAGGAGAGGGAGGCAGGTGCTCTCCTCCCTGGGCAAGCTGCTTGGCAACACCCTGGAACCGCCAGCTCTGCTGGGATCTGCTCAGGGATCACAGATCCCTGGGGGTCACCTTAAAGCTCCCAGGCTGGTTCTGGTGGCACCAACCTGCTGTTGTCCCTTGGGAGGGTTGTCCTCAGTTGCAGGCAGGAGGGCCAGTTCCCCACTCCCTTTGGCTCCTATTTTATCCTAAAACACCCTTTTCTCTCCACAGGCCCCGGATCCCGGTGACCCTCAACATGAAGATGGTTATGCCCTCCTGGTCAGTGCTTTGGGACCCTTTTCTGGGGGAATGTGAGGGATGGGGGGGACTGAAGAGCCAAAATCCACTGCTCTATAGGAGTCAGGAAAGGGCAGAGCACACCCAGCTCCCCTCAGCCTGGCTGCTGGGAGAGGTTTGGAACTGACCCTCCTGTTTTTCTCAGGTTTGACCTGATGGGGTTGACTCCGGATGCACCTGAGGATGAAGTTGGAATCAAGAAAGCTGCAGAAAACAGTAAGAAGCTTTGGAGAGGAGGAACCACGGAGCTCCTGGGTGCCTTTCCCTCACTGGGACCAGAGCAGATATCTCCCTTCCACCTCTCCTTCCTTCCTGCTCTCCTGTGATCCCTGCCTACCTTCTCCCTGGCTGAAGCCAAGTGCATTTGGTCCCTGGGAGCTCTGGCACCCACCTCTCCCTGACGTGCCAGGGATGCTGTGCACACCCCCAGGCCTCGGGTGCTGTCCCTCAGCCCCCTCCCCAACCTTTCACTGACCCATTTCTCTGTCTTCTTCCAGTTAAAGCCATTATTGAGCATGAGATGAAGAACGGGATCCCAGCCAACCGCATCATCCTGGGGGGCTTCTCACAGGTGAGCTGAGCTGGGGGGAAGGCTGAGGAGGAGCAGGCTGAGGGTTGGGACCCCTCTTTCCTCCTCCAAAGACACCCCTTAGAGGGAGCATTGGTGGCAGGGAGGTGGGTGGGTCCCCTGGGGCTTTGGATCCTCCCTGGGGCTTTGGATCCTCCCTGGGCTGTGGATCCCCCCCCAGGGCTTTGGATGCCCCTGGGGCTGTGGATCCTCCTGCTGTGGCACTAACAGACCTTCCTCCTCTGCTGCAGGGCGGTGCCTTGTCACTGTACACAGCTCTCACCTGCCAGCACCAGCTGGCTGGCATCGTGGCCCTCAGCTGCTGGCTCCCCCTGCACAAGGCCTTCCCTCAGGTACTCTGCTGCTGCTGCCCCACGGCGGGGGGGGGGAGTTTCTGGGGGGAGATTCTCCCGTTTGGAGTTGGCTGCAGTGAGCCTGGGGCTGCTGGAGGCATGAAGTGCCTATGGTGGGGGCTTTATCCCACCCTCCTGCTGCTTGGACCCAGAGCAGCTCGTGGAGCAGATCAGGGCTCTGGTGCTGATCCGGTGTGGGCACCAGGGCCTCAGGAGGGGGGGACCTGCCCCTTGGGGAAGCCATAAAGCACTTGCCCTCCTCCCCACTGGGGATCCCCTCTCCTGAGCCACCCCTGAGCCCTTCCCCCCTTGCTGCAGGCGGCGAGTAACGGGGTGAACAAGGACATTGCCATCCTGCAGTGCCACGGGGAGATGGACCCCATGATCCCCGTGCGCTTCGGGGCCCTCACGGCCGAGAAGCTCAAGTCTGTTGTCACCCCCACCAAGGTCCAGTTCAAAACCTACCCCGGCGTGATGCACAGTTCCTGTCCTCAGGTCAGTGTGCCCTGGGGGCAGAGAGAGGGGATGGGGCTCTTGTGGAGGTGGGGGGGGGGCTGCTCTTGCCGTTGGGACCCCCCCAGCAGGGCGGGCCGGGCAGGGGGCTCGCTGAGTGCAGAGCACACGGGAAGTGTGTGTTGTTCCCGGGTGACTCCGGGGACACACACACACAAGCTCTGGGGTGACAGGCTCTGTGTTCCCTGCAGGAGATGATGGCAGTGAAGGAGTTCATCGAGAAGCTGCTGCCTCGGATCTAAGCAGAGCCAGTCGAGACTGTGGCAGGGGAGGAGGCCGAGCTCTTCCCTGGCACCCCCACAGCTCCTCCCGCCCCCTCACCGCGTCCCCTCCAGCTGGGGGTGTCCCCTCTCCCTGCTGCTCCCGGAGCCGAGGTTGGAGCTGTCCAAGGCGAGTGTCCCAGTGGCCTTTCCTCTCCTCCTCTTGCTCCGAGTGGTTCCGAGGGGATCACCATCCCCTGCACCCCCTGTTCAGGCCCCGCGGTGAGTGGGTCTGGCCTGGCACGGGCGAGGTTTTTTTTTGTTGGGTTTGGTTATTTTTGTAACAGTATTAGGGGTGAGAGGAGCAGTGGGGGGCGGCGGGCAGGGCGGGGGCACCCTCTGGAGCCCTCCAGGGCTCAGAGCAGCCCCTGCTCCTCCTCTGGCCTCCTCGGCTCGTCCTCTCCGTGGCTGCTCTTGGCCTCCTCTCAGGTGACTCACGGGTTTTCAATCAGCTCAGGAACCCGGGACTCTCCTGTGAACACCTAAAGGCCCAGGGAGGGGCTTTGCTCCGGGCTGCTCCTGCCAAAGGCTGCCCCACCTCCCAGGGCTGGGGGAGCTGTGTCCACACGCTCCTGCCCCTCCTGGCACGGGGCCTGGTCCCCGCCCTGTCGCACACGCACACTCCGGGCAGCTCTGCCCTCCTTGAGGTCATCGTCTCCTTCCTCCTCCTCCTCTTGTTGCTTTTACAATCTCCTCCTCAGCCTGGCGGGGGGTCCCGAGGTTCTCTCCATGCCCTCTGAGCCCCAGAAGCTGCTGTTTACAGCTGGTGGCCAAACGGTTTTGACGCAGAGCCCGCCCAGAGCTGCCCCATCCTGAACGTCTCTCTTGCTGCTACTTCTCCTTCCCTTTGGGCTGGCTCAGGGAGGGAGAGGAGAGGTGAGGAGAGGCCCCCAGGCCCCAGGGATGGCTCCTGGCACAGCTGGAGGAAGCAGGTTTGCTCCCAGCCATCAACCTCACCAGCATCTAATGCCCAGGGGCTGCTGTGCCCCATCCTGGGGGGCAGCACAGGGGAGCTCTGTGCCCCCGAGGGCTCTGCTGGCTTTTCCAGGTACAATCACAGCTTTCCCTGGGGCCCCTTGCCCAGAGCTGCAGCCAGGGCTTGTCCTCAAGTGGTGGCCTGGCCATGCCAGTAGCTGTGGCCAGGCAGGTCTGAATGTGTCCCACGGGTGGGCTCCTGGCCATCCCCTCCTACAGGGCCACGGGCAGTTGCTGTTGAGCAGCTCTGCCCTTCTCCTCCCCTCTCCTCCCTGGGCTGAGCCCACAGCACTGCTGGGCCCTCCTGGGCTGGAGCTCTACCTGACTTTAAAAAAAACAAACCACAAACCCCACCTGGCCCAAGGGCTGTGTCCCCTCCTGTCTGCTCCTGCCTGGCCCCTCGCCCCGCAGAGCTGCTGCTTGGTGGCCAGTGGCTACTGTGGCCAGGCTGGCAGTGCCAGGGCTGCCACCCCCCCCCCCCCGAGGGCTGCTCTGGGGGGCAGGTCCAGGGGCTGCTCCAGCCCTGCCCTCCCTGCCTGGGATGTGCAAAGCAATAACCTGCTCCCCGGAGAGTCGGATCTGTCAGCTCCATCCTCGGGTGGTTTCTTGGATTTTTCTTTCCCCCTCCCTTTTAGGAAGTGTGAAACCAGCAACCCTGCTGCTGGCTTCGGGGTGGGGGAGTCCAGCTCTTCCCCTTCTTGCTTTTGGGCTTCATTCCTGCTGTTTCCTCTACTTTGTCAGTTTTAAAGCTGCTGTGTCCTCCCTTCCCTGGGGGCGAGGAGGTGGGAGGGGCTGGCTGGGACGGGCACACAGCCCCCCCGGGGGCTGCTGGACAGACAGACAGACCTAGTGACTGTGAACTGGAACCGTGTGTGTGGCAGGGGGGGCAGGGACTCGTAGCCACCCCTGGGCACAGCACAGGTGCCCACAGTGGCCCCTTTGCAGAGCATTCCTGCTCACTCCCTGCTGTGCTGTGGACCCGGGAGGGAGAACAGCTTCTCATTCCTCGATGACAGCTTTCTGGGTTTTGTTTTCTTTTTTTTTTTGTCCTTTTTTTTTTTTTTTTTTTCCTTCTCTCTCTCTTTTGTCTTCCTTGTAAATGTTTGGGGTTTTTATTTTTTGTGTGTGTGTGTTCCACGGAGTCAGAAACAAGGTTAAATAAATCATAAACCTCTCCCAGAGCTGAGCTGGCATCATTCATGGCTGGGCAGGAAGCACCATCAGCACCTCCCTGAGTCTGGGGGGGTTGGGGGGGGGAGGCACCCCCAGGGTGCTGTTTCTGGGGGCAGCAGAACAGAGCTGCCACTGAGAAAGTAAGAAGGTTTATTTTAAAAACAACCCCAATCAAAAGCTCAATTCATAATTTAGTAGCATAAGTTATGAAGCCAAGTGCCAGCACCCAGGGCTGGCTGCAGCATCCCTGCCTCACTGAGCTGCTGGAGCTGCCAGGAATAAATAGGGTCAGTGTTTAGGAGCTGAGCAGAGTCTCCTGGGCAGCTTTTGGCAACATGATTAAGGAAATTGCTGCCACAGGCAACGTGGAAGAAAAACCAGGCACCATGTCCAACAACAGTGGAGGGGCTGCAGGGGCTCCTCTGGCCTAGGAGCCTGTGGGAGATGAGGCTGACTCCCCAGAACCCCACTGTGGGAGCAGGGGAAAAGAAAGGGGAACAGCCCCAGCAGCCATCAGGGAATGAGCCTTGGCCTGGTCCCTGTGGAAAGGGGGGGTCTGGAGGCTCCAGGGGCCTTGAGATAGGGGTTCAGCAGCCCTGTCTGTGCCCAGGGCAGGGGCTGTGGGTACCCCAGCTTCCCCTTGGGAGCAGGAACCTTGTGTTTCCATTGCATGAGATGCAAAGGACCTAGGGGGGGGGAGGAGGAGTGGAGGGGCTGAAGCTGCTCCTGCCATCCCACCCCACGCAAGAGGCAGGGGGGGAGCTGGAACTGCACCCAGGACAATCCCAGCTCAGCAGGGGGGCACGCAGGGCTGGCCCAGGGTAGCCCAGCCAGCCCTCAGGCCACAGCTCAGTTCTTGCTGAAGCCCGTGGGGTTCTGCAGCTGCCACCGCCACAGGTCCTCACCTGCAACAGGGAGAGGGGGGGGTGAGGGGAGGGCCAGGAGAGGGGCACAGGGGGTCCTGGGCAGGGGTGGGGCTCTTACACATCTTGTCCAGGCCAAAGGCAGCTTTCCAGCCCAGCTCCTGCTCAGCCAGCCCCGGGTTGGCATAGCAGGAGGCCACGTCTCCCTCCCGCCGGCCTGTGACCTTGTACTTGATCTGTGGGGAGAGCAGCACTGGGGGGCTGGGGGTCCTGGGGCATCCAGGGGACTCACCCAAGGGAACAGGGCCTGTGGCTGCCACAGACCCAGGCACGAGGGCTGCTGTGGCAGTGGCTGCTTGGGGGAGGCAAGGGGGGGCTCTGTGGGAGCAAGTCAGACCTTACCTCCCTCCCTGAGGCTTTCTCCATGGCCTGGACCATCTGCAGGACAGAGTAGCCAGTGCCTGTGCCCAGATTGTAGACCTGGGAGGAGGAGAAGAGCCATGGGTCAGCTTCTTTCCCAAGGGGAGAAGGGCCAGGTCCCCCTTAGCTCCCCGAGGGCTGTGAGAGCCTGGGCCCAGCCCCACAGCCCTGACAGGGCCGGTCACACCCTCCCACAGCCCCCTCCTTACCTTGCAGCCACAGTTCTCCTTGAGCTTCTTCAAAGCAGCGATGTGGCCCTTGGCTAAATCCACGACGTGGATGTAATCCCTGACACCTGCAGGGACACTGAGGGTGAGCACAAATCCTTCCTGCCTGGGAGGGAGCCAGGCTGGGGAGCTGTGCAGGCAGCCCCAGGCCAGGCTGGCAGCCCCTGCCACGCACCCGTCCCATCCTCTGTCTCGTAGTCGTTGCCAAACACACTCAGGAATTCCCGGCGTCCCACTGCCACCTGCACAGAGGGACAAGCCCACGGGAGCCCCATCAGCCTGTGCCCCACACTGCAGGGGCCCTGAAAGGCTGCAGAGGGGTGGTACCTGGGCCACGTAGGGCATGAGGTTGTTGGGGATCCCCTGAGGATCCTCTCCAATCCTGCCCGACTCGTGGGCACCGATGGGGTTGAAGTAGCGCAGGAGAACAGCGTTCCAGTCCTGGGGAGAGACAGGGATGGGGCTGCCTGGGGAGGCTCTAGTGGCACTGCCCGCTCAGCCCCGTGGGAAAAGACCTCAGTTCCCAGCCCCACGTGCCTTGGGGCAGCTCCTCACCCTCTCTGCTTTGCAGAGATCTCGGATCATCTCCTCGATGAAGTACTTGGATTTGCCGTAGGGGTTGGTGCAGCCTCCAGCCGGGTGGTTCTCATCCAGGGGCAGGTACTTGGGGTCCCCGTAGACAGTGGCAGAGCTGCTGAACACTATGTTCTTCACCCCGTGGACTCTCATGGTCTGGGGAGCAGGGACCACCCACCACTGAGCCAGGGAGCTCTGCACCCTCCAGCCCAGCTGCACGGCTCAGCTCTCCACAGGCAGCAGCTCCCACCACTCAGGCACTGTCACATCCCTGGGACACAGCCTGGGAAGCACCCCAGGGACAAGGCTGCCAGGCAGCACAGCTGCCCTGAGGCAGGATCACCCCCTGGAGCAGGACCAAGCCCCCCAGCCCCCTCACCTCCAGCAGCTGGATGGTCCCAGTGAGGTTCACCCTGTAGTATTCCAGGGGCTTCTGCACAGACTCCCCCACGGCCTTCAGCCCCGCAAAGTGCATCACAGCTGAGAAACGATGCTGCAGAGGAGGGGGAAGAGCTTGGCCTTAATGCTGTGGCAACAGGAGATCCAAGCTCCAGGCAGAAACCAGGCAGAGGTCTCCCCAGGAGCTTCGTGCAGCCAACCCCGTGGGATCCTTGTAGCCCAGAGGAACGTTTGCTGGTCACAGCGTCTCCTCAGCCCTCTCCTCCCTGCCCAGTCCATACCCTCTGGCTCCCATCCCCAGAACAAGCCCCTCTCACCCCTCGGAGCCCATGAGGCCACCTCGGGGCACTGCAGCTCCTGCCCTCACCTTCCTGAAGAGCTCCTGCAGCCCTGCCCCATCCGTGATGTCCAGCTCCTGGAAGAGGACGGGCCGGCCCACGACCTGCTGCACGCGCCGGAGGCTCTCGGGGAGCGCGTCTGCCCCTGGGGGGGTGGGAGAGGATGAGGTGCTTGAGAGGGACTGAGCCCCTTGCCTGGGAAGGGAGGAAGGCTCTCAGCACCTCGGATGGCGTTGTGGAAGTTGTCGATGACCACGGGGACGTATCCAGCCTCCAGCAGCTCCAGCACACAGTGGCTGCCGATGTAGCCGGCACCGCCCGTCACCAGGATCTTCTCTGCCATGTTCCCTAGGGCAGGAGAGACCCTTGAGACCCTTGAGAGCCTGCAGAGGGAAGGGGCAGGACCTGGACACTGTCACGTCAGCACTGCCTCCAGGCCCTGTGCTCAGCCCAGGATGCATCCGGAATGGAATGGGCAGGGCAGGCTGGAGCACAACCCCCCCCTCCCATGTGGTTCACACCTCCCGGACAGGGAGGGTTTATCTGCCACTTGTCACACTCCGGGAAAAACCCTTGTTCTTCCTGTTAAATCCAGCCAAGATCCTGGTGTCACCCCTATCTCCCAGCAGAAAACCCTCGAGCTAATTCAATTTCGGAGTCACCTAAAGGTTCTCACGTGGGTGGTCTCCTCAAAGGGCACCAGCTCCGCCCTCCTCCCAATTCCCTGGTTTTTCTCCAGCCCCTACATCCCCTCCACAACCGGCCCAGCACTCCCTCCTGCCTCCCGCCCCTTGCCCCGTGCTGGCTCGTTCCAGCCCCGCTGCCCAGGGCGGTGGGCACCGGGTCAGTGCGGGCTGCACGGACACTGCGGGCACCGAGTGGAAACCTGGAAACGACCTGCAGGGAAACCCGGTCCCTGGGAAGGGAGCAGCAGCAGCTCCTGCTTCGCGGGAAGGAGGGAGAACCCACTTCATGACTCAAGCCTATGGGGGCAGCCCGGGGAAAGCGTCTGGAGCGAGGGGCTGTCATCACGCTCAGAGCTGCACCTGGGGCCGGGAACCGAACCGGAACCCCTGAGCTGCCCCGAGAACCGAACCGGAACCTCGAACCTGCCCCGAGAACCGAACCGGAACCTCGAGCCTGCCCTGGCTCTGCTGCCGGACCCAGGCGGGGGCTCCGGGGGAGGCCGGAGCCTGAGCCGGGCGGGTGGGGGGGTCCAAAGTCAAGACGACGGTGCTTCCCGCCGGGCCGGGCCGGGCCCTGCAGGGCAGGGTTACCCGCCGGGCCGCGGGGCCCGCAGCAGGGCGGGGAGCTGGGTTACCTGGGGGAGCTGGGTTACCTGGGGGGCTGGGTTACCTGGGGGTCCGGGGCTCCGCGCTCCTCGCGCCGCTCCGGGGGCGCGGCCCCTTTAAGCGCGCGCGCCCCGCCCCGCTCTCCCATGGAAACGTGTCAGGGCGGCCGCGCTACGGGGCGGCAGCGGGGACAAAAAGCCTCGGAGAGGGGGGGACGGGGGCGGGGAACGGGGGAAGGACGCGCATGCGCGGGGAGGGGCGGAGCGACCGCGCCGTCGGGGCGCGGGGAGAAGGGGGCGGGGCCACGCGGACCACAGAGGAGCGGCGGGGAACGGCCCGTCCCCGCAGCGCCCCCTGGCGGCGGGGAGGACTGCGCTGAGCCCCCGGAATTGCCCGATTCCGCCTCATTTCGGCGCGACCGGGTCCGTGGCCGTTCCCGGGTCCGTGGCCGTTCCCGGGTCCGTGACGGGTTCCAGCTCACGCGGGAAGGCAGCCCCGCCCCGCCCCGCCGCAGGACACGCGCCGGCTCCCGCCCCCACCAATTAGCGATGAAATTAATGACTTTGAATCAGCGTGAAGCCCCCGGGCCCCCGAGGGGCGGGTCCCCCCCCTGCTGCCAGCGGGGGGGCAGGGTCTCCCCCCGAGCGCCGAGGGAAGAGGCCCCTGGAGCCAACCCAGCAGCAAAAGCTCCTGCCTGGCTCAGTTCACCCAAACTTCTAACATTTAGAAGATTAAATAAGGTGTTTATTTCTCCCAGTGTTTAGAAGTATCTTACAACAGATACAGTCCTTCATGACAACCCCTAAATGCTAAGAAAGCAGGTCCAAGGCTGCCCCTGCTGCTGGCACCTGTGGTGAGCAGAGCGGGGAAGGAGGGTCGAGCCTGACCTGGAGCTGCTCCCGCAGGAAAAGCTGTGGTTTATCCTTTGCTGGTGGTTTATCCTTTGCTGGCGGTTCATGGCATCACCCCCTTGAGGTAGAAGTGACCAGACGTTGTTCTGAGATGGTGCCAGAGGCCTCAGCTCCCTCTGTGCTGTGGAAAAGGCTCCTGCTCCCCCCTCAGCCCATCCACGTCCTCCCTTCCCTAAGGCAGGTGGTTCAGGAATTCAGGATCAAACGTGGGGCTGGGTTGTGGGTTTTTTTTTTCATTTCTTTGTAGATTCGGGGTGATTGTGCTGAGCCTGGAAGGAGCACTGGGAAGCAGAGGCAGCAGAACAGGGGAAACCTGGCCAAGGCTGGACCCTTGCTTTGACCCAAGGAGCAGCTCGAGGTGTCACAGTCTGCAGGATGCCTGGGACACTTTGGAATTGGTTCTTCTGTTGAGAGCATTGCAGATAAAGGTGCCCGTGTCCATCAGCTTCTGCAGATCCACCCCCTTGGTGGGGACAGGGAGAAACACACATTGGAACCAGTTCTGCCTCATCAGGCTGCCCAGTAACAACTGGGAGGGTCAAGCAGGGGCTGAGGGAGCCTGGAGGGTTTGTTAATGAAGCCCCAAGTGCTGCTGCTCATTAGAGCCATTCTGAGCAAGGGTCAGAGCATCAGAGTGGTGGGGGTTGGAAGGGGCCTCAGGAGATCTTCTAGTCCAACCCCCTCCTAGAGCAGATCCCACAGGAACACGTCCAGGTGGGTTGGGAATGTCTCCAGGGATGGAGACTCCACAGCCTCCCTGGGCAGCCTCAGAGCCAAGAACTATTTTCTCCTATTCAAGTTCCACTTCCTGTGCTCCAGTTTGTCCCACTGCCCCTTGTCCTGTCACTGGACACCCCTGAGCAGAGTCTGGCCCATCCTCCTGCCACCCCCTGGAGATATTGACCAGCACTGATCAGATCCCCCCTCAGCCTCCTCCTCTCCAGCCCCAGCTCTCCCAGCCTCTCCTCACAGGCAGATGCTCCAGCCCCTCCAGCATCTCACTGGCCTGTACTGGACTCTCTCCAGTAGCTCCCTGTCCTGCTTAAACTGGGGAACCCAGAACTGGACACAGTTCTCCAGGGAAGGCCTCACCAGGCCAGAGCAGAGGGGGAGGAGAACCTCAAACCACAGAGCACTGAAAAAAGGGGGAAGAGGGAACGCTCCTGGTGGGAAGGGGTGGGATTGGTGTGGCAGGAGGAGCCCAAGGGCAGAGCCAGAGTGATCCTGCAGCTGCACCCACCACGCTCAGGCTCCCTGGGCTAAGTTCTGCTCCCAAGCCCAGCCCTGCTGCCAGAGGCTCTGTGCTCTCTCACCGTGTGGATGCCCAGCCCGTTCAGCATGTACACCAGGTCCTCTGTGGCCACGTTCCCTGAAGCTCCCTGGGCGTAGGGGCAGCCCCCCAGCCCGGCCACCGAGGCGTCCACCACGTTCACACCCATCTGCAACAGAGCAGCACCACTGAGCTCCTCACCAGCACACCCTCAGGTCCTGCTCCTCAGGCTCAGCCAGCACAGGTGGAGCTCAAGGGAAGATGTTGCATCATAGAATGGTATCATGGAACGGGCTGGGTTGGAAGGATCTTAAAGATCATCCAGTCCCACCCCCTGCATGGGCAGGGACACCTCCCACCAGCCCAGGCTGCTCCAAGCCCCACATTAGATCCTTCAACACTTCCAGGGATGGAGCAGCCACCTTGAAGATCATGTAATGGATCATATGGGTGATCTATAAGGTCCCTTCCAACCCAAACCATCCCATGATCTAAGGATCACCCAGTCCCACCCCCCTGCATGGGCAGGGACACCTCCCACCAGCCCAGGTTGCTCCAAGCCCCATCCAACCTGCCCTTGGAAAATTCCAGGCAGGGGTGCCCAGCCAAGCAGGAATCTCACCTGAAGTGCTACCAAGATGTTGGCAAGAGCCTGCCCGTAGGTGTCGTGGCAGTGAACAGCAAGAGCCCCCACGGGCACCTCCTTCATGACAGCTGCCAGCATCTCCCTCATGCTGCCCGGGGTGCCCACGCCGATGGTGTCACCCAGGGAGATCTCATAGCATCCCATCGAGTACATCTTCTTGGAGACCTGCCCACAAACCAAAGGGCTCTACTGAGGAGGCAGCTTTGCCATCCCCTTCCCCAGAGCTGGAGACCTGCTGGGTCAGAGCTTCCCTGGAGCACAACAGCCAGGAGACTCCTCTGGGATCAACAATCTCCAGGTCCCCACACCTCCCCGAATTCCCTGCCCATTTTGGCTAGATCCAGCCTTCCTCCCTGTGCTGGCAGCTGGCTGCAGCCTTCAGTCATGGCATGGTCTGGGTGGGAAGGGAATTTAAAGGTCACCCAGTTCCAACCCCCTGCATGGGCAGGGACACCTCCCACCAGCCCAGGTTGCTCCAAGCCCCATCCAACCTGCCCTTCAACACTGCCAGGGATGGGGCAGCCACAGCTTCCCTGGGCAACCTGGGCCAGGCTCTCACCACCCTCACACCCAAGAATTTCCTCCTCAAGTCCAACCTCCATCTCCCCTCTGCCAGTTTTAATCCATCCCCCTTGTCCCAAGTCCCTCCCCAGCTTTCCTGGAGCCCCTTCAGGCACTGGAAGGTGCTCCAAGGTCTCTCTGGAGCCTCCTTTTCCCTTCAGCCAAATGGTTCAACACACCCTTCAGCCTCCAGAGCCCAATTCACATCCATGAGCCAAAAACCTCTTCACCAATTTCTGATGAACTCACCTCTGCAACTTTAGCAGGATAAATCTTCCCTTCGTAGGGGCACCCAAGGACACAGGACACATACCTGTGGTTCAAAGAAATACACCCTCTTAGCCAGAGAACTGAGGTGAGATTCTACTGGCCAGATGAGTCAGGGCTTGTGCTAGAACCTTCCATGTTCTGTCCAATGGGAGAATTAATTCCATAATTAAAAAAAACTCAGCCCAGGGGACAAAGTTGACACAATTAACTATTTGACAATTACCTCCTCCACAGACACCAATCATTTGCCAGGATGTGAGCACAGAACTGTGAGTGAGGCCTGTGGCTCTACAGACTTCCCAGGGGAATGCCTGCCTAGAAGCTGGGGTTAGATGGGATCCTTTGGTAAAGCAGGAGATGGAGCAAAGGCCAAGGAGGCAGCAGGACACTCACCCCCGGACGGGGACGCTGGCGGCTCTCGCTGCTGCCATCACCTCCCCAAACCTCTCCAGACTCTCCTCGATGGAGCAGTTGATGTTCTTCTTGGTGAAGAGCTCAGATGCTGCCCCAAAGATGGACACTTCCTTGGCCCCTGCTGCCACCTGCCAACAGGAAGCATGGATTCATGGGATGGTCTGGGTGGGAAGGGACCTTCAAGATCATCCAGTCCCACCCCCTGCATGGGCAGGGACACCTCCCACCAGCCCAGGCTGCTCCAAGCCCCATCCAACCTGCCCTTCAACACTGCCAGGGATGGGGCAGCCACAGCTTCCCTGGGCAACCTGGGCCAGGCTCTCACCACCCTCACACTCAAGAATTTTCTCCTCATGTCCAACCTCCATCTCCCCTCTGCCAGTTTTAATCCATCCCCCCTCATCCCATCCCTCCCTGCCCTTGTCCCAAGTCCCTCCCCAGTTTTCCTGGAGCCCCTTCAGGCACTGGAAGCTGCTCTACGGTCTCCCTGGAGCCTTCTCTTCTCCAGGCTGATCTCTCAGGCAAGGGAAATAACAAGCACAACCACCACCATAGTTCTCCCATTTATAAAAAACTCTTGTCTCCCAGTTCTTCCCTGAAAACCCCAATTCCTTCCTCAGTTCATTCTACACCAAAACTCTTAACAGCACCCCCAGCTTTGCCTGCAAAGAAGAGTGAAGTCCCAAATGCAGCAGCAAAGCCACATCTGCTGGAGTCTCACAGGGGTGAGACCGAAAACATCAATCTCAATTCAAAGAGACTCATTTTTCCTGTTAATAACAGAAAATGTCTCCAGTTCCTTCCTATTGTTTTTCCACTTTCACAACTAAACAATCCCTTGGGGAGGTGAGAGGCTGCAGCCTGCCAGGCTGGAGCTGCACTTCCCACCCTTAATCCCAGCTGGAATGGTCCTTTGCAGCTGCCACCTCTTACCGCTGCCTGAAATCCCTTCAGGTTGGGGGTGAGCACAGGGTAACTGATCCCAGGCAACTTGGTAATGCCCTGCAGGACTTCAGTGTGGTCAGCCATCTGCCAGGGAAACAAGGGGAAACATCCTTAGTGCTTCTTGCTGGAAGGGGAAGAGTCAATATTGAGGAGGGAGAGAAACGGGGCCTGCAGGCAGCCCCAGCTCTGCAGCCAGAGCTCGGGCACCCAGGGCCAACACACACACACACAAGGGGGTGTTTGTGTCTGAGCTGGATATTTGCTCTTTGCAGGGTCCAAAGGGAAGCTCTGGGATATCACCAGCACCTCTGTTTGGCTTTGCTGGTTCTTGCCCAGGTACAAGCCACAGCAACAAGGATCTGGGAGGTGTCCCTGCCCGTGCAGGGGCTGGAACCAAATGATCTTTAAGGTCCCTTCCAACCCAAACCAGCCTGTGATTTTCACTGGATTACTACTATTATATTATCTATCAATATACAACCTGTGTTACACTACTGTATCATTAATTGTACTATCTAGTGTCTATTATTAAGGATGTTTATATTTAAACCTGCTTTGCACACCGACCTGAGGAACCCACTTGGGGGAAACAAAGCTGGTGGCCTCTATGACCTGCAGCCCCGTCTCTGACAACATGTTGATCAGATTGATTTTCACCGAGGTCGGCACAATATTCTGAGAAGGGGGATGTAAAAACACCCGAAGTTACTATTTCCACACCCGCACAACCCTCCACCCCTCGACACCCAAAAAAAAAAACCCAAAACCCAGCGAAGAACTGGGGCACGAGGGCAGGTTGTGAGTGTGGGGTGAGAGGAGAAACCCCCCACAGACCCCGGGGGGAGGTGCGGAGGGGCCTGAAGGGGGGAGGGAGCCCCGGGGAAGGGGAAGGGGGCCCCGGGGGAGGGAGCCCCGGGGGAGGGGGCCCCGGGGAAGGGGGAGGGGGCCCCGGGGAAGCGGGAGGGAGCCCCGGGGGCCCCAGAGAAGGTGGGAGGGAGCCCCGGGGGCCCCGGGAACGGCGGAGGAGGCCCCAGACCCCCCGATACCTTCTCGTTCTGGAGCCCGTCGCGCGGTCCCACCTCCACCACCTTCACCCGCTTCGGGAGGGCCCCGGCGGCCGCCGCGGCGCTGACCTGCGGGACGAAGGGACAAGGTCACCCCATCCCCGCCGTGTTTGTCCCCTGTGTCCCCCTCCCCTCGCTCCCTCTCACCGGCCGCAGCGACGCGGCCCAGCGCGGGAGCAGCCGCCGCGCCGCCATCTCGGCCCGTCACGTGATGGGTGGGCGGAGCCTCGATCACGTGACGCGCCCCCCGCTCCCCACGTGCCGCTCGTCGGGCCCGGGAGCGGAGCCGGGACCGGGACCGGGAGCCCGGGAGCGGGGCTCGAAGCGGCGCAACGAGGGCTCGAGGCGGCCCAACCGGGACCCCATCCCGTACCTGCCCCCGCATCCCGTCCCGCACCAACGATCCGGTGTCGCACTGCGGCATTTTTTTTTTCCTCCCCTCCCTCTTTTCCTCCGATAACCGGTCACCGGGGGTCGGTGTCTTCCTCAAATCGCCGGGACTTATGAGCCCGCCCGGGACCTCCCTACTTATACCCCGGCTTTCCCGCTGGCTCGTGCCGCTAAGTAAACACGGAGGGGGGGGGGGGTGTGTGTTTGTTTTGGGTTGTTCTTCGCCTTTCACATCCCCCGTACCAGCGGTTACCGGCGTGATGGGGTCGCTCAGTTGTCCCAATTTGTTGTTCCAACTTGTTGTTGTCCCAGTTATTTCCCCCCCTCCTCCCTGTGTTCGTCACCACCGGGACGACGCTCACAGTCGTCAGCACCTTATTTATCCATTGAGCAACATCTCCCAACACCAGCAGCTCAGCATGTGGAACCCCCCACCCCCCCTCAACCCCCCCCCCGGGGCTCCGCTGGTGCCAAATCTGGGGAATTTTGGCGGGTTTTGTTCACACCGAATCGTGAGGCAACAAAACTCCAGCCTGTCTGCAACGTGGTGGGGCCCTCCCAGCAGCAGAAACACAGGCTGCTGTGAGGAGTTCCATCATTTTAGGGACATGTTGTTCAGATCCCTTTTTGGAAAAGCTGGACATCCAGGCAGGAAATCACCCTTTTTTCCCTGAAGCAGCAGAGGTTTGATGCAGATCAGCAGCTGCTCCTTAAATACAAACAAAACCTCCTGCTCATGAGCTGTCTCCACCAGAATGTATTTAATGGGCTCAGGTTGCAGCAGGGGAGGTTTAGATTAGATATTAGAAGAAACTTCTTCACTGAAAGGGTAAATAAACGCTGGCCCAGGCTGCCCAGGGAGGTGGTTGGATCCCCATCCCTGGAGGTGTTTAGAAGCCATGTGGATGTGGTGCTGAGGGACATGGTTTAGTTCTGGACTTGGAAGAGTTGGGTTGTGGTTGGACTCTTTTATCATCTTAAAGGTCTTTTCCAACCAGAACGATTCTGTGCTAAATAAATTTGCATCAGATCATGACTTTCTAGATCTGATTTCTTCTAGACCTCTCCAGACAACCAGCTTCCAGGAGACATATTCCTGCTGGAAGCACCTGATCATCATTATTCCAATCAATATCAAGGAATACAACTCATCTTAACTAGTACCTGTATTTATGCAGGTCCCTCTGAGCAGGAACCTGTGATGGCACCAGGGTTGTTCCTCATTAGAACATGCCCATCATATGCCAAGCTTCATGATTCCACATGTAAGAGTACTGCATTATCCACATTAATTTCAGTGAGTAATGAAGCCAGGGAAGCAGCAGGGCCTGCTCCTGCCTGGGAGGTGTGGATGTAGCTGCCCTGGGGCTCAGCAGCTCCTGGGGGCATCAAAACCCTCTCACCAAGCAGCTCAAACCTCCTCTGTGCTGTGGGATCTGTCAGCATCACACACGAGGCTGCCACGTGGCCTGGCCTGACAGCTGAACATGAGGAGAAACTTCTCTACTCTGAGGGTGATGGAACCCTGGGACCTGCTGCCCAGGGAGGCTGTGGAGTCTCCATCCCTGGAAACATTCCAAACCCACCTGGATGTGTTCCTGTGGGATCTGCTCTAAGGGATCCTACTCTAGCAGGGGGGTTGGACAAGATGATCTCTAGAGGTCCCTTCCAACCCCCACCACTCTGTGACCCCAACAGTGCTCCTCTAACAGCCCCAGACTGCAGCTCAGCCCTGCAGTCTGTCCAACATCACCACCTCGACCTGCAGCAGTGACAAACAAATACCTGCCCAGAAGCTCAGCTTTTCACCAAAAACCTTGCTCCAAGTGGCAGGGTTTGGCTCTCAGGCTGCCCCACCCTGGCCAGAGTGCTGCCAAGGGTGGCCCAGCTTCCCACTCTGGAGAGCCCAGTTCCCCTGCTGCCACTGGCACAAGGATCACTGACAGGGCAAAGGGCTTAGCAGAGAGAGTCTCTTAAAACAATTTATTTCACAATAAACGAAAAATCTTCTTAGACTTGATTCCGAAGGAAGGCAGGGGGGTGCTGCTCTCCCCCCACGGGTGTCACTTCACACCCTCCAGCTTGACAGTCCAGCCTGACTTGGGGGGCAGTGGAGAGGGAAGCATCTTGGGCAGAGTTATGAGCAGTCCCTTCTCTGGGGACTTCTGCCACTCCAGGGTCCCAGCAAAACCCAACATGGTCACCTGGGGAGGAGGGAGAGGACACACTCAGTTGTAGCTCACAGGTGCCTCCCCTCTGAGCACCCCCAGACACCCCCTCTGCTGCACAGCATTTCCCACCCCCAAAGCAGCCCTGCACATTTCCACCCGTCACCCAGAGAGCACAAAAAGTAACACAGGGGATATTTTGGGGCCAGGAATTTAGACTGTAGTCTGTTGTTTGTTTTGGTTTGGTTTTCTTTTCATTACTGAGAAGGCTTTACCTGTGTTTGCCCAGAGCAAAGGGCACTCTGGCATTTGCGTCACGTCCGATGGGCTTCACAGCTAGGGGGGTCATTAATCTGAGCTGAATTGGAGACCATGTGTGAGGCTTGTTATTTACCTCACCTCCCTGGGTCAGTAAGGCCCAAAGCCTCTGGGGGAGAAGCATCTCAACCTGTCCTAGGGCAGAGCACAAGCCTGTCCTGACAAGTCCTGTCCCACGTTCTCTGCTGGACTGTGAGCTAAAGCTTGGAGAACAACCTGGGCTCCTGTCAGGATCTGCAGGGAGGCCAGAGCACCCCTGAACAAGAAGTATGGGATGAAAAAGACCAAGTTGGATGGGGCTCTGAGCAACCTGGGCTGGTGGGAGGTGTCCCTGCCCATGCAGGGGGTTGGAACTAGATGATCTTTAAGGTCCCTTCCAACCCAAACCGTTCTGTGATTCTATGAAAACTTCCACACTCTCCCCAGTTTCCAAATGAAATCAGGTGGGACCTTCCCAGCCCAAGATGGACTCTCAGAGTGTGTTGTCTTTTTTTCCAAGTTCCTTACTTGTGTGGCTGGGGATGGAGCAGGTGAGGACAGCTTCAAAACACTGTCCTGAGGCCAGATCAGAAAGATGGCATAGACAGCTGGTCCCTTAGAAGTGTACCTAGGAGAGCAAGAGTTCAGCAAGGTGAAGAGCCCCGTAAGAGAGAGAACTAGGCATGAGCTTGACCTTTCTGGACAGCACGAGAACACTGGCTTGCCTGCTGTCACCTCGCAGCACTCACCTACTTCCCCCTCATTCCAAAATGTGTCACTTTGGACTCACTGTTCAGCCCGTCAGCACTGGCTGATGAAACTCGAACAAAGTTCGTGGCTGCTGCCTGAGAGCAAACGTCACCTGCTGGTCTGTCCTTGCCTCAGGGCAGGGGGGACCCTGCCTGGGCCTGGCCATGGTTCTGCACTTCCAGACTGGACACACTTCAACCCCTTCCAGGGCCTGAAGGGGCTCCAGGAAAGCTGGGGAGGGACTTGGGACAAGGGCAGGGAGGGAGAGGACAAGGGGGATGGATTAAAACTGGCAGAGGGGAGATGGAGGTTGGACATGGGGAGGAAATTCTTGGGTGTGAGGGTGGTGAGAGCCTGGCCCAGGTTGCCCAGGGAAGCTGTGGCTGCCCCATCCCTGACAGTGTTGAAGGGCAGGTTGGATGGGGCTTGGAGCAACCTGGGCTGGTGGGAGGTGTCCCTGCCCATGCAGGGGGTTGGGACTGGATGATCTTTAAGGTCCCTTCCCACCCAGAGCATTCCATGATTAAGTTTGCTGCTATGATTAAACCCCATTTTTTGGTAGCATTTCTGGCTCTGGCCCTTCCCAGTCAGTACCAACCTAACCTTTGGGTAACACTGATTAGTACCATTATATAACAGCTTCAAAGCAAACATCAATATATTTACAAACTTCATACGTTTGGATCAACTACATTTGTGCAATTCCAAGCAGCCAGGACCACTCCCTACACAGTCCTGACAGCAGCAACATGGAATCTTTTTTTTTTTTTTTCCCAAGAGTTTTTTTCCAAATTAAGCAGGATGGATGAGGCCCTGATTTTTCATTTTCTTCTTTCAAGCAAGATATTCCTTAGAGAACCCCCCCTGGGGCACTGAGTACTCCAGTTGTAGGATATTACCCAAATGCCACCTGCACGTGATGGCAACACTTCAGAGTGAACCAAATTTCAGAATCAATAAGATGTGCCCAGATGGCACAGAGCAAAGGGGTCCTTACCAGACTGTGTCTGTGCTGTTCTCCATCTGCACTCTCCATGGCTTTGATTCATAAATTGCCTCCCCATTAATATCCAGCCACCTGCCCAGGGCCAGGAGTCTTTCTTGGAAGATGGGAACAATCACCCCTTCTTTTGTAGGTCCCACATTGAGAAGGTAGTTGCCTCCAAAGCTCACAGTCTGCACTAGCTCCTGGGGCAGATAAAACAAGGTAGAAACCTGAATGATCTTCACTTCTGACAAGAAACAAACATCAGGAGGGCTTTGTCCTCATCACCTGCTCCTCTCACCCCAGCCTGGTGGTAGGGGACACACAGCCTGCAAGCAGGAGGGTGAAGGAAACCTCTAATTCCCAGTAACTCCCCCAGAGCTGTCACCTGGATGTCAGGTTTCTCACCTCAATGATACTGGCTTCATCCATTATCTCAGAGAGGTTCATGTTGCTCCGATAGCCCCAGGAGAGCCTGTCCATGGAGGAGCACATCTCCCACTTGTGAGCCAGCAGGGTGCCAGGCTTGTATCTGTCAGCACAGTTGTAGTAGCCTCCGTGATGGCAGGAGCAGTTATTACACCAACGATCATTAACAACAACAGTGTCCTGAAAGAAGAAACTCAGCTCAGCAGGGGGGATTGTCTTCAACTTTTCAGCTTGCAGTCACCCCTCCTCAGTTAGCAAAGGTATTTGAGTTGGGAGGAAAGGACCTGAAACCCCCTGTGAAGTCAATGGAAAGAGAGAGGATCCTCCAGAGGAGGAAGAATCCCTCTCTGGGAGAATCTTTCTCGATTCACTCAGAAGTTGAGGCCAAGAGGTTCCTGGCCTCTGAGCCTCCCACACGGGTGCTGCAGGGACCCTGGAGCCTTCCCACAGCAGCCCAGGGTGAGCTCCTGGTTTTTGTGAAAGCATAAAGCACATCTGGCATCTGGCAAGTGGGTTTGTTCACCTCCCACTGCTGCCAGACCTTCCACCCCCCTAAGACACCAGGGGCCATGAGAGACAGCTGAAAGTGATACCTTGACAGGACTATCATTATAAAGCCAGGCAAGGAAAGAGGTAGAATTCCAGTAGGACTCTGGAGCTTCCCAGTCTCCATCCGACCAAATCAGATCTGGTTTATATCTAACAGAGAGATGAATATTATTTCAGAAAGGCTTCTTTTCCCCTACCACAAAGGAAGCACTTGTGCCTGGAGTTCAGCTTCACTTCCTATTTGCCTGGCATTCCCAGGAGGTTTCTGCTGTCACATCCTGCTTCAAAGCTTTTCAGTGAGGTTACTGCAGCAGCAAAGAAAGATGTGGTGATTACAGCTCAAGAAAGGCTTCAATTCCTCCAAAAAGCAGAAGCTTGCAACTCAAAGACAATGACCAGGCACGTTCTTGACCTGGGATAACAGCCATTCTGTGCAACATGTGTCCAAGCCTCATATTTTTGTCAGAAAGGGGAAGGAAGACAAGGGTGTCAATTCACAGTGAAATTGCTCAAAGCAGCTTGCTCCACTTTCAAAGCCACTCTGAGTGAAAAATTTCTCCTTACCTTATTCTACAATTTAAGACTGTCCAGAAAGCAAATATGAACCTCTTTGCTAATTACCAAAAGTCATGACTGGCAAGTAAGCAGGTTTGCCTTGGCAAAAATCAACATTTGTCACCTCTCTTCTCTGCAACCATTTTGCATCTTTCTCTACAGCACCGAACCCAGGGAGTGCTCTTGATTTCTAACAGCTTGCAGCTCTTACTTTAAGACAAGATCATAAAGTTCTGGCATGGTCTTCTTTAAGACGAAGTCCTGGGTCTTGAAGCCACTTTCCTTGTCACTCAGATAGAGTGGATGAAACCACTCCAGCAGGGAGTGGTACAGTCCATAGCGTAGGTTGCTGAGGGAGAGAAAACACACAGGAAAGGGTTAGGCTGGGATTAAGAACCAGGGGCAGATTAGGTTATTTGCATTATAATTTCACAGAGGATTCCATGACTTTGCAAGCACTACTTCTTTCATATTAGAATCATAGAATGGTGAAGGTTAGAAGAGATCTTAAAGATCATCAGGCCCCAACCCACCTGCCAGAAGCAGGGACACCTCCCACCAGACCAGGCTGGACAGGGCCTCATCCAACCTGCAATTAAACATGTTTTCTGCTGTTTTGTCAAGAACAGGCAGGGGAATTCCATGCACACAGAGGAACAGCAGAACCTGGCAGGGCTGTACCTCTCCCTGAGGGCTTGTCCCAGCTCTCCTACGAGGTCTCGGTGGGGCCCGGTATCCAGAGAATTCCAGTTCCAGGACACGGGTGACCCCCAGTTGGTGAAGCCTTCATGATGCTTCGTGGTCAGGACCACGTACCTGAGGGGGGAAAAAAGAAGTACTTGATCAGGATGGGAAAGGAACTACCTCAGACACTCCCCAGCCTGACTGGCAAACGCAGTCAGGAAGAAAGCAGGAGGCTGAGGTACCGTGCTGGGAGCGGCCTTCTCTCCTTACCCTTTACAATTAGAAGCAACTACAAGAACAGCAGAGGTATTTAATGGGCTTTAATGCTGGAAAAGAATTAAGAACTGAGACTTGGGAAGCAGCAAGCCCCGCCAGCTCAGCAGGCTGGGCATGATCCCTCAGGGATCTCCAGCCCCTCGGGGACCCCCAGGCTTGGCCCCCCCAGCCCCTCAGGGACCCCTGCATCCCCCGGGGAGCCACGGGCACAGCCCCCCGTCCTCCCCAGCCCCTCAGGGACCCCTGCATCCCCCGGGGAGCCACGGGCACAGCCCCCCGTCCTCCCCAGGCCCCCCCGGCCCCTCAGGGCCCCCCATCCCCTCAGAGCCGCCCCGAACGGCGCCCGCTGCTGACCTGGCACCAGCCCGCTGGAAGAGCTGTGCCCACTGGCGGGGCTGGAAGTCGTGGGCGGTGAAATGAGGCGCAAAATCGGCGTAGGTGGTGCCGGGCGGGTAGCGGCGCCGCACGAAGCTCTGGTAGTCGGGGCGGCGCTCCCCTTTCCAGTGCCACCAGAACCACTCGGAGCCCCAGGCCGGGACGGAGAAGACCCCCCAGTGCACGAATACCCCCACCTTGGCCCGATCGAACCAGGCCGGCAGCGGCCGCGCGTCCAGGCTGGCCCAGTCGGGGCGGAACCGCGGCGCGGCCCAGCCCGGGCCCAGCGCGGCCGCCAGCCAGAGCAGCCCGCCCGCCGCCATCTTGCCCCGCCGGCACGCGCCCGTCGCCATGACGACCGAGGGCCCGGCCCGGAGCCGCCATCGCTGCCCGGGGCCGCGGGTTCGAGGCTGCAGCGGCCCCTCCCGGGCCGGGAGGCGGGTCTGCCCCATTCCTCGGGTCTTGTCAGACTCCCCTGGGAGCGCTGTGTCCTGCTCTGGAGCCCCCAGCACAGGAGGGACATGGAGCTGCTGGAGAGGAGCCACAGAGGTGATCCCAGGGCTGGAGCAGCTCTGCTCTGGAGCCAGGCTGAGAGAGTTGGGGTGTTCAGCCTGGAGAAGAGAAGGCTCCAGGGAGACCTTAGAGCACCTGCCAGTGCCTGAAGGGGCTCCAGGAAAGCTGGGGAGGGGCTTGGGACAAGGGCAGGGAGGGAGAGGACAAGGGGGATGGATCAAAACTGGCAGAGGGGAGATGGAGGTTGGACATGAGGAGGAAATTCTTGGCTGTGAGGGTGGTGAGAGCCTGGCCCAGGCTGCCCAGGGAAGCTGTGGCTGCCCCATCCCTGGCAGTGTTGAAGGGCAGGTTGGATGGGGCTTGGAGCAACCTGGGCTGGTGGGAGGTGTCCCTGCCCATGCAGAGGGTGGGACTGGATGATCTTTAAGGTCCCTTCCAACCCAAACCAGTCTGTGATTCTGTGATTTCTGGAGCCATCGGGAGTTGTGCTTTTGTGTAATTTGACATACATCAATAAATCTATCGAGTTCCTCATGCTCAGAGCATCTGCCCCAGCTTGGGCTTAAACTTACAACCTGGAGGAGTTTGTGCCCCAGAGACTAATGAAAGAAAAGGATGAAAATTGGCTTTAATGTTTAATCCTATAATATCCAACAGGCACCTGGCTGGCACAGTTCAGCTTTCCTTAAGTTTGCTGGGGGAAACGTGCTGCCTGCACAGTCTGGTCCAGCTCCAAACCCTCAACCATGGCAGAGCCCATAAGCCCCAGTGAGGGCTTTTCCATTCTCCATAAAGAATGAGATACTAAAACCAGCACCACCCTCAATGCTGTGACACAATGAGCCAGAAACTGAAGGTCTGCAGAGTGTTTTACCTCAGGTTAGTGATATTTTAAAGGATTTTAAGTAAGATCAGGATCTGCTGCTCTGGGGCATGGAGTTCTCCACTGCCTCCTGACTGTCCCGCCGACAGGGCACTGGTGTCTCTGCAGCTTGGGGACCAGCTGCCCCTGGAAGTCTGTGCACTTTATGTCCCAGCACCTCAGAATGAGATCCGTGGGAGCTGGCTCCGTGACAGGCACCTGATCCCTCATCTCCCAGAACCTCCAGAAGAAGAGGAAAGGACAAGTGAAGTGATCCAGGCTGTTTCTGCCAGCCCAAGCACAGACTTTCCACAGCTGCCTCCCTACGCTCCCTGCGTGTCCTCGCAGACGGTCTCTATCATGGAGGACCTGTGGCTGCTCTCTGCTTCCTCAGGGCTTTCCTCAGAGGTCTTTGGCTTCCTCCTGAACCGAGAAAAAAACATCCTCATGGAGGAATACAGCTCCTTGCTTCTCAGGGCATAAATAATGGGGTTCACCATGGAATTGAGCAGGCAGAGGGTGCTGCAGAAGGCAAACACCTTGCGCAGCTGATTGCTCAGCCTGGCAAAGATGCTGTAGATCATGAGAACGAGGACTGGAGACCAGCACAGCACCAGGACAGTCAGCACCATCACCAGGGTCTTGGCCAGCATGACATCCATCCTCATCCTGGTGTTTTGCTTCCCGACCTGCCCTTGGTGCTTCTCCATGTAGGCCACATGCTGGTGAGCCCTCCATAGCACGTGTGAGTAGGCGTAGATAATACACCCCAGCAGGACCATGATGAGGCAGACCCAGCTCGACAGGTAGTTGTCATCCACAAAGGGAAACAGCTCAGAGCAGGTGGAATCCAACATGCAGCAGTTCCAGCCCAGGAGAGGCAGGGAAGCAATGGTGGCACATGTCACCCAGAGCACCCCCAGGGCTGTCCACGCTCTCTTCCTTGTCATGAGGAGCTTGTACTGGGATGGTTTGCTGATGGAGATGTACCTGTCCAGGGCTGTCAGCAGCAAGCTGCTGAGGGAGGCAGAGAAGGACGTGTTCACCCCTCCCAGCTGCAGCAGGAACATTTCTTTAGAGAAATCAGTCTTTTTAAAGACATGGAAGTTAACAAAACTGCAGACGAAGATGATGCTGGCCAGGATGTCAGCCAAGGCCAGGCTGCTGATGAAGAGGTAGGAAGGCTTTCTCCTGGTCCTGGGGGAGGAGAAGATCAAGTAGAGCACCAAAGAGTTCTCAAAAATGCACAGTGTCCCAAAGAGGCCACAGAGTGTGGCAATGCTTATCCTCTGTGCTTGGGTGCTGAGGACCATGAAGCACTCTGTGATGTTTGCACTGCATTTGGAGGCATTTTCATAGATCTTACAAGTATCCATTGTAATCAGCTGGAGCCAGGAGCTTGCAGGGAGCCTTCCTGCTTCTTCTGTGCTTCTTCAGGTGCTCTGAAAAGACCAAGGGGAAGGGGGCTTAGAAGAGCAGGACAAGCAATAAATTCAACCTGCCCAGGCACCCCCCTCCCTTTAGAGGGAGGGAAGTGAGAGGGAAATACCCCTCATCTCCCTTTCCCAAGAGGAAATGTCCAACATGTGCCAGCCACAGCAGAGGGGACGTGTGACAGCCACGGCTGCCTGGGAGCAGGGGGAGCACCCAGGAGATAGGGTTTAAGCACTGGACTTAGTAGAACTGGGTTAATGGTTGGTGGAGTTGGGTTAATGGTTGGTGGAGTTGGGTTATGGTTGGACTCGATCATCTTAAATGTCTTTTCCAACTGGAACAATTCTGGGATTCTGAGATGCAGGGGCTGGGCTGCTGGGCTCCAGGAGCTGGCAGCCAACCTGTGCTTCCTCTCTCTGTTTTCTGGAATTCAGCAAAGGCAGCAGCTGGTTTCAGGGGTGACAATAACCAGCAGTGACCAACACACCAGAAACCTCTGTCACAACATCTTAGCAGTGATAAGTCTTTTATCCCTGCCTTTGTTACTTCCTTCCCCCCAACTCCCCCGGCCCCTGGCACCCATCACTGGTTCTGTGCTTTGCAGCAGTTGTAAAACACCCCAAACACTTGAGGTGCTGCCCAGGAGGCCAGGGAGGGAAGAGCCTGAGCCCCACACTTTGCTCCTGCTTGCTTGCCAGGGCTCGAGCACCAGTGGTTGCAGGGCACTGGGTGCACATTCCAGCCAGATTTGCAGTTCTTGGCATTTCAGAGCAGAGGAGCCCTGGGCTGTGGGCTGAGCTGGGCCTGAGTGTTGCAACAAGCCCCTCTCCTCTTTCATCAGGCTCTGCCGTGGGGTAATCACACAGGTCCAGGGATGTTGCACTCTCGTTTCCTCCAGCTCCTCACAAAAGCACTCCAAGGGCAGCAGTAAATATTAACTGCTGTTATTAAACCTGACAGCATCTCTTTCTCCAGAGAGAAATGGATTTAGCCGGGCAGATGGACTTTGGCACATCTCAGGGCTCCCCAGGGGCCACCAGGGCAGCAACTGCCTCCTCAAGCATCCAGAACTCCCCAGACAAAAGTCATAGACTCACAGACTGGTTTGGGTTGGAAGGGACCTTAAAGATCATCTAGATCCTACCCCCTGCATGGGCAGGGACACCTCCAACCAGCCCAGGCTGCTCCAAGCCCCATCCAACCTGCCTTTCAACACTGCCAGGGATGGGGCAGCCACAGCTTCCCTGGGCAACCTGGGCCAGGGTCTCAAAAATCTAGCATCCAAACCAAGACATCTCTTAATCAAGTAGACTTCAGCATCACCTTGACATCTGTTAATCCCCAGGACCATATTAAATTCTCAGTATCTGCAGCTGTGCAATGCCCAGGGAACATGGTGAGGAGCCTGGAAGCTGTGGTGAACACTGAGCAAGAGGCTGCAGGGCAGCAAGGACAAATCTCTCTGCAGTTTCAACTGAGCTCCCCCAAATCCTCCCCCCAGCTCCTGTGTCTGTGAGGGGAAGGAGGGGGCTTTGCTCCAGCACAAGATCTCTTCTGCAAAGGCTCCAGAGTGTGACAACACAGGCACTGCCAACAGCCCCTCTCCTTACACTGCTGTCCCCCTTCTTTCTGGCCATAAGGCTGCTTTTTTCCTGCCCAGGGGACATTTTTCTCTTGTCAGATGGGCTCCTCACACTCCACTAAAAGCACCACACAGGGAGTTTTTATAAACACTGACTGGTGCAGAATGTGCAGCCTGAGAGCTCAGCATCACACCCAGCTCGTGAGACATCTGGAAATACCTCTGGCGTTTCCAACATGAATAGTCCCTAAAACCAGCTGCAAAGAGTTACTGCACAGCCTACTATTTAAACACTTACCTTTCGTGTTCTCCTTAAGAAAACGTTCATCCTAAAATCCAACGTTCCCACCCCTGTTACCCAGGACATTGCAGTTTATCCAGAACAACACTGGGAATCTCCCCTGACAGAGGCCAAGTCCCCCCGTCCTGCCTGGGTGGCAGAGCTGTGGGCTCACAGGTACGATGTGTTTGACAGTGAGGAAGAGGATCCTTGGGTACAGGGTGTCCCCAGGGGTCAGCAAACACAAACCACTCACCTCCTGTCTCTCAGCTGTGGGCTGGGGATGGTGCCTGGGGGCTTCGTGTCCCTCCAGCTCCCGGCCTGTGCAGCCCTGGGCCTGCTTCCCTCTCCTTTCACATCACTCCTGGCTTCATCTGGATTTCTTGTACCATCCTGGTTTATTCCCCTGGGCTGGAAATCCATCAGTGCAAATCCTTCCTCTGGTTTCTTGCTCTTTCACATTCTCTTGGGGGATGTGAGTCAGGTTTTCTTTCCTTCCCCACTTCCCCTCTGGGTCTTGTGTTCTGCTTATACCACATCCCACAACCACCCTAACCCTACAGCTCACTGAAATATTTTGCTCAGCCCCTCCAACTCCTCCCTGTACCTGCAGTGCTTGGAGCAAGAGATAGGGTCTTTTCCTGATTTCTCTGGGGAAGTGGAACAGAAGGGGAAGGAAAAGAGTAGGAGGCAGGCATGGGAAAACCTGGCTCTACCTCAGTGTGTGCAGGTCTCCAAAACCTGCCATCTGTGTGTTTGCTGGACTCATTAACAGCAAGAACCCCACCTCTCTGTGCTCCAGGAAGTGGGCAAGCCACTTCTCTGTGCACAAACAGGCTCTGCTGGTGTCAGAAGAAGATGGTTTTCTATTAGCAAGTGGAAGGGAAAGGAAATGGCTCAAGCTCTTGAGTTACAAAATCGTGGCCCTGTGGTCATGATGGACACGGGGCTGCAGAGGCTGAGGTCCCTCCTCCTGCTCTCAGCTCACCACATCTCCCCCCTGGAGCTGGTTCTTTGCAGGTAGTGCTGTTGTTGTGGCAAAGCAGGGACAGCTGGCAGGGGCCACCAGTTGTACCACCAGGGGCACAATGTCCTGTCAGTGGTAGAGGTGAGTTTGCCCAAAATCCCAAAGGAATTGGGCACGTTGTGGATGGATGAGGCTGTACAAGCTGTGTGAGGCAGCACATGCTGTGCTCTTTATGTGGTATTTACGTGCAAAGGCAGAGCTCCTTCACCCATAAACCACCCTGTCCCACCTCAGGTCCTGCTCCCACATCCCACAGAGCAGCTCAACCTCCTCCCCACCCCAGCCCCATCATCCTGTCTTCTCCCAAGCGGGATCTAGGGGCTTGCAGTGAGAGGACAGGGGGTCATGGTTTTAAACTGAAGTAAGAGAGATTTAGGTTAAAGATCAGGCATAAATTCTGCCCTGTGAGGGTGGTGAGAGCCTGGCCCAGGTTGCCCAGGGAAGCTGTGGCTGCCCCATCCCTGGCAGTGTTGAAGGGCAGGTTGGATGGGGCTTGGAGCAACCTGGGCTGGTGGGAGGTGTCCCTGCCCATGCAGGGGGTGGGACTGGATGATCTTGAAGGTTCCTTCCAACTCCAAACATTCTGTGGTTCTGTGATCTCAGCCTTCCCTCCTGCCTGGCTCCCGGTTTTCCCCCAGTTCGGTGGATTCCTGATGGTTTTGAGCGGCAGTGACATCTCCTGCTTCTCCAAACGGTTCCTTCCCACCTTTCCCCGCCGCCGTTCCGGGGGTTGCAGCAGCGGCCGGAGCCGCGATCCGCAGAGCTCGGCCGCCCCCTCCAGGGAAACCCGCCGCACTCGGGCTCCTGAGAGCGGGGCAGATTGGGGAACCCAGCGCTTCCCCTGGGCCCCTGGCCGGGAAAAGGGGATTCCTCTGCTCCCTGGGGCTCTCAGGAAGGGCTGGGAGGTGGGATCTGTCCATGCTGCTCAGGGCTGGGGGGTTTTGAAAGCCCCTCTCCAGAGCTCGTGTGTGGAAAAAGCAATAAAATGGAAAGGCATCACAGACTCTTGCACAGGCAGAGGAGCTTCTCAGCTCTGGCTCAGAAGAGAGCAGCTTCCATTACAACTCCCAGGAGCTTGTGAAAAAACAAATACTTTATACTAGTCCTAAGTCAGAAGGCAGCACTTTGCCTCAAACTGTTCCCTGCTCTGTCACAGCTCCCACATCCAGCAGGATCCTGGAAGGACAGACCCAAGTTGCCTCTCTCTGCAGAGGGTTGTTCTGTCCAAGGAGTGTAGGTTGTAAGGAAGAGACACCATTACTGCAGCACAGCTAGAAGCCTGTAATTTAGAGCAAAAATTGTCTGCCAGAGTAAAATAAACCCATTAGATCCTGACTTCTGTCATGTAAAGGCTTTTTGTTCCTCTCTGTCTTGCATTTCCCCCCTTGGCACCAGCTGCAGCCAACAGAGCTGGGAACAGCCCTGCTTTGGGAACCCCCAGGCCAGGGTCAGCCTCTGGGATCAGTGATCAGCTTCACGTTCCCACAAAGGCCGTTCTGCTTTTGTCTTCCTGCTGGCACGGACCAGAAGTACAATCAGCTCAGAGTTGCTGAGGCTAAAGGAGCCTCAGCCCCAAAGGAGGGCTCCAAGAGGCTGCCTCGGCCAGGTGGGCTTTAACTGCCCCTCTCACAAGGAGAGGGGCTGCCTGAATTCAGGGCACCTGAATTTATGGTCTTTAACCCAGAAACACAGGCAGGTATGATGGAGCTGTTCTGCAGACTGTAGTGCAGGATCTTGCTGAGCTTTTTCAGGGCAGTCTTGGCAGCATTTTGTCTTTCTTGCCCCCAGCTGCTGTACCAGCTCTTTCCAAGTGAACCAGGCTGAGCAGAACTGGGGAGGTGACCCTGGGAGGCTCATTCCCTGCAGACCTTCCACAGGTACTGGCTGCAGGGGTGTCTGGTGGGTGGGCAGCCTGGCTTGCTGGGGGGCAGGATGGGCTGGGCTGTGTCTGGGTGAGCTGGCCCTGGAAGCTCAGAGAAAAGCTTTGTAGGCAGTGGGGAAAGGGCTTCTGAGCTTGGTCTTACTCATCAGTAGTGTCCCTATCTCCAGAGCAGTAGGGAACAGCCCCTGGGGCTTGTTTTTACACTGACTTTGGGGTTTGCTGGGGCTGAATTTGGAAATGGAGTGGCCCAGTCAGGGCCGAGGATGGAGACAGTGCTTTGTGTTGCTAAGGTACCAGTCAGAGAGCCCCTGTGGCTTGTGCTCTTAGAGGAAATGTTCAGGAATAAAACCAGTCTTTCTCTCCTGTGTAGCAGAGCTTGTGTGAGGAGTTTGCCTCTGCCCCTGCAAGCAGTGCCTCTGTCAGGCTGAGCTGTCCTGCTGGAGAACCACCCCTGTCTGCTCTGGAAGGGGGGTTGAGGGTAGAGATGTTTCTTCTGCTGATGGGAAAAGAACCAGGCATGTTGATTTAAGTGGGCTGAAGGTTCCTGCAGGCTTTTGTGACACAGTCCCAGTGTGGACTTGAACAGGGAGTGGCTGAGACAGAAAAACCTGCAGGGTGTGACGGGGGAGTCGTGCCTGGATGTGCCTTTATTTACCAAGTTCAGACATCAGCTGCTTCAGCACAAACCCTTTAAACCCCTCCCTGGGCCATAAGGGCTCAGGGCTTGGATAACTGCCCTTGACTGAGCTGTGTGTGCCCGTGGGGTTTTCACTCTTGATGCTGGGTTTGTTGTGCTCTGTGTACAAGGGTCTGAGCCAGGGTGTGTGCTGCACTCACACCAAGATATACCCCCTGTGTCAGTGGCTGCAGCATTGCAGAAGAGGCAGCTCTTAATGTGGAGATGAGGTACTGCTGGACATTGACTTAATTCACAGCTACAGCTTATAGATAAAGTATCTATAGGTGTCCTGCCTCTGCTTCATTTAAAAACAAACTTATAATGAGCTTTAAGCAATTAATCTTACCAAATTGTTGGGGTGCTTGCCTTGTACCTGCTCTCTGTTTACTCTGGAGAGATTCAAATATCCACCTAGTTCCTGCAGATCCTTGTTGTGGCTTTCCTGAGCCTTATTTGATTGAGAAACAGGGGCTCTCTGCCAAACAGAATAAAGGATTATCCAAATGTTATTGTCTCTTCAATGTTTTCAGGCAGGTTTTTAAAGAAAATACAAATTCAATACATTTCCCACACGAGGAAAAAATCGGTAGATCGTTACCCTGGTTAATGTTTGCCTCAGGTGGAAACATTGAACTGGTTTCAGGTGTGTCATGGGGTTCTTAGTAACCCCAAGGTGTTGACTTTTTACAGCTCTCAAAGTCGTGTCCTGCCGGAAACTCGTCACCTGTGGAATAAAGCTGGGGCAGTGGTTCACTATTGACTGAACAGATGATTAATCTGTGCTGCTCAACTTCCTGCAGGATTCATCAGTGGGTATTTCCACAGAAATGCTCTGGCAGGAATGTGTGCAGGGCTTGATCCAGCTCGATCTCACTTGGAAGCATTTCCATCTGGGGCTAACGAAGCTCGTGGGAGCTTTTGTCTTCACTGGAACTTGTGTGCAAATTGTTGTTGCAATGCCAGCACAGATGGAGCTGCTTCCCTGGGCTGGTATTCACACTTGATTGGAGAGGGAATGGAGATGCTGAGCAGGAAATAATAGTGGCTGGGGAAAAGCTTGGGGTCATTGCCAACTGTGGCAGCAAAAGTATCTGGAGGGCTGAGAGGAGGGTCTGAATAATGTAGATTACTACTTCCTACTGAAGAAACTGGCTTGCTGGGAACATGAGGGAGTTTGGTGGTTGTTGCAGTCAGCCTTGGGTTACCTGGAGGAAGCAGAATAATCCAGACTGAGCAGACACTTGCATAATAGAGGAGAAACCTCATGTTCAACAGGGTAAAGAGCACACAGGAAAGGTGTGGTGGAGCTGAGGTCGTGGAGTCTGTGCTGCCATGTGGCCCAGAGCAGCTAAGTCACATCCCTCTGCAGCCCAGACCATCTGCCCAGCAGCAGCTGGGGTGGACAGAGTGCTTTTGGAACAGGGAGGCTTGTGTTGAGGCCACTGAAAAAAAGAGGGGTTAAAAATAATTACCTGAGGGAGGAGAGTGCAGCTTCTCTTGAGGGGGTCTCAGATCTTAATAACCAGGGATTGAGAGTGAACCCTGGGACTGAGTCTGTGCTGTGTCTCCAGGCCATGGCAGGTGCCTGAGGTGCTTCTGCACATGTTAGGGTTCCTGCAGCTCTGGGAATATCTCCTTTTCTTCCACTGCAGGAAAGGAAACCTGCCCCCCAAGGCTTTAGAAGCCAAAGTGTGAAGCATGGGTGGCTTTGTTTGGAAGCCAGGCATAGTGCTTTGGATATTCTGGACTGCCTGCCCCTTTGTTTTAAAAAATACCCCTTGTGTTCCTGCCTGAACTCTGGATGAGACGATTTACTGCAGCATTCAACTGGTTTCCTGGTGTGATTCAGTGGAACAGCTTCTGCCCAAGTCCAGGGCTGGTTTATCACTGACATTTCCTGCTAAATGTGTGTCTGTCGAGATGCGTGTCAGCCTGACCCCAAAGCCAATTCTGAAAGACAAGATGTTTTTTTGAAATATCTGAAAGATAGCAGAGGGAAAACTGCCAGACCTTGTGTCGTCCCTGGTCTGAACTGAGAAGCACAAGGCTGTTCTGCTCCCCAGACAGGAGAGCACATTTGCAGCCAATAAAATCTCAGTGACATGTCCTGACCTAAAAACATCCACACACTGACATGGGAGGATGTTCTAGCCCATATAAACACACTAAAGATAGAACCAAAGCAAAAAAATCTGCTGATGTGTGTTATAGGGGAGTTGTTGGAGATAGTAAGTGGAATTTCAAGGCTTAATTTTTGGTTCCAAGAGATATTGTTTTCTTCTAGCTAAATGGAAGCTTAGCCATAACATTGTGCCAAGAAATGCACAGCAAAGGGAGGAAAACAAGTCAATCTCGGCTTCGTTTGTGGAGACATACAATAAAGAACAGGAACAAAGGTCTGGGCTTGGTTATGTCAACACATCCTGTATTCTAAAACATACCATGTATTTTCCAAAATCACTGCGAAATGAAACCCAAACATTTTAAAGATGAGCACTGCAAAGAGAAGCTGCACCTTTGTTCTCTTAGTGCCTGGAGACCCTAAGAGGGGTCAGAGCCCTGCATGAGTAGGTGCTGGTCAGTCAGAAACCAGTTCTGTTGTAAGTGGTTTACAGATAAAGGAGGAATTAGTTATTTTCCCAGTCCGTGGCTAAAAAATGCAGGGTACCTCAAGGAACTCAAGGTATCTGAATCTCAAAGTAAAAACTCTGGATGTTCCTGTCTTGTTTTTAAATACTTCCTTGCCCTGGTGTTTAAACTGAGTTAGTTGCTCTCCATTTTCTTTTCATATTTCTTTCTTTCTAGTCCCTAAAACACAATCCCCAGGGCTTGACCGGCCTCAGTGCTGGGCAGCTTTCTCAGGAATCTGCAGATTTCTGGTGTAATTTTCCCTCAGCCTGTACATGGTCAAGGCCAAATCTTGTGGGTTGAAGTGTAAACGATCCCTTGGGGCAAAATAAAGAGTCTGTGAACATAAACACCAACAGCAGCCAAGAGCCCTGGAGTTTTGAATCCCTTCCCGCCACAGCAGTTTAAACCTGTGGAATGTTTTCCCTTCGTTTTAACATTGAAAAAATCCTCTATTTTTAAAAATTAGGGTTTTTTTTACAAACCTTGTTTTAAATACATGCATGTGTGCGTGGGATGGGCTGGATGAACTCTTCTTTGGCGGCCTGAAAGCTGCGGGGGGAGCTTGGAGGGGAAGATCTCTGCGGGGCTGGGTTTTTTTGCTCTTTGTTCCGTGGATCCCCGCTCCTGGGGTCCCTCTGACAGCCGGCGGGGTGTTTGTTGTTGTTGTTAATTATTTTATCTCTTTGAAGGCCCGAGCGGCAGCTGGTGAGCCCACCCCCCCACCCTTTTGTGGTGCTAATTTCCGAGCGAAGAGGGAGGGAAGCTGCCTGGGCTGAGGAGTGCGGGTCGGGAGAGCCGAGGGGGGGCCCTGGGATGAGGGGGGGGGCCCTGGGACTATGAAGGGCCCAGCCCCGGGATGATGAAGGGCCCGGGATGAGGGGGGGCCCAGCCCCGGGATGATGAAGGGCCCGACTCCGAGATGAGGGGGGGGGGGTCCGGGATGACGAAGGGTCCGGGATGATGAAGGGCCCGGGATGAGGGGGGAGCCCCAGGACGACGAAGGGCCCGGGATGATGAAGGGCCCAGCCCCGGGATGAGGGCGGAGCCCCGGGATGAGGGGGGCCCGGCCCCGCTCCCGCGCTGCCCTGCGCTGAGGCGATTCAAACGGCGGCCCCGCCCGCGGCCAATCTGCCCTCCCCGCCTCCTGGCAACAGGCGGGGCTCTGTTCTCATTGGCTGAGAGAGCAGACGGCGCGTTCCTATTGGTCGGAGCGCGGCGGTGAGGGAGGCGGAGGGGGGGGGGGAGGGGCGGGTGAGGCTGTTATACAGGGGAGGAGGGCGGCCGCCATTTTGTGTGGGAGAGAGAGAGGGGCTCGGGCAGGAGTTGGCGGAGCGGGCTGGGCTGGGCATCGCCGGGGGGGGGGTGTCGGAAAGAGACTGTGGAGGAGCAGCGGAGTCGGTTCCCAAAGGCCCCTGTGTGTGTCTGCGCTTGTGAGCGAACGGGACGGACAGAAGTCGGTAAGGGAGGAGCGGTGCGGGAGGGGCCGCCGCCGCCATGTTGTGCTGGCCGGGCTGCTTTGTTGGGGAGAAGGGGCCGGGGGCTCCGCGGGGCGAGGGCCTGGGGGGGGGTAGGGGAAGCATGAGAAAGCTGAGAGAAGAACAGATGGAGCTCTGGCAAGCGCCGAGCCGGCGTGCATCGATCCCGCGGGAGCAAACAGCGGCTGGGATCGTGCTAATGACGTTCCCTCCGTTTTAGTCGCAAGAAGGTGAAAGCTGAAAATAAATAATTATTTCGGGGAGAGATGGGACTGGGGGTGCGGGTGAGGCCCAGGGATTAAGGGGAGGTGAATAGATTGGAGGGCTTTAAAATCTTAAAAAAGGTTTACAGGAGAGGATGAGCCCTGGGCTAAATAGGAAATTGTTGTAAAGAGTTAAGAGTGAATTACTTTGCTGACGAGGGTGGAAAAGATAAAAACAGCTGACGTTAGAACCGGAGCTGTTTTTTTTAACGGCCGGAGGAGGGTTCGGGGGTGCCGTGGGTTTCATGTTGGGACACTTGGGGTCACTTTGTGTGGGCAGTGAATTCCGGGCGGTGCTTTTCTGTCCTGCTCCCGCAGAGCGAGGCGGGCGAGTGTCCAGGGAGGGTTTCTTTGTGCCTCAGAGAGATGCAACGGAGCGCTAGTTCCCTGAGAGTTCATCCCAAATGTTTTCCATTGCATTTGACAGTTTTCCCTGTAAAATGGTAAAGTTATTGTCTGTGAAACTTCTTAAGATATCTATAGAGAGATCGTGATAAAAATGCAAATATTTGTGAAATGCTGAATATGACAGTGAATTTTTATAAGTAGTTGGTTTTTGTTTTTTGAAGTTCTTTTTAAACTTTGAATTATATTGTCAACTTAAATAACATCTGACTTTATGAATTCTCAATTATTTCAGGCGTGTTTTTTTTTGTTTTTTTTTTCTTCCAAATTTGAAAGGGAAACAATTGCAGCTTTAACCTGAATTCAAACTTGATTCTCGTTTATGCAGCTGGGACTTCTCCCTTGGAGTTTCTGTGCCGAGAATCTGATGTTGGGCTCGGCTACCTGGCTGAATACAGCAGATCAGCCCATGAAAACTTCTATTCCTAGCCAAAGGAAGGAGTCCAGCAAAAGGCAGCACCTACTCTTTCAGGCTTGGAAGCAAGAAAGGGGGCAAGAGTTGGAGAGTGTGGAATCTGAGAAGACAACTGAAAGGTAAATGGGGGGTGGGGGAGGAATAGTGTTCTGTGGGAGTCAGCACAAAGGTGCCAAGCTCTGTGTGATAGTGTCTGGCTCTCTGCTTTGGAAGTTCAGTTATAAACGCTCCATTTTAGGTTGTTTTCAGTTCACTTTGGGTTTATCAGAGTAATTCTTGGACTTACCAGAAGGACTGGGGGTGGCTTTATCAGTGCAAACTGCGCAGATCTTGTAACGAGCCTGGCTTTTTCAGGATGAAATACTAACATCTTAAATTTAGCACTGTATTTTGTGAGCAACACATCTCTCATATTCTTCCAGTAACACACCATTACTAACTGAGGAGAAAAGTGTTGTATTTAGTAGTTGGATTGCCTGGGTAACCAGTGTTTTCCTAACTAGGTGGAGAAAGCTTAGGGGAGTGGGCTGCTGATCCTGAGGGCTGGATTGGTGGTGGTCAGCAATGAGCAGAATTGTTAAGCCATTGCAGAGTCAAATAATCTCCTCAAAAGATAATTCCATTCTCATGAGAGTGTCAGCTACATTCTTAGTTATTGGTGTCCAGTAAAGGAGAGAAAACACTTTCAATCTATATAAGGTTTGTTTAGGTTGATTTCTGTCCTCTAATGTGCAGTCTCCACTGACTTTTTCTCCTGTTTTTACAGGTGACATTAAAGTTGAAGATGGGTGGTGGAGAAAGATTCAACATTCCAGTTCCCCAGTCTAGAAATACCACCAAGAACCATCAACAACTTAAAAACAGACAGAAGAATAAAGACCAGAATTCACAGATGAAGACCTACATGAAGAAAGAAAGAGGACATGGATGCAATTCATCATCTGGTGCATGGCAGGCCATGCAGAAAGGGGGAAAGAGCAACGTTCATTTCCCCAATAATCAAAATTGGAGTCCTGCTTTAGCGAATCACAACCTGTTTTTCACACCTCAAACCAACCAGAACTATGCTGGAGCAAAATTCAGTGAGCCACCCTCACCAAGTGTTCTTCCTAAGCCACCAAGCCACTGGGTACCTGTTTCTTTTAAACCTTCTGATAAAGAAATAATGACATTTCAGCTTAAAACATTACTTAAAGTTCAGGCTTGAGATGTAACTTTTTCTGGTTTTAAAGTTACTTAAATTGACAGGGTTTCAAATTTGAGAATTGTTGTTCCTCACTCCAGCTGCACAGGTGTACAGAACTAGATGTTCTTGCTGCATGTAGTTAGTTACTTGGAAGAGAAGGGGGTGGAAGTTTACACTCCCCTCATGTTTTACCTCAAAAGTTGTGTGCTGTGTTCACTGTGAAATAGGTATTTTCTCTATAATCATCTAATCAAATCCAGAGCAGTCACCATTATTGTCTTGTAAATGGGACTGTCTCCCACAGTTGTGATTCTTAACTGGTATGGCAGTAGCAAACCAGCTTTTACCTGACTTGCCCCAGCACTAGCTGGAAAAGAACCCCAAACCAACGCACTGGAAGCTTCTGTCAGGTACTTTGTTGCTTTCCAAACTTGCATAATATTTGCCCGTTCAGTCAGAACTCTGCAGAGCAGATTTGCCAAGCAGAGACCTCCCTCTTGGCACCAGCTAAATCAGGTTGTTCTTGTGTTTGTACCTGTGAGCTTTATCTGGCACTCTGGGATGGGGGGGACAAACATTTCAAGCCTGTGACTTAAAATTGATCTAGGAGATATTGGTGCATGTTCTGGAAAAGCTGGAAGGAAACATCAGGCTCATCTGCAACTGCCTCTTCTCCAGCTCAGCTTCCTTGGAATCCCCACAGGTCAGTCTGTGCCAACTGGTGACACTGCAGTGCCAGATGACTGCCAGAAAAACTAAAAAAAGAAAAAAAAATCCTTTCCCATTGCACTCCTGAGCTCTAAAGTAGATTTTTGTATCAAGTAGTGAAAAAGGTGGAGTAGTTCCTTAGGCTGGTCTTAAATTGGTTACCCCAGAATGATGGTTTCAAGTTACAGTAGCTTGTGGCAAGTATTCAAATGTTTTCATAGGGAAGACAGAGCCATGTAAATAAATGTAAAACTTTGTAGCATATGTAAATTGATGCTGGGCTTTCCTGCACAGACATATTTTTAGTACAAAACTGCTGAATGTAAGATGGCCATGCTGAGCACGTGGCCTAATTTAAAAAAGATATTTTGTTTAAAAAAAAAAAAAAGACATTTGTGGCTGTGCCCTTGCACTTCACATACAGTGAATATGCACATTTTACTTGGTTGTGAGCTCATTTTAAAGTAAACTCAGTGCAAAAGAGGCTTATTTAGATTTTTTTTTAAATAAAATAAAAAAAAAAACTAAAAAAAAAAAAAGCTGCTGAAGTTTGAAGATACTCATGTTCTGAATGTATAGGAGAGGTGTGTATTAAATGATGGAAAAACACTAAGGTGTTCAAAAAGCCATGTTTCCCAAGAAATGCAAATGGCTCAGATTGGGTGCTTGATGAAACGGAAGTACTTTAACAATGTTTCTAAAAAATTGCTACAATGTTGTTCTGTCCCAATATTTGCTTAAAATGTCAACTTCAGAGTGGGGACAGGGCAGCTTTCAGTTCTGTCCCCGATCAGTTGATTCTGTAATGGAAACAACTGAGCTGTGAGAACAGAATCTGAGGTGGTTTCAAAATGCAGTAATGACTTAAGAATTGCTTTTAAGTTGAAAGGGAGTTCTACAGATTGTGAAATATTCTTGGACGTGTCTTTTTGTGCATTCAAAATGCACTGGCAGCTGGTTGAATGTTTACAAATCCATGGTTGTAAATCAAGTTTAATTGGCAGTGTTGAAACTTGGAAATCTTGGTGACCTGGACCCTTGACCAGTGTGTGAGCTGTATCCCAGTTACAACTGTATCCTCGACTGCAAATTGTCAGTTACTAATGGTGTACCTACAAATTGGAAACAAAATTTTAAATAAACTAAAATTTTCACCCCCTAAAAGCATCTGTTTATTTTGAGGGGGTCATGGAGAAGTGGGATGAGATCATTTTGGCAGCTCGAGGAGTTGTGACACTTCAGCCTACTGATGAATGTATTTAAATGCCCCCCCTTCTGTATCCTTAACTGCCAAGAAACTAGTTTCCTTTATCTGGTGAGGATCAGCAACCCGAGACCCACCCGGGCCTGTGCTGTGTAAGGCTGAGTGTCAGGAGTTGGAATTCCCAATGAAGGATGTTTCCTGACCCACACAGCTCTCCTTGGTGTCTCCTCAGTGCTCTGTGAACACAGGGCTTGAAAATGAACACTCACAAAGCCCAAACCAGGCCTGCCAGGGGGCAGTTGGGCTCTGCCCTGGAAAACCAGACTTGGGATAAGCTGCTCCCAGGGGATGCAGCCTAATCTTGGCTTCCATCTGCCCTGGGGCTGCCTGCTACCTCTGCCGGGCTGGCTCAGTGCTAGAGGGAACTTCCCTGGACATTTCAGTGCTTCGTGATCCATCTCCACCAGACTGCAGCTGAATTAATTAAGTCAGAAGGTGCTCTCAAGTTATAGTCAAAACTTGTACATTTTATTCCCAATTCACAGGGTTATTCGCACAGATGGAACACAAAACTCAAGAAGAAAGGATGTGGATGAATAAAACATTAGCATCTTTTGATCAAACACACTACAGGGTACAGAGTTTTCCCTTCCTATCATAGTCTCATCAGTAAGAGCATCTTTAGACAATTATAGCAATGGACTACAGACTTTTTAAGCAAGTTACAAGATAAATGGAGAAAACCAGCAATTATGAATGGGCGATTATGTCCTAAAAAGGTGTAAATTTATCCCTTTGTACTTCAAAATGTTCATCTGCAACATCCCTGCCAAAAAATCAAGTAGCAGTGCTGCGATGCAGATTGATCCAATTGCCCTTCTCTGAACATACTTCAAGCTGTTACCCCAGACTGAACAGTAAGGAATAAAAAAAAGAAAAAAAGAGGCTCTTTCCAAGAAGAGAGCTCAAAATAACATTTAAATTGAAAATTTCCACTTTGAATAAAGCCATTATACTGTACATTTAAACATCTTTAAAAGACATAGAAAGGATAACAATGAGCTTTCAGAGACCAGTCTATTATAGTCCCTAATTTAAACACCCAGCTACTTAACCACTAAATTTTTAATTACCAGTTGGGTGCATGGACTATTGGTGAAAAAGAAGTTCCAATAGAGCCTTCTATTACTGCTGAGATAAACCAGATACTTTGGAGCACAGCCATTACTTTCAGCAGAATTATTTTTACACACTACTTCAATTCTACAACTTTTGCAGGAATGACAAAATCTAGTTTTACCACAGGAGAAAAAAAAAACCCCATAATCCCCACCGTTCTTGAGACTCCAAAAGAAAGATGCCTATACATGATCTTTTGTAGCCTGCATTTATGTTCTTGCATTCCAGCTGTGCATAACCTGCAGGGAGCTTGCACCAAGACAGGCTCCTGCTTTGATTTTTTTTTAGAGCAGGACTGGGATTCCTGCACCAAGGAAGGGAGATGTTATCTAGATGGGCTGTGGCTTGACTTGCATGAATGCATAAACATTCCCTGCCCTTTTGGCCACATCCTGCTAACTCGTCCCCAACTGAAAGGCCCACAGAACAGCTTCTTCACAATTTTTCCATGGGAGCAAGAACTAGGACAACATCTTTATTCATGCACTCTTGAAACATCGTGGGTTTGTGTTCGGCTTTTTCTGGCTTGTTCATATACACAAGTCAAGTCAAAGTTTAGTCCTACCTCTGGGAGAGAAAGAAAGAACCATCAGAACTGGCAGATACTACATTATACTTGCAATGAATTGGATTTTCAAAACAAAAAGAATTTTAACTGTGCTATACATCAATGTTGAGGCACACAATATAAGGACATGCTGACAAAATAGTTACTGTTACCCTGCAGTCTCAAATTAGAACCTCAGCCTGGACACCAAGAGGTTCTCCTGCCTCCTCACTGAGCCAGCTGTACTTCTGGCTGGACCCAGGTGATCAGGAATTGCAGCAATCCCTGGCAGGCTGTGACAGAAACACAACCAGGCTTCCCCACAACACACTCACACGGACCGCTCTGAAGGAGGATTTTTGTCATGAAGACTCTCTTCCTTTAAGAAAGCTGAAAAAGGGTGGGGATTTCTGCTGGTACAAGCAGAAAGCTGCAAGACCATCACAGCTCAACTTATAAAGTGTGGGTTTATCAAAGCAATTAATTGTTTTCCTTCGGTACCCTGTGAACCACTGGGCTCTGTACATCCCAAGTGCCAGGAAGCAGGTTTATTTCTAAGTCATCAGCAAAGTCTCTACCACCTCCTCCAGAACCACTGCTGGTGCCATTTTTGACATGGCAAATATAAATCAGCAAGGTGATACTAGAAATTTGGTTCTAAATGAGTCTTCAATTACCAATTTTAATTAGTGTATAACCTGGGCTAATAATATCCAAGTTATAACCATAGGGAAGGTCCATCCAACAGTAATGAAAGTTATTGGAAAAGAAATTTCAATAGATTAGACTAAAACATGCTTATCATTCTCATTTTGTCTAGTACCCCTTTAAGAATGTGAAATGATATTTATTCAGACATTAAATTATTAATTCCTGACTTTACTGAAATACCATAGTAAGGATTTTACTCCATAAGGGATGCATAGCTCTATGCCTGACCATGCTCTGGAGTCAAATTCTAAAGCTACAATAATTCCAGTGGATCAGTATTTCCTTCATTTTTTTATTACAGCATGTTTGCTAAATTTACAGCAAGCAGAAAATAAGCTGGGTCTTTAGTTATTTTGATCAAAACATTGATGTTTTAAAGGTAGTACACAATATTTGTTAAAAAGAACATATAAAAATACCTTTTTAGAAGCCTCTATAAGAAAGGAAATACAAAGTTTAATCCCACAACTTTCCTCTGCTAGAGCTGCAAGCTACTGCTACAATTTTAAATAGACTTTATGCTGTTTTGAAACTATACATCCAGGAAAGTCTACAAAATTAAAGGAACGTGCATATAAATGATTGCATAGCAGAACATGAACATTAACTGCAAACAGTAAAGGAAAAAGTTAGAAATACTATCAAATGTACAAAGATTCTAGAACCAATCCCCTAAGCACGTTCCACTGCCAGTATTTAAAAGCCATCTGCATTTCCTCAAAGGCCCTGCTGAAAACACTAAAACCCAAACCTAAGACATTTCTCTAAAAAGGAACTTTTTGAAATCAAATGTCTTTATAAGCTACAACGAAAGACAGTGAGGAATACCAGGTGTTTGATGCTGGCTTTTGAAGTAAGTAATAAAAAAAACCCAAACAAACCAATGCCAAAAGCCATTTTTATAACAAAGTATCTTGCCTTCTAGAGAAATACTGGTAAGATTACACACTGGTTTTGTTATTTTTCACATTCAATTTACTAAATATACTGTATTAGTGATTAAACTAAATAGCTAGAGATGCAGCTCTTGTTCATATCCAACTTCAAACATTTGTTCTTAAGGACAACGAAACCTTGTAACCAAACCACTATCCATTCTGAGGAAGAAGTGATTCAGACTTGCTTGACCAAATAGTTTTTGAGGTGTAAAAGCAAGCCTTTGTTACTCAAGAAGAGAGATGGCTAGCGTTTTAGACCTATGAATACACCAACTAACCACAGGAGTCATTGGCATAAGAGTTTAGTTCTTATATACTGTACACACACAACTCGAAACAATCTACTTGTATCTAACAGCAGGAAAACTAAGCAATTTTATGGTTAACTGCTCACTAAAATTTAGGATACAAAAAAACTGCATAAAATGTACACACAACCTAGTATTTAGTTGCTCTGCCATTTGCTGAAATCTGGATTTAATTTTCCATTTCAAGGTGTGTTTTTTTTCCTCACACATTTAGTACTAGCAGCCAGGCCAGATGCAGTGAAGGCTCTATCCTGACATGTCACGACACTGCACGGGCTCTGCACAGGCTTCCAAGCCCAACTCTCTCCCCATGTAGTACATGCAATGTTAGTACCATCTCTCTGGATGGCAGGGTTAAAGAGAAATCTCCAAAGTATCTCTCCGTGGAGCTCCATTTGCCAACCTACTTGTGTCAGTGGGCAAGGAGAGCACAGAAACCTGCCTTTCAACCATGAAACATCCAATTGCCAGTCTGCATTTCACAGCAGTCAGTGTTGCACTACAGCTGTCCAGTTTTCTGTTTGATCACCAAGTTTCCCATGAAAGAACAAGTTAAACAGTTGGTTTAACTGTTCAACACAAAACTGGTACCAATTTCTCTACGGGTATCACATTTTTCATAGGACAATGTTGCAAGTTACGACCAATCAAATCATCACCAATATCTAAGCATTAAAAATGCCAGTCTTTACAAAAATATACATAGAGAGACCACAAACAGATCAGTAGCTGCCCATGACATTTAACCAAGTGGACATTCTCTCTCTCTCTCTCTCTCTCTCACTCTCTCTGTGGCTTCTCAACACTGTTTTAATTTTAACCATTGTTGGCTACAGGGAAAACTGACAAAAAGAAAAGATATTTTAGCACTGTTGCAACATCATATTCCTGATAATTTAAGTAAACTGAACTGTGTGTAAATGAATCTTACATGCCTAAAAACAACATGGATACTTGGTTAGTGGCCACTGGACTTGGGACTAGTCCACGACCTTGATCTGGATTTTGACCTAGATCTAGAATGTGATCTTGACTGTGATTTGGATCTAGCTGGTTCTTTTTTTCTCGACTCCTTCTCATATCTTGAGCTGGACTTATAGTGTGTTTTAGAATCTGTTTTAGAGGTGCCTCTAGATTTGGTGTGAGATGCAGACCTAGACCGTGATTTAGCCTTCATTTCTTTCTTGGGCTGTGACTTGGATCGTGATCTTGAATTGGACTTAGATCTTGAAAAAGATCGATTGCGGTGTTTGAACCTATCAGAATAAAGGGGAGAGAGGAGATTTGAATGTAAAAAACACTATTCTTAGACATCTAGTACATTAAAAATTGTTTACCGTTTTTTTGCAGGAGAAACTTTTTTTAAACCTATAGTTAAGGGAATACAGTGATCTAAGATTTTAATTTAAAGGGTGTAAAAAGTATTTTACCTATCATTGTCCGAATGGCTTCTGCTACGACGAGGTCTTCCAGTAGGTCTACTGCTAAAAAGGTACATCAGAAAAAGTAAACGGTGACAAATACCCGTGTATGTACACAAATGCCTACTAAGTTATTTTTCAAGCTGTGCATCTGCTTTTAATTATTCTTCAAAGAAGAACAGAATGATTTCATGCATTACTTCTGATTTGACGAGCGTGCAAGATACGTGTCTCCCACAAGTCATTATAAACTAAGCATAGAAAAAGATAATTCAAAATTTTAGCACTTTTCAGTATGGTTTCTCCTCCGACAGACTGCTGTGCAGTTGAAGGCAAACACCCACTACACTTACTTTCTGGGACTATAGGATCTTCTGTAGCTGTAATCAAAGGAACGACTCCTAGACCGTCTCCTTTCGTAACTCCGACTCCTGGAGCGCCTGTATCGGTCATAGTCATCGTAACGAGAAGAGCTGTACAGGTTTCTCCCTTCCTTGGCCTTCATTTGATTTGGTGCTGTAAAAAAAAAAAACCAACAAACACACAATATTTAACATTTTAAGCTTAAAAAGATGCTCTGTTTTCCCTTTAGTGACACTACTAATCTATATATTTGGTATTTAGCAGGAAGCCTAATTCATGATTCTAGCAGAGATGTTTATGAAAAGCAGCCTTATGGGCATTGTAAATCTAGGGTGAAAAAAACCCTAAACACAAAAAAAAACCCCAAACCCACAACAAACCAACCAATAAAAAACAGTAAGAAAGGACTAATTCTGCATAAATCCAGAACACATAGCTGGATAAGGTGATTTCAGGCCACCTGGAAGCTGGTATGACAGGCCAAACCCATGACTGAAACATTCCAACATTGATGAATTTACCCAAAAAGTGAAAGCTAACAGGGGATTAATTAAACATCCATTTCCTTGACTAGACAGCACCACACATTACACCTGATCCACAGTCTTTAATGATTAAAAGACAGCTCATACAGAGGCAGCAATGGATGCCACACAAAGAAGTTTGATTCTAAAAGCACCCCCATGCAACAGTGCACAATGACTCTGTAGTTTACTTATTAAAATAATTAAGAATAAATGAACTTATTAGCCTTCTATTGTATCTTCCCTAAACAGCACAGCTATCTTTCCTTTGTATTAAGCCCCATTCTCATTCAAGCCCTAAGACCATGCTCAAATGTTAAGCGTGCTGTAATGAACACTACTAAACAGCTACAATGTTTATGCCTTAACTGCTGCTGTTCACAACACTCAGGTAGATTTAGGTAAGTTTTGTTCAGAAACTCAGAAGAAATCTCAGTGTTTCCAAGGAGGACAGAAGCTTGTCCTTCAGAGCATATAATTTATAGTGACTTAAGTGAAAATTAAATGTGTGCATTTGAGGGAAACCTGGACAGTTCTGTTGTTTAATAACTTGAACTGGAAGATCTAAAATGCATTTTCATTCCCAAGCTGCACATGAGTTATAGTCCTGGTTCAGATCACCAGGTGTGTGTTATGTTTATCAACAGCTTGTCTTATTTTTACATAATACCTGTATCTCTATATTAAGACTATGTGCACAAAAAAGAGATTAAAAAGGTTAAAGTTCTCTGGACAATTATCTGCTCAGAAAGGGAGATTTCTGTTTGATGTTGAATTGAGATAGCTTGAAATTTACGCTTATCCTGAAGCCAGATGAAAATTAAGTAATTACCTCAATCCTGGGAATTGGACTGCACTGGGAAATGTCAACAGGGAATCACTAATACACTTCAGCTTGATATAAACATTGCTTTACAGTAGAGCTGGGAGAACTTTCAACAGCCAAGCTTTCTTTGCAGAAACACACAGAAAGCTCTTCAGAACTTCTCAGCCAGCAGCAGATTGTGGGAAGTGACCATTGTGCTTAGTTGTTTGCTTTTAATTACAACAAGTCATGAATAGTTCCTGGCTAAAAAGCAAAACATCCACAAACTATTTATATACAAGTAAGAACCTATCAGAGCAATGAAGAACACATGTGCTGCCTGGCACTAAGGCCTCATCAAACACAAACAAGGAACTTACTCTTCCGATCCCCCTGTGCAAACTGGATTTCTATTTGCCGACCACAAATCCACTTTCGATCCAAATTATGAAGAGCATCTTCTGCATCACGGACATCTTCAAATGTGGGGAGTGTTAAGGTACTTGGGAATTTGAACAGTTTACAGGTTTGGTATTTCAAATAAAAGCAGTTATTTTCTAATTTTACAGGTTGTTTTGTTGTTTAAGTTCTTTAGGTCATGCTACAGCACAAACTATTACATTTATCATTATTGTTAATTAACCACCAGCTGAGAACTCCTATGATAAAATTAAAATCTGATCACACGACTGTGAACTTATCCATCAGCAAGCAGTTGCTAGGCAATACTCTTAACTTTTTTCTTCTCCCACTTGTACTTAAGCAAGGAACAAAAAAACATAACAGTACCCTATTCAAAATAGATTTGTTAATGGTCATTCAGTTCTTTCCACTATATTGACTTAAAACCCTAGGTCTTAAATTACATTAGGCATACCAACAGCAAAAGTTAACATGTGTCTATTAATTTTAGACTTGGGAGTAAGCTTTCCTTTTTTTTTTACCAACTGATTTAAACTTGCCAAGTGCTCACACCTTCAGCAGTCTGAGGTAAAGCACACACTAACCCCCTGCACTCTGTCAGGTCAGATGTTCAATAACACAATTATTACTAATTTTAATCCATGAGACTAACCACTCTTGGAACTCACACACCACCTTCCAGCTATGTGACCTGCAAGAACAAATTGCCTTTCCCCTGTAGCAATCCAGTTCATCAGCAGCATCATCTAAGCAGAGACTAAACTCTCATGTTTTAGGTATATAATCTTGATCAGACACTTTCATTCAAGACCACAGTCACAATAGCACTCACCAGAGAAATATGACAGGTTTTGCCAATGGACTAAACCAGAATAATTCATCAAATTACTGCTTACGTGACAAACAGAAGAAAAACTGTTATTCTGTAGGATACATCAGGTATGACTCCTTTAATCTTGGCCACCATTCAACTTCATCTTGACCTTTAACTCTTTAAGTGCTTGTCAGAAGGACTTGTCATGAGATGCTTGGCCAAAAATGACAGATGGCTTTATCTTTTACTTTGAAAAACAACCTTTTCCCCCTTTTGTGGATAAAGCGAAGCTTTGTCTCCCATTATGGCTTGTCCTTCTTCCAGCTTTTCTTTATTTTTTCTTTTCCCAAACTCTCCCTTCTCTTCAAGCCTGATCCTTAAGAGGTCTTTGGCTTGTCTACTTGCCTTAATTCTTGAACTCTACTCTAACGGTTCTTTCATGCTTTCTCTTTGGGGTCGCCATTACTGTACAGCTTTACATTCTGAGGCAACAACAGAGGACAGTAAATTAGGGGACAATATTAAAGAAAGAAGTTCACCTCATTTTTTTTAAACAATCTGATTTTGATCAAGTGATTCCAGTTTCTATTTGTTAAATTAACAATGAATACCAGCCACAGTTTGCTAAGCACAACTTTACTTACATACCAGTGATAATAGTAATGTGCTAGACAATTTTGAGTCAGCAATAAATTTTCATTTAAATAATTTAGTAGTAAGTTCAGTGACACAAGCAAGCTTTTATATTACTGGACTTGATTTAAGTTTTGCAAAATAGGCAAAGAACAACTGAGAGAAGTTAATCTTCAAAGATAATGAAACACCACAACGTAAGTAAGACACTTATTAGATACAACACACAAGTAAACTGCTTTTTCATTGAGATTTGTTACCTCTTACACAAACTTGAATTTCAAACTTCAACACCCCTCACTAATCAGCCATCTGAAGAAAGGATATTGAACATAGGCAAATCCTCTGGGACGACGGGTGTAGAAGTCAAGTGGGACGTACACATCAACTATAGGCCCGTAACGACCGAACTCGCGGCGCAAATCTTCGGACCTGGAACATCACAAAGAGCTTATATGGCTTTTCACTATGGAAGGTGTTACAAAACATTCCTCACCTTTAAAAAAAAACGTTTTGGTTAATAATATAAATTAATAATATTAATTACCAAAAAATCTCCCGTCAATACCATCTATTTGGAAGCAGTTGGTAGAGGACGCACGGAGCAACAACTCTCAAGTGTCTGAGAAGTTCATCATTAACACACCAGGCTTTCCTGAAACTAAGACTCAGGGTGCTCAAAGATCTACCCTGGTAGAAGCCAGTGTTGAGCATAACCCCACAGCAGAAGTGTGAACTGAGCCATGAGGCTCATCAGTCAGTTCAAGGTGGACAGAAAGAAGGATCTTGGAATGGTTGTTACCTCATGTAACTCTTGACCATGCTTAGCAACAGACAAACATCAACTGTATGACTCAAAGACAGGAGAATAAACCAGTCACACCAACTCATTACCATAGAACAATCAATACTTACAACCACATCAAACAGAATAAAACTAGTGTGAGCACCCATTGGTGCCCTTAGGACAGCTTTTCCAAAGAGGTGGCTCTAGAGAGCTGAGCACCAACCAGACCTGAGACTATACTTGGAACAACTCCTGTCTCCTCAACATCAAGACCTCACAATGAAACCATCTCTAAGAATGCACCATCAAGCCATAAGCTTTTGGTTAAAGCCTCAACAGGACCCATATTATTTTTAAAAGTCTGGAAATAACAGTACTGACCTTACAGTAAAATAAACTGCAAGAAAGAGGAAATAAAATTCACTAAACACCCCCCCCCACGAAACCCCAAACTTTAAATTTGAAGCTATTTATGCTTTTGAGCACTTTTTAATTATTCAGCCACGGTACTTTTATTCACGGGAAAACTTGAATTCAAGCTGCCCAGGCAGCAAGTCTGAGAATTCATGCTTGTATTTCATACAACCAGACCTTTCCTACAAATGCTACAATTAACAACATAACAGTGCTCTAACACACACATGTATCCTATCCTAACATGCCCTATAAATGTCTCACAAAACCGAAAGGGATACAATGAACTGCAAAACAGAAATGGAGAAATCTAGCAATTTACTCAAAATACCCAAGCAATAAATAAGAACCGGAGCTCTGCACACTTTAAAAAAATGATTCCAATTCGCTATGGAAGCATATTTTACTGAGCTGCTGCACATATTTTGGTCCCTACGGAATTTTGCTACAATATTATGGACAAAAAGCATTGTTTCCCCCCGCCTCGATACCGAGTGTCACAAGCAGCCACATAACAATGAATGCAACAACATTCCACCCGAACTGGCAGCAATTATCCCGCTAACGGAACCAAGCACGCCAAGGATTTTGGGGACACCCACAGCAAACGCGCTCTCTTCCCCCTTCTAGGAACAATCGCTGTATTTGAAACGAGCATCCAACGCTCCACAGGCTGCTGAGCATCGCTCAGGTGCAGAGGCAGCCATCCCTGAAGCGGACAGGCGAATCCCGCCTGGAATTCCCGCTGGACAAACTCAAACCGCGGGTCCGAGAGTTTTAAGTTCCTCCCGGTCCAGCTTTGTTCTTTCTGGACGCTGATCTGAAGCCGATCCTCGTGGAGAGGAGGGAGAAGGAGCAGCACCGCCAAAAGGGAAGGAAAATGGAGAAGGGCGCAGCAGGCGGGGCAAGGAGAAAGGTGAAGCGAGAGGAAGGAGCGGGCCGGGCCCCCCCCCCGCGCCCCTCCACCGGCAGCGCCCGCGCGGCCTAGCGAGCCCGCCAAAGCCTGCGCAGCCCCCGCTGCCGCCCGCCCGCACTCACCGGGTGTCATCGGCCACGTTCCGCACGAAGAGGGAGGTGTTGGGGGGCCGCAGGTAGCGGGACATGGCGGCGGGGCGCGGGGGGGGCGCGGGGGGGGGGCGCGGGGCGGGCGGGCCCGGCGGGACCGAGCGGGCAGGACCCTCCGCAGCTGCACGCAGCGCCGCGCGCCGCCTCTCGCGAGACTTCCCGCAGCCTCCGGGGCTTCCGGCGGGAGCGCGGCGCGAGGAGGGGGGAGGCGGGCGGGGGCTGCCGGCGCCAAAACGGCCCTGCCTCACCGCGCATGCGCCCCCCCGCCCGAAAAGGGGAAAGGGGGGGGAGGTGCGCGTGCGCGGAGCCCGCCCGCTGTCAATCACAGCCCGCGGGGAGCGCCCCGCTCGCGCCTCCCGCGCATGCGCCCTGCGGCGCGCGCCTTTCCCGCCGAAAGAGGCAAGATGGCGGCGGGCGCCTCCTGTGAGGGGAGCGGCGGCCTCCAGCCCCGCGGCCTTCTCTCGGCGCCCTCCCGCCTCACGCAGCCGCCTCCGGGCCCCGCGGCTCGCTCCTGCGCCGCCGGCCAGCACAACCAACCGGTGCCGTGATAGCTTAAGAGTGTCAGGCTGTAGGGCTTGCTGCGCGAGGCCTTTTTCTGGAGGGATCCCGGTGCTGTGGGCCTGCTGCGGGCAGCCGTGTTATTCCTCAGGAGTTTTCATCAGACGGTTGTGAGGCAGCGCTGTTTGCAAAGGACCAGCCCTGTTTTACTGAAGTCATTTGTGTGAGAAGAACAATAGAGTAGGTGGGTAGAGCAGTTATTTCTTAATGCCTCAATGTGTGACTCGCCAACAAGGCAGGTAAATGGCAGATCTGTGACTGAGCAGTTGCAGGTGATTTGATGCAGGGGTCAATTAGGCAGCCTGTCTGAGTCCCTGCAGGTGTGAGGAATTTTCAGCAAACTGCAGATGGGAGAGAAAGCCTTAAGACATGATGCAGCCCTGATGTCAGTCACCAGCGTATTTTCACTTTGTAGTGGCTGAATGTGAATGAAAACTCTGGTGGGTGGATGTTGCTGTTCATATCCTGGTGATCTCACACTCAGAATTGCTTGAAACATCAACGGGTTTTAAATGACAGAGGAAGTTTGATCACTGACACGGGAGGTGTATGGCGACTATACATGCTGCTCTTCTCAAAAAAACAAAACAAACCCACAATGGTGGTTGTCTGCTCAGTGCTCTGTGCTCAGGGCTCTGCAGTGAGACAGGGGTCTCTGCCAGTGATTTCTGCGTTTGATATTTACATCATGCTGTGCTAACTGTGCTAGCAGCAGGTTGAGTTTGTCACCTTGTGCCACACAGATCTACTTACACAAGTCATTAAAAGAACATGAAAATCAAGCCAAGAAAGCACATTAGAGACTGAAGTTACAGTGGGTTTGTGTGATAGAAAGCAAAACAAAAATCCTTCTGTAGACATTCTGAAGAACAATGGAATCATCCAAGAATGAAGTTTGTGGTGGATACAAATACTTGCTGCCAGGATTACCCATTCAGAGCTTTTTGGATTTGAAATGAATTTTGAACAAGTTTGAACAATGGATTTTGAAATGAGTTTTGAACGAGATCCAGGGAAGGTTGTAAATACTCCTGTGAAGTCCTTTGCAGAAAATTCACTTGGTTTTGTGGAAGATTGATCCAGTGGATCGTGCAAACCCTTGTCACCCAGAAATGATCAAATACTTTGGGCAGTGGGGCAAGGTGTGCAAGCTGATCAAAATCCTTCAGGTTTTAACTGTGTCAGTTAAGGAGCTGCACTGAAAATTTCACCTACATCTGAGATGTCCTGTGGCAGAAGGATATTGCCATTGACTTGAAAAGGTTGGCACATCTGTTGGAAATGCTACATCGTGAAGTAAGTGAGACAAAGTCTTATTTGAAGTACTTTTAGTGCGTTCAAATTAAAATGGTTTAGCATCAGGTTAAGTTCTGCATGAAGTTAGTGGGTTTTTAGTATGTAGGAAATACAATCTATAGCTTACACTGTCTTTGAATGCCAGTTGTCATATATTGAGGTTGAATATTGAATTTTGATAAGGGGTTGAATAGGGAAAAAGTGAGTTTGCAAGGCAGATTATGCCAAGTGAGCTGGGAATATTTGGGCGGGTTTTGAACCAAAATGAGACTGTTACTTTTAAGAGCAAGCAAACATATAAACATTTTGCTTTAACATTGTTGCCATTTCTTGTCATAGTGTATCAAAGCAAGTAATTGTTGTTTTGGTATGGGCTGTACAAGGGTAGTGATCAGAGTAATGAATGATCAAATAAGCCTGAAGTGTCTCATATTTTGTGTCCTACAATTTAAGGTACAGCTTTTGGTTGTTGGGAGACTTGCAGTGTTCTGAGAGTGTTCTGTTGGAAAACGAGGCTCTGTTTTCTAGTATTTCATTGTGTCACTAGCACCAGTTACCCAGCAACTCCCAAACAGAATTGTTTCAAGCTCTCATACGGTTTTTTGCAGGATGGCTGCTTTAAGAGAGCTTTCTCCCTTAGCTTTACCACTGTCTTGGGTTCTGTTGATCTTATTTGTACGTAACTTGCATGGAATTTCATTTAGTCTGCCAAAGTGCACTGAGCATTGGAAATGCCTGGGAAGCAGAATGAACACAATGATACTTGCATGGTTTCTTCAGTGAAACTCCCCATGAGAGCAGCCTCATCCCAGGAGAAAAATACACTTCCCAGACTGCTTATATTATGTTGCAAGTGTTAACTGAAACACAACCTCCCTTCTCAAACTGCTCATCTCCTAGCACAGGAAGATGCAGTCTCAGCACTCTTAATGGGAATAAATCGTCCCCATGAGGATTTTAAGTGGCATAATCAGTCCAGCAATATTTTTCACAAAGGTCTTACACCCAAGACCAATTCTAACAAATATGCAGTGACTTAAATGAGTATGAAATAGGACTGCTAATGTAAGAGTAGGATCAGATAGGCAGTGAACAGAAATTTAAAAGCCAGTAGAGACACATAATCTGAACATAAACAGTGTAGTTTACTTGAGCTTCACATACCTGAACTATGACAAGCAGATACTGGGAGCACATTGAGGACTGGAAAAATGTTTAATTTCTCTTGTTCTTGTAGTGCCTCATTTTTGTTTAGTTGTACTCTTGTGTACTTCAGTTTAAGAGCAGTCATTCCTATTATTTCTTTCTAATTGTTTATGACTGTTACACACTTCATAGCTCTTAAAATATTACTTTCTATTCCTGTTAGAGGCACGTGGTGCAGATCAGTTAAACAAATGTCTAATTATTCTTTTCTGGGTAGGTTATAGAAAAGGGATTTTAGTAGAAGGCTATTAGACAAGGGAACTAAAGCTGAATGTGTTCACTGAGTATGTAAGAAATCAAGAAGCATTTATATCTGCTTTTGTCCATTCCCAGGGATTACTGTAGTAGATCATTATGTTCCAGTAAATGTCCAGGTTTGCTTGTTTGGGAGGTGGACTTGACTTTGAGTATGGAAAGGATCTGTAAGTGTACTCAGGGAAAACACAGTCTTGTAATAATAGGAAATGATGTGTGTGTGAAAGGAGTGTAGAAATCATAATTATTTTCTGTATTATTTTTTCATATAACAAAGATCGGACTGTGGAAACTGCAGTTTATTTTAGGTATGCAAAGATGACACAAAGAAGGGAGTCTGTGCTTAAATTTTCTTGCTTCTTCTGACAAGTGTTACTCCACCAAACGTCATAGTCTGTAGAAGACAAATATGCATATAACTTATTTTTCATATAGACTTTAGGAAATGTCTTTATAGCTATGTGTCTAGAAGTTTCTGTAGTTCATCTATAAATTCATTTTATTAATTAAAATACATTTACAGTATCTGCCTATAAAAATGTGTGTAACATTCATACCAAGAGCATTTTTTTTACAGAAGGAGATGGCAAATCTAAATATAAATGCCATAGTAAACTGCATTTGATTACTCTGCTTTAAGAGGTATCAGAGATACTACCAGAAAGATTTGCTTCCTGTAATAGAAATCCACTGTCCCAAGTAGGTTTCTTTTGCCTGGTGTTTTGCTCACTTAATGTTAGTAAAGTAGTTTGAGATACTCAGAATGATCTTAGGAAATTGCATGTGCCAAACACTCAACTTTAATGTAGTTAAATGTCTGCCTAGTAGTAGCGTTTACGCAAGGTGGACACTTCTTAAAGGCCTGATGAGCTTAACTTGATACAGAAAAGTACTTTGTCAATACCAAACAATTTAGAACTAAGTGAAGAACCTTAAAGACTTGTAGGTGGAAAAAGTGTATTGTAAATTCTCAGATCCAATGCTGTGGATAAATCCAAGGGTGGAAATGCTGCTGTAGTATTCCTGGGGAATTTATAAGGAGCTGTTCTGCAACATGCTCAGCAGCTAAAGCCCTTCACACCTCAGTGCCTAGAGTTGGCCTTGGGGTAGGAATGAATAAAAAGATTTCAGCAGGATGAGTGTTTCAAGGGGGGCCATATAATGTAGTTGGTGTTAATAAGAACAAGAATAATAAAGGACACTAATAGTATTTTCCACTAACTGTGGTTAGTTTGAAATACTACAATCCTGTATCTGCAGATTTGAGCACCTGTAAGGAATTCTGCAAGTAATGGAGTAATTTAGTGGCCAGGATTTGTTTAAAGTATTGACCTTACACTTAGAGCTAATCCACATAGAACTTTTTTTCCTTCAGCGGTTTTCTTTATATGCCATTGTTTTCTACCACTTACCTCCACCATTTCACTTCCTTTAACTTCTTGCTCGTGGGAGAATTTTTCTGATTTGCACACAAGTTTCCCGTTGACCATGTTCACAGTACACTGTGGGAGCAGATTTTAAAATCACCAAAAAAATTACAGATTTTGGAATTCACTTGGATGAAGCATGGGATTACATAAACAGGAAGTAAATTGTACTGATGCTTCATAATCACATCTGCCCTTTTAACCTGGAGACCACAGTGTTTGGGTAAGAGTTTTAGAAGAAACATCCCTGTTTGTTGAAATGATAGGGATGTGTGCTAATGGGAATGGGACAAACAGCTTTCACTCACACACAGAAAGTGAAGCATAAGGATGAACAAGGGATGCACCTGTTCCTGAAACATGTTACCTTGAGCTTTCTGCCATCCATTGTAGTGATGTCAGCCTCTTTTCCAAGTGTGAATGAGTTAGTTACAGATTTCTTGGGTGTTTTTGATGTCACAACAAAGTTGTCTCCTTTTTGTTGTATTTCAACAATGGGCTTAACATCTTTGCCGACTTTGATCACGTCGTCTGAGAACCCTGTAAAGAAGGCAAAACAGGACTTTCTGTTAAGGTGTGTTGATATGAAGTAGCAAATTCTTTTCTCTGATAAAGGTGCCAGAGATACAGCCAATAATAGAAAGTGATGTCCAAGTTAAAAGACAAATCTGGACTTCTCGCTTCTTCATGGGCATGTTGTTCCATTCCAGCTAGTCTGTACAGATTTTGATAGTAGTATTTCTTAATCTCATGTCAGAATATCTATTGTTTCTTTCAGTAACAGCTTGCCAGGTGATGACATTTCTTCCTGAAGAAACCCATGGGTGTATTATTTTATTTCCCTCACCTCTTCCCAGGGTGATGTGAGGCGGGGGTTATTTGTCAAGTCAGAGCTGCAGGCATCGTACTGTCTGAGCAGGCTTTTCAGCTGTGACTGAGTTTTATTCTACTCAGTATCTCTTATATACTGTTAAAAACCCAAGTGTGAATGTTTTGGCAAGCTTCTCAAGAGGGTAAGTGCATTTTTCTTAATGCAGGCACCTGCTAAGTCATAACCACCAGGTCTACTCTTTACAGATTACTAACCAGCTATCACAGATGTTAATCACTAGTGCTGTAGGACTTGCCTGCTCTACTAATAGCACATTGAAAATGGGTATATGTCATGAAAAACTAGATTTTAGTGAAATGTGTTTACAAAATTATATGTTAATCTAAACAAGGTGATATACCTTTTGTGAGAGACTCCTCTAATGTTAAGATAGGGATTTGGGGATTATTTGTAACCTTTGATTTGCCTAATTTTCAGCTTCTTGTCATTGCCAAATTAGACTTAATAGACTTACCAGGCAGGGGGTAGTTTGTCATCCAAACAAAGGGAAAAAAAACCCCACACAGAAATAGTGTAATAAAATATGTCATGCAAAGTGTGTGTTGCAATCCAAGGAAAATATTGGAAAAGTAATTAGACACTTACCAAGGGCTTTCATAAACTCTTCCACATTCTCCTGAGCATAGACCTGCCAGGTTCCATTGAATGCCATTGTGGATGTTCTGAGGACAGTGTTGCTAGCAGGAAAGTGAGGGCTCTCCCTGCTCATTCAGATGCTATTTATGGAAAGGGAAAGGCCAGCCCAAATAGTGAGATGACTGGCTAATTATTAACTGTGGATCAACACTTATTAATCTTTTATTTGTTCTTAATGATCATAACCTCTAGTTCATTTTGCTTTGGAGAAAGTCTTACCTTGACCAGCTGGTTTGGGATGTTAAGTTTATTGTGGGTTACTGAACTCACATAATTATTTATAATTGTAAAGTGCTGTATGGGTTAATTTGGTTTTGTTCACAACTTCTATGTTTAATACATTTCCTCTGTTTTGGATAGTACTCTTCAGATAAATTTAAAATTTATGCAAGGTAATTACTGTCTTATTGCAGGAACTTCCTAATTATCCCAATATTCTCTACCAAGGGAACTTTGGCCTTAAATGGTGGGAATAAAATTCCATAACTGTGGGTGTCCAATTGCCTGAGAACATGGAAAGTCATGTTGGAGTGGGACAGTCCATTATGACTTTATCCAGAAGATGTCAGTAATGTGCACCTAAATCTATATTAAATACAGTTTATTTATATTTTTTTAAATAATTAATGCATACATGGAAGACTAAAGGTAAAATAAGACATGGAACATTGCTTGGAGACTGAAATTAAAGAAGTGAATGGGATGTATTATTTTACTTGCACCAAGAATTCCTCACTTAATAGAGCTGTTGAGTGATATTCCTCGCTGTCTGTGCAAGCAGGACTGTTGATTTTGGAAGACATTAATTCAATTGTGTGTCTTCCAATTATATTGCATAATCCAAATAAATCCTGTATCCCAGGGGTAGGTGACCTTTCCAAGTTAACTTTTATTACTCCACAATGGTCAGTAATTCTATTTAAATAGAAAACCAATGCTGAACTTCTTCTTACAAATTCACAACTTTATATGTCATTTTAAAGGCAATTCAGAAAGACCCAATTTTGTAATCACATTTACCTGAGCAGCAAGATGAGGCACATGTACATGTTACTTTAGGACATGATGCATCTGTTTTACCATAGAGGTTTGTTAATAATGCCATCAGAAGGGTCTGCTTTTCTTCATGCACTGAAAGATAAATCTAGACAATTAGCTAAGCTCTCCCTTTTTAATACTATTATATTTAATAATACAAATTAATTTAAAGTCATGTCTGAAAGGTAGTTGCCTTTGGTCAATAGATTTGCAATCCAGTACGGGATTGCTGTGCTTGTATATGTTGACACTGAGCAGCAGTGTCCCTCAAATAACTGGGAAAAATACTGCTATTACGGGGACAGTTTAGCCGAGTTCGTGGAGCAAGGTAAGATGCTGTTTTGCTGATAAATGCATTTAGCTGGATGGTGTATTAGGGATACTGTCACGTTTTCATCTCTCACTGACACAGTGTTACTGGTAGAAGTGTAGCTGTGGCTTCAGAACACTTGAGAGGCCACTCTTTTTTCTACATCCAGAATAATCTAATATAACGAATACATTAAAAATCTCTTTAAATCTAAAGAATATGGGTGTTCAGTAGGATGGAAGGATCTGGGTCCACCTCTGTAGATGTTCACTCAATCCTTTTGTGTAGCTGTATTACTGCCTATCAGTATATACAGAAGCTGAATGTGGTTCTCTGTCAGGAGCCAAGCCTTGGAAATGTCACTGCCTTGATTTCTTCCCACACGGCTTAGGTTTGGAAAGGCCCAGGCTTCAAGGCCCCAATTCAGCATGGTACTTGGGAAAATTCCCACCTTCTCACACACAGGCAGCCTGATTTCAAGGTGCATGTACTTGACAACAGTGCAGACAACAGGTCTCACCAATAGTAGAAGTTTAATCATACACACACACACAAGCATTTGTTTGCTACAAGATAATCAGTAACACGTAGTGATTTAATACAAAACCACTCTACTCACAGCCTGGTTCTCATATGTCAGTCCTCTGTAAGATGAACCTGCTTGTGTACACGTGCACACACACACATGAGAATTGTTTTCTAACAACTACCAAAATAAAAATACTAAAATATTACTAAAATAAAAATAGATACATGAGCCTGAATTACAGGCCAGAGACACTAAAAGGCTTAAATTAACTTAAATTCAATGAGACACAATTGTCTAATTCATTTAGGCTTTTTCATTTTAATTCCACCTGGGACTTCCTCTTCCTCTGTTCCTAATGGTATCTCTCCATGCTTATAGACACTGATAGTGACCTGCCCTGTTTCAGAACCATACTTGTTCTTGACAAAGATGCTGTATTTTCCTGTGTCTTCATTGCAGACTTTCTCTATGGTAATTGTCACCACTGTCCCCTTCACATCCATTTTGTACCGATCTTTAAAGACAATAACTTTCTCATTTTTGAACCAAGTGATTTCTGGGTAAGGTTCTCCAGATACACAGCAAGTTAAACAGAGGGTCTGTTGTAAAACAGAAAGCAGAAATAGATTATGAAGATAAAAATGAGCAAGGAAATTCAGTTGATGAGAAATTAAGAAAAAGAAAAGTAAATTCTCTTAGAGTTTCAATAGGTAAGGCTCCAGAATGCTCTACTCCTTTTCCTGCTCTCCTCCAGTATAATCAGGATTAACCTGATTGAATTCACTGGGCCTGACTCATATTTGTGCTACTGTCTTTTTATAGCTTTCTTGCACTGTAAAGTGACACTTCAACGGGCAGATGGCGAATGCGCAATTACTTTACAGGATGTTCATGCTGCCCGTGTACCACAGTGAAAGAGAATGTGACTCAGAAGTGTAAGCAGCAAGTTGATATGATAGGAAAATTAGGTCCAGCAATTAAAGACCTTGTTCTAATCCTATAAAATGGCAAGACAACAGGAATGATCAGGCTGTGAAACAGATCTAGGAAACAGTAACATCCAAAACCTGCAGGGAAGGTTAGTGCCATAAGGAGCTCGTGTCTGTGCAGAAGCACATGCATGTCTGGCAGCACCATCAGCAGTATAGGGGCTGATACAAGTACTGTGGAGGGGACCACTTCTCAGCTCTGGCAATTGCAGCAGCTCAGAAAAGCTACTGGGAACATGCAGGAGGGGAAACCAAGTAATTTTCTCCCCATCAGTTATTCTTCTATATCTGTGCAAGGGCCAATTGTACGAACAGTTACTCAATATTACCTTGTCCTCCATGATGGTGGCAACATCTGGCAGACCTTGAACAACCCTGGCACGACCTGGGAATGAACAAATATGAGCTTTTAGTTTGACCTGCCAGCAAAACACTGGGCTTTGTTTCACAGAGGGAAGGAAATTAATGTACTTACACTTTTCTGCTATTGCTCTCTCCCTGAAAGTGTGAGAGAGAAAATTATAGTGTTTTTATTTATTAGGTGTTGTATTCTCAAGACAGGATATAACAGTCAAAATAGATTTAGGTGTGACAATATTTAGGCAGGAACTTACTTCAGCCTTCTGTGCTCAGCCAGGGCATCTTCAAAGGCTGCAAGGAATTAAAAGGTTTTAGGGAAATTTGCCATTTATATAATTTGACTTAGTAGATTTACCATAATGCATCAATGTTGGAATCACAGTTATTTGTGCACATATATGTATATAATTATGATCTAGACAGTATCTGTATCTGCCCTAAGGAAATTTGAATCTATTTATATACTGCTGAAGTGAGTGGGATCTAGTTCTCCCTTTCCAAAGAGATGTTCAGGGGAGGAAAAAAACCCCTAACTTTGAACAGCTGGGAAAAGTCTTTGTAAAACTGAAGCCACATTCTCTTTTCTAAGATGCCAACTGTAAGCCCTGTCTCAGGACCTGCTGCTCTCACACTCACTCTTTCCCCAGGAGGACCTTGCACTAAGGCAGTAAGGCTCCCTAAGGCTTCAGTCCTTTCTGCTGCACACTTCTCTCCCCGTGTTTCCTCTGATTTCTGTGAGCATTTCACTGTCCTTCTTAGTCCATTTCATAGTGTGCTGTCATGGAAATGCAGCTCCAGCTCAAATAAAGGGGAGAAGAATCACTGCCCATGATTTGAAGGAATCTTGGAAAGCAGCTGAGGTCTGGCTCATTCCCATGAGGATATAGTTTGACTCAGCTTACCTTGTCCAGACAAGTCAGTTGACAGTTTGTGTGTCTTGTTCCCATCAAATAACTCCAGGGTGTATTTTCCCTTATCTGCATCTGTTGGGTTCAGTATGTGAAGCCAGATCTGATCCATTGTGCTCCCAGCTTTCAGTCTGTCACGGCTTTCCAGTTGTTTCTCTCTAAGTAAACAAATGATATAATTTCAACAGTATTTGGTAGAGCTGTATAAATGAGAGCACTAACTTTTTTTAGACCTCTACTGGTTCGAATAAGAGAGTGGGAGTCAGGACCTCCCTGTTAATTTTATGGAGAGTTATGTACTCAGTCACTTGAAAATCTCATGAGGCATCCAGCTGTGCTTTTAGGCAGTTTGCCAAAGCTCTGCAAAAGACCTCTTAGTTCTTAGGATATTAAATAGGATTTAGATGTTGAATATTTGTAAGTGTTCAGCCCTTAAAAGTTATTAAAACTTGCCCTCTTTATATATCTGTGTAGGTGGTATCTAATAAAACACCATTTCTCTCTATATAAAGACATTAAATTAGCTAGTGTTTGGAATTTTATAATATTTGGGAATATTTTCCAGAGTTTTCAGAGTAGGTGAATTGAATGGTTTAGAGATGTACAAAGTAGTAGAAATAAGAATTTGAAAAAAACAACTTATTTTCCTGGCTGTAACCAAAATGGCTATAACTGAGCAGTATCATAAATGCATCATTCTTGTTCTAGTATAGATGATCAATTGTAAATGTTTCTGCAGTGTTAAGATAAAAATAACATGATTGCTTATTTTGGAATTTTGGAATATTTGGAATGTTTCAGGATGTGGGGTGAATTGTGTTTTTCAGCCCTTACTCAGACAAATTACCATTTCCTTAAAAAGCCACAGGCTCAGGCCCAACATGTTTAGTTTTGGTGATAAAAGTTATAATCAACAGTACTCCAGAAGCCTTGCAAATATCTTCTGGGGACTTACTTGTGATACCAGGCTGTCTTCATGTAGTCTGTGTAGTACTTCACTTCTGTGTAGATTTTGATGCCTTCTTCAGTAGGCTGAATTTTCAGAGGTGTAGCAGAAAGAGCTAATAGTATAATTGAAAGACTGAAATTGAGGAGGACATTCAAGAATGCACAGTCTTACATGTTACACAAACAAAATCCCTACCAACTTATTAATATTTTTCTCTGGAGAACATGGCTAGCTGGAAGTAGGATGATATTTAACCACTTGAAGACCCTGGATCTTTTAACAGCTGGTAGAATAATGTAGAATAATGTCAGCATCTCTTCTAGAGGCTTGGGACTTGTCCTGGTTTGGGCCAGCATAAAGCCCATTTTCCTTCTACACATCTCAGAGATAGAAAAAGTACAACTTGCCCAAATTCACATGCTGAGTGATGTGGCAAGGAGCAGGCTGCTGGCATGTAAAGGTCACAGAATTCATTTATAAGTGCAGAGGGGTTTATGTCCCTGGGTTTATTTACTGGCCATTCTCCTTGACAGTTTGAAAGTGCTTCTGTCACTAGAGGAATAATAAATGTGCATGATCCAAAGCTAGGGACAGCTTCTGAGCAGTTTGCTCTGATTGTGACACCCCACTTTTCTCCCCTTCCATTATTACTGTGTCACCTGGTGAGAAAATGGCATACCACTGATCCAACACAGCTCCTTGAGAAGGTCTTCAAAGGCTGCAAAGACAGAAAGATTTAAGTGTCTATAAATAGAATATTTAGCAAATCCCATCTAATCTACCATCTCAATTTCATTTTAGAGTGTATTTCACCTAGTAGTTATTAATTGTCTTTTTCTACTGCAGAGCTTACTCCAAATGGAGTTTTTGCCACTGACTCATTTATTTTTAGATGCTGGGCATTTCTTACTAAATTTAGATGCTTCTGTCTTCCTCAGCACTCAATGTGGGCAACAGACTGCCTCACAGAAAGCAGATTTATGTATCAGGTTTAAATGATGGATTCCGGATGTCAGGGTAGGATTTAATCTTGGGAAGCAGAATCTTCTGATTCATGCTGAGTTGAAGTGACTGCAGCATTACTGAGCTTTCAACTGTGATGCTTGGCAGAATTTATAATATGGTGATGGTTTGATAAATTACTATATATGTAAATGACATTAGACTGTCAGAACTGCATATTGGAAGTGCACTAAAAAGTGAAGCAGGAATTTGCAGTAACACGTAATTGTTTTTCCACTTTAACAACTACTCTGTCATTTTCATTCAGCCCAGAAGTTTTTTCACTGGTGGGCAATGCAGAGCAGAACTGGAAGTTTGTTCTCCTCATGCTTCAGAGAACTGGCTGAACTTCCAGGATTGAAAAGTTGTCTGTGGATTATCAAATGAAGTACAGTCTGGACAGATCCAAGCAAAAGCTCTGAGATCAGAAACAAAGGAGACTTTAATTCTGTTCATCTGGCTCTGTGTGACTCTTGCAGAATAAGACACTTTCACATAGTACTTGTGATTAAAAAAAAAAAAAATTAAAAATATATAAATATAAAAAAATATAAAAATATATATAAATATGCTATAGTAGATCTGGGAACTCTGACCAATAACTTTTAATGCAGGTTTTAATCCATACTAAAGCATGGTGGACAGTTATGAAATTAGTTTTAAATTCCAAAATGAATCCCAGGCAGGGGTGTGAATGTGTATTATTGCCTGATACAAGGTCCTCTCACCTCCTTTTGTGAGATCAAGTTGGGTGTAGTCCTCTCCTCGGTCATCTGAAACCAGTGCTTTGTATTGGCCCTCATCTGCTTTGGTTAACTAGCAAATACACAGGTTATATTTATTTTAAACCAAACCAAACCCAAACCAAACACACACACCCAACAGCAAATTCCCATATAACTGAAATAGGGCAGGATTTGGCAAAGGGGGAATAGCTGAGATTTTCTTCTTCCCTCCCAATGAATTTGGCTGGATGGATCAGAAAGGAAGGCAAGAAAGGCAATTTTCCCCAGAACCTCCTTTGAAAGGTCAGAAGGGCTCTGGTTCATTATGAACTGCTCCATAAATTTCCCTTGTTTCTTGCCAATGCTCTTGACTTCCAGCCTGCAGTGTTCTGCTGGTCCTCAGATTTTCTGAGCAGAGATTCCTGTTCACATACATTTATTTACTTCTTTTCTAGAGGTGATTTGGCTGTTTGAAATGAAGACGAAAAATCAAACACAAACAAGATTCCAATCAGCCTCACAGAGTTTGCACTAAAACTCTAACTGCACCATCAATCTCTGAGGCAGATTTAGGATTACAAGGGTCATTATACCAGCTTGTCTGGCCTTCTCTATAGGTCAAGCCACAAAATTTCATTCATTTACTTCTGTAATAAGCTCAGGAACTTTTTTTTTTGTTGGTTGGTTGGTTACTAAAGTTTATCTCTAGAAGAGACAGCCAGTCCTGATCAGGCAGCCTGAAAAGCCCACACTTTTCTTTTTAGATACTCAGGACGTGTTAAGCTTTGAACAGCCACTCACTGTCAAAACATCCTATTTCTTATTCAGATCTATCTGGCCAGGATGTTAAATAATTTCTTCTTCTGTGCTTTTTTCAGTGTTTGTTCAATTCCTTTCATTTAGTGGGCACTACCCCAAGCACACATTAAATAAGACCGATCCATATTTTTTGTGTGCATGTGCATGTGATCACCAAAGCTGCTGAGTTGCTTTATGTTTTTCACCTTTTTAATAAGAAGGGTTCCCATCCCAGTCTGTGGATCAAACGCACCACCTGCTAGGCCTTTCTTGCTGAAGAACCACTGGAAGATGGTGTCCTTTCTCAGGTTTGTTGCCTGTTTGAAGTCAATAGTTAGAAGTCAGAGTCCCAAATGCATTTTATGTCTGAATGCCTTGATGGCCTTCTAATATGAAACATCACTTGCATTAGAGGACTGCTGAAGAATCTTAGAAACTTCCTTCTTTACTAACATTTCTGTCCAAGTTACACTATCTCTTAACTTTCATTGGTCTGCAAAGTTAGATAAGCACTTGTTCATACCCTTCCCATAAAATTCACATTAAAATGTAATACTGAAGGCATTCAGACTGTGCAGTTGCATCACATCTCTGTAGGTACCTTGCACGTAAGGAGCACTTCACAGTTCTCCGTAACTTTCCATTTCAAATCCTCTATAAAATGCGGACCTGTAAAAGAAAATGTCTTTTCGCAGTGCATTTCCGCAGCTTTCGAGTGTTAACTACAGAAATGTCTCCATCTCGTGGTGAATCCCGGCAACTCACTGCCGAGTTTTGCATGCAATAAACCCCATCATTTGGAGCATTTAATGATTGCTGGGTTTGTAATGTCCTTGGGTTACGTATCTTTGTTGAGGACTCCGATCTCAAAATGTCATTAATGATGCTGCCTAACCGGGCCTTTATGAGTCTACTTTGCATCAAGACAGTGTAGGAGTTGTATTTTCACTCTGAAACTGTTTTATAAACATCCTTATCATTAGTATAATGGGGGATAATAATGGAGTGCATGTTCTTTTTTAACAGAGAATCCTGTTTTCTATGATGAAAGTGGGTGGCTCTTAATTACATGATATGTATTCAGATTGGACAGTTTTCAGAATTCAAAAATGTTCAGTGTTACAGCACTGAAGCAGCAGATCTGTACTGAGGATTGTGGCTAGCATGGCTAAAACGATTTACATGCATTATTTTCATTTTTAAGAGCAGGGCAGAGTATCTTAAAATAAGGAATCTTATCCTAGTGTATTAATCAATTTTAAAAATACACTTTAAAAAGATGATAAAGTATTTAGAGCACTCAGTGAAACAGCTTTGCTCAGTCGTTGCCATCCTGATGGCAAAGTCCTGGCAAGTCATTAACCTTCAGCTTTTCTTACCTTGCTGCTTCTTCCATTTTCTCCTTTTTGCATCAGCCTCCTCTTCAACTTTGGCAAAACCTGTGAGAACAGCAACGGTCAAAGTCAACAACCCCCCACTGTTTTTCAGGTGTGTTGACTTATGTCTACTTCCTTCCCTGTCAGTAAAGAAAAATGGGCACTTTTAGAGCACAATTCATAGAACTTATTTTATATGCTGAACTTAGCATGTGCTAAATCACTCTGTAAAATTGCCTTTTTCTCTCCACTGCTGGACTCTCCTTTCTGGTTGTAAAGAGAATCAAGGAGACTTGACATCTTATAGACACTTTCCATTCAAAAAGTTTGGCAGCTTTGTAAGGTCACTTGACAGCAAAACATTTAGAAGAACTGGAGACAGAGAGAGACACTTTATGGGAAAGAATTTGAATGAGAATCTTGTTACTTTCTATTTTGAATTAATTCAGAAAGGCTCTCTGTACTAGCATATACAAGGACCCTCTGCGCTTCATGTTCAGCTTGCTTTGTTGCTTGGACTTGTCCTTGAGTGCAGTTGACACTGGTTTCATTATTGCTTTCAGTTTAGTGCAATTAACCACATGTTAAATACACTGAATTTTCAATCTGACCTTGTCCTGAGATAAATGAGTACATGTAGTAACATGTCACACAGCTCACTGCCAAGACACAGGCAGTTGGCCATAGCAAGATAATATGTGAAACTTTTGAAAAAAGTAACTGAGCATTCCACTGGATATTTTGCTTTAGCAGACCATTTTTACCCTCAAGGACCCTATTTATAAGAACAAAAGCTTCAATTTATGTTAAAGAGAAATTCAGATTATTTATTACATGATTTCTGGACTTTAAATGTGTGCTAACATAAATATTAATTCTCCCCACTCCCAGTGTGCCATTTTAACTCTCGGAAATACTTTGAGGCCTTAAGTGCCTAGAAAACTTTCCACTGAGCATGGCAGTCTATATTTGATCCTGAATTTCCACTTACATTCATCCACAAGAACTAGGGTGAATTGATTTTTAGCTTTTCCATCTTGCAGCTGGGCTGTGTACGTCCCTTTATCATCATGACAGAAATCCTGGATTATCAGTTCTACGAGACCTTTTTCTTTGACAAAGTTTATTTTATGTGTCTGTTTAAAACAAAGAAAATATGAGAAACTAAACACTTTTTCCACAGCTGAACTGTGCCAAGGTCAGATCCTGGCACAGCATCTTCTACAACACTCAGACTTTGCAGTCCTCTTATATATGTATCCTTATATACTTCTCTCATCTTACAGGAGTGATGAAGCCAATGCACTTTGATATTCCATATTTGGGATTCATCTATTATTTGTTTATGTGTGTAGCTACAGTAGAATTGTTTACAGCAGAACTTTTCCCTGGGAGAAAGTTCCTGTTAAAACCACATCACACAATGCATTCCTTTCTTATTGGACACTACAGACTTCAGGTTACCAGAATCTGTATGATTTTTGGTATAATAGAAGTATTGAATTGAATTGCACATCTGTGGCATGTAATTGCACATTTGGGCAAGGATGAGCAATACTGCCACCCTCCTCACATCATGCAAGCACTGCTGAACCTTTTATACATACACCCCGAAACCTGCCAGATACTTCAACATAAACATCGTCATTAAGCCTCACTGCCTTGTTTTTCTAAGCAAATATTATAATTACAAAGAGCTTGGCAAACACTTTGCAACCCTGCATAACCATGTCAGTTCTCCACTGCAGTTCTTAGAATAGATAAAACTTCCAATAAATTTGCTACACTTGCTTTAAAAAAAATCCAACATTGCAATAACAGCTCTGAATTCTTTGACCTAGTCGTAGCCCTTTGTTATAGCTGTGTTTTTTTTTTATCTTGGCATTGCTACACTGCATTTCACTGACAGGCAAATGATTTATACTGTTCTTCATTCTCAACTGTTCTCCCCTCTGGTCCTGTCATTCCAAATGCTTTTTAAATGTTATAATATTAACTTGATATAGGAAGACAAGGAAGAAGCTAGAACATTTTTTAAAATGAATCAGAAGGTTGGAGTACACTGTAACACATGATGCAGTGTTATTTCCAGTGCCTCAGACTGAGAAATAAAACACTTTCATCTGTTCTTAGAATTAATGAGATTTATCTGCATTCAGCTCAAAGAGACAGGGTGGAAAGCTTGCAGCTTTGCATAGTAAAGCAGAAAAAAATACCCTGTCTCCTTGTAAGAGCTGGTATTTCTTTAGCATCCACTGAAATGAGCTGTATTTGCTCATCCAAGACTGCTCATCCAGCTCTGTCCTGCACAGGTGCCTTGGTAGTATCAGGTGAATCACACATGGCTGAGGTTTGTTGGCAGAAAATTCCCTTGTAAAAGGGAAGTCTGTGCTGCAGGAAGATGGTCAGTGGCAGCCTCTTGGGAGGGGGGATAACAGGAGAGCTGGGTGAGGAGGGGACATCCTCTGAGTGTTACCCCGCGGGCTGTGCTGGCTGCAACACTCGGGCAGTGTCTGGAACTAACAGCCCCAGCACTGCAGCTTCCCTTGATGCCAGGGCTGGGCAGCCTGACAATCAGACTAGTGGCTTTCTGCTCATACACAGTGGAAACCCAAGCCCTAGAGTCTTCCTAAAACATGCATCAAAATACCTGATGGGAATTTACAAAACTGGGAAGGTAACAGTTTGCTCTGTCTCCCTGTTCAGCAGGGGGAAAGCAGGTCAGAATTCAAACCAACCCATACCGGAGTACTTGTGAGCTCCTTGTCATTGAAGATTAACTGCAGCTTTGCATCTGGTGACAGCTTTTCAACTTCCAACCACAGCCGCACTTCTCCTTTCTCCAGAACATCAATGTTCCATCCGGATATCAGCTTGATCACTAGAAAACAAAGAGAACCAGTGAGGGGAATTCAAGGGCAAACCACCACCTTTGGCTCAGCCCGGGTTGTGCCAGGGCTCCCTTTTCAGGGTCTGTTCCTATGGCAATGGCTTCGTGCTGGATCAACTTACACGGGTTCCTGATTTCATGGCTACGTTTCAGTAACTTGTCCAGATCTGAAATGCAAAGAATGGCAGGTTATTTAGTTTAGGACAGCTAGCACAAAAATAACTCATTGTCTTAATTTAATTTAATTTGTTAATGAGCTTCATTTATGTCAAGAGGAAGATGATTAATTACAAATAATTTGATAGTGGGGAGGGCTAGAAAAGCTTGAGAAGATAACTCTTAGTATGTCTGAATAAAATGTTGGATGTATACATTCAAGAAATACGTTAAAGAAGTTTTAAATCACTGTGATCATGTAGTTGTGTGTGAAACCTGAACTGTAATGGAAAAATGACCTTCCAGGAGCTTGGAATCTTTTCTTAGGGGCTGTAAAAGAAACTGCCCTTGAGCCTTCAAGGAATGGGAAACATTTTTCTGATGATGCCAATATCATTATCACTTACTATTCCTCTATGAGAAACGTTCCTCTAAACATCTAATTTTAGAACATTCTAGCACACTAAATTTTTGTTCTTGTCAATTATTAGTTTTTACCTTCTTTTGTTAAAGTGCAGCTGGCAGAGATATCATCATCTACATCTGTGACCTCCACGGAATATATACCCAGATCCTTTTCTGATGGGTCTTTCAGTATAAGCTTAGATCTTAGAAATAAAAATAATAACAATAAAAAATGTATTATCCACAAAACTTATGCCTTCTGTAACAGAATGAAATACATTTGATATACCCACAACATCAAATATAGCATTCACTGTAATTTATACGTGACACTGAGGAGCAAGGCAAAACCACTAGAAATATGATGGCCAGAGCTTCCCTTTAGTGGCCTGAAGATTGCACCAGATGCCCCATTTAATGAGCACCAGAGATGAGAATCAAGTACAGAGATTTGCCCAAGCTCAATTGTGTATTTTAGATGAATATTGGAAGGAGAGGGCAATATTTAGCTTCACATTTTCTCAGTGTTTACTGTGTTCTTTATCTGACAGTCCACAGTCAATTTTCTCAGTGTGCAGTAAGGACTCACTTATTGCCTTTCTCTTCAGTCTGAACTCTGTCAGCATCTGGTGGTCCTTCATAATCCTTTGACCAGATGAATTCAGAGGAGTCATTCTTTTCAGGAGCTTCAAAAGACATATAAATGAAACCCTCTTCATCAACTCCAAGTTCAATTTCATTTGTGCCTGTATGAGAAAAGAAAACAACCAGAACATTCCTTACCAAAACAGATCATGGTTACCTTCTGGATACCTAACTCAAAAAAAAAAAAAGTAAAACAAAAAAAGGTGTACAGTTAAGAGTAAATTAATTTGGGTAGTTTTGTTTGCTGATCTTTATTCTGACTGAGGTTCTTTCTTTTTATGAAACATGTGGCTGATGTTTCATAAAGGATTTTTTTACTGGAATCATCATAGTATTTATAGGCTCACACAATCTCATCACTTGGTTTCATACCAGGTTTGGTTTTAGCCACCACAGGATCTGAGGGGAGTGAAGGGGGCCCCATTCCAGCCTTGTTCAGTGCTTTTACTCGGAAAATATAACAGTTCCCTGGCTCCAGATCTGAAACCTGCAAGAAACAATGGCAGGAATTAATGTAAGACTAAATGAGAAGCAACACCTGGATACTAAGTACCTATACAGACCTTCATATGGGTGGTGGCTATGGCTTGCTTGGTTATTTGTTTCCATTCCTCTGACCCTTCTTCACACAAGTCGACATGATACCCTGTGATGGGACCTGCTCCGCTGTACAGTGGTGCTTCCCAGTGGAGCCTCAGGGATGAGTCTCTTACTTCAGTGCACTTCACATCATAAGGAGGGCCTGTCCAAAGAAGGGTGGGCTGTCAAACAGGAACACTAGAAATGTAACAGGGCGCACTTTGAGATCAAAAAGCAGAGAGTTTTAAGATAATCAATACTTGGTCCATAGGAGATGCTTTCTGTGCTGATTAACTGTAGAGGTAGGTTCTAGAAAAAAGCATGTATCAGCTGGTTTAATGTTACTTGCTTTGGTGTAATATACAAAGATGATAAAATATTAGATCAAAATTCTTCATCCTCTGGAAACAGTTTAAAAAACACCTGAGTGGTGCATCTGTGTAATGCAGGAATGAAGTAATAGCCTGCATCTGAACACTTCCCAAGAAGTGTTGGTGTGCTTTTCTGTCCTGGAGCCACCCTTACATGGATCTATAGTTTTCAGAAGTTCCTCAGATTCACAGAAGAGTGAGGAGGTAACTGCTATACCTGGTGATATTTTTCTGTCTGTTGTTTTTGCATAAGAGATACCTGGTTCTGGCATTGTCCATTCCTCACATCTGAACAAGTCGCTGGGTTCAGAGATTTCCCCGACACCAGCCAAGTTCACTGCACAGGCACGGAATTCATACAGGTGACCTTCCTCGAGGCTGATGACCTTTGAGTTCAGAAGTGCAAATAGATTATTAGTACAGTCCTGTATGGTCGTAGTCTGGTGAGGGCTGTAGTCTTGTCTACTTCCTAGGCTAGAGGAAGCAGAGGAAAACCAGCTCAACCCATGCTAGAGCTACGGTTCCCACCCTTCTTTAAGGACAGAATTAGATCTGAAATGAATACCGTGTAAACTCGCTGAGGAATTGGCTGAATATTGACTTCACGCCAATCTAGCTCAGATGCATCGTGCTGATCTAGGAAGTAACCCAGAATCCTTGTTCCTCCCTTGCGCTTCGGGGGTTTCCAGCCGATGGTCATGTTAGTCTTCCCACAGAGGAGGAGAACAAACCCGTGTGGAGCTGATGGACAAGCTGTGCAGTGAAGGGAGAGAGAAAACACACTCGTGTTCAATGCAGGCTTGGGATCTCGGGGTCAGGAAAAGAGATGCAGGTATGGGATGGACGGGGCTGAGGAAGTCTCTGTGTGCTCATACCAGAAGTGATTCTATTTGTGTTATGGCCCCCTAATACCACTTTTGCAGTGTAAAAATATTTGAAAATTAACAGATTCTGATTTGTAAATCCCAGCAAAAGTCACAGATGTGTCTCAGGATGTCTCTTGCTTGTTGCTTTATGGTTTGTCTGATAGAAAAGGTGGAAGCAGTGGTTTGATAAAATGGAGAAGATGGAGGTTTAGATACTGGCTAATGTGTTTGGAAGGATTTTTTAATTGCCCTGAAGAAATTCACAATGCTGATTTCAAGATACTAGCATAATCGAGCACTTAAAATGGTCACTTGCAGCAGTGGATACTGCAAATGTAACACACTGCTCAGGCAAAATGCAAATTAAAACTGTCCACCCTTGACAAGTACAACTGATGACAGAAGCTGAAGGGTACAAGAAAATCAGTTCCCTCTCGCTTTGCTTTGCTTATCTGCTCAACATTATGACCACTACATGTAATAATTATAGCTATCCATGACAGATACATTTTTGAGGGATTTAATTTGTGTATGTGTGTGGATGTCTGTTACTTACCAATAGCTGGCCTTACAACAATGGGATCTGTTTCTGGTGAGCTTTCACTTAGTCCTGCTTCATTCACAGATTTCACACAAAAGACATATTCTTTTCCAGGCTGCAGCCCAGGAACAGTAAATCTAGGAGTGGAAATGAATATGTTTGTATTTGGCTGTTTAAAGTACAGGTAAACAGCCTTTTGAACAGGCTGCAATGTGTTTTAATAAGGCATTGTTACTTATAAAATCATTATGTGCCATTACAAATTAAAGAGCACTGTGTCACATGAAATGGTTACCAATAAATCAGAGAGTAAGTATAGATCAGAGAGGTATCACACTGCTGGCTGGCATTCTTGGGAGAATAAATAGAATTTTTTAATGGACTTTTTCTGCTTCTCATGTGGCCTCCACAGCTGGAGAGGTTTACTGTATCCTGTGTGTGAGTGACACCAACTTATTCTACTGGAAAGCAAGCAAAAAGATGGAATGTGGTTCTACGGGTGCCACAAGGTCTGTCTGCTTTCAGCAGATCAAAAGGCAGTGAAGACACACTCAGACTCTGCTGTCAGTCTGGCTCTGTATGTACAAGTGAGACTTTGAGCAATACTCCCTTCTAAAAGAGGATGTGGTCCTTGTTTGCGTGCAACCCAGGTGTGTGCAGAGAGGGAAGTTCTTTCTTTTATCTGAAATATGACTCCAGCCACAAACAGAAGAATCCAGGCTGGTCCCCTCTCTTCCCTCAGTGGAGTACAAGAGCTGAACTCACTCATTGCATGTCACGGGCTTGTTATTGACAGTTTGCCATTCTTCTGTCCCCGTCTCCCGACAGTATATGTAGTAGCCAAGTGGCTCCAAACCATCCTTTAACTTGTCCCACTGCAGAACAACAGATGTCTTGGTGTCTCTGAAAGCTAAAACCTGAGATGGTGGAGGTAGAGTAGCTAAAAAACAAACCAACAAACCACACACAGAGAAAAATAAAAAGGATTTTAGGATTTATAAATTAAAAAAATGTATAAGTGAGTTTGGTTTATTCACCTTTTCCAGAGCACAGTTTTCAAATTAGAGCACAATACATTGTTCCAGTCTACAGCCTACACCGTTATGGTTGGGTTTGCCATCTCTTGTATTCCTCTCCCTTACAAACCATTGATTCCTGCAGAGTAACACCTGCTTAACCTTCTCCAGAGTGGAGGAGAAGCAAGACTCCTGTAGAAACTCTCATGTGACTTCACTCTGACAAGGAACCTGCTTCACTCTTGAGAAAAAAGGGCATTATGAACACTAGTACAGCTTTAAAATGGGAGAATGTAATCTCTTTGCATAATGGAAACATGGGCATGAGTCTTTCCATCTTTTACTGTTGTCAGCTCAGTTTGGGAAGAAAACCAACCAGATCAGCCCTGCAAAGGCTGCTGCTCTGTCTGAGGCCCCAGGAACAGGTTTCTTCAGCAGCCATATCATTCCTTCCAACACTGGTTTGTGTAACCTCCCTCTTACACAGAGCTGGGAGCATACTTGGATTAAGCACAGGCTTCAACTGTTCCTTATTTTATTAACTGTAATTCCTCCATCAGGGCTTGGTTAGATTTACACTGCACTGACCAACTGCAAAGTAATTGAACAAGGATTTAAGGCTTTAAGAGATTTCCTGATATCAAAGCAACTGCTGTGTAATCATAAACCGTGATGTTTAAAGGGAAAGGGAAGGCAGAGGAACCCACACGTTACTTTCCTAGTACATCTCCTTGTCCAGATCATCAGTGTAGAGTATATTAATGAAATAATTACCCAGTTTTGCTCCAGCAGTGACAGGCTCACTGGGCAGGGATGGCTCACTGATCCCATACTTGTTCACAGATCGCACACGGAAACGGTACGATTTTCCTTTAGCAAGATCAAAGAGTGCAAATCTTGGGGAATTAACTGGCATATCCAGATTAACCATTTGCCAGGAGTTGCTGCCTTCAATCGACTGTAAAGAAAAAGGTGATGATTTACAACTCATGTTGGAACTCAAGCTTAAACTCCCCCCGTGCAATAACAAAGCTGATCTTTACAGGAAAGTAGTTAAAAAAATAATAAACAAGGAATCAAACAAAAACCAAAACCAAAAATGTAAATGATGTATTTCTTGGTGATATGCCCAAACTTTTCTTCCTTGGCAACAGAGGGCCCCTTTGCAGCAGAAATGGCACAGTGGTGTGCAAGGAGAAAGTAGGAAAGGAAACTGATAGTAGATACTAATGAATTAGAAAAAATTATTAGTTTGGAACAGAAAAGCGAACTATTATGCAGTTCTTCCCAGCTTTTTCACACTTAAAGGCCGATAGGGCAGGAACAATCTTCCTGTTAAAACTCTGCTACTTTTCTGTGGTGTAAAGCTCACTTTTTTTTCTTTGTTAATCATTACTACTTGAGTTGGTGTGAAGAGTCAGGTAATTACTCCAGTAATCTGTGTAGAAGGAGAGAGGCTGAGCAAGGCATCTTTGAGGCTGCAGTTTTCCAGATATCAACAAGTGACGAACCTTGCCTGTGCTACAGACCATCTGAGAAATGAATTATTATGTTCTGCAGCTTCTAGGTGATATTATTTTCTTACCTTTTCCACATAATAATGCAGGGGTTCTTTGCCTCTTGGATCTGGTTCATCCCAGGCCAAAGACACATAATCTTCTCTGACTTCACTTGCATGAACATTGGTGGGTGGCAAGGGAATTCTAATATGTCCTATGGGAAGGCAGAATAGGCTATGCTTTAGTTACCACGTGGCAGGAAAAAAGTTCTTTTACAATGGATGACATTTTCCTACTATAAAGTAAGATTCTTCAATATTAAGGAGGAGACTTAAACCTTTTGGGGTAGTAGAGGCAAACCAAGATTATTGTAACAGGTTTAGGATAGTTTCTGGTCCTTGTGCAGCTTACAACCGTGTTTCACCATGTATTTTCCTAAGTGTGTTTTCCCCAGAGCCGTGTTAGTACAGATCCCAGACATTGTTGTAGAACAATAATTTCTCTCTGAGAGGGTGGCTCAGTAAAATGTGAACTTACCTTCCAGGTCATCCTTGAAAACTTCTATTGTCCTGCCTTCGTCATATGGAATAACTGTAATGTCAAACAGGGCAGTGTTAGCACCAAGAGATGTCTGGGGCTTGCCAAAACAGAGCTCATGACTATGTAAATTTGTTAGATGCATAATTATACACATTTCATTACACACAATTAAATGTCCTAGCTGGTAGTTTGATATTTTCTATTCAGAATAACACCTAGGTGGGTTCTGCAAAGGCACAGTGTGGCAGTAAGTAGCAGTGGTATTTGTGAGAATGGGAAGGATCTGGACAAATTGCATTCAGTTCTGCCTGCAGCCTCACATTGTACTTAAGCAGCAAATGCTCCTGTTTTAAGTACAAACCTGTTACTCTTTTGTCCTTGCTGGGGTCATAAGTTGTCACTGGATCACTGGGTTTTGAAGGATGACTGATTCCCTCTTTATTGACAGCCTTCACTCGGAACTGGTATGTCTGTCCTTCAGCAAGGCCCAGCACAGGGTATCTGCAGGTTTTCACAGGCTTGTCATTGCATCGGACCCAGTCCTCTGACCCAGCAACACACCTGAAAGAAAACACAGCCCAGGGAGTTCCTGTGTGGCTTTCCCACATCATCATAATGAGCTTTTTTTTGCCCGTAGTTGATTAACATACAGACCTTTCAATATAGTATCCCAGGATTGGACTTGCTCCATTGTCACTGGGTGCTACCCAGGAAAGAATCAAGCAGTCTTTATTTACATCATGGCATTTCACATTGAGGGGACATCCAGGTGCACCAGCTGTTTCTGCTGCAGCATCTGTAGAAACACCAGTGATGGTGGTTAGGTGTTTCTCTTCTCTGTGCCAAAATTTTCATTCAATAGCTTAATTTTGAGTGTCTAAGGGCCTACATTCCTGTAATGCAAGTAATGATTTCTAATACCTAAATCACTATTGAGAATAACATTTGGACTTTTTGATTATTGTCTCCATGCACAAAATTGGGAGACATTTTCTTGTGAATGAGGTTGGGAATTCCTTTATGTCAAGGTATCAGGAAAAGAACTTTTGTTCTAAGTAGGATACAATCCTGCTCGTACCTCTCACAAACACATAAGTGGTCTGCTCTTTATATCCACCCAGTGAGGGGACACGGATAGTGTAGAATCCCTCATCTTCTTTGTAGGCACATGACACGGTCAGAGAAGCCTCCTGGTCTTGATACTTCAGTTGCCGACATTCAGAGTTCTGCAGCAACTCACCTGGGAAGCATGAGAAGGGGTAAAGGAACTCCAGCTGAACTGCTTGAGTCAGGAGTTGCATATTTCCAAATGCAAAAAAACCCCATGGACCAAGACGAGGGATCTGTAAGACACTCCTGATATTGTTATTATAGTTAAAGTCATGGCCCCTGATCCTACTTTATTGCTATACCTCTCTGTTCCCTTAGTACACAAACATACAAATTAAATAATAACATCTGTAGCTTGAGAAAAGCTGAGAGCAGCTCAGAAATCCTCAAATTCTAATTCTCTTCCATGAACTCTGGATCACAGCTAGGAGTTCAAGTGGTATATTTGTGTCAGTTCATGGATGTAAACTTAGCTGTTGCATACAAACCATCTCTGAACCAGGTAATGTCTCGTTGATGTTCAAGTAAATCAGAAGAGAAGTAACAGGAGAGGGTGAAAGGTTCCTTTTCTCTTGAAAATAAGGGTTTCAGTGGAAAAGCAAAATCTGCCTCTCTGGCCAGAAGGGATCCTGGGAAATAAGAGTAAAAGTCAGCATGAAGAAGAGACTTCCCAGAGCCTTCCTCCTTGTATTATTTTTATTATCATATATTCAGAGCGGTACCTGAGCAGTGGTACCTGTTTTCACATGTGATCATGCTAACAGGGAAAGCTATAGCTCAGAAAAAAATAATAAAACATCTTCAGGCTATAAAAATAAAATAAATAATAACAAAAAAATAATTTACTCACTTCTGTATATTTCTGAATCAAATCCTGACTCTTTTCCATAATACTCTATAAGACAAGAAGAAAATGCATTTAGTAACTTTCATGCCAGTGTTTATCTTCCCCTCAAAAACATACAATGATGCTCAGCAAACTGTGTTCTCCCCTCAAACCAGCTCTTAATGTGAGCACTGGAGTATTATTATGTGGTAAAACATCAATTAATTTGACAGCTGCTGAGCTTCCCAAAGAACTGAGGATGTGTCTGTGCAGGACACTGTTCATACGATTGTACTAGTGTAAGTGATCCTGCTGGAAATGCTCCCGAGCACACGGTTACTCTTCGCTAAGGGGGGTTTTATTTCAGTTTGGCTTCTGCCTTTTGAAGCTGCAGTAGGAAAGTTATGCTGAATTAAAGCAAGTATCCAGGGAGCTACAACTTTGGTCCTGTGCGTGTACCAATATGGGACTGTCCAAATCAGAAGTGTGACAATCTAGGATCACCCATAACTGAACTGTTTCAGTTATGTCCCTGTTTGGAGACAGAGCATGACAGCAACTGATTGCCACATACAGCATGGAAAAGGAAAGAAAAAAGTGTTGGAGTCTTAAACATTACTGAAAGTGGAATTTGGCCAAATCCCTGGAATTAAACAGCAGTCCTAGACGAAGATATGGGATTCTTGAAGACTACCAGTGACTGGGACTTCAGGCTTTATCCAAATGAAAGGAAATCTGTCCTGAGATGCTGAGGTAGTTCCTGGATGAGGGAAGTGTGTCTCCTACCAGATCACTTGTTTCAACAGCCATGGGTTCTTTGGAGGTATCACAGGTCACTGGCCTATTTCATCTGCTCTAGTCTGGGAGAGGTACTGGCATCCCAGCACAAAAGAAAATTATTTGGAGCTGAAATACAAGAGCTGGTGCACTGAACACAGGATGAAATTGAGATACTTCAGCTGAAGAGGAAAGAAATAGAAAGCACAAGAGACAAAGCCCATCCCAGCTCATCCCAGGTCCTGTGAGACCCTCAGTGATGTCTTTAGGGAAACTGAACTTCTGCTGTAGGAACCACAGACCCCAGAGACCCTCCCCTGGCATCAAGGGCATTCCAGACAGCATGGGGCCAGGAGGAGAGATGCCACCAGCTTGCCTGGGGGATGAGGAATGTTTCCAGTAGTAGCTGGATTAAGGCCTTGGTGTTGTCTCTATTTTCAGAATGTTAAATGCAAACAGCAAAAGGAAGAATCATGTTACTGGGATGGCATTAGACAGGGTCAAGGAAGAAGGAACAGTGTGGGCTTCTCACGCACAATCACAAGGAACAATGTTTGCAAGCTGTTGGTATGCTGGTCAGGCCTGATGAAGGACAGTTTCACCAGGCACTTAGAGGTGAAGAGAGCAGTCAGTCTCATCCAAGGTCTTCTGTGATAGACCACAGCCCTTTTTCTATCATCACATCTGCTCTGATCCTGAAGATTCTGATGGGACTTGGGAGGAGTATGTGATTATTGCCATGGAATATTTTTTTCAGACAGCTGCTTCTGCTTCATGGCAAAGGCCCAGCTCCTGAGTTCTGGACATACTATAGGAACCTTTATAGAAGAGAAGCATTGCACACTTGGTAACTTTTTCTGTATTTCTGCATTGGGGTTAGAGGAATTTAGGAATCTGGGAAGGCTTGCAAATTAAGGTTTTCTGGGCTATTATACATGTCCCTTTAGAACTGGTAAATGTGGGCTGCATATTTCCAGATATGCTTATTTTTAATACCATTTAATTAAAGGATCTGACAGTTATCATAAATAATACACTTCTATTCTGGAGTCACATTCTTCTGTAAGAATATGTACCCCCAAATGGTACTGAGATGTGATCAAAACATGGCATGCAAAGAATAAGGATGATAATAACATAACCCATGACAGAGCCAATGATATATAAAAGCACCAGCAATAAATACACTATCTAAACCAAATAAGACCCCTTCTGTCTGAAAAAAATAGTTGAAGCTGGTTTTGCAATTCAGTCAGTCAAAGAAACCCATCTCTTCATAACCAGTAAGATGTCCAAAGCAAACCTGTTCCCTTCCTATCCCTCTGTTACCATGTGAATTACTCCCTGGACTCTGGTAACTCCTGATGAAGTGATGAGTTGCCTACAGTTCTGTAGGTCTATTCTGTTCAGGCTTTTTATGACAAATTTGTTATTTTATATGTATGTGTGTATATATATGAAATTTGAACAGCTAAACTATGATCCTATGAGACTGAATCTTCCTTAAAGCTTGATATAATTTCCTTTTTTTAAGCACTGGTAGTTTAGTTCCTTCACCATCTGTCTGGATTTGGCTTGTGGAGAATGTGTATCTACAGAGGCTATGCCAGTTATTTTAAGAACACCACAGATAAAAGAAAAAAATCTTTTATTTGCTCTTGGTAGTTACTGATTTGAGAGAGAACGATGGTGTTCTATGTCATATTGCACTGAGAGATCCCTTTGTAAACCACGGTGCTTGCTCACCAATTTCTTGCTCATCTTCAGAAATGCAGCAGACTCATTCTAAGCCTGTTACGTATGTAATTGTGTGGCTGTTTCATATCAGTCCAGAAGAAATAAGTACCTACATTTAGTACAATTTTAGCAGTGGAAAGACAGCTGTGTCCAGATGGAATCTGAAAGATTTTGCCTGAGTCCAGAAGTGGCTGAGGAAGAGAAGCCATTATATCAGCCATATTCACCTTAGTGGTAGCTCAGGAATATTTTAGCCAGTTATGCTTTCTCCTCACTAATAACTCAGATAAATTCTCCTCTCTTGTTAACAGAGCGATCACTCCTTTCTTTGTTTTCTGAGGGTGCTTGTATGTTCCTATGATGCAATGTATAGCATTGAAAAGATTTTGAAGAATCTAAAGAATTAGAAAATTTTAAACTAAAGGAATATTTTCTACTTACTCCTGACAAGCAGTGTAGCATATGAATAAGCCTCTCCATATTGATTCTTAACTTCAACACTATACTCAGCAGAATCTTCCATGGAGCATCTGGAAAAAAAAAAAGCATTTCCCCTCTATTTTAGCTTTCAATTGTTGTTCATTCTTTGTGTGACAAATTCAAAGGGGTTCCCCTTTAATCCCACAAGTTAGATATTTCTTTTTCATCAAGAAGCTGCTTTTTCTTTCAATTAAAAGGATTTCTTATACTTAGTCAATTCTTTTTCTTGATACTCAGAAGCAAAACATTTCAAGCAATGAACAGCCAAAGACCTGTGGAATACTTAGTTCCACTGAAGATCTATGCATGCTATCTTTATCACATGTATAATTCAGAGAGCTGGTCTAATGTAATTCTGATATTGATCCACCCTAAATCACATTGCTAAGTCTGTTTGGGAAGTGTTCTTAATGTGCATGGCCTCACACTGAATGAGAAAATTCTGGCTGTGCATAAAAAGAAGAGCAAAAAGAAATATGGCTCCAAATTATTTTTAAAAGACTTTAAACCTGATGAATTACAGTTGAGATTGATTCTTAGTGGCAAAGGTTTAGCTCAGACACAGCACACAAAGGTCAAGCAGGGTCAGATACCAGCCGAGTGATATTTTTTGTTCAGCATACACAAACTGGGAGTTTCAGGAGAGCAGGTCATATCCAACTGAAAAAAACAACTCAGACAAGAGCACAGACATTACCTGCTGATGTGCAGGGTCAGCATCCCAAACTGGTTTTTTATCCTGTATTTCCCTGCTGGGGCTTGGCGAGGATCAATACGGACTCCATTTTTATACCTGGTTGAACACAAAGGAAACATGTTGCTTGGGAGGGGATGGAGAAATCAACTGGTAAAACTAACACTTTATTTTAAAATTAACTATGTCAAACACGACAGAGGCACAACAGAAAAGAGGAGTAGGCACAATTTTCTCTTTTACAGATCTCCCACATCAATCCATACCAGCCTTGCAGCTGACCTAGATCCCCTGCTCTAGTCCTGTGTGTGTTCCTTCCCCAGGGCTGTCTCCAGGCAGCTTCCCAGTGGCTTGTTGCTTCCTCCTCAGTTTATGCTCCTTGTTGTGCAGGTTGTGTGAGGGAGTGTGAGCAGATGTCACTCGCTTCTTTCTGTTCCCTGGGAATCTGTGGGAGGCTTATATTCTCTTTGCTCTTTGAGTAATTCAAAGAGGTTGTTCTGGAAGGGCACAGGACATGAGGAGCTCTGACAGTTGTGAAGTTAGCTGCCTACGAAGTCATTAGTAATCCAAATGTTTGCATGTTTCAAACCTGCCATGGGAGGAATGGTCACTCACTCTCACAAGCTGATGAAGCACACTTTGCAAATTGTTTTTTTGAGGTGATCTTTCATTTATTTCTGTCCCTCTGTTATTAACAGTACACAGTGCAGTCAGGCCTGGCATGTAGCACTTCCTCTCCTGTGGTTTGGTAAATATGCAAAGCTGAGCAAATGAAAGAGCTGGTTTGTATCTTATAAATTGTAGAAGTGATAGCAGTTTAATGCTAAAACTTGCATGGTATCCAAGGTAGCCAAGACTTGATGGGGTGTATGTGTGTGCATTAAATCCCAGGTTTGCCTGCAGGATGGAGTGTAGCACTAAGGGAAGCAGGGAAAGCTGCATGAATGTCAGTCCTGCCCTGCAGGACTCTCCGCTGCCTCCAGGGCCCACTGAACACTTCATGTCTTCACTGGTCCTAATAGTGGAACTAGAGAATTCAAAGTGTTCTCTGTGCTTTCTGAAGTTCTCCCTTCCTCCTCTCTAGCAGGACACAGATGTTCCTCCCCTGGTTGCCTCCTGAAGCACACCTAGACCATTAGCCACATGGGCAGTGTGAGCCATTGCTGCTGACTGACGTACCAAGTGACCTGAGGTGGTGGGGAAGCCAGGACTGTACATGCCAGTGTCACTTCCATCCTCTCCCAGACTGCATGTGCTCGGAGGGGGATCCAGAACATAGGTGGTCGCCCTGAACACAGCTCAATGTATTCCTTCTCCACGCGTGACTTCTCTACAGCCTGTGACAAGGACACACTAAATAAAGCAATAGAAAGGGATTATGTTCTAATTACACCCATTCTTCTACAAAAGGGACGTGTGATAACGCTTCAGTGGCAGCAGTATGAGGCCTTGTCCTTATTTCTAATGGTTTTGAGGTTGTCCTAACACCTGATTAGCTTTAGTATCCCTTCAGAATGCTAGTCAGTCTTGGCAATGTTAATCCTGTTGGCATTTCTGCTGCCAGTAGAGATGTCTGATCTGACCTTCCTCCGAAGGGCCTTCCTGTCAGCTCTGACACGCAGCAGTCTGCAGTCCCGAATAACCCTCTCTTCCAGCTCCTCCATGTCATTCCCAAACAGAATTCTCTTTTGCCCCCTCTGTTCTAGCTCTAGGATGGCAGCTTCTCTTCTTAGCTTGTAATCCCTGGAACACAGGATGATAAGAGCCAACAGAATTTAGGAGAATGCTTTCTCTTTTGGTCTTTTTGTTGTTGTTGTTTTGTAGAACATATTTTTAGCTAAATCAGGACAAGCGTTAAGGACAGAAACATCAGCTTGCATGCAGTGTGGGTGTGAATGCCAGACAATTATGCCTTCTAGGAACCAGCAGTAGTTTCAGGAGAGATACTGCTTTAATGGCACAAGAAGGGGACCCACTATTTGACAGCTTTTAATCTCAGGCAGGGAACTGGGAGAAGGATTAAAGAAAGGTGGGATATTGCTAACTATTTAGGATGTTCAGCCATCACAGAAGGATGGACAGCAGGATCATTGCCAGGATTTTCTGGGGAAGGGAAGGAGTTCCACCTGTTAACATTATTAATCTGACTGTGTTTTCCATTTATTCCTATGAAATCTGGTTTCTCTTAAGCCCTTGCTTGTGAGCAAGGAAATATTAGGAAATATTTCTCATTGTCACAGGTACCAGGGGGATGTAATTTTATTTCCTGCATTTTAGTTGAGGTCTGGCATTTTTCATTTTAAAGAAGGAACCCCTTGATTGAACCTGTTCCTTTTGCGTCCAACAAAATGAGTTGGAACCTGTGACTCCTACACACAAAGGCTGTAGGTTTCACACAGGTGTTGTATTCGAGTTATGATGATTTCTGACTTACTGTGTTATTTCAGAGGTCAAGGCAAGGGCAGCTGCTATTGATAACTCTGAAGGGCTGAAAGTCTCTTCTTCCTCACTTCCAGAGGCAGACACATGTAAAAGAATTCAGACAAGATTCCATAATTTCATAAACTCAAAATTCAACAAATCTGTGAACGCTCAGTGCTGAGTGTAGAAAGTCCTGCCTGGACCTGGCTTACTCAGCCTGTCCCTAACTCTGTGCCTTACCTGGTTTTGAACTTTTTCTTTCTAGTCATGGAGGTCATTTGCAGGCTGTGTTGCCTCTCCTCCCTTTGCTCCTCCTCTCTGTGGTGGAAAAGGCTTCGAGTTCCCATGCTGGGAAGTCAAAAATGAACTTTCTTGCTGGAATAGAGTAAAACATAAAGTGGCTTTCAAATGAGACATCTTAACAGAATCTCTTTGAATTATAATTAAATCTTTGCTTTGACATTCCAGGGCTACAAATCAAAGTTCATATAATACTATACTACCTGTGTATTCAGACTATGAAAGGGGTTTGTTTTGTGATCCTTCTGTGAAAAATGGAATCCCGTGAAGAAATTAGTAATTCTGTAAAGGCAGCTGAAGCTGTAACAGAACAGTAGGTAGGCAGCATTTTGTGGGTAGATTTGTTTTCCTACTACGGATCTTACGCTCTAAATCTGGTGGATATTCTTCCAGGGAGTTCCATTAGATCAGACCCCCAATATAGCATGCAGACAGATGAGGAGAAGCATGAAAAGGGAGATCAGAGGGACATGGAAGATAGGGACAAACTATGGTGTGGAACATCAGATAGTGAGATACGGAGGAAAAGTTTAGAAAATAAGCTGAGTTTTGTTCTGGAAAATATGCATTTCAGGGTAGATGTGATGCCAAATAGCCTGTGACCTGCCACCCAGGTTGTGACTGCACCATGTTCTGACCCTGCCTGGGTGTGCCAGGGGCTAGATAAGGCAGTGCTGCTGAACCAAGCACACAGGCTGCTGTGCAGAAACCACTTGATGTCTGTGGTAGATGGAAAATCCAAGTGGATTTTCTGAAAGTAAGCAGTTCCAGTTGCTGTTGCCAAACTCAGCCTGTATTCCCAGCTGCGTTATCTGGGCTTCTGAGAAGAACAGAGTTCAGCACTGTAAGGGGATAATGCTTTATTGAGTCCTTTGGGGGCATCCTGAGCCATCAGTTGTTTCTCCTTAGGTCATAGAAAAAAGGTTGGTAATCATGGAGAAAACATGGCATCCTTCAAAACGTCAGCCTTAAAGGAGTTGCTCAGTAAACAGCAGGATTTTCCTCAGAGTGACCAGAGAAACCTTCCCAGAGACATCCCTCTCCTACAGGTGAAACATGGGGAGCAAACATCAGTGCTCTGGGCTCCCAACCATCTCCATTAGCTGCCAAGAACTGGGCTGCTGCTGCAGCCTCTGCTCTGGGAATAAGCAGCGTGCTGCTTTTAGACACTGACTAATGAGTGGGCATTAAACAAAAGTCAATTTTAAAAGTGTATCCCTCCTTATCTCCTTCTGTCCTACAATTGGTTCAGAAACATCCACCACAATCCTTAAAGTGTTCAGATTTTCAAGTTCTAAGAGCTTAGGTTGCTTTAAGAAAGCAGCTTTGGAAATATAATTGTTGCTGAATAATATTTGTTCAAACATACTTGTTAATCTCTCCTTAGCTCATGTTCCATTACTGAAATTTTCCCTTGGCAAATTTTGCACCTGGATTTCACTTTTATTGCTTTCTAATTTTGAACTGATAAAAAATACAAACCCCTCAGCTTTTACTAGTAGTGTAATTTTTTGTTAATGTAAATGAATTTCTTAAAAATGATCCATGGAAAAGCAGAGTTGTGTGGAAAAGCAGAGTGGTTGTGATAAATACAAAACATCCCAAACTGCAAATGAAAATACAGAATTATCACGGTGATATTTCCTCAGCAGATGATAATTTTGGAAGAAACAAATAAATGTTGACAAGTGTAAGAAAGAGAAAATAAACCAGGCTTTTATGGAAAAAATATCTTAGTCATTTCCCAGAATATTGCTCTCTTCAGGACTATTTCAGCTGCAGAATGACTACTGGACATTAGATCTTTGCTTCCATTCTCATGAATAGTTACAATCCAGGTTAATCTTTGCTATACAATATTTTTTCTTTTTCCCTAGAAAATTCTCAGTGCTTTGTAATCTGGTGGTTTTTGTCAGGATACAGAATTCTGAGCTGCTAAAATCTGCACTTTTCAATCCAAGTATATATACTATTTCTAAACAGACCAGTAAACCAGAATAGATTCTTGGGAGAAAACATGAAGTAAAACAGTATTTTTGTAAAAATAACGCTAGAAAACAGTAATGACACTTTAAAGCAGAAAGAATAATGAAGCCCTGTCTATCTCTGAAGAGCAATTCAAATAAAGTGATCACACAAAACACCTGATGCTGCTCTGAAGATCTTACAAAATCTTGCTATAAACAGTAGTTTATTTACAGATAAACCAAACTCACCCTGTGAAGACTACAGTGAGAGTGCCCGTCCTCATGAAAGAGAAAGGACAAAGGAGCGTTTCCCTCTCCCTGTTGATGACACTAAGAATGACTCTCCCCAGAAGAATGTTCCCCATGTTTGAGTGCCCATCCTGGAGTCTTAAATATAGCCTCGTGCCGTGCCATCGCAGGGACAATGGGGAGCCCCGGGCAGGGCTCACGCACTTGGAGCTGTTTACTGCACTGGCAACTAAGCACAAACCCTTTCCAGATGAGACAAATTATTGCCTTTGCCAAATGATATCAGGAAAGACAGGTGCCTCCAAAATTCAGGCCTCAGAGTATTGGATTATCCTCATTCGGATAGAAGCTCACAAAGCATCTAAAAGGAATTATGAATATTTTCGTCTCCTTCAGGAATTTCCCTTGGGCTAACACTGCCATTGCTGCATAACAGAATGAAACCATTTACTGTGACATCTCTGTAATGAATGCCAACTCCAGCTAAATTATGTCAGTGTATAATTAGATCAGGAGCAAACAGCAACTCTCATGTTTTGGTCGGCTGCAACTACAACACTTTCCTTCTTACAGGCAAATGCAGCCACAGTAGCGGGTGAGCTGCCCATGGGGGTGTCTGAGAGGCTGGGCTGGGGCAAAGCACAGAGGCTGCTGGGTTTCCATTCACTGGGGACAGACTTGCAGCTTCGGCACTCAGGATAAACCCTTCCGAGCAACGTGGGAAGTGGGTGGTGTTTGCTGTGGTGTCAGAAGACAAAATGAAGGTTTGAAAGCAGCAAAGTCTGCAAAACTGGTTTGTGAGCCAGATGTTTTCCAGCTACATTTTATTAGCTGAAGAGTTAGCTCATCAGTAGTGGGCTTCTCAGGGCTGCTAGAGGTCTGTAAAGAGAATGTGTAAGAACATAAAATTGCTGTACTGGATGAGCCTGAAGGCCTGTTCAGCCCAGTGTCCTGTCCCTTGAAAGTGGCCGTAGCTTTTCCTGAGCTGAGCATAGGGCATTATTGTCACTAATAGTCCTATCCCTGTTAAACTGCCTGATTTCTTTTGGAACACTTTCTGATTCTGGCCTCCACAAGGCCTCATGGAAATGCCTTCCACCATCAAACCTGGCATGGTTTGAGTCACCCTGCCTGTAACAGTAGGATCCATTTCTAAGAACCTTTGTTTGCTTCACCAACCAAATAAAACAAAGCTGAACTCTAGTAGGACCAGCACTAGAACTACAAGGACTTCTGTGTGTGAAGTTTATTTAGTGGCTGTGTTTCAGACATTCCTAAGAAGCCAATAAAGAGGTACTACTGGGCAGGCATGACTTAATGTGTTTTGGTATAAGCTGAGCTGTCAAAAGTGAAGGTTTTGAACAATTGCATGACCACATGAGTGTCTTCCTGAATTTTGTATTATGAGAAGTAATGAGTAATTATCTATTCTGCTTAATATTAATAAATTCGTTCCTCTTTGTCATTAACTTATGCTTTCCTCATCATATGGATGCTAACAACTTTTATCACCTTTTTCTTAAAAAAGTATCTCATAATCATGTCTCACAGCTCTCATTATCTCAGTCTGAGAAGAAAAGATACACATGGACATTTTAAACCCTCTGAGCCAGCAAGTGTCAGGTCAGTGCCTGGCACTGTGATGCAGCTGCAGCAGTTGTGCTGCACCATCCCTCCCCAGCATTGACAGCAATACTTGAGACCAATGTGATGCCAGAGCTAAGATATAAAATACATTTGATCAGGGCCCCTGATACTTTCAGAGCTTCCTCTCAACTCTGCTTCATTCTGTCTCCAGAATTTGGGGCGTTTAATTTGTTCCTTGAGTAAGATTTTCCACAAAGGACTTGTTAAAAAAACTCATTGGTGATTTACTGTAGCCTTCAAACAGGGCACCTTTCAATGCCAAAACTAATAATGAGCAAATAACAAGGGAGAAGGTGAGCCTGGATCTGCAGCAATATGTTCATCCCTGTTCAAGGATCCTTGGTGAGCTCGGAGCAGGGCTGCTGGTCTGGGGAGTGGCCAAGTGACAGCTCCCAGATTTAGCTGAGAAGACAAAGTAATGCTTGGCTCTAGGGTTACAGCTGCCACCTGCTGTGCCGATATCCTTGTGACAACTGGAACTGCAATGCTCACCTGTCATCGTCATGACATCTGCCTAGGAATACGCATGGGCTTTGTGGCAGGGCCCTTCTAGTTTTTATTATCTAGAGCTATCAAAACTGTTACCTGGAAAAGTCAAGATAAAGGAAGAACAGTTTGTTGTTAGATACAGCTGCCTTGCATGGGAAGACCTTTGAAACAATGTTGAAATCCTGCTGTTTACCTGAAAATGTCCTTGCACAGGATTAGAATGAGGTAATGAGCTCCTACTGTAGCTGTTTGCAGTGATGCATGTTGATACAAACTAGGCTATCAATTTGATTATGAAAAGCAATGAAGTGGGAGGCAATAAGGTCAGCACGTGTTGATGGGGATGGATAAGCACTTTCCTTGCACACCCACAACAGAGCTCAGCAGCATCAATATCTCTTTCCAAGCTTTTCCAAACAGAAATAGTTTTAGAAGGGATAATCTTCTTGTTAAACTTGAGGTGACTCATGAGACAAGAACTGTCTCCTCCTGCTTAGTATGTCAAGGCCTGAAAGTTAAATATTGACTTAACTGTGATCAGAGCAGGAAGTCGAGAATATTGCTGTCAGTCACCTCCTTAAGACATGGCTTACAGAGCTGCTCTCTTGACTGCATTCCCTCTTCATTACAGTTGCTGCTGTTAGGGGTAGAACAGACCAGGACAGGATGGGGCAGTAGCTGGGTTGTAAGCATTTAAGATCATTCCTGTCATATGCAGCTTTTGAGTGTAGTCAGAGGCAATGTAGCTTTTCAGGTATTTAAGTGCCTGAACAAGAGATCAACGTCCCAGCTGCAGGACACTTTGCAACTTCAAGCACCTACATGCATTTCTAGGCTTTCTGCACCTTGGTTCCTGTCTCTCCTCCTGGGGCACCAAGATGTTACATTTATGAAGGGCTGGACATGATCAGACCCTACGGCAGTGGGTCTACAGAGGGATTTGAAAAGGCTTTGAAATAGGAAATGTGTTTTAGCAGCACCTTGGAATGGTTGCCTAAGGCCCCCTTCCCTTCCACACTGGCTGCCCATCCTGACCCTGTGCTGAGGGTTGTGTTTCACAACATGAGCCAAAATGTTGACAGGGTGGCATTTGATTATTCCCCAAGTAGCATCACTGGGAATGTTGCTGACACAAGATATGCAGCCCACAGGCAACTCTGAATAAGGTAATTGGCATCACTGGCTTGAAATGCAGCCTCTCCAGGAGGGACTTAGTAGGGTGGAATGTGTTAGCCCTGGGATCCAGCACTCCTTGGAAACAACACAACTGGGCTGCTGCAACTCCTGGAACTGCAGCATTTCTCTGTGTGTTGTTGCTTTTGATGGTTCAGTTTGGACATACAGTGGATGAAACAGCTCAAATGACATTCCAGAAAACCTTTGATACTGAATGGTATGAAGCCACCACAATGGAAGTGTCCTTTTGGGTTGCTGCCTGGACCGTGCACAAATTCGTTCCTGTCAAACCTCTGACACCTCTTCACCACATCTGGCATTATAACCTTCTGGCCTCCTGTGACATGGCCATAGTAGTGCTTTGGTCAGCTGGAGTTAGGAGCTGAACCTGTGAAGTTTCTCATTCTGTTCCTTTAATCCTGGCTTGAATCATCAAACCCTTTTAATTCATAAGGTGGTTTATTTGCAAAATCATACCAAAGTAGAATTTAGCCTTTAGCCTCAGCTTCCCTGGACTGAGAAAACACCTAAATGCTCTCATGGAGAGAACAGCTGAGTTTTGCTTCTGGTCAGCCTTTCCCTGGCAGTGCTTTTCCAGTGAGTACTTCCCCATTCCATTGAAAGCCTTACTTATTCCTGTAAGTGGTTTCAATTCTCCTCTAAAACTGATGTCATTAGACACACTTTTTTACCACACCAGTGGCAATCAAAAGGTTATGCTTTCCTCTTAATGAAAATAAAAAACCTCTTCTGTCCCCCAGGTAAATACCATTTAGTTTCCTTTTGGTAAAGGTGCAGTGCTGAAGGAATTTGGCTCTCAGTCTACATTGGTTTTGGTTCATTCCAGCCCTGGAGGTGAGTGTGCTGGTAACAGAAGCAGAGGAGGGCTCTGCAATCTCCATCATGCAAATGGAGCATGTTCCTGATCAACAGTGAAAGGTGGAAGGAAGAAGCTCAAGGCCTCCCTGGTCTCATTCATAGATTACCGAGTGGATGAACTGAGATCAGTGTCAATTGAGAGTTGTACTGAGATTAATGTAAATCCACACATTCCTGCCTACCTGGACTGTGATCTTGGCTGCTTTGTCCTTTCAGAGAAAGAAATGAGCAGCAGCTGAGCAAGGTGTCATAGCAGCATCAAGACTGCATGAACCTGCTGCAGAGATGAAAAAGGCTTTATCTTCCCTCAGGCAGTACAGAGCACAGCAGGACCTGGAATTTCACCAAATTGCTGCATCAGGAGCAATTACCACAGTTTCAATGACTGCTTTAAAAGCAAAGTGCATTTCATGGCCTGTTGTTTTGCAGGAATCATATATCCAAGGGTAGAACACCAATATATATTTAAATCTTTGACTGTACCATGATACATTCAATTGTTTTAGGTTTGCACACATTTGCACCTGAATTTCTTCAAAGGGTGGATCAGTGGTGTAGATAAAAAGCAAATAAAGTTTGTTGCGAATTTTGCTGTATTTTCAGTAAGCTGAATCTGGAATTTGAACTTGAATCTTAACTCAGCTTTAAAGCAGTCCAATTCACAATACATTTGAAGAAGATACAAGAAATAAAGGCCTATTATTTAAGTGCAAAGATATGATGATTGCAGAATACCAAGAAGTGATCATGTCAGTGAAGGGGCCTGTCTGCATGACCGAACACAAGTGGAAAGAGTCTGGAGTGTCCCTACATCCCAGATTAGCTGTGTTTATTTGCACTCCACTGTTTGCAGGGTAGGCTACTATTTCATGCAAGCAAACATAATCTGGATTTTAACATAATTAGGTAATCCTAATAAAATTCAGTATCTTCATGGTGATCCTAGACTACTTTTAATTCCCAATCTTTGAACAGCATAGAGAGAGGAGTGCCATTGTCCTGGTCTGAGATAGTGTTTTGGAACACAACATTATCCAGTTTCATGCTGCTTAGTTTCTTCATTGCTGTTAACATTTCTGCCTCTTGAGTCTTTGGGAGCTGCAGTTTATTTGCAGAATGTGAGAGTGGATCTGGGAACATCCACCGCTCTGTGTTGTTGTCTCCAGGGACATTGTTGCCAGTCCTGCCTGAAAGAAGGGCTGCTGATGGAGATTCATCCTCTGCAACACAGTCTGTGTCAGCTTCTGTGGAAGACAATGTCAGTGGCAGTTCTGGTGTCTGTTTCCTATAGCATTCTTCTTGTTCCAGCAAAGACAGTGGCTGCTGGGATACATACCCTTGACTTCCCATCCCATCACTCCGCAGCAGCAGTTGCTGGTTTTGCCCAGGGCTCCCCTGTAAGACAACTGACTTTCTTGTGTCACTGCTATTCCACAATGCCAAGTTTGGCCTCTGTTCTTTGTAATTCCAATGGCTGCAACTCTTGCCCTGCATCTGGGTTATGAGATTTCCACCAACAAAACTATCTTGAGAAACTTCCTTTAGCATTTGGTTTGGCTTCAAATTCTTCTCATCAACATGGTCCATGCCTTTACCACACACCCCATAGTTTAGGGGCAGCAACGTGGTGGATGTGGCAGCAGGAACACTTTGCTCAGCTGTTTGAGGAGCATAACCAGTGGGAGCTGTGCTTGCCAAGCAGGATGGCTGAGAGGGCAGCTGGAATGTTGGTACATCCATCTGTTCCTGATAGGCAGTTTCTGGGGGATGGGAAGACCATGGTGGCTCCAGTTCTCTGTCCAAATGTTGGCTGAGCTGTGGTAATTGCATTTCAGGGATGAAAAATGAAGGTATGGTTAAATTAATGGGCTTTATAATGTGTTCCACTGTCAGTGTAAGGGGCTGGAACGATGAAATCCCTCGGAAGTCCTGTTGAAGCAGACAGACAAGCATGAATTAATAACAAGAAGCTGTGAGTTTGAAGGTAACAAATTCTCTGTACCTGTGGCAGGATGACCAGATTTTAACTGCTAGGATGGCCTAGACAATGTTCTTGTCTGCTCATTCATCCTCCTCAAATAGCAATGCTAATAAGATGCTTGCATGTGGTCCTGAGCACTTTAGAGGTCTGCTGCAATGGCTCAGGAACACTTACCAAAGACATAGGCTGGGCACTGTGTTGCTTGATGTATTTATAGATCACGTAGCTGATGGCAGCACACACCAGTCCAGCACAGAACGCTAGTGCCACCAAGCAGTAGAGAAGCCATGTGTTGTCTGGTTAGAGGGGAGAGAACAAGTGGGAAATGTAGCTTCAGAGAGCTGGATAGATAAACTGCATGGGATTAGCTAAATGATGTTATAGGTCTAGTCTCATAGGACTAGTGTAAACCAGGAACGTTAGTGTTTCTTCACATTCTTTAGCAGGGCTATGTTATTTTATACCAGCTGAAAATGTCTCTTTTGTGTTTCCGGACTTTTAAATTAGTAGAGTTAACAGACTCACCTGCTAGTGTTTTAACCCAAAATACTTGAGATCTGCTCTTTCTATGGAGGAGATACATATATACTGTCCCGTTATATTCAGTATCTGGGTCCAAGTTGGAAACTTCAAATTCTTTGTTGTGCTCATTCTTTATCCACTATTTAAAATAAAGACAAATTTTGAATTTTAGAAAGAATAAATGCATATAATTTCTTTAAATCAGATTGCAAAATTCAGCCTGAAACTTTATTTACTAATATGGTTTTATAGGACTGTACTAATTCTGTATATAAGGAATTCTAAATATATAATTTGCTTTCTATTGTTACTGTATTTAATTTTTGCATTTCAGTTCCTTAAGACCTGAACTAATTAAGGAGTTCTCTTTTTCAGTCACCAGTGGGTTTACTTTTTGCTACTTAGACAGTACCCTGGGAAACTCCAGTTTCCTTTCCAGAATTTTAGGGGAATGCTTAAAGTTCCTCTGTCTACTCAAAGACCCTGAGACATTCCCTTGCACATCAGAAATCTCATCCATCACATATAAGCTCTTAGCTCCTCCTCCATCTTATGCAAAATGTGATTCACAGAAGTCAGTGGGTTTGTGGCCTCAGGTTGTGCTTTACCTTTTGGTGTGTCCTTTGGTTGAATAGTGTTAAGTGATAATCAACAGCACCAAATTTGCTATAAATGTCCTCTACGGTTAGTTGGTAGTCATCCTCACCTCTCAGTGGAGTATAGGGAGGCCGTATAAGAAACTTTATGGACCGTACATAAGGAATAGACTCCACTTCTGGTGCTCCAATAGTAGCTAGAAAAGACAGAACAGGCGGTGTCAGCTGTTAAAGTTTAAGCTGATATATTATCAGATCATCTAAGACACAACCCCAAGACTCACTGTCAATTACTACTTCTGTTTATATACGAAAAGGTATTTGAGGTGTATTTAACTGAGCATAGGAAAAGTCAGGCAACTGGAGATGTTGCCTTCCCTTGGGGTCCTGCTACCTTTGCCCATTGTGTGTTCCTAGAAATCCTCACCCAAACTTTTCCTGAGGACCATGTTCTCACTGCTTCCATGTTGCGTCTCTGGGCATCCTCCTTCAGGTGTGTCAGGGAAGGCCCTGCCCATGTACCCACTGGTCCATCTGCCTCCTTGTTCAATAATAAGCTTCTACAGGCCTCCACTCCCTTCCTATCAAGCATCAAGTCTTGCAATATTGAAATGAGAGGAGATGCTGTCCTAAACATCAGTGAGACTTGGAAGGAATCCCTAGCAATCAGGACCGGATAGATTCCAGCAGCAGTACGTACTCTCTTGCCTGGGTTCAAACCTTTCTGAGCACTTCCAGTTGGAGGAGCACGAGTTCTGGCCAAGGGCCCTCACCCTGGCGTAGTAATGCTCTGTGAAGTTTTCTGTTTCACGAGTGAGGTTGCAGAAAGGCTGCGAGATCCCCTGGCACTCACTCTTGTTAAGCCAGGGTCCTCCTCCATACCTTAGGACAAAAAAAGCTTTCAGTCAGTGTGGCAGAACAGATGCGATACAACCCTTCTCCAGAATGATCCAAACGGGCTGCTTTGCCAACTCTTACTAGTTTTTTAATTCATTATTGCAATTAGCAAGTGGCAGGGAATGAAATGACAGAGAAACTTCTGGACTAGAGCCCTCAATCTGTTTCCATTGATGGCTTCTGCGTGGATATGGCCTTGAGAAAGTGCTGATTATTTCAAGGCACACACAGGAGTGCCCGTGAGTCAGCAACACTCAATATTTGCATGCAAGTTTGCTGCAGAGTTTGCAGACTTACCCGAAGGTAACAAAACTATTGGGTAGCTAACTAAGACAACTAACTTGCAAAGAGTAGCTCAATAATGGAGTAAAGTGGGCAATTCAAGCTGTAAAAGTATTTGCTTAACTTCACTAAGCATCATCTACCAGTTTAAATAACCCTGATCTTCACTGAGTTCTTGTTTAAGCAGAACCATTCCTGCAACGGTAAAGCAAGCAGCAGAAACCACAAAATCTGCTTTTCTGTCTTGGCCCCTCTCTCTCTGAGAACAGGGGCCCTAAGAACAGCAGAACACCAAAAAGAAGCAAACTTCACATACTGTTTATATTGGACATCAAATACAGTGCCAGGGGCAATATCTGCTTCAGTTTCCCATGTCAGGATGTTATCAAAATTTGTAGAAGAAAATGCTGCACGTTTCACACATGGTGACCTCTTTGTAGTCACAATGCCTAGGGGAGCAAAGACACTAGTATTAAAATGCATATTCTGGCATCTCAGCCCTCAGATTAACAGGGTCCAATGCTACTCAGTTTGTTAGTGAACAGAAATATCAGCCATGCCACTTTCAGTTTGCTAGAGACGGGCTGCAACGCAGAAGCTCGAAGAGAACAGGAATTCAAACTGTGCACACATCATCCTATACACCTTGTGGATTGTGACTCATCCCAAAGAGATGTAAGTCAGGAATTCTTACAGAAAGGCCTCAAAAACTCAGAAGTTGGAAAGAGAGTCTGTAAGTTCCTTACTAGGTTTCTTTTAAAGCAGTTAAATGGCTGGAAAACTAAGAACAGCCTGTTTTAAAGGCTAGATAAACATTTATGGGTATCTCTGCCTTCTGTCCATATCCAGGGAAGCAACATGCTGAGATCAGTGTCACATCACTGAAGACGTGGCTGCCATTAACCTCTCATGCTCTGTTTTGCTGGCTGGAGGCTGCCTGCGCAGGGTGGCACCCAAAGACCTGATGCCTGGACTCTGATCTGGGTGTGCCAGGGTGAAGGTAAACAACCCAGCTCCCAGCTTCCTCAGCCCGGTGCCTCCTCCCCAAGGAGGATGGGGTCTGGCTTTGGTAAACAGAAATTACAAACATGCCTCTGGTCTGAGCTGCCTCTGTAGAACAGAGTCCCACTCTGAGCCACCTGCAGCAAACTGGCTCTGAGCAGAGAAGTGTCCCAGAGACTTTTGGTCTCTCCTGTTGTTAGGATACACACTGCAAAATTTTCTCAAGGCTGATTCACAACTCCATCTAACTTGCAGAGTAACCTTCAGAATTGATAAGCTTTGTGCATTCAAATTATAGACACATCCTCAAAGATAGATAATTCATACATTACTCAACTCTTGGTTTGCAGCATCAATAAACACCTGGAACATGGGTGGGCTTGTCACAGAGGAGAGTGAAAGGGGCTCTGCAGCACCATGGGGTGTCAGCCTGCACTTGCTGAAAGTGAACAGTCCCATTATGGTGCTGGTAAAGGGACACTCAAAATCAATGAGTCCCTTTCATGAAAAAATGGTGTGATAAGCAAGTAAAAGTAGCACCATTTTACAGATGGGAAAATTGAGAACAAGAATGGGGGTGACTTGGGCAAGAGCACATTGAGCAGTTGTGGTAGAGCAGGGACTAAACCACACAAGCTCCTGGATCCTCACTGCAAGCTTTCCCTCCAGCTGCCTCCATGAAGGAGAACCAGGTGTCAGCCCTTCAAACTAGCCTTCAGTAGAGGAGGAGGCAGAAAGGCATAGATCCAGTCCTCAGTCTGGTTACAGATGGCATTTTGGCTGGGAAGCAGTGCAGAAATGGATTGCTGTCTAGTCCAGACTTTGTCCTGACCTCATCTCCAGTTCACTCAGCTCAGGTACGGCTCAGTGCAACCTTCCTGGCCAGGCAGACAGGGAGCAGTCAGTACACAGTGGGGTAGGTTTCCCTGCCTGAACACCATCAAAACTGAGTCACCAATACCCTGATCGTATCAGAAGTAGGAAATCTCCATCTTCCCACATTTATCCATACTGAAACACAGTTATGCAAAGCAGCAGAATACAAGCACAGTCAAGTGTGGGCAGGGAAAAAACAGGATATAACACAGTGTGAAAGTCCCTCTTTTTCAGAAGTTTCTGAAGGCTCCTTTCCTACTTTTATACTAAAGCAGGGACAAAAGATACACCCAGGAGTTTGCCACATCTGAAGTAGGATTAAATGGCTTTTAGGGATACATTATTCACTTGTACCTCTTTTAAAATCAGGGCTATTCTTATATAATTCATGTCCCTGCTTAAGACACAGGAGAACTGATCCAAAGTCCCCTGAAGTCAATAAATATCCTTTACTTCTGTAGGATTTGGGATGTAACACAGCAATAGCAAATGGTTTGAAGCAAAGGAATCTTTTCTTCTCCCTACTAATCCCTAAAGCACTGGGCACACCAACTGTACTTTGAAAATATTAAAGGGAGAGGGCAACACAGAAGGGAGCTTTTGAAAAACCTCAGCCAACAGCTCATTCTCTAGGTCTTCTTTCAGCCAATATAACTGAACCTACCTCCGATGCTGCAGGATCAAAGAGAAACAACCACTGTCAGCGATAGGAAAAGAGAAGTCGGGACTTACCGACCACTGAAAACACAGCCAAGACGCTCACAAGTTCCTTCATGAGTAACTATGCAAGCTGGGCTGGAAGAGCAAGCAGTTGATCCTCTGTGCAGGTGAATCACCTTTACAAGAGTTAAATTCTTGTTTGTGAGGCCAGGTTGGATCTGTTGCTCAGTCAGAGGCTGCAGAGCTGCTCTCCCGCCTGCATTCAGGTCTGAGATCACCGGTTGAAGACCTGTGCGCATGTGTAAGGGAGAATGGAAGGGTGACAACAGAAGCTCCCTGTCCTCCTGAGTGTGCACACCTAGCTGTGAACTGTACAAAGGTGCGTTAGGCAGAGGCTGAGAAAATCCCCAGCTTTTGGAAGAGAGCCAAATACTATTTTGCTGATAAAAAACTTCCTGCCTGAAAACCCTCACTGGGGTTTCTTAGTTTTGGGGCTTGCTTTTCTGGTCAGGTAACTTTGACTTGTCTAGAAATTAAAACTTAGTGCTGTGCACTTAGTTGGCTCTATAACTGCTGCAAGCAAGACAACTATTTCTTTAAGAAGTATCTTTGAATACCTACTTAAAATGAAAGTCAGCCAGATCACTAGTTTTTCAGCTCTTCTACTGCTCATACTGGCCTTGGATGGGAGCCAGGCGAGTGGAGTGTAGCCCTGCTGCATCCTGGGCCAGGAGGGCACAAGCTCCTCAAGTCTGTTCAGACTCTGCTCTACCAGGTGTATGCAGAGGTTCTCTCAGTTGACATACAGAGGAGGGAGGGACACGTGCTGTCCTGTGGCTTTTCTCAGAGGCTGCTGTGGACCTACAGATTATTTTGAGCCAATATAAGGCTCCGTTCTGAGTATCGTGAGTGCCATATGGTAAGAACTGGGAGTTTGTATGAAATCTAAGCAAGAAAAGATATAGTTCCTTTTCCAGAGTGTTCTTAGGGTTTTAGGGTGTTGTTAACTTACATTTTCAGGCTTTTCTCAGAAGAGGGAGAGATTTTTGTGTCTTGGTCAAAAGTGAAACCTAATTGCCTCTCTCCAGGAGATGCAGATTTAGAACCACCAGATGTGTAACATCTGAAGAGCTGGTACAGCTGCACACTGCTTATTTTAACCAAGATGGAGGAAGTGTCACACATAAAGTCTGCATTTGAGGCTTAAAAACTCCCCTAGCCACTGCTCTTGCATTTTCATAGTATAGCTATTCCCTTGACACAGACTGGATAAGCTCCCTGGCTTATTTCTCTGGCTTACTTTATCCCACAGTTGTAACTGGGGATTTAGTCGTAACTAAATGGGGAGGTCGTGTCCTCAGTCCTGTCCTCGGTCCTGTCCTCCTTAGTTTTGCTCAGGGGTAACTGGACCATTGCATAAAGCTGAGGTCCTACCAAAGCAAAATGTCTCTTCAAGCACTGAAACCTGTTCAAACTGGGATCACTTCAGCCTTAGGAAAGCTTTAGCAGAAATATATGCCCTAAACCACGTGGGACAACTGTGCATGAGACAAATTCCTTATTTCATATTGCCTAAAGCCTATTTAAGGCTCCTAAATGCTAGATTAGTTGTTGTATGATTACAAGTGACTCCCATAAGCAACATCACTCCTGCAGCCACTTTAATCCAAATACAAGCCATGTGTGCTCCTGAAGCTGAAAGCACTGTTCTATCCTTGGGGCCAAACATCATAGAAATGACTACCCCTTCTGCTTGCCTCTTCATCTCAGGGATTTTCTGTCCCTGAAGTTTTTTCTCTTCCCTGCCTTGCTTTGATATAAACAGGGCTGGAAGCTTCAAACCATGCCACGGATGCATGGACGAATGCAAAAGCCTCACAGGTTTAGTACACCAGACACACCTACCCATCAGCACGGCCTCCATCTCATTAAGTACAAATCTTAGGGTGTTTCCTGAATAGCTTGCTAAAGTATTTCCCTTTTGTTCCTTCCCTTACGTCACTGCCTCATGCTTCTGTTGTGTGATGACCCATGATAGCACAGGGGTGAGGGAACCTAGTGCACCTGAGACTTTGGTTTGAAAATACAACTTAACACTTCATTTCTGCCCTTATTTCTAAAGAGATGTTGCCTTTTGAGTAGCCCAGGGAACACCTCTTTAGGTACCTGAAAATCTACAAAAGTCTTGTTCCAAGTTTAAAGTCAAACACTTGGCTTTCAACTTTCAAACTGTAGAGCTTGAGCCTATGTCAGAAGTTAGTTCCTAAGGACAAAAAAAGACTCAGAGGTTTGTAATACAGATTTTCCATGAAACTCTGCTTATAACTTGGCATACCTAGGGAAAGAGGAGAAAAATCTTGCATGCCAGAGATTTGTGAAGATAATAGATTAAGGCCAAAAAGACCAAGGAGATTATCTCCTCTGAGCTGCTGCAGATCTCAGGTAGGGGCTCAAAGCCCCACTCTGTGGACTGTGTGAAGCCTCGTGACTGTTGATCCAGGACATAGGAAACTTGATCCCAGCTCTTGCACTTATATAGTAGATGAGCAATGTTCAGTTCTTTGTTTGACTGGGTCATAAGTCTTCCAGTGAGAGGACAGAGCTGCTTTTCTCATTGCACAGCTCCAACTGTTAAGTAAGGTTTAAGATATGGACTGATTGCTCTGGAAGAGGGAGCACTGTGCTCGGCCCATCCCTGACCCTTTTGCAGTGGAAAGCAGGTCTCAAGCTCTGGTGAAAGAAAACAAGGAGGAGCTGGATGCTGTCTCCACCAGTACAGCTCAGCCTTTCCCCCAGCCTCCATCCTGAGAAAAGCTGGACAAGACAAAGAACTGATCCCAGGTCCTGTTTGTAGAGCTTTGACATGTCAAGATAATTTTCTTAGAGGTTACACAACTTCAGAGCTTCCTGTAACTCAAAACCTGGGGTGTTTTCCTAGATTGCACAAGAAAATGGGTGGCAATTGTGTTGGGATGATCTGTCTTTCCAAATGAACAGGAGGGATTACAATGCAGGATGTACCTAAGGACACTGTGGAGGACAGGTAAGAAAAGAAGAAAATTCTAGTTGATGAATCTTTTACCCTACCTCCCATTTTTACTTTAATTTGGGACCTTCAGTAGTACATCTTGCTTTCCTCTTTCCAAGCAGTTCCCAACCCCTCCTATCATCCCCTACCTCTTTCTGATGTAACAGCATCAGCTTTAATACCCTTCATCAACAACCTGCCCTGTCTGAGACAACTCTCTGAATGCAGAAGATGGCTGTTGTGTGACTCCCTCTTTCTTGTAACGCTTTGCTTTCCTGTGTGTCCTTTTATTTTACTGGAATAAAATGGCAGAGTGTGTTTCTGTGAAGAGCACAAAACTAAAACTACACTGAAAAGCTCAGTATTGACCAGTGAAGGGAGGCTTTGTCTCTCCTTTGTCTTTTGCTGGTGGGCTTCAGCTTTGATTCTTAGCTCAGAGAGATGGTCACAGCCTTAGTCTTTTGGTGACTCAGAGGGAGACCTCGCTGGGAGGTCTCATAGGATTCCACTCAAACCAAAGCATTAGGAATGGGAAGCCCATGACTGAGTCCTGATTTAAAACGTAATGTTCTTCAGGATAATCTGTGGGCACCCTTTGTAGTTTTGGGAAACATAAAACCACACACAAACATGGAGTTATATATCAAAATATTATTGCCTCTGTATAAAGCAGCTCTCAGACATTCTGCACAGCAGGGGGAATTTAAGCATCAATAAGTGTATTTGTATAAAAACAAAAATAAATAAACTGCACATTTCTCACTTTGACTTCAGTTCACTCTGTTGAAACACAGAAGGTGATCTCTATAGGCTGAGGTGGAGATCTTTTCATCCCCCCAAAAGCAAAGACTGTTTCTCTAGAAGCAAAGTGTCTCTGGAAGGTGCTCGCAGCCAAGCAAGGGTGCAGTTTTGCAGTTATGGAGAAGCAAATGTAACATTTTATGATTCTCTCCTGCCCCCAAATCCACAAGCAGACACAATCTTTGCTTCCAGAACCCAGCTGATGGCTTCACGCAGGTCCTGGTTGTGGTTTTGCTGTCTCAGAGGTGCTTCTGCCTTTCAAAGCTCACATGTAAAAGATACCTTGCTCTCAAGTCTCAAGAGAACACATGGCACCGTGTGTGTGTTCTGGGTGGTACCTGCAGGAGGTATTGCTGCTGCTTCACTCCAGAGCCTCAACACCTCATCACAGCTGCACTTACTTGTACAGGGGGATGCTGCACGTACATTCATGACTTAGCAGTAAAAATACACTATTAGCCATATGCCTTGATAGGCCAGACACCAGGACAAAAACTCTGTCTAGGTGAATAAACAGGAAAAGCATCACTGTCAGTTACTCGTCCTTATTTAGGCAGCCTTGCTTGGACATAGGGAGCTCTCTAACCTATTCCAGACACACCACAGAACTGCAGGGGTACTCTAGCTCCTCCTCATATAATGGGTCTGCTCATAGCCTTTGAATTTAAACTTGTGATCATATTTTTCCTCTATATTTGAAGTTTCAAATGCATCACTGAGCACCGTGGATGCAGGAGGTGTCCCCTCAGTAAAATTATCACTGTCACAGTCACTTGCAATGCCTTCATCTTCTGCCACCTGTGATCTTTGAAAGGAAAAGAGCAGCTTGGTGCTGGGGTCCTCACAGAGCTGTGGTATCTCACCCATCTGGACATGCAGATCATCTGGTGATTTCTGGTAATACTTGGTGAAATGATGATCCTTCCTCTGCAGGTAGTGCTCATCAGTGCTAAGTTTGTCACAAGTCCTCTCCATCTGTGTTTGAAGAGGGGTCATTTCCAGGCATTCATCCCTGTCTGTATCATGCTCACCATATTCCCTGAGATCTGGGAATCTCACATCAGTGAGGGATATTCTTCCCAAATAGGAACTGTGAGAAAGGGATGACTTCTCATTTCCTTGGGATCCTGAGGTGTCCACCTCATCCTTTCTCATTGGAAAGAACGAGAAATCCAAGGCACTCAGGTCAAGCACAGATTCACTCTCCAAAGAGAGACCTCCAGCTCCAGAATCCAAGCTAATTTTCTCCTGAGCTCTTCTGGATGGTTGACAGTTGAGATGTCTCTTTGCAAAGTGCATTTCAGTGTATGGGATGAAAGTACTGCTGTCTTCTTCCTCCTCTTCTTCTTCTTCTTCTGAAGATGATGATGAAATGAAAGAAGCCATCCATGGTAGCTTGTTCTTTGCTGAAGTTTTGTTTGTCTCCCTTTGGAACACTGGCTTCTTTGTGCAGATGAGATAGTCCCTGAAGAATTCCTTTTCACTGGGCTCATAGTGAAAGGCTTGTCCAGCAGCTTTTAAATGAGATAAATCCTACCAGGGAAAACAAACACAACACACAGCTCAATGAGTTAGTGATGCTTTTTAAAGAACAGTTTGACTATAGGCCATGCCAGAATCAAAGTGAATTTCTAAGGGGACTTATGAATGCAAAACTGAGAAGCTGAAAACCTTGTAACTCCCCCCACTCCCCTCCAGTTACCCTCCAAAAATCAGCAAGACTGAGTCAGGAGGGGCACTCAGCATTTGGGCCTTACCAAAGCATCAGGCATCTTCTTGTGCTTAGCATCTTGTTTCAGCAAGCAGGTGATGAAGGCACTTGATGGAAGGACGAGGAGGACAAACACAGGGATAGAGGCAGAAAATGACAACTTCCATTTTCCTGCTGAAAAAGAAAAGACAAAAATAATCTCCTTCTGGTGGTATATTTTGTACTAACAATGGGCTCTTATACTCAGCTTTTCTTTCAGAAGTCTCAGAAAATGTTGGGTTCAAGATCCTTGTTTTACAAATGCAGAGGAAGGATCACAGCCTTGGCTAAGATCAGGCTCTAACTCAGAGTCACAGACAGAGATCAGTGTTGATACCAGCCAGTGCCTTACTGGGAGCACATAAAAAATTAAGCTTTTTTCACATATTTTTCAGGATAAATTTGAGTATCTTCACAATTTCATTGAGAAAATAACAAAAGTACAAGATTTCAGGATTTTCAGAAAATATTTCAGGGGTGGATTTTTTATTGAAAATACTTCTACAGAAAGCAGGAACCTTTCACTGGAAAATCCAACCAGTCCATGTAACAGAAAGCCTATTTCTTTTTGTTGAAAAGCGAATTTTGGTGGAAATGTTTAATTTGCCCTGATTCCATTTCATGTCTCACCACATCTTGGTCTCAGCAGGGCCATACCTTTGTGCTGTAACAGCACACACACTGGTTGGGAGAACTCGCTGTACTTGAACTCAATGCTTTGGTAGGAAGATCTGGCACTTAAACAGTAGTTGCCTTCAAGTGCAGTGGTGTCGATAGACAATGTTTTCTTCCTAAAGATACCTTCATATTGCTTCTGTATAGAAACAAAAAGAAGACAGGGTTGGAAAGATGATTCTCTACCTTTTTAGCCCATAATTCTCTTCAATGTGTCGTGTGGCTGCAGTGGTTGGAAGGTCTGTGGAGAGGCACTTCATGTCTCTCTTGCTGTTTATAGCAAGCATCTCTCCTCAGGATTCTAGGGTGGGATTTCCAGCTGGTGCTGTGCTCTCTGCTGCCCTGGCACACTCTTGGTGGAACCTGAACCAGTTGTTTTAAACCTCAGATATTGCCCTACTATAGTGACTATAGTGTAGCCCCCCTATCCCTGATAAAAAGAGGGAACTACCAATAGAATAGGGATGCACGCACACAGACCTCTCTACTTCCTTTCTCTGCCTTTGGTTTACCTCTGGTTTGGCCATTTAATTTTCTCTAGGCCCTGGAACCAGTCCCACCCTGCCCTGAAATCTGAAGCTATTTCAATTCAAGCTGGGCATCATTCCTCTGTTTCCAAGAAATGCTACTTTTACTGACCTTGTATTCAGATCCAGCTTGCCAAAGGTTCACGTCATAGGTCCAAGGGAAACTCTCCACACAGGTGGCCAGAGGGAAGGAGGCATTCACATGGATTAAGTTCTCCTTCACATCCATGTGTAGCACCGGAGGAGCCAGTTCCACTGTAATTGAGTGACCAGACATAAGAACAGTGCTTGCTTGTGTCTTAGCCTCACAGAAGTAACACTTTTATGTGACTGATCTACACTTCTGTGAGTTTGTGATAGACATGAAGGAGGGGGGAAGACAAAGGAATACCTCTTTGTTATCTAACATAACCCCTGGTATGTGGAAAGCTGGAAGTGGATTTATTCACCTCGAGCTTGCTACAAAAATTATTTTCTCATTATCATGGCTCATTGTTTGTGCTCACTGTGTCATTCATGAAGCTGTCTCTTACTGTTTCTCTTTGTGTGATATATTCATTTACTCAAGCCAACACTGTTGTTGGGATGTCCTTCCATCCAGGCTGTCACCTAACAGACACTCACCATCCAAGTGATATTCCTTGAATTGGGATTCTACCCATGGCGATGAGAACCCTCCAGAAACAGCTTTGACTCGAGCCCGGACTTTGACAAAGAGGCTTGGAAGCACACAAGTCAGATTGCAAGAGGTTCTGTGAATATTTTTGCAGTGAGGAGTCTTTCTCCATTTGCCCATGGATTCCTGGCTAAAAGAAGAAAAAAACATCCCATAATTTTAAACATGCTGCTTGTTATAATTTATTGAGCAAAAGAAGGAAGTGGTTTAGATGATGGGTACCAAATATTGCTCAGTTTGGAGCCCTTTGCAGACAGATGAGGATTTGTTCTGGTGAAAGGAAGTAGCCAGATCACTGATTATAAGATTTTGATGAATTAATATCAAAAGATACTGATTAATATACCTGCACAGATGTTTGCCCTGGGCCATACTTTCAATCAGACACCCTTTGTGAGGACTTACCTTTCATACCTCACAGTGTAGGTCAGGTCTGGTGGAGAGCCTTCTCCTGGAGTCCATGTCAAAATCATGTCAAAATCCTTTGACAGCAGTGTAACGTTTTGAGGAGGGGGAGGTTGAACATGACCTGCTTGACAGGGAAGATTAAGCAAATTATTAATAATATCTTTGATGATAGGAAATATCACCTGGTTTTGACCAAGGTTGTTTAAAAATTTGGGGCACAGCAGCTCAGTTCATCCGCGACTGGAAATCAGCGATGGAAGCAGGGATGTCTGTGATGTAGCTGTGGTTCCCTCACCTCCTATCACACCTCTTCATCCTAACAGCTTTTAGAATTGGGACCTAAATTTCTGTGAAACATCCTATTCTGTAATTTTGAGTGGCTCTCTCTATGGTCTCACTGGATTTCCCTGTGACCTGGTTTACAGCCCCCAAAACTCCAACCTGCCTCCTAGCTCCAAGTCCCCAGGGGAGGCAGACCCAGCTGGCTCATACCCCTCAGCCCATCCCAGCCCTTCGAAGGCAGATCCTAGCAGGAATGTGGCAAAAAGCAGCACACAGAGTTGCCACTTGCACTTTGCCGGCACTTCCTGTGGCTAGTGTAACGTGTACATCTCGAGCTTCAACAAGACAGAGTCTATAGACAGATTTTAAACTGTCATTTCTGTACAGTGGAATATTTCACTTCGGGTGACTAATTCCCACTGAAAAGGCTTAAATCTTCCCTCTGTCTTTCCTCCTACAAGCCAAGCCACACACACAGCAGGGTGAAATGAAGCGAACAGCCAGCTGTAGCGTACCTCTGGTCTGCCGCAGGAAGCACAGTACCATCAGGACTCCCACTCTCCAGGTAAACATGCCGAGGCAGGACTTTTCCCCTTGTCATGTATTCCTTTTCTTGCTACCTTTGCATCATGCTGTCTTCTTGTATGAAGTCCCATGAATTACGGAGAACGGAGGTGAGGAACTGCACCCATGCGCTCAGCGCCGCTTCCTGGTACAGCCAGACCTGCCCCTTGAGCCGGAAAAGGTGCAGCTGGGGGAGCTGCTGGCACAGAGAAGCTGCGCCCTCCAGTGTAGCTGGGCTGTCTGTCACGGGGAAGGTGCAAACGCCACACAGAACAGTGCGAACTCGACGCTCTGAGGCACCTCATTTAAAAAATTGACCTTTGGAATTTACCTACGTGGCTGTGAAATATTAATAGAAATCGAGTAAAATTTTACAGCCTGAGATATCTGATAATAACCTAGCAAAGATAAAAACCAGTCATCAGTCAGTAATATGTGAAAATATGATAGTCTTGGGTTTACAAGAGCCCAAGGATCTTCTCTTAATTTAAGTTACTGAGTTAAGAATGTTTTTAGACGTTAGGGAATGACTCCACTTTATGGATAAGGAAGAAATTCTTGGGTGTGAGGGTGTTGAGACCCTGGCCCAGGTTGCCCAGGGAGGCTGTGGCTGCCCCATCCCTGGCAGTGTTGAAGGGCAGGTTGGATGGGGCTTGGAGCAGCCTGGGCTGGTGGGAGGTGTCCCTGCCTGTCCTGGGGGTTGGGACTGGATGATCTTGAAGGTCCCTTCCAAAACAAACCATTCCATGATTCTATGGATGGGGGAATTACAGTGCAAGAATGGGACAGGGATCTGCCCCTCACACAGTGTGGGGAATGAAAGGACATGGATCCCTCTAATAAATCCTGTGGTTTTGCTGGATGCCAGTGCTGCAATTTCCTTATGCCTTAGTTACCACTTACCAACTATTTGTCATCAATACAAAAATATCATTCGAGATCAGGACCCGTTGCCAGGACTGTGCTAACACCTGATGGTCCTTGACCCCTGTGCTGCCTTATCTGTGAGCACATCTGCTGTTGGCCTTGGCATTTACAGCTCTGAAACTCTCAAGGTGTTGGCTTTTTCAGCAGGCTGTTTGGTTGCCATGTCTACTCTCCTGCTCTTCCCATCTCAGTCACATCCAGGCCCGTGCCACGAGGAAAGGAAACGGGTCAATGAGATTACCACACAGAAGGTGACAGCGGCAAAGAGAAAAAGGGCTTTTCTGGGGCTTCCCCAGATGGAAACTCACCAAGTCCAGCAGACAGCCTGGTGTTTCACCTGTGAAGGTCAGGTTCTGGGTGGTAGGCAGAAGAGGAGCCGAAGGAGCTGGGCTTGGTACTGGCAAAATCATAGTCATAGAATGCCAGGTTGGAAGGGACCTCAGGATCATCTGGTCCAACCTTTCTAGGTACTACTCTAGTTTATATGAGGTGGCTCAGCACTCTGCCCAGCTGAGACTTAAAACTGTTCAATGAGGGGGAATCCACCACTTCCCTTGGGAGACTGTTCCAATGTCTGACTGTTCTCACGGTGAAAAATTTACCTCTTGTGTCCAATCGGAATCTCCCCAGGAACAACTTGTGCCCATCACCCCTTGTCTTTTCCAAGTGACTCCTTGTAAACAGGGAATCTCCATTCCACACAGCTTGTGAGTTTACCAGGAAGGTACCAGATGTCTCATTTCCCTGAACATGGTATGATTCAAGCTGTAGGAGTGGACACACAAGTTCCCCCAATCACAACTTTCTCCAAAAATCTCCAGTTCTTCTTAGCATCAGCTTCTGTTACCAGTTCTTTTCCTGTTCTTTGGCTGTTTCACTACCTCTGTTTAATTTCTATTCAAGTTCTCTTTCTTGTGCAACAAGAACTAGAATCCTTTGAAAGTAAAAAAAAACAACAAAGCTAAGGGTCTGGAAGGTGATAGGTCTGTTCTTCTTTAGCATCAAAACTGCAGAGCTTGTGCCAACATCGGCCCTTGAGTTTCCTGTGGCAGCCTGAACAAAATAGGAAGCAATTCTGGGGCCAGTCTCATTATGGTCTTGCTAAGAGCCCTCGGGCAGCTTCTCTTAAAGGTGACGTGTGATTTCAGTAAGCATTTGCAAGAGGTGAATTTTGTCATCATCGTTTCCTGTGAAACATCAGCCCTGAAATCTGGGCTCCACCGGTCTCTGTGGCTAAACTGCCCCTGATTTTAGCGTGACGGGGGAGCCATTCCAGGAAAAACAAGGGTTCTGTTGGCAACAAAACGGGGATGGGGGTGGGGCTGGGGGTGCCACGAGGTGTCGCTGCCTATCAAACAAAATACATCTGTTCCTCCAAGCAACAGGCTCCTATCTAGACCTGTTTAAAAACTTGGCAGGCTTCACTAAAACTCCTTCCTCCCTCTGCAGTGCCCAGCACCCTCCTATACAGTGGCTTACATCAGGATTTGCAACAGCATCCTCTCATTGTGGGCACTGAGTTTGCATTGTACACAATGAATTTTTTCTCTTCTGCTCAACTAGTCTTTGTCCCTGGCCTTGGGTGCCCTGGCAGACAATGGATCAGGTGCCAGCAGAAGCAGGACTTGTTACCCATGTCTGAAGGGCAGGAGGCACCGTTGCACTCGTTGGTGTGCAGGGAGCCTGTTGTGAGGTCTGCTGGCCCAGCATGACTTTGGGATTGCAGGCAGAGCTTCCTGCTGCAGCAGGGGACTGGGCTTAGGAATGCCACTGGTGTCTCTCCATCATCCATCATGATGCTGTGCCCACGTTCTCCCACCGTTTTACTCATATGGTGCATAAGTGCTTTGGATTGGGGTTGTCACTCCTCAGTATGATGCCTCATCTGTAGGTGGGCCCTTGCACCCTGCTGTGATACTGATGATACCTGGGGCACTCTTTCAGTTTTGCCACCTCTTGCCTCCCTGCCTGCCACAGATGATTCAGACCACGAGGGAAAACCCTGCAACCTTTCCTGAGTCAGACTGACGGATCCCTTTCTTTCTTGAGAAGGGGCACTGCAGGAAATACAGTCCTGATCTTGTGAGGAAGGCACAATTTGGGCTGTGGTTTGATTTGATGAGACCTTTGGAGGCAAAAGTACTGTCATCCCAGCTTCTCCCTTTTGCTCTTACCCTGCCCACGTAGTTGTTCAGGCAGAGCTGCGTGTGCTGCCTGCTGGGAGCTTGGGAGGACCCCTGATCCCACTGGAAAAATGCCCACATATTAAAAAATTGAACAGGGTATTTCTGGTATGAGTGGCACAATGGGAAACCAAACCACTGATCCAGAAATGCAGCATGTTTAAAATTTTCCAGTGTGCTCTCACACTTCTGTCACCACCACAAGGTGTGAAGGACTGACTGGTGGAGCCTTTTCAGTATTTCTTAAAATGTGAAAGGCTCTTCAGACAGAGCCTTCCACAGCTGAGGGTTTTTTTCTTAATTAAACAAGAATATGTTTTTGGAGAAGTTTTCTGTTGAAATACTGGAAAGTTTCAACTCAACATTTTTTAGGAAGAAACTGTTCAATTCCTGCAGGACAAAAGTAATTCTTCTCAAGCAGCTCTCATAGTCCTGTGCTAGGTGAGGTTGTTCAGCCTAAGAGCAGGGAGGGGAGGTGGCAGTTGTCACAAACATGCTGGACACTGAAGTCTCAGGCAATGAGAGTGACATTTCCCAGTATTTTTTGCTGGATGATCTGAGAAATTTCTTAAAGCAACATGATCCAGATAAAAATTATTTTAAAAGATGTTTTTGCCTAAGATCTTGGTAAATGAGTGACTAAGACCTTTCGTCATTCAGACTCAGCTCTTTAAACAGTCTCTTCCTTTCCTGCTATTTAATTAACTTCTCTGCTTTGCTTAGGGTGTGATGCTGCCAACCAGGCAGCACCTGCCACCTGCACTGCTCCTGCAGCTGAGCCTGCTGCCCCTGCCCTCGGTGCTGTACCAGCCAGCCCACACCCCAGGGAGCATTTCTTGTAATTTCTCAAAGAAAAACCAACCCCAAAACAGAGCACATCCCTCTCCACACAGATGTGTACACAGGTATTGTGCAGATGGGGGCTGAGGAACAGAAAAAAATCACTTGGCAGTCAGAAAAGAAGGTCTTTGACTTGGAAAGCTGTGCAGAGCTTCCTAGCAGAGGTCCAGGCTTTTCACCAGTGTGAGATTGCTTTTCTTGGCTTAATATCTTTATTTCTGGAGGTGATGGAGCTGATGTAACTGTGGTGGTAAAAGTGTGCAGTACGGACCTGTCTTCAGAGCTGGGCAAAGTCAAACCTGAGGGCAGGAGAAGAATTTTTCCTTCAATGTTTTTCACTGCCTCTTTGGAAAGGGAACGAGCATGACAGTGTCTGAGAAAATACTCATGAGCCTAAATCGAAACAAAAAACATAATCTGAAATTGAAAGTGAGGCTTCTCCCAGTTCCAGAATTTTCCCTGGAAACCACCTGTAAGTTTTGTGGGGAAACACACTGTTCTCCAAGGAAACCTAGGCTTTGGGGAGGGGCAGAAAAGTTTCAACCAACTCCAAAGTCCCCAGTTTTGGCAGCTTCCTCCCTTGTCCCAAGTTTCTTGCACCAAGAAGGCAAGTTTGGACCTGAGGTGCAGGGATGTCTCTTCCTCAGACAGCATTTGTCTCTCTGGTGGTTCTTCTGCCCAACTCTCTGTTCTTTCTCCCTGCCTTAGGTAGGTCTGTAGGACGAGTTTGTACCATCCAGGAACATGGAGTGTGGAAACAGGCACCACCCCAGTGAGAGGCTGCAGCTGTGGCTTTGGCAGCAGAGCACAAGCCACACACTCCAGGAGGAGGAGATATATCAAAGTGACAGCCTGGGACACAGAGATTATCAGAGAGCTGGAGCAGGTCTGCTATGAAGGCAGGCTGAAGGAATTGGGACTGGAGTCCCAATATTCAGCCTGAAGAAGGCTACAGGGAGACCAGGAAGAAATTCATCACCATGAGGGTAGTGAGGTGCTGGAAGGTTGTGGAAGCCCCATCCGTGGACATGTTCAAGGCCAGGTTGGATGAGGCTTGTGCAGCCTGGTCTAGTGGGAGATGTTCCTTCTCATAGCAGGGAGCTTGGAACCTGATGATCTTTAAGGTCCCTTCTAACCTTAACTATCCTGAGATTCTGTGATTCTATGACAATAACACCAAGGAGCTCTAGCAGTGAGCCTGATCCTGGCTTTGGTGAACTAGTTAGGTGAGCTTGAACCTTCTTGTCTATCCCTGGAAAATCTTTTTGTTGAAGGCTTGGCTCTGAGCTGGAACTGGGGCACTTGATCTTCTGCAGCTCAGGAGGGGAAATATTTTCCTCTTTGTGCTTAGAAACTAGCCTGACATATGGGCTGCTGAGTGTTTGGACTTGATGGAAATTACTTTGGAAGGCTTAGGAAAGCAAATAGAGAGAAGTGTAGGTATGAGTAAAGAACAAAATGCTGTTGGGAATTAAGAGGTTAAAAAAATTGCAGAGCTGGGCAATTCTAGATGGTAAAATAAAAAGCAGCAGTGTCCCCTTGACCCAGACAGGCATTTGGGCAACCTGTCACCAGGAGGAAGAGAAGAGAATGGGCTTGATTTGTTTTTTAAACTGAGTCTGAAAAGACTTAAAATAAAAAGCAAAAACAAAACCATAAAATGTTCCCCATACAAGTGCTATGAATCATTTCACGTCCTTTATTTTTTCTTCCGGGGCAGGGTGTTTAATGGAACCCAGGGCTTTGCCTGTACACAGCAACTGCAGCTGACACAGTTCCTGATACAAGGGGCCATGATTTAAAGTAGAACACAGTAACCTGGAAAGGTGCCTGGACCCTCTAGGCCAACCTTTGTGTTAAGGGCTGTACCTGTGTCACAGTTTCACTAGACCATCGTACTCTGGCAGGTATGAAGGGTGGTTTGACAAGGCCTCAGGAGCTGCCTGAGGAGAGGGATCTTTTCCCAGCTGTTCCAGACCTGCACCAGCATCTGTAGTCACAGGACAAAGGACTCTTCTCCCTTGTAAGGCTCCTTACCTTAGTGTTGCAGTCAGGCAGAGGGATGACTCCAGAGGGATGCAGAGGGCACTGAAGGAGAGGACAGGAGATCAGATGCCCCTCTGGCAGAGCTCAGGAGCTCAGCCTGGCTGGGCCAGTGCTAGTGGGGGCAAAATGAGAGGCTTCATAGGCATCTCCATCCCCTTAGGTTCTGTGTTTCAGGGAGAACTGGTACCAGGAGGGGACAGCCTTCCCTCATCTCCTCTCCTGTATCTGTGATCTCATCCATCCTTCCCCTGCCATCCCTTGCTGCTTTATCATTTACCAAGCGCAAATCTGCAGAGATTTCTTCTTCCTCAGCAAAGAGAAGCTCCTTCAGAACAAGGCACCAGCCCTGTCCCCCAAAGTGAAACTGTGTCCTCCAACAGCTTTACTTGCCTGCAGCAAACACATGTGGAGAAGAGTCTCATGTGCATGTTGCCATGCAGCAGTGGCTGCTCATGCTGCAGCTCTCAGCTGACTTCATTTTTACCATCCCTGGGACCTGCTTTTTGTGTGCAGCTCTGTGGTGTGCAAACAGTGCTGCTTTACTGAAATCCTCCTGCAGGAACCCCTCCTGGGCAGCTGGCTGTGTAACTTCAAAGGCAACAACTTCCCTCTGGAGCAGAGACACTGACCCTGTCAGCTGGCAGTTCAGCTGATTCCCCAGATCCCACAGGACTGGTACAGGAAGGGGAAAAGTCTCACCCCTGATCTTACTTGGTTGAGTCAGGCCTGCCAGCAAGCAGGATCCTTTCCTACCACAAATAAATACAGCAGTTAAATAGATCTTAGTTAGAGATCTACAGCCAAGTAGACACAGTTTGGATGGCAGCCTGAGATCAGACAGCTCTCTCCCTTCCCTCTGTGCCTCCCCGAGCAGTGGGGCAGATGTGTGGGATGGCACTGATTAGCCAGTGGGCTCAGGCTGGTGGCCCGTTTTATGCTCCTTCTCTTGCTTTTCCTGAAACCTGTCCCTTCCCCTTTGCAGTGCCTTTGTGTTCCTGCTGAGAGCAGTTAGGGAGCTTGCCTGGACATGCAGTAACGGCGAAACTACAGCGCACACGGAGTAAAACATGTGCTAGCCCACAAGGTGCAGATAGAACAACACGGGAACGTCCCGGGGGCACCGTGCCTCCCGAAACCCCTAGCTCTCACTGATCAGCGTGGGAAAAGTGGTGGGGACCCTGCATGTTTCAACAGAGAGAGGGAGTTAATTCTAGCAACCTGTCTGTTGTAGTCTCAGAGCCAAACTGTGCTCTTGGGGGTCATCCCACGAGCTCCAGAGCTTACCCCTCTTGGAGGGCGTTTCCTTACTGCACGATCTGACGTCACCTTGTCTGATGTGAGAGGTTTGTCCCTTGGAGCAGGACTGTGCGATGCTGGTACACTGGCCCTGACTATTAAACTCCCCCCTGCATGGCAGGGCATGCAGGAACCTCTACATGCCCCTTTCAAGCAAGAAAAAAAAATAGGTTTTATCTTCCATATATTTCCCCCAATAAGTAGAGTGAGGGCATGTGCTGGGAAGGAGGAGTACGACATGGGGAAGCCATGTCTGTTGTGTGTCTGGAATTTGAACAGCAGCAGCAGCAGGGGAATTGTCTGCAGAAGGGGATGTGCAGGGAGCCCAGGAAACACGGCACAGCCAGAGGTGGATTTCCACACACCCCAGTCAGGGCTGAGAGCTGCTGTTCCCCCGCAGCCACTAGTGGCAGTAGCTTCCTGGTGGGGTGGGTAGTCATTGTTTGAATGTTTGCAATGTTTTGCATTGCAATATTTGGATGCCAAAGCAGTACAGTGCTGTAAAAGTTAATTAGCCAGATAACTAATTAAAGACTTCTCCCTTTTATTGTTGCCAACTTGCAATTCAGAAAGGGGCTTGTGTCAAAGTAAATCCAGCCACACACCTCAGTGAAAGAAGTGATAAACCATTCAAGATCTAATTAACCATTCAGGGGACTGGCATGGGGAAAATCCCATCACTGTCTGGGGGGAAGAAAGATTCCCAGTCACCAGCAGCACCAACCCAACTGACCCAGCTTTGAATGCCCCTGCAGAGTGGCTCTTGCTCCAAGGGGAAGAGTTACAGCCTGAAACTGAGCATAGATGACAGCATTTATAGGTACCAACAGACATGATGGTGTTGGAACAGTCTCTATGAAGGTGACATGTCCTTGGGGACCTGGCAAAGGTTCAAGATGTGGGTTTACAGGGCTCTGAGCTCTGGGACAATGCACAGGAGGCTGTAAGGACATGAGCTCATGAAACTTGCTGGTGGGTGGTTGCTGGTGGCTGTGCAGCTCTCCCACTCTGAGAGAGGGTCCCCATCAGCTGCGAGGTCTCACTAGCACAGGGGCAGATCTCACTGGAAAAGCAGACATTGATAATCTCCAAGGCTGTCACTTTTCCATGTGTCACTGCACAGGAGATTCATAACAGATTTTTCTTTAAATCATCAACAGCAACACGTTCTCATTCATTCGGGCCAGTGGTGTAAGGGAGTCCACATCCAGTCACTTCACCAGTGTCCTGACCTGACAATTTTTGGGGTCATTTTGGCCTTAGGGAATATGCAGCTAGAGGGTGGAGGGCAGAAGAGCTAAAATGAGGTTCAGACTCCTGATCTGGCCACCAGCCAGGAGACGTGCTGTAACTAAGTGGCACCAGGCCCAGAATTTCCAGGAGGGCTGAGCTCCCATCGGAGATCAGGAGAGGGGCCCAGATTTCCAGCAGCACTTTGCATGTGCTGGGTGCGCACAGGGTCTGGGCTCTTGTGAAATCCCAACCCTGCAGAGGGTGGTTGAGTGTTTGAAATTCCACCGGGCTGCCCGGCCCTCCCTGCCCACTGAAAAAAAAGACAGGAATTGAGCAATTTCAGCAAATGTTCCTAGTCCGTGGTGCTCACGTCCTCCAAGGGCAGACACACAGAGGATGGTGGTGGTGGCTTCACCTGCTGCCTGGCAGAGAGGGGAGTGTTTTAAGGTTGGTTGTTTTAATGACACGACTGCTGAGATCAGTCCACTAGTACATATTTACACCAGATGAGGATCTGGCCAGAGTCCCGATACTGGGAGAATGTGCTTCCCACCCCCGCTACTATCAGGCCCAGCCCTCAGATGACAAGAATTTAATTTAAAGGCTCAATCTCTTGTCTGAACAGCTCCCACCCTCCCCCTCTCTGATGAGAGGAAAATCTTCGGAGAGGCATCCAGGCGAGTGGGAAAGCTTTGGAGAGAACTGTCTCTTGCCCTTTAGCCATCCAGAGAGGAAGAGCTCATCTGAATGAAATGAGGATCAATCAGAGAGAGGCATGGGAAAAGCTGGGAAAAGGAGCCTCCAGTGATGTATATTCATGGGGGGGAAAACCTCCCCCAGACATGCAGAGGCTTTGATGAAAACCTCCCAGCTGTGCTGTGCCTTTGAAGTGACACAGCAGAAGTGTATTCATGATTACCCAAGAGATAGAAGCAGATGAGTTCTCAATCAGCTGAATCCTTCTATTTAGGATAGACTTTAAAGCTTACTTTTTATAACTCCTTCCAAAATTAATGAGAATCATCTGCACAGCACCCCGTCGTTCTTCCCTCCTGCTTCCTCCCCCACCTCTGATAACCTACAAAGCCAGAACCACATTCCCAGAGGGCAGGGGATGAGGTGGTCTTGGTGTTTCATGCTCTGGAGGAGAACTAGGAAAAGTCCTGAAAAATGAGCAGGAAATTGAAAGGCTGATGGAAATGGCTTGGTTTTTTTACCAAAAAGGAGGTTTCTGAGATCTCCCCACATAGCCTGTGTTGAAGTGTCTTAGCATTTCATCAGCAGTTTGTCTGCTGCTCCACCATTTGTCTCCATCTGCTCCCCTAACCACCTCCATAAAAGCTGAGTCTGAAATCTATGCTCAGTTTTCTGAGCCAAACAGTGTGCAACTGGGAGGGCCTTTGTATGAGGGGGACTCAGCAGGGGCTGGGAGAGCTAAACCCCAGCAGAGCAGTGTCCAGCGTGGCACTTGGGATCACCAGCATGGACTGGTGGCACCTGCTATCCAAGGAGCTGAACCTCATCAGCTGAGTTTACATGAGCACCTGCAGCCCGTGGGAGCTGGAGAAGATTTGCACTGCTGGAAGGTTTCTCCATTCAGAACCACAGCACGAAGGTCAGTTCTTGCTAAAAGCTCATTCAGAAATGCATTTTCACCTGGCCTTTGCTTTCCTGAGCTGGGTGACATTCTAAACACCAAGGGCTGAAAGTTCCTCCTGTGAAAAACCTCAAGGAGTAGCCAGTAACCCAAACCCAGGTCATTTCTCCCCCATCCTGCCCCTTCCCAGCGGGTGGCTCCAGTGCAGATACACTCAATGGGAGCAGGCAGATGCAATCAGCCAAGTCCTGTATGTTTAACACGCTTCAAGGTGTGTTGGCAGTTCCAGCTGATCAAAGCCTCTCTTGTGATGCAGTGGCACTGCCAGAGTGTTTTCTTTTAACTTTATCAGATAAGTTGAAAGAAAGTCAGTAGTTAGTTTTGATGCTGTAAGAAACCAATTTGAGAATGGTCAGAGACAAAAAATTGCTCAAGAGTTTAGTTAACTGAGAACATGGGCATTGCCAAGGCTGAGAGGGAATCTGCACATATTTCTGGTTCTTTTGGCACCAACTTGGCCTTGTTTCACTTTCTTCAGTGATTTTACAAATTCACAGCTGAATTAGGAATGTCAAGAGTCAGTGGTTTGGAATGGGAGGTCTTAATCCCTGAGAATCACCCTAAAATCTCTGATGACCTGGCGACATGATAAGCCTCCTCCTCAGAGGAAGGGTCTTCTCAGGGTCTTGCTACTTCTCTTTAGTGCTAATGGTAGTTGGGCACATGCACTCAGCAATGAGGAAGTGTCTTCACCAGGTGCCTTTGTGCTTCTAGGAATGTGTTTGCAATAAAAATGTACATTTCTTATACGGATTTTTCTGGGCAGGATGGTGCAGGCTGTGTCTAGTGTTTAACTCCTAGATGAGGTGGGTGTAGCGACACATAATCTGTACCACCATGCTTGAGGAAAACCAGTACAGGCATTAACTTCAGTCCAGTGGAGTCCCAGTGTGGTTATGAGAAAGCAGAGAAGTGACTGAGAGCAACAAAATGAGAATCCAAGAACAAGGCAGCCTGGTCTGGTGGAAAGGGCATCAGTCTTGGGTTTGAGCTGAGTTCTGCTCGTGGATCTCTTGTGTGACTTTGAGGAAGAAATGTGCCCTTTTGGAGCATGGTTTGTCTTCTCTGTTGTTTCTTGAGATGAAAACCAGCTTGGGTGGGATGTGTAGCACAGGCAGTGTGGTGGAGCTGGCATTGCTAATTAATGAGTGAAAGTGGTGGTGTCAACAAGCACGTGGCAGAGCACAGCAGCTCTGAGAGCTCAAACTGCTCCCCACCCACGTCTTTGAGAAGGTCCAACCTCCTGTCCTCTTTCTTGGCTGCCACAGGTCCAGTAGGGATCTGACTTACCCCCTACTAGAGACCCAACTTCCCAGCACATCTCCTTCATAGCAAACTCTTTAAATCTGGAAGATTTTATATTTAAATATATTCTTACTTTGCAGTTCCTTCCCCTGTCCCCTTGTTTGAGATCACTTGGTGTTACACTCCCGTCGTGTTTTCAAGCTTTTCTTGGCAGTGTCTTAGAAGTATGAATTTAAAGTGAGCTATTTAAGCACCTTTAGATTCAATTAGAATTAGAGACTCAATTCCAAAACAGTTCTATGATTCTATTATTCTATAATTAGAATTGAGGGGGCGTTCTTTGGATTTACTGTAATTTAATTGAAAGTGAGTTCAGATTAACTGACTCATTTAAGGCTTTCTGAGTCTGAACTGAAGCATCTGTATGTGAGTTCATTGCCATTTTACCAACCTGTTTCAAGTTATTACCATTCATGAACTCAAATTGATTTCCCTGAATTTCCACCATGGAGACAAGTTCTAGGAGTTTCAGTATCAATCTGAAATGACTCCACTACACCACCAGCATTTTTTGTAGCCTTCAGCTACTTTGAAGAGGAGTGAGGAAGCAAGAAGGTGAGCAAAAGAAGGAGGTTATTGGCATGACCATTAGGAAATACCTCAAAACAGCAAATCTTCCTTCAGTGTGAAAGTAAAGGGAAAACAGTTCCTCTGGCCTCTATGTCCAATGCGGAGAGAGGAGCAATAGTTCAGCAGGAGTCCTGCTCAGCCTGTTTGAAGGTGTGCAGGAGCTGTTGTTGCATCCTTCATGAATGGAAGTCATCCTTCCTGGTTCCTGAGGGCAGGCAGGGGTTTCCTGGGCCTATCCTTTAGGACCAGTCTGTCTCCCAGCTGACTCAGGCACTGTTGAAGTAGCATATCACACTGGTACTGCTGCCACCAGCTGTGTCTGTGCCTCATCCTGCCTGGTCCCCAGGCCACAACAGCTGGCATTAAGCTATGGGTTGAAGGTGTGAAAAATGAGGAAAAGGAGAGGAGCCCAGCCCACTGACCAGTCTTTCCCTGCACATTCCCACCTGAAATCCAGAGCTACAGGCACCCCAGCCTGCAGAGGCTGTTCCTGCAGGACAGGACACAGCTACTCACACCCTGCTCTTATTTCTGACATAGATCCCAATGGATCTCATAGCAAATGGGCCAAACCCTCTGTCCTTACCACAAGGATTGCCCTCTCCATGGTGGGCTCTGCTTAGGAAGCCTTGTCTCCCCCTCCCAGCACATCCCTCTTCAAAATATCTCTCTTGGGAAGGGCAGAGGCTTTGTCTGCTCTGTGGTGTGCTCATGCATGTGAAGATCTTCAGAAAAGCATGAGATACCTTTCCCTTACATGAGCCAACAAAAATGTCCCGTCTTGGGAAAATGAAAATAAATCTAATGTGTCATCTATCCTGCTGGGCAGGCAAATATAATCCAGGGGAGCTTTTAAAGGGGCCCCAGATTTCCAGTGCATGAGTGAAGTTCTAAGCTTTCTTGAGAGGAACTAAGGGGAGAAATCAGGACTCAGTGCTTTAATTACTTGTGGTGGGTTTGTACACACAAAGACAACATTGGATCTCTGCCCTGAGCTCTACTTAGCCCAAATACAGAAATGAGGCAATTTGAACCTGCCAGTGTTTGTTCATACTCTCCAGACTGAGTTACATGACAGGAGAGTGACTGCTAACATCCAGGTGACTTGGCCAGGGAGATAAAGAGTTGTTTCAACCCCAGGAGAGTCACTTCGTCCTTTGCCAAGTGGTTCTGCAGGGAAGACTTTGGAAGATCCTTCTCTGGGTTAGTTTGTAGCCCAGCCCAAAGCAGAATTGTACAGGGAGCATGGGAACAGCAAGGGCTGGGTTGTTGATGCCTTCTGTGCCACCCCTATGTGCCCAGGCAGTGGGGATGCTGACCATGACTTAAGGGCTGGTCCCATCCCACGCTGCATTTTTTATTTTTATAGGTAGGAAAACTTGGATGTGACAAAGGACAAAGCCAGGTCAGCTCTGAGGTGCACTGTGCTCTGTGTGGGTCAAGGAGAAAAGCAAAATCCACTGGGTTTTCCTCCTCACTCTGTTTTGGGGCAAGTCACCACACTCTGAGCAGAGCACCCTTCATTATGTTAACGGTTTGTCAGCAGGGAAATGTTAAGGGAAAATAACTTTTCTGTTTAAAAGAAGTTCCAAGACAAATTCCCTTTAAATCCCTTCCCACCCCCTCTTTTTAAACAAAAATAAAAAATCAATTTTTTTTGTTGTTTCCCATCCTATGTGCTATAGATTAGTCATCTTCTGGAGTTAAACGGGACTGTTTGAATCCTGATTATCTGGCTGCTGTTGCTCAGGACTATCCAGCATCACTCACCATTTCTAAAGAGTCTGCAGAAGTGCCTTGAACTTGGCAAAGCTCAAAACCGAGTGTCTTTTTTACCTGTTCCCTCTAGTCACTGCAGAACAATGTGAGGGATTACAAAAGCCTGCCTGAATCAACAAACAGCAATAAGCAGCGCCTGACGGTGCCGTGGAAGCCCATTACCTCCTCTAATTAATCCTCACTTCATTAGGCAGAAAGAAGGCCACTCATGGGAGCGTGGGCGTGCTGAGGGTACGGCTGCAGTAACTCCTCTCCCCGCTGCTGTTTGTTGGTTTCTGTGGCCCTGAAGAGACAAACAGACCCGCCCTGAGCCCTGCGTGGGCTGGGCTGCCAGCACATGCTGAGCAGAGGGCTTTTACCCTCGAGTTTTCTCAACACGGATTAAAACCCCTTTGCCCCATGGTTCTTCTGGCTTCCTTTAGGCACAGAGAGGAAACCTCTCTCCTCTAGGGCAGGGGTATGGTGGTGAACCTCTGCTTGGGTGGACACTGCCACAGCCTTTGAGCTCTGCTTTGGGCTGTGCCATTACACAAAGATGCTTCTTGCATCACAAGAGATCCCATTCCCTATCTTCAGTCCACGCCCTCTTCATCCTATTTAATTCCACCCTTACCCAGCAACAACCATTTAGGCAGAAGACACCCTTCCTCACATATCTGCTCCCCTGTTAAATGCTGTTTTTCCTGCATAAAAAGTAGAAGGTCAGGGCCTTCCACCATCCCTTTCCTTGGATGATCTGACAGCCCACACATTTCTGGCATTCCATCCCCCTCCCAATACCTGAAAGAAGCCTACAGGAAAGCTGGGGAGAGACTTTTCACCAGAGAGGGCAGGGACAGGACAAGGGGTAATGGTTTTAAATTGAAAGGGGGGAGATTTAGGTTAGACATCAGGAAGAAATTCTTCCCCGTGAGGGTAGTGAGGTGCTGGAATAGGTTGCCCAGGGAGGTTGTGGAAGCCCCATCCCTGGAGGTGTTCAAGGGCAGGTTGGATGAGGCTTGTGTAGCCTGGTCTGGTGGGAAGTGTCCCGGCTCACAGCAGCGAGCTTGGAACCTGATGTTCTTTAAGGTCCCTTCCAACCTTCACCATTGTATGATTCCATGATTAAATCCCTTCATGCAAAGCCCTTTATAAAACCTCTTGGAGAAGAGAAACGTGGCACCAATGTGCTGCAGCTTTTTCTAGCCCGAGCCCAAGGGAGAGAGCTCCGTGCTGGTGGCAGCTCAGCCAGCGTGGCAGGACATGGGAAGGCAGCCACCACCTTGCAATGGGCTGTCTGTTGTGCAAGAGGAGCTTTTTGCAGACAAACCTGTCGTTATGAAATGAAATCTGCCTCAAATATAACAGAGGAGGATCAGAGAGGCAGTTACTATAATTACTACTAATGATACTTACACTTGCCCATACGTTAGTCCTGTATAAACCTTTTTTATTCCCTGTGCAAACAATGAATAATTAGCAGCCTCTATCATTGCCTGTTGAAGGATTACATCATGTTCCCTGGGACAAAGACCATCCCTTTGAACAGCACCCAGCACTGAGATTTCTAGGGTGTCGAGTGCCACTCTAATAAAAGCATGTCAAAATTGCAAGTGAATTCATTGAGATCTGTAGGGCAAATCTGTTCCCACTAGACCTTTTCATTAGCTTTTTATTGGTACTGTAATTTTCTAGGGTGTTATTTCACATTATGGAGGAAATCTGTTTAATGCTTGTTTCTTTTGCCACTGAAACTGTAAGGCATTAATTCAGGGGCTCTGGAGGAGGACAGGTTTGCTGTTTCAGGGGTTTGAAGGCTTTTAACATTCATCTGCAGTTGTTTCCCTGTCACGTACCTTTCTCCTACCTCAGTCTTGGCAGTAGCTCCACCTGATGTGAGGGAAATGTCTCTCTCTTAGCCTTGATTAGGCACCAGGAATGCACTTGTGAAAACAACACACCATTTTGCTTTCCAACATCTTTTTTTTTTTTCCCCAGACAAAATCGGATTTATTGCATAATAAACTTGTTCACTGGAGCTAAGGTGAGGTGGTGGTTAAAAACAACTGTGGTTTACATCCCTTTTCAGACCACCAAAGCCCAGCCCTCCGTTTGTGCTGATGCATTACCACTGACAGCAGTAATTTTTAGTGACAGATACAGAAATGTCCTTAGGGAAAATACAACAGTGATGGAAGTTTCCTGTGGGAAAAAAAGGTTTTTTTCTTCTTCTTTCTTTTTTTTTTCCTCTAAGTGCTTTCACCTTTTCTCTTTTTTGTCTTTAGGGACAATTTCTTCACAGGCATTTCAAATCTCTTGATCCCATTGATTTCACTAAGATTTAAGGTCAGCCTGCATCTTACAAGTAATAATCAGTTTCTTTTAAGATCTAACCTGAAAAATTGGCCGTGCTTTCCAACTGCATTGGATCTAAATGTCAAGCCAGCTGTGGTCTGTATTTGTTGCAATCACTGGAAAGACCACACCTCTGTATGAAACATTGTCTTTTGCATAGCAACTGATACTGTGAGTTAAACTCGATTGCACAATTTAGACTCTAATCTTGACTGGGAAGATAGCATCAATTCTGAGTCAGAACCATATTTTCCCCGTATCTCAGAGACAGGGTATTTTTGCACAGCAAAAGGCAAAGATTTACATGTATGTAAATGTGTTGAATCTCAATCTCACCATTCGGAGTGGGTCCTGGGTCAGGGGGATCTCCCGCTGAATACAAATTGGTGTTGCTGTATCACAGCCTGAACAAAGGCTGGATAGGGCCCCACTCCTCCCAGGATCTCACCATCCAAGTGCAAAGGAAGAATTGCAGTAAACAAAGGGGAGGAGACTCATTGTGGAGGTTACAACAGCCAGAGATCCAGAGATTCACCTGTTGTTCTGAACCATTTAGTTGGGTCATAGTCCAGAACCAAAAAATTTCATTAAAAACAAACACTGCTGGGTGATAAGGTTGTACCTGCTTACATGATGTGTAAATCATGATCCTGTCAGAGCACGGAAGTGAGTAAGTAAATAACTGCCCACAGCTCAGGCCATATTTACATGGACAGGCACAAGCAATCATCAACCTCATCTGCCCGTACCCTGAGCCAACGAAACATGAAGTTGTTTCAGCCTGGAAGTCCATTAGCCTTATTAATATCACACAAACTTGTGCTAACAAGAAAAAACTTAGCACAAGTATCAGCCACTTTTGTCCAGTTGATCAGTATAATTTTGGTAAAGACAATTTTCTTGAATTTAGCTTGAAATGTGTTGCTTTTGAGTCAGATGTAGATGCATGTTTGAGTGCCCAAAAGCATCTCTGTTTTCTCAGCTGTAGCAGCTGGTTTATGATAACACCTCTTACTACAGATCTTTACCTGGCTTAAATGCACTGTGAAATCCTGGTTCGGCAGGAGCAGGAAAGGGTAATGCCCCTTAAATGCACTGAGAAGCCTTTATATCAATAGTTCTCAGCTTCACAAAGTCAGGATTCTGCTATGTGGAGAAGTTACAAAGCTCTTTCATACGAGGGTGGTGGATCACTGGAACCATGGGATGTGGCAGCAATATGTTCTTGAAGTTTTCTTCCTTCTTATTCAAAAGACTGATTAATAATAAATAAAATTCTCGGATTTTGTTTTGATCCGGATCATGACTCAGATACTGGTGCCATCAGGAGTGCGTGTTTCTTTCTATTTGATTGTGATGTGAGAAGCAGAAGGTTAATGGCACGTGTGGCAATCCCTTGTTTTGTCTCTAATTGGTGAAGTTGTGCAGAGGAAATGACAAACACTGATGTTGCTGTTGCTCTGGTTAAGCTCTCAACTAATGTCATAATTTCCTGATATGACGAGTAAGTTGTACTGACTTAGACAGTTCAACACCTAGACCCTGACTTGGGTCTTTGTAGACATTTTTAGCAGGATCCCCTAGGATGTTTTGGGTTTTTTTGTTTTTGTTTGTTGTTTTTTTTTTCTCAGCAGGAGGTTTGTTGTGGATCCTGTTATCTCAATATCTGAAACATCCCTGCATTTTTAACAAGCTTACCTCCAAATAAACGAGTGCAATAGAGGACTGATGTTATCATGGGATGAGATGGAGGCAAAGAGAGGTTTCCTCAAAGCCCTATAGAAAATCTGCAGCAGAGACTCTGAGTTCTGGGATAGTGCTGCAATCTCCTGGTTTTCTTCCTGGCAAGAAGGTGTTTGGGACTCTGGGCTGAGTCCGCTGCTCAGGGAACCCTACAGTTACTTTAATTGTGACAACTAAGTGCCAGGATTTTTATGAGGCCCAGTGTATTCATTAGAAGTTGATGCTTATTACAATTAATAATACACTGAAATTAATTACTGGGAAGAAAAATTATATCTGTGTTGATCCATCCATGTGAATGACAGGAGAGGTGCCTTCTGTGGCACTTCATTCCCTGGCCATTGGTGCTGCTATCCTGGAGGGACCGGGGTTTCCAGTTAATTTGCAGCGTGACAGTTTAATGTATTTATCTGATGCAATTCATTCCCCTCTGCAGCCCCAGCTCAAGCAACAAAGCAGGAGAAAATAACTGCTCAACCACCCCTTAATCCACTCAGAGTCAAGGCAGAGACACTGAACTAGCCTGACAGGAATGATGACCGACAGAGCAAACGGCTGGGGGCCCTGGAGGGAAACCTGCCAAGCTTTGGTCCTCTAAACCACCTAATCCCTTTGTACCTTAGTGCCTTTGGAGCTGCTGCAAGTGTTCCAGGGCAGGAGATGCTGCTGTGCCCATTTGCTAGACTCTGAATCCCAACGTCTGGGTTTTTAAGCTATTTATTATTGGCAGGGCTGGGTGTGATATTACAAAGTGGCTCTGAGCCAGCTTAGGGCTGAGAATAAGCTTTCCTGAAAGCTCAGGTTTGTACAACTTCAGGACTACAGGGACCATTATCCTTCTGCAGAAGAAGGGGCTCTGTGCAGGTCTCCTCAGGGAGCACATGTGTGTGCAGCAATGCCTGAGACCTCGTGCAAAGGAGATTCCAACTGGACATTATAAACTGACTGTTTCTCAGATGTCCTTACCAAATCAAGCCAGTGCCTTATCCAGTGCCATATCTTTTTTTTTGACCACCAACATTTGATGCCTGCTATTTCTATGGATGGTGAAACTTCCCCCAATGCCCCCAGCTGCTTGAGCAATGCTGTGAATGGCAGGAAAAATTCCTCCTTCGGCCCTAGAGGCCACCAGCTCATGCCCTGAAGCAGGAGGTTTCATTACCCCTATTTTTTTCCCTTGGGTTAGATGACTGCCAGTGTTATTTGCAGTCATAAAATTTTCCAACTCAGGCTGGAGACCCAGTCAGTGTTGTTTGTCTCAGTGACCTTCCTGAGGCTGCAAATTCCTCTGCTCTGCTATGCACTGGACACAGCTTTTCCTTTTAGGACACCAACAAGAGCTGCCCTTTAATTTCACCCAGAGCCTGCTTTTTCCCACAGGGTCTGGCTGGGGGTGCTCAGCACCTGGCAGGATGGAGCTCACTGCTCAGGGCTTCAAAGAGAGGTGCAGGGGTAGGGATGGGAGTCACAGCTGTGGGGTCAACAGCCTTCCCTTAGCAAGGCCAGGCTGGAGGAGCTATTGGCTTTGCTGCACACCCTGGTTCTTCAGCAGAGCCCTCCATGAGCCAGGCAGCCCCGTTGAGAGGCTCGGTCCCTGAATTGTCTTCCCGAAGCACAGACCAGAGAAATTCAGTGGTATCCCCACCTGTCTTTATGGCTCTTGAAATGACCCTTATGCATACAAAAGGCAGGAAGAGCACTGAAGGAATTGTGGGGCTCTGTTTTATTTTATTCTTTGGTTTTAGATTTTATCTTTTCTGTTCCAATATGGGTGAGAACTCTTCCTTTTTCTCCTTCCTCCTTCCATTCTTCCTTTCTTTTAAAATCATAGAATGATAGAATGGTTTGGATTGGAAGGGACCATAAAGACCATCTAGATCCAACCCCTCTCCATGAGCAGGGACACCTCCCACTAGACCAGGTTGCTCCAAGCCCCATCCAACCTGCCCTTCAACACTGCCAGGCACAGATTCTTCCAAACTAGGAAGTTTGCAGGATCTGGGGCTGTATGAGATAATATGAAATAATTTTATTTCAAAGAAAGAAAACTGCTGAAAGCAAGATCTTCTACAGAGATGCCCAAGAGTGGATACTCTGGTAACAATGGAAAGTACAATGGCAGGGAAAGGCACAACTTGTAGCTGGTATTTTTCTGGAGTAACCAACATGAAAGGGAAAGCAACAAGATGCTATAGAGAAGGAAGAGATCCAGAGATCTAGGAATCCAAATATTTGCTTCCCATCTGACTCCTGAGTTTCTAGATTTGAGAGGCAGGGACTGAAACTGCTGCATAGGTCTCATAGTGGCACCAAGACAAAGTCCTCGGTGACATCTGCCATTATCACACTGGGTGCTGGAACTGCAGGGGAGCACTGGGGTGGGAAGAGGCCCAACACTTAATTAAAGGAGGGTGCTGGGTGCAGTGGGGACGAGGCTAGAGCTCCCTGGGGGTCCCTGCTGCAGAGCTACAGGTGGTTGTGGGGCCTGCCTGAGCTCCAGCTGATAATGGTTGTAAGGCAATTACACACCTGCCAGTTCCTTGTTACAAATCACTCCAGAGCCTGAGTCAGGGTTTGCTTGATTTGATGCTGTTTTTCTTTTCTTTTTTTTTTTTTCTTCTCCCCACCACTTCCCTCTGGCAGTAGCAGTGAGGGACTGGCTGGGTTTGCTTGCTTGGCTGAAGGAAGGAGGGCTGCTCAGTTAATATATGAGCATCTACTCTTCAAAAACAAAATCTGCCAGGGATGCAGGCATCGTGTCAGCCACGTAGAAGGTGTGGAACCATGTAAGGAGTGGTGAATTCAGCAGTCCTGAGCTACCACCGTCCTGCAGCAAGAGAAGGTACTTAAACATTTAAATATTACAGGGCAGGCAGGTCCCAGAGCCCAACAGCTACTGGGTCTGAGGGCTGTGGCTGCTTTTCCTCTGCTTGGATCTCCCAGGGAATGGCAGTGCAAGCACAGAGCAGGGGTGTTTTGCCAAGGTGGCCTGGTGCTTGTGGAGAAGAAGTATTCCAGCTCCTCCGGCACCTGGGGCTTTCCTTCTTATTGTTTCCCTCTTTGCTGTTGGCAGAGGAGAGCAGGGGGTTGCTGTCCTCCCTCCTGGCTTCCTCTTGGCTCCAGATAGGATTGCAGTTACCTCGACTGATTCTTGCTGCTGAGCACCCGGCTCACCCACACTGAGATCCCAGGTGGCAAAGTCATTTCCCCCCAGGCCCTGGTGGCAGGAGTGTGGGGAGGGCTTCACCACAACTGGGAGCACTGGAATAGGGCTAATTTGGCTTGACCTCCACTCTCTCCCACCATCCCAGCCTTGTACCATGGCAGGGAGATCTCTCTCCAAGAAGTTATTGCTGCCAGGCAGCTTGGCTGGCAGAGTCAGCATCATCAGCCATGCTGGGCTGGCACCTGAGGAAGGTCTGAGGCAGAGCTGGCAAATCAGCCTGAATGTAGCCCTGAAAAAACATGTAGTCATCATCAAGAACATGCTTTGTAGGAGCAGCCTGTAACAACTGCTAGTGCTAAGGGGGTGTGAAGCAGGCAGGGAGTCTGGTCTTTTTGTCTTCTGTGCCACAAACAGAAATACCTGGGTACAGTGTTTTTACTTTCATCAGGACTCTAGTGATGTGAAGGGGCCCCTGTTAGATCATTTGCAGAGATAACTCAGAACATGTAAATAAATATATCCCTGTCTCTCCAGAGATCCCAACTCAGATGTTGCATGCTGTAAACTCCAGCATTTGTAGCTCTGATCTACATAATCAGATGGGGAAGGGAGGCAGGCTGGTAACAAAGGGTGCAGCTGCCTGCCCCACGTACTGTCTCCAAGATCAACTGATTCCTTCACCCCCCGAGGTGCTGGAGTCTTTAATCTAAAGCTACATGGAGATGCTCCATGCAATTAGCACCTATGCTTATTACTCCTTCTTGCTCCATTCTTACCCCAAAGCTCTCTAGATAAAAGGGAAGACTTAAAGCTCAAAGTTTTCCATGGCAGTTTCCTACTTTGTACAGTTCTACACACCCCTCCCCCCCCCCCTCCTCTCCCTGCTTCTTTCTTCACGGCTCTGAGAATCTCCCAGGTTTGTTTGTGGTTTTTCTTTTTCACAGGAAATTCAAACTCTCCTTTCCCTTATTAGGATTGTCTGTAATTCCATCTCCTACACATCCATCTTGCCATCCTTGAATTATTATTTTTTTTTACACACCTTTTTGCATCCCAGAGCCCAGCTAGTTATTATCTTTTCCCCCACTGGGTGGCTGCTTATCTGTTTATTTGCAAAACTGGATGGAGGTCTTAGAAGACAGATTTTAATTTGATTTCCAGCTGTCCTTGCTCCACAGAGAGGCAGAAACTTAGCAGAAGGAAGATTTTTGGAGGATTTTTTCCCTAGTCCCAAACAGAATCTGAAAACAGCATGGCAGGGATCAGTAGTGCTGCTTGTTATCTTGGCTCTGCTACTCTTATGCCAAGTTCTTGGGCAAGACTTTCAAGCTCTACATCTCTTTTTCCCATTTATCAATAGAGACTATGAAATGGGCTTGTGTGTCTCCTCGAGATGCTGTAATCTTGAATTAAATGGTCCCTGTAGAGTACTTTCAATATGCATCAGTATATATCAATTTCCATGGCAGAGCTAACTGTTATTGTCCAGGGAAAAATAAATATGTTGGAATAAGTCCTGGCTCTTCCCAAGAGGCTGAGTAAAGGGTGTTATTTATGCTGGAGCACCATTCTTTTTAACCACAGACTCCCAGGGGATTTGTGTGGCTTCTAGTGGGTCTGCAGATGGTAACTGAAAAAAAAGGAAGCTTATTGTCAGTTGGTTTAAACAGATTATATACAGGAGAACAGAGAAGTTCTAGAGATTCTTGTCCAGAAATGTTGTAAACTACTGATGGCTGGAAATGGGTCAACACTGGGGTGGAAGAAGTCAACAAAGAGTTGCTCAAACTTTCATGTGAGTTCTTTTGTGACTGTACACCTGTGGGGTATTCTAGGGATGGGTCAGCTCCCAAGAATAATCCTGGAACTAGTGAATTTTAAGGAGCTCTGATTTTAATTCATATAGTTTAGTTTCTGTGGTTCACATCAAAAGACACCAAAATGCTGGGAAAACCTCTGGAGCAGCCACACCTCAGTTTGAGAAGGGCAGTTCATTCACACCTACTTCAGGGCTCTTCCTTTTAAGCTGCATGAATTGTTTTAATAAACAAAACAGTTTTCTTTCTAGAGAGTTCTAGTCTTTTAGCTGCTAGTCACTTAAGTGGTGTCCCTAGATGCTATGAAGTTCTTGTTTTTTCTTTGACTCCACTTACACCTTTTCATCGAGTTTGAAAGCAATAATAGATTTCTTAGAGTCCAGATAATTGTGTCACTGGCACGTTCTCAGAGGCATTCTCAGCTTCCCAAATCCTATACTCAAATCGGGCAAGTTGCCATTGGAATGAGATGGCCAGTTACCAGTTTTACATGCCCAAATTGAAATTTTTATGTGCAAATGCAGCTTCTTAGAGATGTAACTGGTTAGGTTACTGGTTAGCCATCTCATATAAACCATAGTAGTACCTAGAAAGGTTGGACCAAATGATCCTTGATGTCCCTTCCAACCTGGCATTCCGTGATTCTGTAACAAGTGAATTTATTTAACTTTAAAATATTCCATCAGTTTCTTCTGCCACTTTCACTTGCTGCAAATTAGGGTCAATCCAATTAAGCTGGTGCCCTTTCCTCAGTGAAAAGTGATATGAGCAAGAGGAGAATCTGGTTTATTTTCTGTGTGATGGATATCATTGGAGGGGGGAAAAAAATAATCTGTGCACTGTGCTGGGATAGTTGACTTTGCTGCATATTTGAGATATTTCCCATTCTGAGTATAGGAAATACTTGAACAAAGTCAACACCAGAGTAGCCAGCACGCCATGCTCTTCAGATGCCACCAGTAGAGCTGTGTGTTGTGCTGACAGAGTGAATTCCAGCTGGAGCTTGGAGAGTGATGATTAATTTCCAGCAGTTCTGAAGAGGAAATTATACTCGTTAAATCAATCTAGGAGAATTTCAGCCCTTGCATAAAAGCCACCCTAATTGCATCGGTGGATTCAGGCCGAACTGCAGCGCAGTGTGCAGGAAGTTCACACATGCCTTGTACTATCATTAGTGATTGCAAAAGAGCCTGAATTGTTTACTCACTCAGCCAATAACATGTTTGTGTTCCCTTTTTTTTTTAACCTTATTTAATTTCACTGGGAAGGGGGCAAAGTGGGATGATGGACTGAATAAACCCTGGGCGGGTGGTGCTGGGTCTCCTTGCACCCCAGGAGCACAAGCTGACCCGGTGTCAAATGTTCTGTTCGGCTCCATGGGTGACCCCAATTTGCTGTAGCCAGAGACCTGTGTCTAGCTCTGTGCCTGGGAACATCACTCATGGTTTGTTGTTATTTTAAGCCTGCCCTACTTTGCTGTCATTAATCAAGGAGAAGTAGATGGGATGGGGACAACAGTGGCAGCTCCTTTTGTGGCCATGGTCTCGCAGCCGCTGCTGTGCAGCCTGCGCCCCGCTCGCTTGCCACCCAGCCTTTCCCAGGAGTGGGGTCAGGGAGACATTGAATTTATTAGCTGTGCAGGGTGATTTACTGGCATCAAATTAATATGAGTTAAATTCACCAGAATCCTGTGGAGGAGAAAACCAGCAAAGGAATGAGGCAGCCAAGTGGTTTGTGGGGCTGTGAGTCAGCAGGTTGCAATTAAAGCATGGAGGGGCATGGAAGGGATGGCTTCTCTCTCTTCCCACTGCAGTCTTGCTGGGGACAGCAGTGGAGCTGCCTCAGGCTGACTGTTGGGTGCTTAATTCGTAGACTCATAGAATGGTTTGGGTTAAAAGAGACCTTAAAGATCATCTAGTTCTACCCTCCCTGCATGGGCAGCGACACCTCCCACTAGACCAGGTTTCTGCAAGCCCCATCCAGCCTGCCCTTAATTCAGCCTGTCCTGCTTTGGGCACAAGCTGGCTGAAGATTTTCCATCAGCCTCTCTTACTCTCTCCTAAAAAAAGTGCCAGTAGTTCTGAAAACGCTGAGGTGGAGTTTTGCCGGTGTCCGGGCTGAGTGCAGTTAGGTTGTGTGTGGTCCCTGTCACTTTATGGGACTTGGGTAAACACCAACTGCTTTGTTATGTGCTGAATAGGAAAGTTAGCCCCAAATTAGCACTAATGTGAGGTCATTTAACCCTTATGGGAGGTCTTTTGAAAAAAATCATAATAGAGCCATGCAGGAGTGAAGACAAACCAGTCACAGAGCCCTGCCAGGTTTTGTGCAGAGTTGACAAAGTGCACTATTATCATGCTGAGATGAGGTAAAAAAAAGTAAATACTTGGGACCAACAGAGAGAAACTTTCCTCCTGCTGGGCTGATTATTCCTAAAACAGGTGCTGCTCCCAAATCCCCATGCCATGGCTACAAGCTCCCCATATAATTCCTGCAGGGTTTCAGGCCAGGAGAATTAAAAGTGAATTGGAAGTGAGCGTCAGCATCTGCCAGTCCAGTGTATTCATTGACATAATGGCTGCTGGGTCAGGGCAGCTCTTCCTGCAATTTCATTGTCCAGCCTTTGAAACAAGAGCTAGGCTCTAATTGCCATTGAAAATAACTGTGTGTGGCTTGTTTGGAACATGCAGCAGCCTGTGAGTGAATGGAAGCTCTTGGAGGTGTGATACAGAGACTGGTGTCCTCCCTTCCTGGGCAGCTATGGGCTAGGGATGGGCAGACATTTCCAGCCTGCCTTGCTCATCTGCAGTGGGAGCAACAGTCTCTGCTGGTCAAGACATCTGAAGCAGGGTCAGTGTGTGTAGGAGTTGGCTTTCAAGCAAGGTCCACCCTAAGGGAGAGCTGTCATGACCTGTGGGACTAAGCAAACTCTCGGGGAACCAGAAACTTCCTGTAATTGGGGACCCTCATTTGCAAGATATATTAGAGCTGTTGGTCAAGCCACAAAGGTAGGGTTATGGGAGAGAAGGCTGTGGATGCTACTGGTGTGTGCTGGGTGAGGCAATGGGTGCAGGCAGATCCCAGCCATGGGAGGAGTGTGGACCAGGCTGTTGTGGGATGACACAACTGGAAGGTGGGTGCAGGTAGCCCCGATGTAGAGCACAAAGAGGTCACAGAGCAATGGAAGGAAGTATGGAAGGGTGCAATACACTGAGCTGGAGGGAGGGAGGTGACTCAGGGAGCCTTGCTGCATGCCAGGGACACACAAAAGCAGCAAGGTGGGTGTCCATCCTTTCCCCACTGCAACAACCGAGTGTGTGTGGCTCTGGCTCCGCAGGGCTTCCTTGTGTGACTCTGTGCTGGGCATTTCAGGTGGGCTGATCCCACAAGAGCCTCTGACTGGGAGAAGGGGCTTAGGGTGGAACCAAGAGAACCTCATTCATGTCACCCATTGTGTGTGGCTTTAGGCTGGCCAGCCCAGATGTGCAGGCCATGCTGTGCAGATGTGAACAATTTGTGTCTTTATTTTATTGGCGACCTCTGTGCTATGTTGCAAGGTAACAGCAAACCTCTCAGCATCAAGAGAGGAGGTTTTCCTGGCTACAGGAGGGTGCTGGGAAAATAAACTACTAGTGTGGGGCATTTGATGGGATCAGAGCCCACAGACAGGGAGCAATCCCAACCCGTGGACCTGCCAGAGCCTTTTGGTCTGTGCACTGGCAAAGAGAAGAACTGAAGGCTTTAACCAGCCAACTTCTGACAATGTGAAGTACGTTTAAAGTTCCCTTATGGTTGATGTCCACTCTAAGTACAAAAGTCAGGAGAGAAACCTTGGTCACTCTTTTTCTGGTGAAAATCTGGCTATAGTGAGTGCTGGCTCTCTAATTCCAGCCTTCCCAGGATGATTCCCTAGGTTGTTCTTGAGAAACACCCTTCTGCCAAGTAGTCAGCAGGACCGGAAGCTCCAGATACCTTCTCATCTGGAAAGGCAATCAGACAAAATGCCAAGCCCAGGGGGCAAAATTTCAGTCTTGGTGCCAGTCTTGCTTATTACATATCTGGGTTCTGCAGCCTGGTAGACTTTCATCATATAATTTATTTGCTTCTCAACATCCCTGCAGTTATTAAAAGCATCGTACTCAGAACTGCCACCCAAGGTTTCTCTAATTAGTACATCTGCCTTTCGGGGCAATTTTGAATTGTTCAGTTTACAGCTTGACCTCAGGCAGCAAATGGACAGAATTTGCTCTGGGCTCCTCTTAGCCAGGGGAGCTGCCTGGGGGTCCTTAGGACATCAGAGGGAGAAAGGATCTGATACTGCAGGGATGGGCTCTGTGGAAATGTCAGCCAAATGTCATGGTGGGGTCAAGGGGGAGAGCCTCTAAGTCCCCTTGCCTGCACCCTGCCACACAGTGCCAGCTGGCACCACAGGGCTCTGCAAAGGGCAGCTTTTCCTTGTGTGGAAGGCAAGAACAATCCGACATCTCCCCCGGGAAGGCTCACAAGGGCCCAGCACTGCTCTGTTTGGCACTTGTCTGCACTCAAGGTTCAATGCTGGCTGGGCTGCCCATGTACCACCTCATATGCTGGGGTTGTGATGTTTTCCCCATCTATGGTCCTGCTCCTTCCAAAGCCTGGCTGAGGAGAAGCAGCAGCCTACTGCAATGAATACTATGGAATGCAGCAGCAGTGCAGACTCAGAGTAACCCTGTCCCTGCTTACCTGCCGAGCACCTTCAAGTGCAGGAACCCACATGGAGAGGCAGGTAGGCCAGGCAGGAGCCTCACGTCTTGTTTCTCTGACCTTTTATTAAAAAATTGATAAAATACATTTAAATTCTTATAACAAGTCTTTCTCTGCCCATCTGGCATCCTTCATCTGAACCCAGTCTTCAGCTTTGCCTCCTCAGTGAGTTCGGGCTCTGGCTGCTCCCAGGTCTGACTCAGAGTAGATCTTTGTCCTTCATCCTAAAATTCTTTAATTCTGTGCTGAAAACCCAAGCAGCAGGCACTGATCTCATTGGCAGAGATTCATCCTAAAGCCACTGTAGGAGCCCACAGGAAACGTCTCACTGTCAAAGTTATAAATCCTTCAGGTTCAGATGAAATTAGTTTCCTTTTTGTGCCTTTTTAGGACTCATCTGCACTTGGGTTTTGGCCACAAGAACCAGTTCCAACTCCAGTAGAGACACGGTTTATGCTGGTGCAGGATAATTTGTTTGATCTTGTTTCAAACTGGGGTAAAAATGCATTGCTATAAGTAACATCTCCACTAGTGGTTTGCGTGGGTGACTAGACACTCAGGGTAGGCAAATTTTTCTAAGACTCGCATAAAATGACTCGCAGCAGGGTCAGGGCTGCAGATCCCATGAGAGCCCTGGGGGTGGCATCTGTCCAAGTGCTCGGGACTGCCCAAACAGGCCTCCAGCTGGAACAGTCACAAAGGTGGTGAGAGGCAAAGCTCAGGCACACTGATGTGCAGCGAGCAGCCCTTTGGTCTCCTGCTTTCCATGGTGGTGCCTTAGAGACAAGCTATGGCAACAGATCCTGCCTGGATATCCCTGAGGAGCCAGCAGCAGAGGTTTGCAGGTGAATCAGGTTTGCTGCTCTCAAGAGGCCATCCTGTGCATCAGTGCCTGGTGGTTGGGTGCCACAGTGTCCTGGTTTAAACCAGAATGAAGCCAATTTTCCTTTTGCTGACACACACAACAGTTGTGGGGAAAATATGAAGGTGTCAGCATTGAAGGGAGGCTGATTCACAGATATTGAAGTAGAAGAAGATTGATTGGTTGATTGATTTCTTTAACAAAGCTAAAGCAACAGTTTTTTGAAGGCATGTGCTTCTTGCAGGAGGCCTTTTCTATGAGGAAGGAAAATCCCCAGGCCCCTAAAGGCCAGCAGACCTTATGTGCTGCCAACTGAGATGTTCTTGGTGCAGCTCTTTAAATGTTGCAAAACTACCTGATATTTTTGCACTCCGTGGGACAGCTGGTGCCTTGCAGTGAACTTTCTGTTAATCCCCAACAACAACCTACCCTGAGAAGGGAGTTCCAGCCCTGCTGAGATTGACATGGAAAAGACAAGGAGTGATGGGCACAGGTTGCTCCTGGGGAGATTATGATTGGACACAAGAGGTAAATTTTTCACCGTGAGGACAGTCAGACATTGGAATAGTCTCCCAAGGTTTGGTTAGATTTGTTATCTAATAAGGTGATGCACTGAGATTATTTTAATATGGGTTTCATTTAAGATGGCAAGATTTTTCACTGTAGATGTTGGGTTATGGCCTGGCCAGGAAAAGTAAGCAAAATGAGCAGGTAGAGCAAGTCAGAATTAAGTGGGCCTTTATTTGCTATCAAATATGGTAGGTTCCAGCTAGGAAGCAGAAGGAGCTTGCCCACTACTAGAGGGAGGATGGGTGTCTGATTTTCTTTCTCTCCTAGACTCCAGAGCCATTGGGAGGGTGTTTGGGAGAGACAATGCTGGTGGAGTTTATGGGCTCCTCCAGGTTTTCATGTGCCTGCTGTGACTGAGAGAGATCAGAGCTGAGCCCAGGTTCCCTGCAGCTTTTGGTCTCTCTGACAGAGGTGGCAGCAGGATCTGGGTTGCAGTGTGTGGGCCCTGGCAGATGAACACCTGATACCTGGCTGTGATTACCTATATCCTCACCAGATCACAGCTTCATCCAGGAGTAAGTGCAGCTGCAGTGGGGGTGGAGTAGGACTGTGCAGCTCAGGGGTGCTGGAGTGACTCAGAAGGTCCTGTGACCCCCTGATAAAGCTTTCCCAGCTGTTACCCTGTGCTGGCAATGCTGTGCAGGCACCAGCGAGCCACTGACCCCCTCGTGCTGTCAGCTGAAGGTAACATCCTGCAGCAACTCCCTTGGCACCAGAAGATAAAGTCCAAAAGTTCCAGTTTCCCCATTCTCCAGCCCAGACCTCTGACTTTTACAGCAGGTTTCAGCACTGCTAGCATTGCTTGGATTTTGCTGCAGCATTTCAGACACACCCTGGGCTCAGCATATTTTTGGGAAGGGGGCTCTCCTTTCCCTTTGAGCCTCTGTTAGCAGGACAAAACTGGAGCTCTTGGGGAGGGAGCAGGGCCAACACTGGGGCTGGCTGCAGGAGGTTTTCCAAGGGAAATCCCTCCCTGCTTGTAAAGAGCTGAGAACTAGAGCTCCAAGTACCTGGTGCTTCTCCCACCTGAGGTTGCTCAGAAGTTGGTGCTGGATTCCCTGCTCACTATCAGCCAGCAGATGATAGCTGCGTGACTCATGCAGGGCCTTTGGCAGGGGTTTCCAGTTTTCTCACTGGAAATGAGATTCAGTTCCCACAGTTGATGTACCAAGCCCCTGCCCAGCCTCTCTTCTCCTCCCCTCCCTCTGCTTCTGTCTTTTCATTTGAATACTTGGGGAGCGGAAGCTGCCTCCAAACCAGACCTGGGATCTAAGCACAGAATCCCAACTCCAGGGCCAATTTTAGAGTCAAATCAAGATTGTGGAGCCAACTTCTTCTTCCTCTTTTCTATAAATAATCAGGTCCAACAGCTATCTTCTCAAGGTATTGTGGGAAAGTCGCTCCTGCCAAAGTGCTGAGACAGTGCAAGGCAGGACGACTGCTGCTGTGTGCCAATTCCAGCCTCCCCAAACCATCCCCTGGCCCAGTATCCCATGACTGATCCAGATGAGTAATGACAGGTATAGAACAGAAGTGAGGAATAATTAAAATTTGCAGAGTGCTTTGATGATTCCAATACTGACCAGCCTTAGCATTGGTATGTCATGAACCATGGTCCTGCTGGCTTAGAAACCACGAGCCAGGTCCCAGCTAGATGTAGGATTGGCTTTAAAATTGCTTCACTTTGTGGAGTGTGTGAGAGTTATTTTCATTTCTGTCTCTTCATTGCTGAGCCTATAGGGGTTGTCTTTTGAGGCACTTTGCAGCAACCATGAAAGACTGAGATTTTTGTGTAGAGAAAACTTTCACATGATCATGTGATTGCAGGAAGTCAGGCTTTAAAAAGGCAACTAAATAAACTTGTAACAACAGCAAGTATCAGCAGATTTGTGATGAAACCATGAACGCTGGCAAACCTGAGACATTATGAGCTCCACAAGTTGCACACAGATAAATATCTCTGGCCTGAGCTTTTCTAATTAGCTACAGAAACTAAGTTACCAGGTAAAGATGTCTTTCAAGGCTCTCTGAGCAGATTCATTATAGCCCACTGGAATGGACTGATATTAATTCATAATATTTCCTTTTCTATTTGCTTCTGAGGAATGTACTGAATGAAATCCCATTTCTGTGCTGTTCTTAGATTCAAATCAGAACTGGCACCTCCATGACTGCATTAACTGAGCAGAGACCAGGATCCAAAACCACTTTTTGTTTCAGCTGGAGTCTGAATCTGAGCCCAGTCTCTGCTGCTGGGATATAATCCGCTGGCTGATAAGGGTAATTTATTCTGAGCAGCTTGGGACACCTCTGCCAGTGACATTTCCATATCTCTGCTCATGAAGGGCTGATTACTGATGAATGGAGTCAACTGAGGTCCCTGAGACCAAACTCATCTTTGCTGCAGCGTCACTGGCTGACATCAGATAACTTCCTGAAGGAAGGGAGGCAGCTTTGATCAGGCTGCAGCAGTGGGGGAAATGGTTGGGAGCAATACCCCATGTTTTGCATCTGGACCATTTTAAAAACTGTTTTCATGTTTAAAAATAAGTTTCAGTGGGGAATCACAGCACTGTGGTGACTGTGGGCCCAGCCCTGAGCCCTTTCTTGCTCTGCTGGTGGCACCGACAGCACCTTCTGCTCCTGCTGTGGTGGTCACTGGGGAGGGGAATTGAACTCCTTGTTTTTTTGCAAAAGGAAAAGTGCTTTTTGGATTTGAGTTGTATGTGTGAGTTGGTGGGAGGGAAATCCCTGAGTTAGGTCTGCCTGAAGAGCTGCAGCGTGTGCTCTCTGTTGGGTGTTGGTGTTAGAAGATGAAGTTTGCTTGAAGCCAGTCTGAAATCCCTTTTAAAAAGGACCCAGTTTTCCCCTGTGAAACCTTTGCCAGGCTCCTCCCATGGACGTAATTGTAGCTGAATATCACAGGCAGCCTGGGCAGCCAATCTGGCTGCAATGGAGAATGTCCTTGTGACATCTCCAAACAGCTCCCTCCCTCTACAGACCGAACTAGCATGTCCATTCCCTGCTGTGGGTTCCCTCTAGCTGGGTCTGGACTGACCAGTGTCAGCTAAATGCACGTGTGGAAAAACAGCTCCAGAGCAAGAGCACAGGACAAGCTTAGGTCAGAGCAGGGAGAGAAAAAGTGAAGCTTCTTCCACAGAGAGAGACTGGCTGGGACGGTGGGTCATGTTTGTTTATTTAAACTGAAGGTGTCTGCCCTGAAGTCTGTTAGTTGGGTCAGTTGTTTGCAACCCAAACTTGTTACTGTGTAAAAACTGGTAGAACTAGATAAAGACAACAGGAATTTTCCTATAGCCCCGTGGGCTACAACAGATAATAACAAACTGGCCTGACTCTCTTCAAAAGCACTGGGTGATGTTGTTCAGTGGTACTAGAATCCAGCAGAGCTGGCCAACTTCCCAGATACCTGCAGATAGAGGGGTTCAACTAACTGGAAAACCACTGCTGGGAAAGGATCAGTGAGGGGTTTCTCTCTCCCTCACTTCAGAAGGCCAAAAGCTTTTTCTTTTCTTTTTTTTTTTTTCCCTTTTCCTCATTATTTCTGTGACAATGGGGCTGCAGATTGGCTGTAGCCTGTGTTGTGCTGTGTGCTGTCCAAGCAGAGGGCAAGAACAGTCCTGCCAGACTAAGACTTGCATCCCAAGGAAGTTCCAGTTCAGCTTTTTGTTCTGCCTTCCCAAGGAAAAAGCTCTGGGAGGCAGAGGGAGCCCCGCTGACAAAAAGAGTGTCTGGTCTGGATATCAAAGGTTTCTACAAACTTATATGGCACAAGTTGTTTTTTTGGCTGGAAAAGCACCTGAAGCAGCCACATCTCCCTTTGGAGAACAGCTCACTTGAACCTGCTCCAGGCTGCTTCCTCTTACTGCCTATTAATTGTTGAAGTGTTTTAATAACCTTTGGTCAAAGCCAGCTGAAATTCCTGGCACATCACAGGACAACTGGAAAGGATGTTTGACAGCTGTCAGTGGGAAAAGCCGTGTATCCTAAAGGGATTAAAGCCCTCGCTTTGAAGTTTCTTACAAGTTCTACAGAAAAGAAGCCAGGCTGGGAACAGGGAGTGTGAAATGACTTATCCAAGGTCACCTGCAGACCGGTGGTGGAAGGAGGAACAGGGACAGCAGGGCAGCATGGTGACGGGGCTGTGCTGTGGCACCAGAGGGCTGGACACCTGAGCAGTGACAGTGTCCTCCATCACAGAGCTGCTGAGCTCTTGCTAACGAAATGCAGCTAATCAGTCTGCCCCTGGATGTTTAAAGAGGGTTTAACAAGCCAAACACAAGCACAACCCTGTTGCCTTAGAGAGGGTGTAGCTGTGAGCAAAATTTGGCCCTCTCTTTCAAACTTTGCAGTTTGTCTTGACTGCTGCATGCTTTATTTTTAGAGCATCATAAAGAGCTTTTGTTCCAAGGTATATTTAACAGGGGAGTGGAAGGGAAGTGGGAGGGTTTTGTGCATAGAGAATGTATCTCTTGGTCTCTTTCTTCTAACCCACCCCCTCACCAGATACTCTTTGGAGGGTGGAGTATAAATGAAGAAAAAAAAAGAGAGAAAATAATAATTAAAAATACTGAAATGACAGTCAAAGGGTTTGTCTCGGCGTCCAGGCCTGGAGGAGTCTCAGGCGCCATCAAACGCACATTATCACAAAAAAGAGAAGGTGCCCAATTGAATGGCAGAGGTAGGGCCAGGGTGGTCCTGTCTGGCAGGAGCTGCTGCGTGTTGGAGGCAGTGCCAGCTATCCCTGCTTCCCACCAGGACTCATCACACCTGGACTGCTGTGTGGGGTGGTCCTGGGGTAACAGAGCGCTGGGACAGGCTGCTCAGGGAGGTTGTGGAGTGTCCTCTGGAGACATCCCAAACCCACCTGGACGTGTTCCTCTGGGATCTGCTGTAGATGATCCTGCTCTAGCAGGAGGTTGGACTAGATGATCTTCAGAGGTCCCTTCCAATCCTGATGACTCTGTGACTCCTTTGCTGGCAGTAACACAAAGCCACCCCAGGGGAAGCTGTGAGGGTCTTGTCTGTGGGAACACCAGTGATGAGGAGCGGGTAACGTTTTCATCTGGCCTTGAAAAGGTGTCTGAGAGAGCAAACTCAAGCTGGTGTTGCCATCAAGAAGTCAGAGATATGTACAGGCCCCTCAGAACTGACACAAAGGGGCTGGTTTTTCTGCTGTGAGGGATTTTCCTGAGGCCTTGTCATTCCCAGCGGCTGGGAGAGGGCCTCTGTGCTGTGGGCAGGCACAGGGTGAGTTGCATAAGGATTTGAGGCTGTATGTGAGGAGGAGCACATGTCTTCCCAGCTGGCAGAGTCTCCCAGTGCACCATTGCAATCAGATCCTTGCAGGAAAAAGACGAGATCCTGGATCAGTGGCAGCAAAGTGAAGAAGAAACTGGGTGCTCAAATCCAGAATGAGTAAAACAGAGAGACGCTGACAGCTGTCCTTCGGGAGTCCTGGCGAATTTGTTCAAAGGATAATCTGTTTTTCTGTCCCTTTTGCCAGTCCTTCCTAGCTCCCCAAGGGACCTTTTGGCTTTTTGGGCAGACTCCAGACACACTGGAGCAGGACAGGGCACACAGCCTTGCTGGTGATGGGCAGGCAGCACCAAGAGTCTGTTAAGCCCAGACTGGCCCTGGCTGTCCCAACCTCCACCCGAGCTGTGGCACATAAGCTGTGAGTGCAGCAGGGTGGGCTTAAACCCCCAGAGGTACAACAAGGCTTTGTCAGCAGGGTGCTGGTTACAGAGCTTAGCTCCAGGCAGGCAGGAGGCTCTGGAGGTTTAATTTTCCTCCTGCCCCTTATGACAGAGCAGCAGACAGCATCACCCCTGCTGTTGTGCAAAAGGCCAAGTTTGAAAACCTGAATGTTTCCATCTAGAGGTGGATTTGGCCTGGCCGTGGTGACACTGAGGCTGCAGGGCACCTTTCATTAAGGCAAAGCCTGTCACTGCTCAGCTTTGCCAGATACTTTACCTCTCTCTCTCTCTCTCTTTTTTTTTTTTTTTTGGACATAGGTTTTTCCTCTGGAGGTCAGAATCCTGTGCCCTGCCATTCCCCTGCGTGGTCTGGCTCAGCTAATGTTTTCTCCTCCTTCACTTTTGCTGCTGGAATCTGGTAAATCTCACTGAAAGGTCAGAAGAAACTTGGAAATCCCCTCAGGGGATGTTGCTGCTCTTTGCACTACCCAGGGTTGTTGAAATACTCTCTGCCTGGATCCGGGCAAAGGGCAAGTACCCAGGATTACAACTCTGGTCATCATGAAGTGGGCAAGGTTTCCTTAATTTAGGGATACAATCAGAATATTGATCAACTAATAGCACTGCTGCATGAGATGTGTGCGTTCCTTGGATAGGACATATGTATTCTTTCTTCTTTGTTTTGTACTCTCACCACTGCATGGTCTCTGCTGTGGCATCAGTTCTGATCATCAGCCCTTCTGGGTATTGCTGTCCTCTGCTCTACAAGTTCTTGGCAGCTGGTGCTCTCCAGTGATCCCCAACAGAGCTTGCATTGCTCTGGACCTTTGGTTTTCATTCCCAGAAAATAGACTTTGTTCAGTCCCTGCGTCCCTGGCAGGCAGGAGTCTGCTCAGCAGAGTGGAGGGTGATGGTTGCTGGCTGGGTCAGCTGAAGCTCAGCCCTCCAGGTCCTTATTAGCCAGCACAGAGGCACCCTGGTCATCCTCCATCCTGCACTCTGAGCTGGCCATGCTTTAAGCCACAAGCCACAGAGGCGTGTTTGAAGGGTGTTGTACCCAAATGAATATGCTCTGGCTTCACGTCTGCCTGTGTAGACATGTCTTGTGCCTGCCGAGGGGGCTGCTAAGGCCGTTTGTCACCAAGCTGGGAGAGCTGAACTTACTGTTACGTGAAGGAAGACTTGGAGCTTTCCTTTATTCACCTGCTGGTGCAGGGCCCTGAGTGGGACAGATTCAGAGAGTGAGACAGTGATAGGGGGTGAGAACGAGAGGTGGAAGCCTTTCTTTTTCCCTTTGTTTTAAGGCTTGTACCAACTTGTCTTGTAAAATCCTCTCCTGCCTCCCAAATCCAGTCAACATGAGTCACCCACTGAGCCCATCCTTTGCCTCCTCATTGCAACACGGATGACAGAAACCATCCAACAGGAGTGCTTGAATCCATGATGAGTTTTGTTCTATTGCATAAATCATTTCCCCGTTTACAGGTGAGTTGCTACAGAGCAGTTCCCTGGGTGGTATTCCCGGAGCCTGTTCCCAAACAGCCGGTGTCTGCGCTTCCCTCTGCCATCCCGGGCTGCTGGAGGGACACTTCTCTGTGCTGGGGCAGGCAGGACAGCATGTGACTGGTATGGAAAAGGGTTATCCCACAGACCTGCTTTCCTTTGTGCGTCCAGTGCAATACAAAGATTCCCTGAGTCAGCAGGTTTGCTGCATGTCTTGGCATCTCTTTTTTTTGTATTTTTTTTTGGGGGGGGGGGCTGTTAAAGTTACTTTTTTAAGAGGGGGAAAAAAACCCACCTACAGAGACTTTCTGGAGTGAGAGGGTGAGAAAAGGAAGGAAAGAGTTATTAGCCTGTCAGTACAATTGCCATTTAGGTCTGAGGGGAAACTAAGAGGCTTTTCTTCTTTCCTAATTTATTCCTTTATATGTATGTATGTATTTTTGTCTGTATATTTATATATAAAGAAACAGCAGAGGACAAATCAACCCCCAGATTCCTAAAAATGACAGCTCCTTGGCACCGTGCTCCATGGAACACATCCACCAAACTGAAACTAATTATCACAGAGATGAATAACTGATCCCACTCCTTTATCCTATCTTTTTTCCCCCAAGGGCTTTTCCCTCCTTCCCCACCCACCTCCCTCCCTCTGCTCCATCCACCCGGGACCGGCAGGCAGAGGGTTACGGGCTGCACCTGTCTGGGTGTACCTGTCCCAGGGCACCTGTACCTGCAGCCAATCCCTGCGCCCTGCTCACCGACCTGTCAGCAAAATACCTGTACGCAAAACCTCAACATAAATCAAACACTTCACAGGCAATGTCTGTCTTTAGCAGGTACTAGAAGAGAGAGAAGTCATCAGAATTTACTGGCTGCAAAGATTTGGAAACAGGGGGAAATATGTCTAATGAACTTGAGTAAGTAGAGGATTTTTCTGTTTACTCACTCCTCTCGGTGAGGGCTGTTTCTTCGCAGGCTGTTTAAGTGCTTTGGGTCTGAATGAATTAGACTCCTTGGCTTGATTTGTCTGTCCAGCTGTTTGCAAGTGGAAGTAAAAGAATGGGATAGGAGCATTTCTCAGACTTTCTGTTCCTCACTAACCTGTTGCTGCTCTGAGGAGGAATCACTAGTGTTATTATTTAAGAGCTGTTTAAAATCAGGATACTTTTTTTTTTTCTTCATTTTTTTTTTCTTTTTCCCCTTCAGACTTACAACTTGACACATGGTGATTCTGTCTAGAGGCAAATCTGTTCTGCCTCTGTCCAACAAAACCTAGTTCAGGCTACAATGACCCTGTGTTTTGGATTTTTTTTTCCTTAGAAAATACCTTCCAAATTATTTACCAATTTTGGATGAGTTTCTCCTTTTGGGGGAAGGGGTTTATTGTGTGGTGTTCTTTTTTGCTGGGTTGGTTTTTTCCCTTGGTTTGTTGTTCTTTTTGTTGTTTTTTTTTTAAGTAGATGGATTCACATTATGATTCTATCAAGTAATTCTGATTGATTGGTCCTGATTCTGATCTGTTGGTCCTGTATAACTCTTGCTTCTAATCTCGAGTCGTCATACAAGTATTTTGGGATTTGGATATGGATGGTATGGATTCACACAGCATGTCATGCCTCTCAGCTCTAGAATAAAAGCAAATGTCATTTTGGTATGACACGGTGTAGTGAAAGCTGGGGGGAACATTGGACCCTGGTGGTGAATGCTGCTGTCAGCCAGTCTTTAAAAACTCTCTAGGTATATAGCCCTGGATTAAATAGTGGTGTATAATGAAGATAAAAATAGAAAAGAAATAGAAGAAGTAGGTGTCCATCTTTACATCTGTGCACAGGTCTCATGCTTCAGGAGGTGTGTTTTGAAAGAAACACACATGCCCTGTGTGTGTTCGCAAGCCTGGCAGGGCTGTTGTGACAGCTAATCTCTTAATCATTAAGAACCTTTGAAAGATGCAGCATTAACTATTATTTTATGTAAATGCTTGGATCCATGAAGAAGCAGTGACTGAAATTTTCCCTTTCTGAACTCTTTGGGAAATTTGTAGTTGATGCTGTTTAAACGCGGAGTCAGGGCGTGCGTGGTGCGTGTGTGTGTGCGTGTGTGTGTGTGCGCAGGAGATGGATGTGTTACTAATTACTGGCTGGGGCATTATGTTACCTGCTGAATTACATGGTTGCTTGGCTCTTCTCTCCCTAACGGGCTGTTAACCCCTGTGCCTTGCGCATGTGAAAGGGGGAGCCGATGGGAGCGGCGTTCATCCCTTTTGTGATGCGGATCCCGACCCGAAGCCCGGGGGATCGGGGAGGTTGTTGGTTGCTCCCCGGCTGCGGGACCGACCCGGCCACCTCCGCAGGTTAAAGGCTCCGTGCGGCGTCTCAGGACACGGTTGCAGATCCCTGGAAGTTTCACTTTAGTTCAATAACCCACAGCTGGGGGATATAGTTCTCTGGGGAGTGCGGAGAGGAGAGTGTAACAACCCCAGGCTGCTGCTGCCTCGTCAGGGGCCAGGGCCAGGCACTGCAGGGACCCTCCAGCAGCACTAAGGGCCTGGAGTTCCTGGAGCAGCTCAGAAAGCTGTCCAGGGGCTGAGCAGGGGCTGGGGGAGCTGTTCCTGGAGCAGCTCAGAAAGCTGTCCAGGGGCTGAGCAGGGGCTGGGGGAGCTGTTCCTGGAGCAGCTCAGAAAGCTGTCCAGGGGCTGAGCAGGGGCTAGGAGAGCTGGGAACTTCGTGGTACCAAAGGCACAGCTGAAACCTGCAGACAGCTTTTGGGTTTACTTAGAGGGGAAAAGGTGTCACTGGGGAGGAGGAACCTGGTGAAGAGCTGTTAAAGGCCAACATCTGAGCGCTGCAGTAGCTGTTAACCTCTGCTTAATCACTCAGGCCGAAGTCATCCAGGGTGGAGCTTTGTAGCCATCAGGGGAAGGAAAGGGCTCCCTGAGCTGTGCTCAGAGAATCTGATAAGGGCAGCACGGTGTGTCTGTGTCTCTCACAGCCGTTGTTCTTTCTACAACCCCCACAACAAGCTGGGCACAGGGAGGATGGATCTGAGCTGGGAACGTGTGCCCTGATGTAGCTGATTTCCATGGATTTCCCAAAATGACAGGGAGAATAATCTCATCACTCCCTTTGCCACTCTAATTTCACAGAAAAGACTGGGAAGAGACTAGAGTGGCATGAGAGAATTAGATGTTTTGCCTATTATAAAATATTCTAACTGATCATTTCCATAGTCTTCTAAACTGAACTTCTGTCTAACACTGCAATGCGTGGGCTTGAAAGAGTTAACCAGGAGTTACTCCCAGTTGTGGTTTTGTGGTCGAAACCATGATCGCCAGAAGCAAATTTTTGTCATGCATAAGGTGTGTTATTAAAACTTGAGTTATGCTCCTGGTGAATGAAAAGTTAAAGCCCTTTTATAAAATCCTGGCAGCAAAGCACACAAGGGATAACCAGGCTGAAGCAAGGTACACTTTCCAGGGAGACCTGGGTGTTTTATTTTTTTTTTTTTTAAAGTTATGTAAAGAGAGAGATTTGTAAATTAAAGAAAACAACAATCAATGCAATTGACAACAAAGGAGTAAAAGCCTCTGAATAAACTCTAGACTCAAAGCAGAGATAAATCAACATTTACAAAGGATCTCTGCTTTGATGCTGTGGGTCACATTTTCAGCTGACTGGGACATGGGGAGAGCTCAGATACATTTGTAGAATAAAGACAGTGGCACCGATGAGGACCTACCCCTGCTTTGTTCGGTTTGGTGTTTGAATTGTTGATCATTGTAACGTTTTCATCCAAAAATGCACTTGCACTTACACTGCACCTGCAAGCTCAGCTGACTGGCAGGGAGAGGGCTCTGAGTGGACCATGTGCTGGGTGTGATGAAGGCAGCAGCTGAAAAATAACCTTAATCAGTGGAACTGATTGTACAGATTATATTCTGGCTGAGGCTCCATTGCTAATACCCAACTCCAAGGCTTGGAAGATAAAACATGATGCCTCACTTGTGATTCCTGTAGGTGTGTGATGTTCTGGCTGGTGGCTGTGGTGGTATGGGGGAAGGTAGCTCTGATTCAGAAACAGTCCTTGTCCCCAAAGTGTTCACAACCACAAGTGTTCAGAGGAAAAAAGCAGGTGTCATTTACCAGGGTGCTGGCTTCCTGCGTGCCAGCCACTTGCTCTGTCCAGTTTTTGTTTCTTTTCATCATTCTGGTGCTTGCCCTCCAGAAATGTGTTGTTCATGAGAGTTATACCTACAATAGGATGAATCTGATTTTTCTGGCAAAAAAAAAAATATTGTTTGAAACACTTTATGGTATTTATTTTTTTTATTAACCAACAGAGCAAAAGGCTTGTCTGACCTTGGGGGACACGTGTTCACAGGATGTGCTGAACCAGAACAGAGTGTCTGTACAGAGCACACCAGCCAAACAACATGTAGGAGATCTGGGCAGCTGAGAGCTGGCCAGCCTGACAAGTCCCTCCAGAGTGGAAAGAAAGAGGACAACAGAAGTGGAGAGGCAAGCCTAGCTGTGCCTCACCAGCTCTGTAGACAGATGAGCTGAAGAAGGCACAGGCACTGCCAGGCAGGGGGCAGGGAGCTCCAGCACCGCGTGAGGCTCGTGTCAAGTGTCCTGCCCTGACACAAGCTTCCTGTGTCCTCTTGGGCAACTCCCGGGAGGATTCACCTCCCCCACCTCCAGCCAGCTTAAACCCAGGTGCCAGCTTTGTTAGCTGGCTGAGTTTGTAGGCAATAGGAAGATAACAGCATATCCCAGCCTAAAATGATGGGAGGACCCAACTGCCCTGTTGGCTCTTGGGGCATTAACCCCGTGAGGTTAATATTGATTTCTGCTCCTTCGACTTTCTTGAGTGCTGAGGTTCACACAGAAATGTGAACCATCATTTAGTTGTTACTGCAGGATCCTCTGATAGGATGTGATGTGAGAATAGAAACCTGAGTAAAATTGGGCTCTCTTCTCAGTCAGGGCCTCTGGGCCTGTACAATTAACCCATAATAATTGATTACTAGATTAAAACCAGATTACTTGGAGAGCAGTAAAAAGAAATAAACTTTGTCACAAAAGATTGCATATCCCTTTATTGCTGCCTTGGTGGGTGTTTTTAAATCCAGATCTTGCAAAACTGATTTATTTCTTTATTTTTAACTTAAAAGCCACAGCTCTCAGAGTCAGTGAATGTATGGGAATTGAAAAATCAAATAGCAAGTATCTTGGGGTTTGGATGTTGAAGGCAGGGGGAAATCCATGAGCACTGAAAACAAAAAAGGAGATAACTGAAAGCACCTAAACTCTTGGAGTTATGAAGCTCTTCTCATCTTATGTAATTTTTCTGGTGGTGTTTGAAGGACTGGGAGCTCCAGTGCAGTGGGTGATGTGCTGGTGGAGATGAAGGTTTGTGTTCATGAATGTGTTTATAAGGTGCCCTTATCTGTCTGTGATGAAAACGAGAGAGTGAAGGTTAGAGCAATTATGTCAGAAGTGCCAGGTGGTAGCAGATGCTCAGGCAGAGACATCACTCTGGGTTTTCTGTCCTCTCTTTGGAGCCAGATCACCCTGAAACTCAGGACACCTGAAAACTGAAGCATCCAACATCATAAACAGCTTCAGGAAAAAATCAGCCATAATTCCTGAACTGCAAATGAATTCTGTGCTGTCATTTGTTTTGTTAGGCAGGGAAGGCACTAGAGCAGGGATGATTTGTGAAATGTGATTGTGTGGGTGAATACCTCAAGGGTGATGTTATCAGGTAAAACACAATACCTGCTGGTGTCCCCCAAACATCACCCAGCACTGAATCTCATGGAGCCCTTCAGGCTAGAAAGGCAGGAACCAGCCCAGTGCTGCTGAGGTTCAGGTCTGGTTCTGTTACCTCATCTTCACTGACCAGCCTTGGCTAAGTCATTTTAATGTCCATCCCCATGCCTCAGTTTCTCCTCCTGGAATAATAAATGGCTTCAAAATCAGAGATTTAGGCTGGTGTAGAAATGGAGGAATACTGAGCTTGGGTCTGGGTCCTGAAGAGCTGTAACCCAAGAGGGCCAAGGGGCAGGTGAGGTTTTTCTGGCTCCACAGCACTTTGGATTCAGCCTGCAAACTGTTCCAACTGGTTTCAGCTCTGCAGGAGAGTTGGGGTGGGGGATTCAGTCAAAGAGCTTGGCAGGGTTCTGTCTCTCTGAGTGTCAGCATGAGGCACATGGCCCTGCTCCCCAGCCTCCTCCCATCCCACCTGGCTGACCATCATCCTGCCTGGTGCTTAGCACCACTGCCTTGCACCAATGCTGAGGACTCTCAGCACCCTTCAGGGAAACAGGAGCCATTCCTCAAAGACACTCATAATGGTCCCTTTTCTTTCCATCCCAGCCACTGCACATTTCTGGTCCACACTTGTGAAGTGCAGCTATCTGCCCTGTGCTGTCTGTGTAGGGTCCCTGGTTGGGTGAGCCTGTCTCATCCATGTGCCACACACCATGTCCTTCCAGGAAAAAGAGAGGCTCCTCCTTGTGGGTGAAACGGAGCTGAGGGATGGCTAGGAAACATCTAGCTGTGGTGTTAACATCCTCCACTGCCATGAGGCTGGTGGTGCTGCTGGAATGTCCCTGAAAAAATCCAGCAACAGAGGCCACATTGTTATCCAGCTGCCAGAGAAAATATTTAGGTCCTGTAGGCAGTGCAGGTCCATGGGATTAGTGGTCTCCTAGGCCTTGGATGCCTATGGATCAGCACTGTATTGTACTTGGCATCTAGGCAATGTTTTTCATCATTAGTCCCTGTGTTTGTTATCTTTCATTTTGTGGGGTTTTTTTCCTGGTTCTGTCTCTGCCTGGATTTTTGCCTGACACTGTGAATGGGCCTGTGCCAGTGCACTTACTGGTGGCTGCACTGTCACGTTGTCTTCAGGTGTGCTTATTTCTTGAACTTGCACAGAATTTTTCTGAGAAGTTTAGATTTGGTAACAAGGCCACTTTGTGGGATGCTGTTCTTCCTTGGCAATGGGCCTGGTTTACAGGCTAAAATCTCTAGCCCAGAAAGCAGTGATGGTAAAGGCTGCTCTTCATCAGCCCTGCTGATGTTGATCCCTCCCCATATCCTTGGGAAGAGGCTCTTGGGGAACATCAGGGCTATTTCAGCAGGGAGGTGAGTCCAATGGGCAAAGGCAGAGCTAATGAAAGCCCCTGTGTGAGCTGCCTGGGGTGTCACTGAAGTCCTGAGGGCTGGAACCTTTATTCTGCAGCTTTGAGTTCCTGCTGCTGGTTGCCATGGGTGCTCTGCTCCTTTGACAATGTGATGCTTCTCTGGAGCCATCAGTGTCTGGCATGGCTAATATTTAGGTTGGAGGCCTAATCAATTACAGGGGAGAGAACAAAGACAAGAAACACAAAGCTTAAAGGCCAGCAAAACCACCCACTGAAACCCAACAAAAGGCAAAAGTGTTTCTTTCCTGCTTGGCTGAGTTCCCCACCTAGACCCTTTGGGCATATTCTCCTGTTTCAGTGTAGCCCCAAGTGTTTATTCATAACCAGGAGGCCACTGTTACAGGCTTGGCAGGGGAACCAGAGTTGGGGTGGGATGGAGCAGGGAGAAGGGGCTGGTATCACCTTATGTCAAATTCTGAACTGTTTGGAAACAAATATTCTGCTCCCTTCCCAAAACCCTGCCCATGACCCCGAGGCTCCAGCAGGCTGGGGCTGTGCACACAAGAAGGGAGCTGCTGGTCCCATGGGTTTGTGTTTCACCCACTGGTCCTTGCTTTGGCTGAGCCACCACACCAAGGAGACTGCCTGGAAAAGGAAAGTTTGTTTTGCTAAACAGAGCAGTTTGCAGTGGGCAAACATGGCCCAGCCACCTGGAAGGGGCATTGCAGGGAGTGATGAAAGTCAAGTTCACCTGTGTTTGGAGCTGCTGTGGATGCCTTCCTGCCTCTCTGCTTCGAGTTTGCTAACAGAGTTGGAGGTGGGGCTGCAGGAGCAGAGGGACACCACGGTGTGCTGTGGCTGCATGAACTGATGCACCTGGTGTGCAAAAGGTGCCTCTAAACTTGTCATAATTTCTGCTTATCTCCTCGCATCACCCTCTTTCTTCAGATGATGTTTAGCCCTGTTGATCTTTTGGAGCAGGGCCAGAGCAGAGCAGACCTCTCTGGAAAAGTATGATGGGGTGAAGTCTGCATTACATCTCAGCTGCAGAGCTGTCCTGGCTGCAGAGCTTCATCTGAGGTGATTCATCTGGCTCCACTCAAAACATTTCAGTGGCTATTAGGGATCATGTAAAGTCTGCCAAAGAAAGAAGATGGAATAAATGTGCCATCCCCGTTGTGTCACCTTTGTCCAAGTCCTGGAGTGAATCCACCCAAGCTGGGTGAATTGATGGAACCTCCCTGGAGTGAAGACAAACTTGTATTCTTCTTAAACTGGACAGAGTGGCTGAGATCTCAGCTTCCCTCTGCCTACAGGTTGCAGAGTAGGTGGTAATGTCAGAACATCAGCTGCTGCTGCCTGCAGTGGTTGTGCCATGGCCAGGTGACCAGGCAGGGAGGCAGAACAGGGTCTTACAACAAGAAATGCTTCAGCTGAGGGAGCAGAAAGCTCTGAAGCATTTTTCCTTGTAATATCTGGGCTTTTTTTAAGCCCCTGAACACTTTGTTGCTACATCTTCCCGTGGTATGTTTATCTATGTTGATTACAAGTGATAGGAGCTGAGTCTCACCCTGAGAGCAAGCTCTGTTGCTGCCTATTCTTCCTTGAGAAGATCGGATTGAGAAGGGGTGAGGATTCCTGTCCAGACAGGACTGAACAGCCCATCGCCAAGTCGAGAGCAGTGAAACCTGAGTCATGCCGATCGCTGCCCCGGGGACGGCAGCGGCACCGCCGGGGAGGGGGGAGGGCTGCGTGAGAAACGCTAAAGACAACGAAACTCCCCAAACACCTGGTGAGGTTTCACGCGCGGGCTGAAACCCGTGTTAGTGCCTCATCCCGACGTGCGAGGGAGAAGAGGAGCAGCTCAGCATCTCTGTTATGGCCTGGGATGGGAGCGGGTGGTGGCCGGAATGGGGACGTGGAAGCGGCTGCTCCCGGTACCAGCCTGAGCTCAGGCACCTGCTGCCACCAGAGAGCAGAAACCAGAGGGAATCGGGTGCCTCGGACCCTTAGCAGAGCTGGTACCAGCTCCTCTGCTGTGCTGCTCAGATGTGGAGGGACTCTGGGTGGAAACAACATCCTCTTCTTTCATAAAAAGATGACAAGGAGAGCAGAGGCTGCCCTTGATGGGTGCTGCTCTGGGAGAGGCTCTGACCTGTTATAGGGCTGCCTCTCTGCTCAGCCAAAGAGAGCTCTTGAGTTCCATCCTGGAGCATCACCAGAACTATCTGTGCACAGCTGAGGTGTGTATTCCCTGCTGGAGACAGGGCAGTGGGAGAGATCAGTGTGTGTGCAGGAATGGAGCCATCTCAGCTGAGCTGCCAGGGAGGATGGACCAGCATCTTTTACCCCATCCAAGGTTCACCTCCACACCCTTCCCTCTCCAGCCCAGGAGCATCTGCTGAGTGCCTGGTTTTCACCCTGTCAGCGTGGGCAGCTCCCACCAAACGGGCAGGCAGGATCTGTCATGGTCAGCAATAACTGGGAGTGTCAGAGATGCGAGGTTCCTTTCGAGAGGAATCATTGTTCTCTGAATGATTCACTTCAAAGTTTAGCCCAGGACTTCTTCCAAACATACAGAGACAACATATTCCTTATAAAAATGCCATTAAAATGACACCTAAATTCCTGTAGCTTTTCTTTGCCTTTCCATAAAAAACCCAGCAATTTAAAAAGTTCTTCTCTTGGCAACTTTGGAGAGTTAAGGAAATCTTTCTTCTTACATATATATATTTAAATTTAAACTTCTTCCACTAATAAAAACCAGCCTGCCCTTCCAGCAAGTTTCCATTTTCATGAAAAAGTAATTTTTGCTCACAAGGCTTGTTTTTTATGATGAATAGTATGAGCTGTTGTGGTGGCACCAGGTACATGTGGCTGAAGGACCTGACAGGAGTAGGGCCATGGATCCATCCTCTCCTCTGAGCAGGGTGAACCTGCAGCATGGAGCACCCAGGGAATGCAGGGAGGGACTTCTGTGCTGGCTGCTAGCAGGATTTGCTGGAGGAAAAGGAAAGATGACCAATGTTTGGGTAATTAAGTGTCTGACAGTTTATTCAAATAAGATGGAGAGACCTGGAGAAAGTGCCAGAAGAGAGGACAGGCAGGGCATTATTTTGGTATGTTGCTTCTCAGCTCACGTAGTCCCATGAGCCTCACCTTTGTCAGGAATTCTTTAGTGGAAGGGAGGGTGTTGTGATCTGCTTGTCTGCTTCCCTCTGAGTAAAATCATGTGCAAAGGATGGGGAAAAAAAACAAACCCTAAGTTAGATTAGAACTAGATTTTTAGAAGATGAACTATAGCAATGAAAAATGGTGGGGTTGGGTTTCATCTGGGTAGATCAAGGTCTCTGAACACTGAGTGATCACTTTTGTTTGAGGCCTGGACTGTCCTTTAGGTCCAGATTCTTGGAAAAATGTTGCGAAGTTACGTTTCAGTCAAGTTACTGACCAGTGTCCCCACTTGATGGTGTGTGGTGGTGGTGATGATGATCTGGCTGGGGAAGGAGTGGCTGCAGACATGGTGGGGCAGGAGGGGGGAAGCAGAGAGGCAGACGTACCACAGCCCCACGAGGGAGACTCTGGCCTAATTTTGTACATAGCTACAGGCAGAAGAATTGGGAATCCCAAAGGCTCTGGGAGTTACGGACCAGAAAGGCATCCCTTCTCCATTCCAGGAGTGCCTTTGGGAAGGCCTTCATGTGTTCAGCTGGGGAGCCTGGAAATTGCTGTGGAAAATGAGCATCCTTTAGTCTGTTTCTTCTGTCTGGCTCAGTTTTAGATCCGTGCGTCTGATGAAGAATGACACCATGAACTTCCAGAAATTCCCTTATACCAACGAAGATGAAGCCTGGAAAACCTACTTGGAGAACCCCTTGACTGCAGCCACCAAAGCGATGATGAGGGTGAACGGAGACGACGACAGCGTGGCTGCCCTGAGCCTCCTCTATGACTACTACATGGTGGGTCCCCCCTGGGGCTGGGGGACTGGGGGGAGCCTGTCCCAGAGGAGAAGCCTGAAGGTCAAATATGTGCTCAGCCCCCTGGGGAAGGGTCCCCACCCCCTGAGCTCTCCGTGTTGTTTATGCAATGAAGTTCCTAACACCTCCAGCTATAGGGTGCCAGTGTCATCCCCAGTGCACAGGAGGTGAACTGAGGCACAAGCCACCATGATACTGTAGAGGGAACCCAGAACAAGGGTGGGAAACTGAATCTGGGTGTCTTGAGTCTCAGCCTGGTGGGATTTTTACCTGTCAGCTTTCATATGAGAAACAGGAATGCTTTGAGAGACATGGAGCTGGAATAGGCAGGTGCCTTGCAGACCCCAGCACCTTTATTGTCCTGGTGTTTTGTAGGATGAGGCTTCAACAAATGTGGGTATGATTTAGCCCTAATTGAAACAAATAGGACTGATGTTCCCATTCACTTGGGTGCATTTGAAAGTCCTTCCCAGCACAAGGTGATGTGGCTTGCCTAAGGTTACCTTGGGAATCCATGGCAGAACCAGCCAGAGAGCCTGGGTCCCCTGTGTCCTCACCCAGTGTTTATTATTCACCCAGTGTTTTATCTCTCAGACTTCACTTGTGACACAGACAAGGCTGATTTTGCCTCTGCTTTCCATGAATAAAGTCTAATAATAAACAAACTCTTTGTTCTGCTTTGTTCTAGGTCCCAAAGGAGAAGAGGATTCTTCCATCTGGAATGATGGGACGCAATGAGCTAGGAAAGAGGTTAGCTCCATTTTTTGCTCTCTATAGCTGTCTCATTCTCCTGCAGCTGCTTGCATGCATGATGGGCCTCTGAGCTTGCATAAAATAGACATCAAAGCACAGTGTTATTACCAACAACAGTGGAGGTTATTAACCCTGAGACATACATTAAAATTCTTTAGGCCAGATCCCAAGCAGGTATAAATTGAGCTACACCCATTTACACAACTGAGGATCTGTCTAGGTGTGTTCAGAGGAGCTGCACTGATTTGCAGAAACTGAAAAATTTGTCTTTATTTCCTACTTTGTGATAATTGGAAAGGGGAAAAGGATTAAACGTTGGCAGCAAGGAGGGAGTGACCAAGTCCTCTTCCATTCACTGGGCTAGGGATTTCTGTTCCACTTGCTTCCAGCCTCCCAGGATTCTCTTCCAGTGACTCCTATTTGTCCTTTGAGGTTTTCAGATAATTAACTATTAAATTAATGGTTCATTTGCCACTATGAGTTCAGTTCCCCTTCCTGGATGCTGTGCACTCTGGCAGCCTTTTCTGGTTGTCTGTTTTTAAACTACTTGACAGAATGAGCCTCTTGCACAATGCTTCATCTCATCCTCAGAAGGAACCTGAGTGAAGATGTTGTCTCCTCTCTGAAAGGCCACTGTGTTCTGGACAGTGGTGTGGGTTTCTTCTGGGTTTTTTTCTTAATTATGGAAATTTCAGGACATATCTGAAAGTGAAGTTTTTGAAGCAGAGTGGGTGGGAGCTAGTCCTTCAACTTTACCTCCCTTGGGGGTAGCTCATGCTACCAAGAGGTGTGGGGGTTGCTGGTGGGGGGGCTGGTTTGTTTCCTGAGCATGGTGACAGGGGCAATGAGCCACCTTTTCCCACCTGTGGCTGCAGAGTCAGAGGGGTCACAGAGCCAGCCCTGCAGAAGGGACCAGCCCTTGGGATGCTGCATGAGGGGATGGTTTCCACGAGCCACAGGAATGTGTTTTTGTACATTTCCTTGTCACTGATGGCTCCTATACTTGGCCTTTCCTGCAAAAGGCCTAAAAAAAAGTCATTTTTAAAAACTCAGCTTTTCATGTCAATGAGCCTTGAAAAAGACCAGAGAGCAGTTGTCTGTCTTCTTGTCCCTGCTGCTCAGGGTGTTCAATAGCCTAAATAAAGAAATAATAGATGTAGGCCCTGGATCTGCAGCCCCAAACCACATCTGAACTGTGTTCCCTGCTTCTGTGTGATTGTCCCTTACCTGCTGAGCACCCCTGGCTCCTGCTGGTTGCACTGAGAGGTGTGGCTGGAGATCACCCACGGGCCTGTCACATCTCCCATATCAAGCAGGAGATGTATGCAGCTGACTCAAGGTCACCTGGCAGCCAGACTGTGCAGTTTGCTTCCCAGCAGCACACCTAAGCACTTGCTTCTTGCTGTGACAACTTGCTGGGGTTGTCCACCCTCTGCCCTGGCTTGAGACAGGACCCTTTCTCCACCAGGCACTGCCACGGAATGGAGTACGACCCAGAGATCGCATCCTTTGATGGCTCAGCCCATCTCATGAAGCTCTTGTCTGAAAATGTCTCCATGACCCAAGAATATTGTGAGCCACAGAAGAAGAACGGCTTAACTCTCGATGGCATCCCTACTCCTCACAAGCCAGCCATGCTTCCCCCAGGCACTAGCAAGCTGGATGCCACCCCAGACAACTACATGGTCCCTCCAGGGGATGTCTATGACAACAGCTCCTTGAACTCCCTCTTCGAGACCATCCCTGTGGCCCCACCACAGCAGAGGTGGCAGCCAGACAGCACCTTCAAAGAGGATCCCCAGGAGGTCAGAGCTGGTCATGGGTTGCATATTGGCAGTGCAGGACCCCTGGCTCTAGGCTGGGCTTTGCTCGTGCTGGAGTCAGGGGGAGCTTTGCTGGTGCATTTGAAGCTTGATGCCATTTCCATTGAATTGTTGGGGGGTTTGCATTGATTTTGGAAGTAGGATAAGGCTTGGAGATGAGGGTCCATGATTGATCTCTGGCCTCTGTTGTAATGTCTGGGAGAAGGTGGATGGACAAAGCAATGAAAGATTCCACTTCTGACTGGTTTGTTTCCACTTGTCTACAGTCTCTGCTCTTCAGTGACATCCTCAAACCCCAGCCAGAGCCACCCTGCCCTGAGAGTTACGCTGCCGATGGAGTCAAGAGGTAACTGCCAGTCTGTGGGCTCTGGGTTCCAGTGCACTTGGCTGTGTCCCCTTCCTGGGAACAGACTGGAGCCCTTTCCTCACCCAGTGCCAGCCTTGGCAATGACTGCTGCAAACCTACAGATCTCATGCTTTGCAGAGACAAGTCCTGTTCCCCTGGTGTCTTAGGAGCACGTTGCTGTTCCGTGACTCCTTAGACACAAAGCAGTGATGAACTGCAGTGTTTGTAGGATGGAGCAGGTGTGTCAGGGTTGAAATGTTTTGCTGAAAAGGAGTCAAACCCAGTTTTAAATTCAAGTTACTAGGTGGAGTAGTGACAGTTCATGTTTTTGGCTTGAGAGGTGTGTGGTTCAGACTCTGCTCTCTTGGTCACACCTCATCAGCACCTTGAGCTGCAGGAGAGGAGATGCAGCCCTGAGATCTCCCATGGGAGGGTTTGCTGTGCAGTGCAGCCCCTGCCAGGGAGCACAACTTGCTTCCCGTGCTACTGAGAGATCCTGGTGGCTGCACCATCTTTCCACAAGCTACTTGAGATGGGGTAAATGACAGAGAAAATGAGGAGGACAGTTGGTGATGGTGATAATCAACCTCCTTCTAATGGTTTCGGTTCTCACTTTGGGTTTAGCACTGTTAGTCAACCTTGACTTTAGAGGGTGCCACTGCCTCTCATTTCTAAAACACGAGAAAGATTTCTTCCTCCTTCCCACCCCTCTCAGGCAGAGCTTTTCCTGCTCTAGACACTGCATCAAACCTCCCAGTAGGCAACATTATTCCACCTCCCACTTTTTATTTGCCTCCTGAGTCACTGGACTCTGTGACTCAGCTGTCAGACGTGGGGATTTTCACACAGCAGCTCCCTGGGTGAGCAGAGGCTGTTTGCTGCTTCTTTGTGCACTACAGATCTCTGGCTCTCCTGGCTCTAGATAAGAGGAGCTGCCAAGCCTATCTGCAGAGATGGCATCACAGGGGAGGTGGAGGAGGAAGAAGAGATGGGTTGGTGACTAAACAGGGATGCAACGATCTTCAGGGCACTCCAAGGGTCTGTGGAGGCTTGTGTGCAGGTGGTGGCTTGCACAGAGTCCTCACAGGAGAAAACAGCTTGAGCTGTAGCCTCATTGTTTGAATGCTTCTAGGTGCTGGTGACTTCCCAAGAGCAGGACCTCGTGAAAATCAGTCTTTTATTTTAAATTTGCTTGTCAACAGTGGCACCTTTCTCTGGGTAACACTACAGACCTTTTCTGTAAAGGCTAAAGTTGCTGCCCACCAGACTGAGAGTTCAACAAGCTGGGCTTCTATGTCCATTTTTAAGCCCCTGGCTCAAGAGGCAGATGTCAGTGTCCTGCAGGGCCTCCTCTTTATACAGGACCTATTAGGACACAGCTTTCCTGAGTCAGCCATTTCTGGGTGTGAATTTGGAGACAGGAATCTGAGTTTAGGTTGGTTTAGAAGTCTCATCAGAGGTACCTATTTTTGTTTGGTTTAGGCTTTTAATTGTGCAATGGTTCTGTAGCCATCCCCAGAAAATCCCTGGTTTGCAATAATGTACAGAGGGTTTTAAACCAAAAGCAAAGGCTAAAATGAGGCACTTTTGATAAGGGCTTGTGGTGAAAGGACAAGGGGGGATGGATTAAAACTGGAAGAGGAAAGATGGAAGTTGGACATGAGGAGGAAATTCTTGGGTGTGAGGGTGGTGAGAGCCTGGCCCAGGTTGCCCAGGGAAGCTGTGGCTGCCCCATCCCTGGCAGTGTTGAAGGGCAGGTTGGATGGGGCTTGGAGCAAGCTGGGCTGGTGGGAGGTGTCCCTGCCCGTGCAGGGGGTTGGGACTGGATGATCTTGAAGGTCCCTTCCAACCCAAACCAGTCTGTGATTCTATGATATCTGAGAACTGCTGCTCCCCAGGGTGTTGGGAGGATCAGTGTGTGCTGATCACAAGTGTCAGGCAGTGGGAGAAGGGGAAGGGGGCAGAGCCTCCTGTGTGTGCAGTGTCTGTAACCTGTGAGGATGGAGACCTGCATGTCTCCTTGTTTCTGCAGTGAAACAGCAGCGTGTGCTTATTCATCATTCTCTCTTTGTTCCTACAAGTAACTTTGAGTACACTCTGGGGTCACCCAAAGCCATTCACATCAAGTCTGGGGACTCTCCCATGGCCTACCTCAACAAAGGACAGTTCTACCCCATCACGCTGCGGACAGCTGGAGACAGCAAATGTTTACACTTGTCCTCAAATAAAGTGAAGGTAAGAGACAAGCTGACAATTTTTGCTGACACATGCTGTGATCAGACATCCAGCAATTTGACTGGCCTGGGAACAGAGCTAAGCATGACGAGCAGTGACTTTGTGGCTCATGTTGGCTTACAGTGATGAATGGGATGGATTCACTCTTAGCAAGCTAATCCTCTCTGCACAGCAACTGCCCTCATGGTACCTGCCACTTGGGACCTTTCACAGCAAGGTCAGGGATGCACAAAAAGCCTCCCTAGCTGATGGCTGCCTGGGGGCCCTGCTGGGAAGGCTTCTGAGTTGGAGAGAGCTTTCCTATCTTGCTCCTGGGATGTGTGGGCAGGTCTCAGAGCCACCCCTGAGACTAAGCTGAGCCCAGCCCAGCTTGTCCTGAGCAGTATTTAGGGGCTAGACTTGGGACATCTCAGCACTTACAGGATTCCTGAAACAGAGGATGTCTAGAAAAAGGCTATTTTGGCTGCCCCAGCCCAGTACTTGCTGCAGTACTGCTAACATCCCCCCAGTGCAGGATCCTGGTACTCCTTGGAGCCAGCAGGAGCTCCAGGGCAGGACCATTAGGGGCGTACAGGGCATCTCCACTTTGCCCCGTGCTCTGTGTCTGCCTCCATGTGTTCCAGTCCCTTTCCCTGCCTGCCTCAGTTTCCCCAGCTATAAAACATGAACAATAACATGGATGCAGAGGATGGAAAAGGGCAATGAGGGCAGCGGGCAGCAGTGTGTACTGACAGGGGGTGTCCTGGCTGTGTTGCAGAGTGTTGTGATGATTGTTTTTGACAACGAGAAGGTCCCGACGGAGCAGCTCAAGTTCTGGAAGCACTGGCATTCCCGCCAGCCCACGGCCAAGCAGAGGGTCATTGACGTTGGTATGAGAGGGGCTGTCCCACTGCTATGGGGGGGCTGAGAACTTCTAGCACCATTTTACTGCATTTCCAGTACCCAGTAACAGAGATAAAGCTCCAGAATTGACCTGGGGGAAAGCAGAGAGGAGCAGGCTGAGCTGCTGGCTTCAGATTCTTTCTGGCTGAGAAGCTCTTGGGGGTTTAAGATGGTGTTTGTCAAGTGTAGGAGCCCAAGATACATCTAAGAGGAGCCTCAGTCAGAGGGACAGAAACTGCTCAATTACTTTGGCTCCTGCAGCTGATCCATGGCCTCTTGGGCTCTAGCAGTCTGAGCTGGAAAAGGCTTTGGCTCTGTTTGTCCTTCTCCACTGCCACCACAGTGTGCTATGCTGTCCTAGGCAGAGGTTGTGTCCATTCAGCTGAGCACCTTGCTGAGCACCCTGTGGCTCAGAGCCATGCAGTTGTTTTGAGTTTAGAAGCAACCTGCATTGACTCTGCATAACATCACTACTCAAGCAGGAGCCACCAACCTCCTTCGGGTCATTTTTGGCCTATCCCCCACACTAAGGTTTATCCTGTGGTATCAAGAATGGCTTCTCTTATATTACCAGGCTTCTTGTAGTTTTAGGCAGGTTTTTGGAAGAGTGGAAAACCCAGGAAATAGGACCATTTTTTACCAGCCAGAGGATAAGCTGCTCCTCCCTTGCATTTCAGCTGACTGCAAAGAAAACTTCAACACGGTGCAGAACATCGAGGAGCTGGCCTACAATGCACTGTCCTTCATGTGGAACATCCACGAGGAAGCCAAGGTACAACCTGCTCCTGAAGGGATATGGGAAGCCTTGGTCCACAGCAAAACTGTAGCCCCCTTTCTGAGGGCCCAGGCTCCCCCCTCCCCACTTCTCAGCTGAAAGACAGGGAGAGGTTTAAATCCAAACAATCCATTCCAGTGGCCCCAGGTAGTGTTTGTCTGCCAGGCCGGTGGGGAAGGGCACCCGTGCCTCTCTGTGTGCTTAAGTGGTGCCATTAGCCAATAAACACTCTGGGCACACCTGAGACTGGCTCAGAGATGTTGTTTTAGTGCTGATGGATAACTCTGAAGAAAGCCTTTCTGCAGCAGGCAGCTCGATTTGGGCTCTGCTCACATGTAGGTGAAGCCTATTTAAATAAACCACAGCTTAGGGAACAAAGACCCTCCTTTCAGGGCAGCATTTTGATGCAGAAATGACTGACCACCCTTCTGTGGCTTGTGTGATGTGGAGGAGAGCCAGACAGGTCACAAGATCCCTTTTGACCTCAAAATCCATAAAGCTTATATCAACATCTTCCCAGCTCTGCTCTCTCTCCTGCATCTCTTCAGAGTCTCTCATTAACACTTTGTATCTAGTGCAGATTGAAAGGAGCATATAAAAAAAAAAGATAAAGTAACTAAGATAAATACCCCACCTCTCTGGAGCTGGTAGCTTGGGAAAACTCTGGTTTGCTTTGGGATCTCAAGAAACCCTTCTTTTAGCCCAAAGGCCACCTTGGTCTTTTACAACCCAAGAGGTTAACAAATGTCTTCAAGGCAAAGTTGTCAGAAATGGAAATATGTCAGGTATGTGACAAGCCCTGGGGGCACCTCAGCAAAACTGGATTTAACTCTTAGCAGAAACTCTGTCCATGCAGTGGCCTGTGGCAGGTGAAGGTGAGACTTCAGAGAGCTGGGAGGGCTGGGAGCCTGACAGGAGGGGTCAGGTATTTGGGTCTCTAGCACCTGTTGCTTCTCTTCGTGCAATTAAACTTCACACCACAGTGTAGTGGTTGCTTTTCTCTGTGTAGGTACTGAGGGGCTCTGACATTAGGTTTCAGGGCTGAAATCCTCAGCCAAAGCCCTGCTGAGGGAGCTGTGGGAGCTTCTCCAGCTGCAAATCTGTCCCCAGAGCCCAGGGGAAATTTCAAGGTCACACAAACGAGCTGGTAATTTGGAGATACAAGGTGGATTATATCTGTGCTCAGCTTGTCTTCAAAAGTTTCGACTTGAGATAACTCCATCCTCATGATAAAGGAGGCCAAGTGTGTGATGAATATTTATTTCACCAGCAGCAATGATTTATAATTCCTCAAGCTGCAGTCTAGCCCTCCTCCCTTCCTCCAGGGCACTGCTGTCTGAAGGTCCCTTGTTCAAATGGAAGATCAAAAATTTCAGCAAGAGCATCCCAGGGCAGACTTTGCATCTGCTCTGCTTGTCTGAGCTGATGTGAGTGGGCAGCCTGAGAGTTAAAAAAGAGCTGGAGAAATGCAGTGGGAGGGGGGAAATGTGGCCAGGAAGGAGCTCTGGTTGTGCTCAGGTAGGAAACCAACAGCTCCCATGCTTGGCTGATGCCGTGGGGCTTGGAAGGGTGTCTCAGGAGCTGCTTTTCACAGAATCACACAGTGGTGGGGGTTGGAAGGGACCTCTGGAGATCACCCAGTCCTACCCCTGCCAGAGCAGGATCCCCCGGAGCAGATCCCACAGGAACATGATCAGTCTGGAATGTCTCCAGGGATGGAGACTCCACAGCCTCCCTGGGCAGCCTGTCCCGGGGCTCTGTTACCTTCACAGTCAAGAAGCATTTTCTCATATCCAGGTTCAACCTCCTGTGCTCCAGTTTGTCCCATTGCCTCTTGTTCTGTCACTGGACACCCCTGAGAAGAGTCTGGTCCCATCCCCTGACACCCCCTGTAGATACTGATCAGCCTTGATGAGATCCCACCCACTGCTGCTGCTCCTGCCCGCTGCTCTCACTGCTGTTTGACAATGTTTCCAGCATCAAGGAGCTGTATCAATCTCTGTCCCTATTTACAGGTATTTATTGGGGTGAATTGCCTGAGCACTGACTTCTCCTCCCAGAAGGGAGTGAAAGGTGTCCCCCTCAACCTCCAGATTGACACCTACGACTGTGGCCAGGGGAGCAGCCAGCTGGTGCACCGCGCCGTCTGCCAGATCAAGATCTTCTGTGATAAGGTAGAACATGGCTTTTCCACCAGCTTGTCCAAGGGGAGTCTTCAGCTGGTGGCCAGGGACTCCAGCAGAAAAAAAAAACAACAACCCAGAAAGGTTGTGAGAGTTTAGAACAGCCCAGAGGTCAGGGCTGAGGAACATAGATGAGCCCCCCAGCTGGGGGAGGCAGGACAGGCAGGAGGTGTCTGCACAGCTGAGGCCTTTGGAGAAGGGGCCTGAGAAAGTGTCCCCACATCAGACCTAGATGTGGTTGAGCCTCATCAGAAACTTTGGTTTTGACAAGTTTTTAAATAGCAGAAGAGGTGAGAATCTCCTTAGAAGGTCTCCCTCAGACTCAGGTATCTTCCCATGGAACAGCTTCTCACAGCGATTTTTTTATCTGTACTTTTCATTTTTAAAAGCAATTTTTATATTTTTTTAATTTATTTTTTTTTAACTTTACAAGTAGCAGGAAGTTCAGGACAGCCTGTAGAAGGTCCCTGAGATGAGCATTTTTTGAAAAAGGCTGCCCTTACCTTCCTGTGCTTACCTCCAAGAGGTGACCAGTGAACCCCCTCTTGTTAGAACTGTCATTGTCCTAATTTTTGCCTTCTCTTCCCCCCAGGGAGCAGAGAGGAAAATGCGGGATGATGAAAGGAAGCAGTTCAGAAGGAAAGGGAAATGCCTGGACTCCAATAACAATGGTCAGTGCTGGTTCCCTGACCCAAGTGGTGTTGAAATCCATGTCCTTTAACTGCCACAGGATCTGGCCCTGGCTCTTTCCAAGCCTGATGAAATCAGCCCTGTTCAGAAGCAGCTTGTCAGTCAGGTCCCTGCCTGGTGTCCTACCAGGACTCTCAAAGCCTTTATTAATACCAACCAACCTTCCTGGGTTGTCCTGGGGCCTGGGCAGGGAACCTTCCCCAAGGGAGGTAGCACTGGGCAAGCCCTGGAGACCTGGTTCTGCAGGGTCTTGCCTTTTTCCCAATATTTCTGTGGGGACACCTTGGGCAGGTGCTTTCTCTGCACGTAGTTGCCTCCTAAACTGCCATCTGAGCTGAGATGAACTGGACTTTCCATCTGTAGGTCTGAAAGGCTGTTTGCTCTCTGGCTTCAGAGGGAATGAAATCACGTTCCTGAGGCCAGAGACTGACCTGGAAACCCAGCCAGTCCTGTTCATCCCCAACGTCCATTTTTCAGCCCTGCAGAGGTGTGGCACGGTAAGTCCCTGCAAAAACAACCAACCTGTTCCCCCCAGATGTCACCCCCATCATTTCCAAACTGATCAGTCCCCACTTGTGTTATGTAAAAAACCAAAACCAAACCACAATTCTTCTGTGGAAATGTGGTGAAGGTGAAGACGTAGCTGTCAGGAGTGGCCTAGATAGTCATGCAACAGTGATGGGCAAGATAAGCTTCCCAGGTCCCTCCCAGCCAGATATTCCTCGGGTTTACAAGTATCATCTGCAGCTTCCACAGAGGACTGGAGAGGCAGCAAATATATCAGCAGAAAGTGAACTATGGAAAAATGCCCCCATACCAGACCCTGCATATGGGACATCACTCCCTTCTGCTGTGCCCTTCCCTATCCCCTTGAGCCTAGACCCAGTGTCCTCCAGGGCTCATCCATGTTCCCTCAAGAAACAACTGTCTCAGTTTGTCAGAAAGGGGGAAAAAGTCACCTCTGCCAGTACTGGAGCAGTGGCTGACAATCCTGCTGCAGTGGCTGCTGTACTGATGGATCAGCACCAAAACCAGGGACTAGAGGAATCTGGTTTGCATTCAGAGACCTGGCTGAGAAACTTGGTGCTTGATCCCAAACAGGTTATGAGATCTGACCTGCTTTTGGGTCTAGCTAGATATGTGCTCAGGTCTCTTCTAGGCAGAGAAGAATCTGGAGAGGTTCTTGTATCAGGTTTCATTTAATCTAAGAAACACGTATAGATGTTTGGGTTTAATTGTGTAGGAAAAAGGATGGACTGGGAGGAGGGAAATGATGGTTAAAATGTGCCCGTATTGCCCCCCCTTCACTGGCTCACCATGATACTATGCAAACTAAAAGATGAATCTTTCCTTTCCATTGCCAGGCACTCCCTCCTGCTGTTCCCAACTCTGCAAACAGGTAAGGAAGCAGCAGTTTGTATTTCCCACCCAGCAGCTGCTCATCCACAGGCAGCTCGTATCTGCAGGTGCAAAATAGCACAGCACAGTCTCTCCCTGGTGCCCTGCGTGCCAAAATAGGTGTTAAACTTTGGCCTAGGAGGGGCTGAAGGGCTGCAGAAAGCAGCTCCATTCCTTTCCCTCTCACTGAGCCTCTCCAGCATGAGTCTGGTCCAGGACTGTCCTGCTGCTCTTACTGAGACAGTGTTTGGAAGGGGAGGGGGAAGATCACAGAACTGTCACTGAATGGTTCAAGTCACCAGAGGCAGAAACTGCTGTAAAATAATCTGGAATGAAGCAGAAATCACACCTGTGGTGTGTCTGGAGTGGGCAGAACCAGTATTTTCCCCAGGCTTGCCCCACTCTAGTGCTGTCAAGTAGAGAAGCAGTGACAGGAAGGAACAAAAGGCATTTGTTTGAGGTGATACCAACCCCTGCCTGCACCCTCTGATCTTCCTGTGTGTGTTGGGCAGGAGGTTGCAGCTCTGGTAGACACTTGGCTGCACTAATTACAAACCCAATATTTAATTGTTGGATGTTGGAGTAATTGGTTGTTCAATCAGAAGTTCAGTGGCTGGGATGGTTTTGTTCCCTGCCACTGTTCTGTCCCCCTGAGAGCCTCGTGTCCCTCTGCTTAGGCTGCCCCTGAAGCGCAGCGGCGCCTCCTTCACCGAGGAGTTTGACCCGGTACCTCCAAAGCAAACCAAGGAAGAAGATCCTCAGAGAGGTAACCCCTGGGATGGGAACAGCTCTGGAATGTAGTCTCTCTCTGTCCTTACTCAAATAAGTTTGGATCTTGGGTTACACAAGGACAGGCTGCAAGGGGCCCTGGTCAGTGCTGTGCTTTCTCTCTTTCAGTCTTGTTGTACGTGCGGAGGGAGTCAGAGGAAGTGTTTGATGCTCTCATGCTGAAGACACCAGATCTCCAGGGCCTCAGAACAGCTGTAAGTGTTACCAAACTGCAGATAAAAAGACAGTGGGATTTGGTATCTAGGGAGCTGGATGTGAGACTGCTGATACCTCATGTCTTGAGAATGGAAATGGAAGTTGGGAGCAGCAGGTGAATTCTACCCACGGCTCCTGGCAGGGCTGTGTGTGTCAGTGCTGGTTAGAACACACCTTATGGCAAGATGTTTGGTTCAGATCACAATGTAAGTCCTCTCTTGTGACAACACATTCATATTTTCCATTGTAACCCACCCTTTCCATTCTCAAGGCTGCAGATGTGCAACCTGAAGCCAATTCTGGCCTCCTGCTGGAATTCCCTGTGTTGTGTTTGAGGAGCACACAGACATATTTCTGTGATGATTATCAGCAGCATCTCTGATAACCCACTTCTCCTTGGGGATTGCTGGGAAGAAAACAATAAACCTCCCAGATTTGGGGTGGCTTTATGGCTGCATTTTAAAGCTCTGTTGGTTTTACAAAGTTTTAAAATAGAGAGTTTGAAAAATGTCAGCACTGGGGATTTTTTCCATCTTCTCCCTCCCCCATCCCTCACCACACAGAGTCCAAACCCTCTATAGAAAATGCTTGTGGAAAAGCTACAAAGCTCCTGTGCCTGCCCTTGGGGAGCTGGGAAACTTTGCAGATCCACTAAAACCTGAGCAAAAGCTGCAGCCAGATCATCCACAGCAGACACAGTCAAACACTCTCTGGTTTGTCTCACCTTGGGATCCATCACCCAAGGAAAAGCCCCATGGCCTTCCTGCCAAAAGCATCAAGCCCTGAACAGGCCAGGGAATGAGAGAAAGGAAAGGAAGGTTATTCCCTAAGATCCTGGCCTGGCAGTAGGTGTGAGAAAGAGAACCAAGCCCCTCTGCCCCCTGCCAGACACAGGCATGTCCAGATCATCCTGTTCAGATCATTGCTTGGGCTCTTTCTTCCTGAGTAAAATGGGGGGGGTGGGGTGGGGAATCCTTTGCTGCTGAACACCCCTGGCTCTGTGTTATCTTTGAGTTTTCTCATGGGAATTTCATTTTACAAGTACAAAGAATTGCCATGTTTTCTCATGCAGATTTCAGAAAAATATGGGCTTCCTGAAGAAAGCATTTATAAAGTCTACAAAAAATGCAAAAGAGGGTAAGCTAATCTCTCATCTGCCTTTCTGCTGTGCCTCTAAAACCCCCTTCTCCTTGGTACCTGCCATAGGCTGAAGTGGCCTTTAACAAGATCATAAAAGCTAAAGCCATGGGAGGCTGTGCTATTTGGAGCATATAAAACTCAGATCTTTCTGGGCTTTAAAGATTTGGGATAATGCTTGTTTGTATTACATTTATTTGGAGTGCAAAGTTTCCCTAGGAAAGGAGGTTGGATGAAGGAGGAATTGTTTGGGTAGTTTAATGGGTGATCTTTTGTGTCTCAGTCTAAAAGCCTGAGGTTATGGAGAACTTATCTTGCTGCCATCAGAGAGGTAGAAATGTTTGCTTCTCCCAGCCAAGAGTCTGAATGTCCCTGGCTTGGAAAGAGACCAAACAAGAGCATGGGCACCCCCAGTGTGAAGAGGGGAGATCTGAAAGGGGAATGTCTGTTCCCAGCTTTGCCATCCCAGCCCAGGGAGGTCAGCAGGAAGCCTCATGCTCACTTTGGGAGGTGATGGGTCAGCCCCTCTGATGGGTCAGACCACACTGGTGGCTCTTGTGCAGCCCCAGCAGGGAAGTGCAGGTCCCACCTGAGCCTTGTCAGGGGCTGCTGGAAGCAGGTGCACCTGCACAGGCTGCAGGTGAGGGTGGCAGTACATGTGAGGTGGCTTCTCAAGTGATTTCAACCTGGTGTCTGTTAGTGACCCACCCCTGGGAATCTCCCCTGTGGCTGAGAGGGAAAAGAGCTCGTTTGCATGAGCTGAGGACCAGGTGCCCATGGAGGGCAGTGGCCTCGACATGGAGCCAAGCACAACTTCCAGAAACATTTTCTGGACTGAGAACTCCCTCTGGGTCGTCCTCAGCTCTGGCAGCGAGTTCTCCCTTCAGCTGATGGAAAGGGTAGGACTCATCATCTCCCAAGCTTATTTTCCTACAGTTAAATCCAGAGCCCTTCTTGCAGAGCGAGCGAGATACAATCAGGCTTTGCAAGCAGCAGTGACTGCCTGGGAGATGAACTCATTGTTGTTGCTGGCCCTGGTCCAGAGCTTGAGCATGGGGAGAGACAGGCAGAGAAGCAAGGCTGGTGACAGGTCCCACATTGTGCAGCCCCACTGTTCCCACTGGCACAACCCCCAGAGAGGTCCCTGCAGAACAAAACTAGGGAACAGAGGCTTTGGGAGCTGCGGGTTAGGCCGAAGCTCTGCTTCTGCATCTGCCTCTGGTGGCAGGGAGGTAAGAAAGTCCTTGGATGGGGGTGGGAGCTTCCAACTCATTTGCTGTCACTATAACTTGATCCCTGTGGGATTTGGCCTGTTTGCTTTGAGGGGAGCAGAGCTCAGGGAGGCTGGGGGGCAGCTGCAAGGTGGGGGGCAGTGGCTTCTGCTCCACACTGTGATGTGGTGTCACTGGCCTGGGGAGCTGTCACAGCTTGAATCCACAACTGAGCAACCTTTCCACATTTAGGAGGGGTTTTCAGTATGGTCTTAATTTTAAGATGAGGGATGGGCCATAGTGAGGTATCCACTTTTGCCAGGAGGCTTTTCCACCTGTCCTGAACCCAGGGCTCTCAGTGTCAGATGCTGCTCATCCACTAGCCCCAGAAATGGAAATTTTCTCCCCAGATAAAAAAAGCAACACTGAAGGCCTCAAGAGAGGGGTTGTCCCACACACCCTGAGTCAGAGTCTGGTCTTGAAGAAAAACAACTGTGAAGGACAGGGGTGGTCAGTTTATTATTCCAGCTTCAGGGCTGAGCCAAAACTCAGGTGTGTCAGCTGTGCTGGTGGCTTGTGCTGTGGCCACCACAGGTCATCAGGCTGTCATCAGACAACAGCTCTTCTCAGGCTCTCTGAGCAGCTGACTGTGAACATCTGCAGCAAGAGAGATCCCAGCACTGATGAGTCTGCAGGTGGACCAGGAAATGGCACTGCTGCAGGGGACAGGCCACCTCTACCCTGCTGTGCTTTGGTTTTGTTCATTACTTGATCTGATAAGTAGTGAGTGTTGTTTAATACCGACTGGGAGGGAAAGCAGGCAGCTGTCCCTCCCCAAAATGGAGGAGCAAAAAGGTATCTAATGAACAGGCAACAGCTGGAAATTAGATTGAAAAAAATACAAACTTTGACAGCTAATGTAATGATGGCTGGACATGCCTGATGCCACAGGGTACTGCTGAAGGGTGATTTTCTCCAGTCTGTTCAGTGGCAGGGTCAGACACTGTTTCCTGCTCCCCCAGATTTAATTTTCCTTTGAATAATTTTGTCCTATTGCTCCACCCTAAACAATCCTCTCTTGGTAATTACAGCTTGGGGCTCAGATCTTCATCTGGTGTAAACCAGTGAAGCTCAGTGGTACTACCTGGATTTACAGCAGGTGAGGACCTACTGTCAGCCCTGGGCCTCCTCAGAGGGATGAGCTCATTCAGATGAACTGAGTCTCAGGGTGACTCAAGAACAATAATAAGTAATTTCGTATCTTGGTGAGGTTTGGTCTAGAAAAACAATACAGGGCTTGGATTCCTAATCAACACTCCCTTGAGTCTTTTGTGGTTGAGAAATCAGATGGAAGGAAGGCAGTGAGAGACACAGGTGACTTCTTGGGCTTCCCGCACTAAGAGAGCCAGAGCAGCTGGGGCTTCTCTGTCACAAGACCAGAGCAGAGTGGACACGAGGGGAGAGCTCCAACCTTCCCCTCTGAAATCTGGGCAGGCTGGGCCGGGGCTGTGATGAGCCTGCCCTGCTGAGATCAACGGGCAGGAGCCAGGAACCAGGCACTGCAGCCCAGAGTGGCTGCCCTGACCTCCAAGACATTCCCTGAGGGACACCAGGGCCCCGTGTTTGTGCTTGTTAAACTGTTGGATTTGTTCAGATGCTCAGCCTCTTCTTTTTATTCTTTTTCATCTTGGCTTGTGGAGCATTGCACAATTAATGCTTTGCCCCATTTGTGACCCAGCAGGAACCTGGAGGGGATGTGCTTTCTGCAGAGAAAGATAATTTGCTTTCTTTGTTTCCTCCAAAGGGTTACAAATTTCCCAGCTGATTTCTGGGGTGATGCAAAGCTGCCCCGTTCCTGCCATGACAATAATGAGGGGCTCTTGCCTGGCACAGAACTGCAGCCTCAGGTTTAAATGGAAATGTTTCCTTCTCCCCGTGTCTCCGTGTAATTGATTCCAGCTCAGAGGAGCTGCGGGATCTGCAGCAGGGCTGGAGGGGTGTCCTGAAGCACGGGGAGGGATTTGCCAGCGGCTGGGCTGGGCTGTCTGCAGGTGCTCCTCGTGGAAAGGGCTCCCAAGCACCTCTCAGGGCACGTCTGCACGGGAGGTTGTTCTGTCTTATTCCAAACCACTTCCAGCTGCTCCCACAGCAGCCTCAGCTCGTTCAGAATTCTGCACCCCTAAAAGCACCCCAGCAAGAAGTGAGGAGTGAGCAGTTCTGCCCTAGATTCACACCCCGCCGTAATCCAGATGAATCTGCCTGTGCAGCAAACGCTGGGCACCTTGAGGGCAGAATTGTGAAAAGCTCTGTGGGATGTTCCTTTGTGTTGTGTCAGGGCTTTAATTAATTAATCCCGGCGGAGCCCCTCCGATTGGGTAGGGTGGACACTGGTGCCCTCGTGTGCCTGCCCAGGGCTGTGGCTCCTGGGGTGCGGCTGCAACGCGGCGCTGACCAGTAACAGGCAGGAAGGGAAATTTTTAGTGGGAATTTTGTGTTCCTGTTGGAGACGGCCACCCCTGTGCCACCAGGCTTTGTCACGGACGTTATTCCCAGTTCACAGCTGGGAATCCTGAGTGTGCCATAATGTCCAGCCCTCCTGACAAAGCTGCTCCACAAACCTTTCAATGAGCTGCCTCTGACCCAGCCGTTCTCCCTCTCCTGTAGGATCCTGGTGAACATGGACAACAACATCATCCAGCACTACAGCAACCACATGGCCTTTCTCCTGGACATGGTGGAAGCAGAGGACAAGTTCCAGATCATCCTCAAGGAGCTATAAGGAGCCGCAGGCAGCACTTACTGGGACTTCTCTCCAAGCTGGCAAGTTGGAGCCAGCAGAGCTCAGCCTCACCTTGTTGCCTTTACTTGAATTCACGGCCTCTGGGGAGAGCCTCGGCCCCGGGGGCTGCTTGGAAGATCTGATATCGATGTGAACGTGGAACTTCTCTCTGAGTTTATTATTATTATTATTTTTTATTATTATTATTTTATTTTATTATTTTATTCCCTTCTGGCGATGGGCCTGACCTTCAGTTTCACAGCTGGGAACGTGCAGCTCCACGACCAGAGCTGTCAGGGGAGCCTCTGCTCACTGTTTGCCTTGGCCCGTGGCTTTGGCTGGCTCCCAAACCTTCAGTCATGCAGAACCTTCAAGCCATTTCCAGCAGGGCTGAGCTCAGCTCTGAGCTTCTCTCTGTCCACAGAGACTTTCACAAGATGCCTTTAAAACTCACTGTTGAACGGACACTGGTTGCTCCCATCCCCCTGCCCTGCCACAGCTCTGATTGTAAATACCACCAAGGCCTCCATAGCCCTTGTTTATACATTTCTGATGTATTGTTCCTTTTATATTTTATATATGTATAAATATGCATTGTTTTATATTTGACTCAGTACGGTGACACAGAGCATTTCAAACACAGGCTGCTTCACATTTCTCTGTGAACTCCTTTTGTAGCTGTGTTGTTGGTTTTGTTGTTTTAGATATTCTGTAGTAATAAAGGTTGAAAGATGGAAAGTGAACTGTTTTCACCCAGCTCTGGAGTTGGAGCCAGGGCAGGGAGGTGACCCCAGAGGCACAGAAAGGCCTCAGGGTTGGTTTTGCACCACAGCGTGTTGAACAGCACGAGGAGTTTGTCTGTTAGGAACTGGCTCTCCAGCCATGACACAGATTTGGCGAAATTTTACACAAGTCAAAAAGAAATGCTCTGGTTTCCTGCTGCTGGCAGGGGGGGCAGCTCAGCCCTGTCCTGGTGAGATGGTGTCAGCTGTGCCCCCCACTTCCTCTGCTGCCCCAGTTGGCTGAACTCCTCACACCTGGTACCTCTCAACCTCCACCCTGTGCTGAAACCCTCTGCAGCTGCTTCCCGTTTAGGTAAAAAAAATCACAAGGGGAGCCCTGTGTTTTCTCATTAATCCTTTGACTAGTGAAAACTGGAGACTTTCCTCTTTCCTCTCCTTCATCCTCTGCTTTTCCTGTCCATGTCAAAGGGAGGTGGACCTGAGTCTCATGGCTGGGGAAGAGAGAGCAGCTCTGCTCCCACTAAGAAAGGGGTTTTGAAATGCTGAAACTCATCAGGCTGCTGAATTTTTGATGACTTAAGTGTTGTTATCACACTGAGGAGGGCCTCTAAGATGAGGCTCAGATAATTTTGAAGGCTTATCATCCCTTGATGATCTCTCCCAGCACTCTGCACTCCTTCATCTGGGAAACTCCTTCTTCAGCAGGATTTCTTGGATGCAGCCTTGGTGCCTATGCTCTTGCCATAGCAGAATCCCAGCTCCAGTTGCAAACAGGTCCCCCAAGAAACCCCCCAAAGGCTTGGTGCTGATGGCTGTGACCCCCACAAGTCCCCTGGCAGCCCTGCTGTGTCAGGGAGACACAGGGGCTCTGCAAGAGGACTCCAGGCCCAGGGCACCTGGCCAGCACCCCCTCCATGGGGTTGCTCCTGGGGAGGGTGATGGGATCCTGCCCGGCCACAGGGACAAGCTCTGGCTGCTCAGGTAAGCTCAGAGGTTTCTCACTGCCTGTGGGAGAGGGAGCACCCAGCCCCTCAGACAAAGGGGGTGGGTGGATTAGGGAGAGCCCTGTGCTCTCCACAGCACCAGAGAGGCCTGGAGACAAGGAATGGGTACAAACAGCAGATGGATAGAGCTGTGGTACCCAAGGACTTTCTCCAGCTCTGTGCAGGGGACTGGTGCTCTCCCTGTGAGCTGCCTGGCCCTGGCAGAGGCCTTGCGGGAACCTCTGGGAGCTGAGGCTGCTTGTTCTGCCAGACAGGACAGGGCTGGGAGGGCTGCAGCCAACTGTGGGGCTTTTGTGCACTGTTGGGGCTCTGGTGACCTCTCAACCCTCAGTGGGTTGTTCCAAAGGTCTGGTTTTGGGGTAATCTCCTACCAGTGCAAACACAGCACTACCCAGCTTATTCTCCTCTCCATCACACCAGTCTAGCTCCATTGACTCCAGCAGTGTTACTCTTGGTTTACAACAGCAGAATTTATGTCACTGGCACTTTTAGGTTCCCAGCAGAGCAGTGATGGATTTGGTTGGGTTTTACAGTGCTCCATTCCACCCTGGCTGTGAACCCATCCTAAGTTTTGCTGGGTGAGAACTGCCCTGGCTGCAGCCACGTGTGTCTGCACAGTGCAAGTGACTCCCCCCACTTTCTGTTGATAGGATGGAAGCAGAGAACCAGGCCCTTCCCTGCAGGTTCTGGCGCTCTCGGGCTTGTACCACAGCGACTCTGTAGTGTGCAGGGACAGGCGGGTTGGCTCACAGCAGGCTCTGGCACCGCCCCCTGCCCAGGGTGGGTGTTTTGCTGACTGGCTGAGTATCGTTCATCCCTTCCAGCAAAGGCGAGTTGCAGGAGAGGTTGCGTAAAGCAGAGCTCCCAAATATGTGAGAGCATTCTTGACTCTTTGCCCGGAGCCCACCAGTTCCTTTTGAAGATTAAGATAGGAGCGATGAAGGCGATTCACCCCTGAGCCAACAAAGGTCGTGTGAAAGTATGAAGCTGCTTGTGTTTTGCAAAGGGTTCATCGTGACAAATGAGAGCAGCTTCCTCTGCAGCCCTGGCTGCTCTGAGCAGTCAGCAGCTGGTTTGTGCTGACTCCAGTTAGAAAGGCTCAAGTCAACTGGTGTGTAAAGTGTGCCAGGCAGTGTCAGGGTACACAGGGAGGTGACACGTGTCCTGCTGCCCTGTGCCAAGGCCTGTGCTGTGTGGCAGAGCCAACATCCATCCTCTCAGCGAGGGTGGTGCTCAGAGGGGCAGGATTTGCCCACAACTGCTCTCCTCAGGTATTCCTACCCTGATAAGAAGGGACTGCTCAGCAGGGTAATGTCTCCTAGGGACCTGTTTTTTGCTGAAAATGTTGAGGAGTTTTTTTGCAGTCCCCATTGATTGTAGTAAATCAACACCTACAAAACTGGAAGCTTTCAAACCAGCTTTAGCTAATGATCATCTAATGTACAGCACCAAGTACTGCTTATGAGCTGTGGGTGAGCCACCTGGGGACAGGGCTGCTCCCTGTCAGGCAGTGTGTGCTCTGCAGGGTTTGACACGGTCCTGTTGGAGGATCCCTGCTCTGGTCTCCTGGTTCTTGCTGCTCACAGGCCTGGGAGCTGCTTCCTCCCATGGCTGTAAATGGAGGAATTGCTTCCCAAGTGCTCTGGCTGAATAAGCACCTGCCAAGACAGGGATGAATGAAAAAAGAGAAACGCAGCAGGTTGTGAGCTGAGTTGTGCAAGAGCTCTGGTATCCCCAGTGCTGGGCGGGGGTTCTGCTCCTCACTTTACAAATAACACCCAGTTTCTGTGTCTTTATTCATGCTTATTCATTCCTTGCATCATCAACTAAGCAGCTGAGGATCTCAGTGCGTGGTGTGGTTCTCCATGGTTTTCCTCTATAGCTAGAGGGAAAAACAGCATCCTGTGTTATGTTAGGACACCCACATGTTGTGTTTGGAGGTGCCCTAGTGCTGGGTCAGGTATTGGAGAGGATCAAAGCCAGAGGAGAAGAAATAACAGCACTGTTGCTCGTGACTGCTCTTCCAGCCCTCAGTGACCTCCCAGGAGGAATTAAGAATCCTCGGTGAAATAAACAGGGCAAGGAAAATGACTAACTGAAAAAATAATGTTACTTGAGCCTGGCATCAATTAGCCAACGGGCACTGAGGGACAGGATCCGCCCAGGCTGAGCTGAGCTCTGCCTCCACCCCCTGACAGCTCCCTATCCCTGCAGGAAAGAACCGCTCAGCACAAGAGGACTGCAGCGGTGTTTGTCATTGCAACAAGCCTTGTCCCTGCAGCAGCCTCTCTCATATCAATGCCAATGTCAGAGGGTCAACATTCATCACAGTTCCTTGTGTGAGCTGTTGCTTTGCTATTGAGGAACAACAGCAGTGGTGACTGGCCCTGGCTGGAGGGCCTGGTGGCAGGTGTGTAAGTCGGGGAGTGTTTAACCCCCTCCTCACTGAGGGTGGGTCCCTTCTCACCAGGCTTTTCCTGCTTACAAGCTGCAGGGTGTGTTTCGTCTCCATTTTCCTCAGCTTTTTGTCAGGAAAACTCTGGTGAAGCCAGTGGAAGACAGGACAGCCAAGAAGACAGTGCTCCATCATGCAGCTCTCCAGCTGGCCAGGGAGACTTTCTCTACTGGGAGAAGACATACTATAGTGTTTGTCTTCTCCTCTGTCCCTGCAAGTGCTCATGACTTCCAGTCAAACAGAAGAACATTGCAGGTGAAATGTCTGTTGTACCAACAGCCAGAATCCTGTGACAGTTTTACACACGCACCAGAACTCACAGAACCTGTTTGTCCAACCACTGACAGTCAGGGATACTTTAATGGCCTTGACATAGCAAACAGGCTTTTTTCAATCTTGCCTTTAAAAATAATATTGTAAAATATGGATGAACAAGTTGGATAAGGAGCTGGCAGTCAGAGAGCTAGTGCTGCTCCTGCCACGCTGCTGCTGAGTGACCCTTTGGAGACCACTCAGCCCAGATTGGCAGTGATGTTAGACCATCTAAAGGTGTCAGGAGATACCGTGCTCTCACCTTCTAAGAATCTAGACCCTCGGTGCTCATCATAAACCTACTGTCTCCCATTCACAAAAGCTCTTACATGCCTTGTGCTACCAATGTAAGTGCTTTTCAGAACGGTGTGTGTGTGTCCCCAGATGTCCACATGCCTTTGCAGTGGTGCTCTCCTAATTTCTGTGCTGGATTTTTGGGGGTTTTTTGCCTGCTCAGGAGGCAGTTGTGCTGTTTTAGTCACATTTGTGTTTTGCTATCTCTATCAGTGAGAAATACTTCAGAATAACTCTTACCTTTACCTGGTCCAGGGAACCTTTCTTATGATCTGCTCCCTGTGTTTAGGGCAAACACATCACTTCAGCAGTCCTGCTGTGGAGACCCTTTGTGATCCATAAGGTCCTATGCCCAAGGAAACCAGGGTCTTTACAAGGTGGGATGGCTGGAGCAGAGAGAGTTCAGCAGAATTTGTGCCTGTGATTTTGTGAGGAACTTGTCCCCCCCGATGGGGTTTTATGTCTGGAAATCCAAGCTGTGGTTTCTGTTAAGTGCCTTGGGAGGTGGATGCTTTATCCTCCTAAGCCAAAATCTTTGGGCAATGATCTGGGGAAAAAAGGCTCCAATTGCAATGCCAGAGCCAGCCTGCTTTATTTATTGTAAAATACAAAGACTTGCCAGTGGTGCAGCCCCTGCAGAGACCTGGCTGCTCAACACTGCACTGCAAGATAGCACTGAAACCAACGCAGCTCCTCCCATTCTCTCCACTGACTGAAACGGGAGAGGGAACAGGCTCTAACCCCAGCAGTTGGGTGGGGAGTGGTTTTGTTTTCTGATATTCTCTCCACATATTTAATTTGCCCTTTCCTCTAGCCCTGTGTCCTCATCCAGTGCCCCCTGGCATTGCTTCCCTTCCAGCTTCCCACTCTTTCTACAAAACCCCTGTTTTAAGAGACAAGTGCTGAGAGATGTAGTAAAGATACAGCTGTTGGGTAAGGAGAGCCCTGGGCTTTCTCATGTTCTCATTCTTTTCCACGGTCAGGAATTTATTGTTGATCTTAATCTTAGGCCAGGCAACGTCACTGCATGGTGGCAATAAATTTACTTGAACAATTTGCTGATAGGCAGATTTATTTGTCTTCTCATAAGGGGGAGGAGGGCTTGGGAGAAGACAGTTTCCTTTTGTGCCTTTTAATCTCTTTGAAACAAGCTGTAGGATGGAATATATGGGAATGGCAGTTCTGGCTTGAAGGAAGTGAAGTTTTACAAACCTCTTTCCAGCTTTAATTCCCAGCCTTAGCAGGGGCTGAGGAAATAACCTGGTTTACCCACAAGGCTCCTTGAGCTGCTGTGCAACCACAAGCATCCCTCACAGTGATTCCCAGATTTGGCTTGTTATGCCCAGTGTGCTCCTCTGGGGATGAATTTAGGCCCTGGCAATGCAGAAGGAACACAGCCCAGTGCTTAAAGCCTCTGCCAGGGATGTGCAGGAATTTTTTCCAGGTCATGTGTGCTTTGGCTTCTTGCTCTGTACAGTGGGGGATAAGAAATTACCCCTACATCATAAGGGTGGTGCAGTATTTAATTACTGTTTGTAAATGTCTGAGAGATCCTCTGATCCAGGTCCCTGACATGCTCCAGGCTGTGACCAGCCCACACTCCCTCCAAGGCAGCACTGTGACACTTCCCCCTCTGGGTGAGCTCCAGCAAACCTGGGGCAACAGCTGGCCACATTGGGCCAGTATAGTGGGACACTGTGGGATCACTCTCCTGCTTGGTATTTCCGTATGTCCCGCCAAAGTGGTGTGTTTTCCAGGCTGGACTTACCTGAAAGGAGTTTTCTTTGCTTCCCTGGTAGGTTTAGTGGCTGGCAGGTTGCAGGCTCTGGAGTAAATCCATCCATCCTTGTTAGGTGGGAGGGCTGTGTCTGGCAGCAAGATGTTATAGCCTTGGGAGACACAGTGGTGAGGGAATTGTTGATGTGTTAGTGACCTACAAAACAAACAGGAAAGGGATGTAAATACCAAGCAAGGCCACAACGGTGGCACTGAGCAAAGAGAGTGCAGCAGGCAGGGAATGTGACAGGAGGAAAAGGAACCGGTATAACTGGACTGTGGGGAAATCACTTCTGGGTTTAAAAAGTGCTGTCCTGGGCAGAGGTAAATTTCGAGGGACACTGATAAGGCAACACTAAACTTTGTCCTGAGCACAACAACCAGAGACATTAGCAATTTTAAAGCATCAAACAAGAGGAGAACTCACTCATGGTATAACTTGTAAGATAAGCTACAAAGCTATGTGTCCTCATACTCCAGGTCTCAAACCTCACCAGGCACTGGGCCAGGAACAGACTTCTTGTGCAGCTAGAGCACTGTGGAGCTTGGTCCATTATCCACTAATGTGGCTTCTCCTGAAGCCTCTAGCATTAAACACTGAGTTGTGGGAACATTCTAGTGATTCCTTATGGCTACTGAACAGCGTCAGGATGGTTTCTGGATGGTTGTCTAAGCAGAGAGACAAGGGGACCTCTTGGAAGGGAGACTCAGTAATGTCTGGACACCTGCTTAAATGTGACATGCCTCAAGGAGCTCTGAGTGACCTGAATTGGTGTCCACTGGAGCTCTGCACCCTGGAGAGCCAGAACCAACATCACCAGTAATGGTCTCTCCTCCCAGCTCAAGGCTCAGTTACATGGAGGCCATTTTCCTAATTTTTCCAAATGTCATCCTATTGTGGTTTAGGACATAAACACTGCTTGGCTAGAAGTGGTGTTGCTTTGCTTGCAGAAATCCATAGAGGTCTGGTGCAGAAAAAGAAAAAAGGGCTTTTGAATGCCTTGGAATTGACTTCACCTGTGAGTAATCACCAACAAATGAAACCCCACATTTAAAATCCAGGGGTCTCCATTGTGAGAGGTTCTAATGATCCAGCTGTAGGCAGTGCCTAGAATAGTCATGATCTTTAACTGGCTTATTTTAATACAGGGTTTGGTCCCAGAGCCTTGAGGACAGCTCAGGACACCGTTTTCTTTTTCTCACCCATTTTTTTCCCCTCAAATATTCATCATATTTCAGCTGTCACTGCCTCAAAAGCAGATCCTCCAGTTAACAGACAAAAGTTTCCTTCTGCCCAAGTGAGAGCAGTGACCATGTAAAGACTGCAGGGTCTGCCCTTCTTTTATCTTCTCAAATGTCTCTTTGTCTATAGTCATAAATTATCAGACTCTGCCATCTTTTAAATAGATAGTTTCCTGTTCTGCATCTTGTAGGTTAGATATTATCTCCTACAGTAAATCATGAGTCAGTGATTAATTCAAGAAGGCCGTTCCCAGGAGCAAATTCTTACAATGTTAAAAATAATATGATGTGAATCCATTAGAGTATGATAGAGAAAATAATTATGGCCTGCAAACTAGTTTAATCAACTTAGAACATGCCGGGGCAGATACTCAGTTGGAGTGAGTCATTATAAGAAAGTTCATAGTCTTGGTGTATGGGTTGTGTGAGTGAACACGATTACTCCATGTCAGCTGAGACTCAGTGACTCTCTGCATGTGCTCCTTGCACACCCAGATTGTGAGGTAAGACATGTTGGGTTTTTGTTGTTGGTGGGTTTTTTTTAAACACCTTTGCTGATGTTTAAACTATATCAAATTACTTTACAAAAGCTTGAATAGCCTCAAGAACATGCATGCAGCTCGTTAAGATGTCTCAGCTGATGAGTGGCAGCTTATTAAGCTTATTACATTGTGTTGTCTGCACTCTGTCTTCAACACCTGTGCAAAGTCATCAAATATTAGAGTCAACAAGCTCTGCCTCACCACACAGTGGCTGGATCTAGCATCAAGGAGCAGTTTGAAAGGGCACAGCTTGCTAGGAATTGGCTGCACTGCAGACATGCTGTGCAGAAAAAGACAAAAACTCTCCTTAAAGAATAACAAACCAATCCAAAAGTAATTGCAGCTAGAGCAAGACACCATTGAAGGAACAGGAAAGTCTATTAGCAGTGTGTATATTATTATAAACTATCTGATAATTGTTAATAACACTTGGTGTTTTGTTAATGTCTTCCATATCTCAGGACACACACTGAATTCCTGTGGATTAAAGCTTACAACACCCCAGTGCAGCCTGGTCACCGTGGCATGGGTGGGGAGCAGCAGGCACAGAACAGTTAAGTGACTTACCCAAGGGTGAATCCACAGGAGGTTCAGGAACTGAACCTGAGGGCTGGGTCCTCAGCTGATACCAACTGGCACAGCTCCACAGCAAGTGGAAGGGCACAGACAATTACATCAGTGGTACGTACACAGACCTGAGTCCCTGCTCGGAGGGTGAACCTCAAAACCTGTTACTGATGAGACATTCACCTGCCTCGAGCTGCTTGGCAGAAGCTCCCGATAACCAGCAATGCAGATCAGGTTTCTGGGGTGAAAACTCAGGGGATGCTTCAGGGTCTTTCAGTATCAAAGCCAGAGCTGTGGCAAGGACTGGGGTTGCTGCTGTCCCACGGGATGTGTTCCTTCTTCCTCCCTGGGTACTGATGAGTTGCTCAAGGTTCACAGCAGCTTGGGCTATGCCTTCAGCATGGTCAGACAGCACATCATGCCCAAGCACCTGACCTGCCTTCGTGCTTGTTTGTTCAGATCTTAGAGCCAGGCTGCCCACAGTGGCACAGAGCTCCAGATCATCAGGCTCAGTAAGGGATATGGTTTAGTTAAGGACTTGTCAGTGTTAGGTTGATGGCTGGACTCGATGATCTTTAAAGTCTTTTCCAACCAAGGTGGTTCTGTGAGGTACCTGGAACAAAGCTCTGGGCTGCTGCAGCTGCCCTGAGAGCTGCACCCCAGCTGAGTTGGTTACAGCTGGTTCCAATCTCTGCTGGAACATCAAACCTCTCTTCACAAACCTTACAGGGGAGCTGCTCCCCCTGCCTTGTCCTCCCTTGCAGATCTTGCACAGCACTGACTGGGGGCTGCACTGGGGAATTTCTCAACCCTCCTAGCAAGGGGCTGTTGAACGTTAAAGTTTCCCCTGTGAAAGAGGCATATTTCTTAGCACAGACCAAAACATCCCAATTCTTTTAGGGACAACTCTGAGAACAGTGACCCTGGCCCAGAGCAATGGTCCATACATATCAATATGTACCTAAGCAACTTTTAAACCATGCTTACAATTGCTCTTACTGGGCTTATGGCTGCGAGTTCCACAAATTAACTACTATTCTTTATTTTCCTATTTGCATATCTGTTGCTCCAAACAGCTTTTGTGGGGAATTACCACCCCAGTTTACAAATGGAGAATTAACAGTTTGTACAGTTACTTCCTTCTTTCAAGTTTACATTTATTGATTTTTAAGTTTATGATGATACTCTTCTGTTTTTTATTATATGGGAGCAGCTCACTATTTAATTTTTCTTAATTATCTCACATACATTTCAAGCCACCTTATTTGCCTTCTCTCTAAATTAAACCTTCAGTGTTTTCAGTCTTTACTGAGACTCTCATGATCTTTGAGGTCCCTCCAAACCAAATCATTCTGGGATCTTATATCTTATTTTTCTTAATTGAGTCTATTTCTGTTGTAGCCTTGTTTTTTAGAGTTATGGTGGTCAGAACTAAAGATGACATTCCACCTGAAGATGCACCAGCAGCATAAATGAGAGTATTATTGTATTTCTTGTATCATTTCCCAAGTCATCACTTACACCCCCAAAGTAATTGTTAATTGATGTGTCTTCATTGTTTCAAAATTATATAATCTTTTAATGTAAGTCTCCAGCTAAAAGGAAAACTGAGTATTTCTGACTATGAGGGAGATGAAATTTTTCTGCTGCCTACATGGCAATTTGTATAGACTTGGAGCCATAAAAAAATCTAAAATGTCACCTGTAACATCTGAGTTGGACCTAATTAATTCAGCGTGTGGGCAGGGTGCATTTGGTGCAGCCACCACACCCTTCCTGACTGTTCTCTTTCTGGGCTTTTCAAAAAAGAGGATTGGGAGGGATTCTATTTATAGAGCCAAATAAATCAAAACCTGCCTGTTTTGTACATGATACCTCCAGCTTTTCAGGCATGGTCCCTTGAAGTGCTGAATGTCTTTGGTAGCATATCCTACTTCTGCCAATCCCAGGGAAAAAGTGGGATTTGGGAGGTCTGGGCCAGTACAAAGTGAAAGAAATAACTTTGTACTAACACAAATATGAAAGGATTCCAGTATGTAGGATGCAAAGTGCTGAAGTTCCTGGTCTTTGAGATCATTCTGCCATTATGTGAACTCCATTCATTGTCTGGTCTGCCAGTTAGCAATGGAAAATGTTCTGGAAGTACCTGAAGTTACTTAGTTCCTGTTCTGGTGACTTGAGAGTTGGATTCTGACAATGATGAGTTGTCCCCCCAAAAAAACCAGCACAGGCACAACAGTGGGGGAAAGAGGATAAGATGCAGGGGACTGAAGAACAAAGCAGTGTGGATTTGAGAGCAGACAAGAGTAGTCTGGGCATTATCCCACTCATGCAAAGACACGAGGCTGAAGGAAGTTTGCTGCAGGATCAAGGAGGAGCATGAAAGAGGCAGGGTTAAAAGTGGGGAAATGGAACTCTGCGTAAGACAAGCTTAGGGTTGATTAAAAACCACCCTCCAGACAGGACCTGTGGTGGTGGCCACAGAGCAGCAGCCCAGGAGTGACTCCCTCCCCCTCAAGAAACAGCCAGAAGGGAGAAGAACGGAGGCTCCTGCTCTGCTTGGTCTTGCAGAAGAGAAGACTAAAGGGAAGAATAGCTGGGAGTGGGCAGGCAGTGCTGTCTGCTGGAGAAGATGCTGTTGATTTACAGTGAGATCATGGGCAAACCACTCCACCAGTCTGTTTTTCCACTGCAGCTGAGCTGTTTTCTGCTGCATGCATGGACAAGTGTAACTTTGCTGCTACAGTGCTAAAAATAACGAAAGCCAAATATGAGCCACTTTCATTAAAACTGGGAGAGTGTTGGAGGGAATTGGATCCCAGGTCTCCAGTTCTTGTTATTTGCACACGGAATCCTTGTGGATCTGGCCTTCCTCATAAAAATGGCACCTGAGCTATAAAGCAGATGGTCACAAATAATCTTTTTCCACATATTTTTTCTTTGTAGGGAAATGCTTCAGGACCAACCAAAAGAGCTGAGGTATGGGATGCAACTCTGGGAATTTCAGCACAGCTGCTCTGAATTACAGGGTGTTTCAGTTCAGCCCCTCTGGGATACTCCTGGAATGCCAAACTTGGAGAGAGATTTGTGAAGATGTGGTCTGAGGGCTTGTCCACAGGGAGAAGGCAGGGATCCTGAGCTAGCTAGTTTTTATCAAGTAGAAGCAGAACAGACACTGCTCTGGTCTTCAGTTTGCATCTCCACATGGCCCTGGAAGCCCTGCCACGTGCTTGAGGTTCCCCACCCTGTGCTCCACGGACAAGAAGGTTGTGCTGAGGAAAGCAAGATTGGTTCAGTTTGCTACAACTGGCTATGAAAATTGCAGCAGGTTTCCAAAGCAGCTGATAAAAAACTGCATCTGCAAGCTCCATTCCCTGGTGTTGCCCAGGCTTGGCTGCTCCTGCTGACCAGCCTGCGGAGGCTTGGATGGAGTCCCATGCTCAGCCCTGCCCCAAAAAAGGGGAGTTAATACTGGATTAACACCTTCCAGGAGAGCACGTGTCAGGGAGACAGCTCCAGAGCCCTTCTCCCATCCAGTGCATCCAGCTCAGGGTTTGGCATGTCCACCCTCACCTCAGAGGTGTTGAAAGTAATTGGAGATTAGACATCTACATGCCCTTGGAAATGCACCTCCTGCTAAGGTGACTCCACCACTCCGTGCCCTCTGAATCATGCTCTGGTAACACAAGGGGTGCTGAGCTGTGAGTTAAGTCCCTGAAACATTGTGTGAAGTTCAGCTTGTGGTACCTGTAGGGATGTGTGAAGACAGGGGTAAACTGGCAGGGCTACAAAAGTGGGTCAGCTCACCTGTCAGGTATTCTAGGTCACGTAGCAAAAGAGGCAAATAAGCTCTTTACACTGCCTAATTTACAAGAGAGGTATACTTTGTGTGCTGGCATTTATCCCTGACTACCGTGCTAAAGGAATGTGTTCCAAAATGGCCTCTGCTGACACAGGTGCTTTTGATGGAAGAAAGTCAGCAGCCCCCAGATGGTCTAGTGTAAATGGATCTCGTGCTTCCCCTCCCCTACCTGGTGCAGTAACTTTTCTCTAGGGATAAAGCTTAAGAAAGACTCAGCCAAGCCCTTGTGTAGCTTGTGTTTTGGCTTCCTGCCTGCTCTGCCCTTCAAGCAGGAAATTCTCAAAGGGAAGGGAGTGCTTTGTGAAGCTACCTTAGGACTCTGCCTCTTCTCTTTTAGTCAGAACTTAGCATCAGGTCATCTGGAACTCCTGGAAGATGACCAGACAGACTGATGGCGCCTACAGAAGGTATTTAAGCAACTTCTCTGCCTTGATCATTTTCCCTCATCTTTTGTCCTTTACGTCCTTGATTGCTGTTATTCAATCCTGAGATAATACACTCCTGATATCACTGAGATGGGAGAGACAAGCAAGGAGGAAGAGATCAAAGGGAGGAGAAGAAAGAGACAATACCAAAGGCAGAAGAAGAAAGAGGGAAGATGCCAAATACTTCCTTGATTTACCTACTTTACATACCCAGTACACAACGTTTCAGAAATTCTTAATATACTTCACTTTCCGAGCTGTGGGGTTACCACGTAGTCACCAGGCAGCAGGAGGCTGCCAGCGGGGGGGCAGGGGCTTCCTCCTTCTACCAGCAGAGGAAGTAGCTCGAAAGCTGCGTCCAGAAATCCCAGGAGGCCCTTGGCAACTGTGAGTGTTGGCTGGACTTGAAAAAGAAACCCTGCAGAGTGCAGGCTGTGAAAAGTCTGGTTGTAAAGTATCTTTTTGCTTCCCTCTGCTGGCCAGATCACAGAAGCACCAACGTAACTCCTGCAGATCAAGGAGGGCTCAGGGAGAGGAGAAGAGAGGAGGGGCCACCTTGTGCTATCACTACACAAGCGTTCACTCCACCGATCGCTTCGAATTTGATCCTGAATTTCGGCAGAAATGCAATAGAGATGGAGATGTCCTGGGGAGCTCAAGGAATGGAACCAGGGCCAAAACTGGGTGGGTGGGAGATGGGACAGGAGTGTGCTACCTGTGGAGCCATTTCAAGGTTTAAACCAGTAACACTGCTGTACCATTTTTCTCATCCTGTTATATCAGTTGTGACTACAAAGGTAGTTTAGCAACGTTCCTTTTTCAGCTGTGAAATTATTGTCCAAGTGCTGTTCCTGTTTGCTACATGGTACCCAGCAGTGCTTTTCTGCTTGATGTGCCCTCAGAATTATGGAATCATTTTAGTTGGAAAAGAACTTTAAGATCATAAAGTCCAACCCATCACTGCCAAGGCCACCACTAAACCATGTCCCTCAGCACCAAAACTGCACATTTTTTTAACACCTCCAGGATGGTGACTCAACCACTTCCCTGGAGATGCTGCTCCAGTAGTGCCTGACAATCTTTTCTGTGGAAAAAAAATTATTCCTAATATCTAATGTAAACCTCCCCTGGCACAACCTAAGGCCATTTCCTCATGTCCTATTGCTTGTTACTTGGGAGAAGGGACCACGAGTACCTGTAGAAAGGCAGGAATGCATGTTGCAGAGCTACTGCACATCCAGCGCCACGACTCCACCGTTTGTTTGTAAAACTAATCAGTCGCCGTTATTGACGAGGAACAGAAGGGAGCGGAGCAGGGCCGAGGGGAGCCGGGTAGGGGCCGAGGGGAGCCGGGCAGGCCCGAGGGGAGCCGGGCAGGGGTCCAGAGGAGCCGGGCAGGGCCCAGGGGGGCCGGGCGGGCGCGGGCGCTGCCGCCTCAGCGCGGACGGGCGGCCTGAGGGGAGCCCCTCGGTTGAACTGCAGGAAGTGACGTCACAGCCCGGCATGGCGCGCGGCACGCTGGGAGGCGCGGGGGCCGATCGGTGGTGCCGGGGTCAGTCCCGGGGCCCGTCCCTGCCCGTCCCGGCCCCTGCGCCGCGGGGCGCTCCGGCCGCCGGTGCCGCGGCTGAAGGCCCGGCCCGGCCCGGCTCGGCCCAGCTCTGTCACTCGGGCCATCGGGCCCAACCAAGAGGAGCTCTCGGAGCCGCCGCGCGCTCGGCCGGGCCCGAGCGGCTGGTTAAGGTGGCCCGGCGGAGTCTCCCTGCGCGCGCGCCTTAAGGCGGCGCTGGCGGCCCGGGAGGGGCGAGCCCCGCCGGGGCAGCGGCTGCCGCGCGTGTCCGCGGAGCCCCGGTGCTGCGGGAAGAAGGGGACCTTCCCCACCGGGGCTCCGGGAGGGGCTGGCGGGGCCCGCCCGCAGCCCAGCGCCCCGCCCGCGGCGGAACGCGGCTCCCTGCACCCGCCTCCTCGGCCCCGCCCGGCCCCGGACTGACAGGGCTGGCGGCAAATCGCGGGGCCGGGCAGGAAGCGGAGGCGACGCTCGGCTGGGAACCGAAGTTGGGGGCCAAAGGCCCGGGCCATGGGGGCCCCGCAGCGGGGGCGGAGCGCGGGGGCCGCTCCCTGAGGGAGCAGGTGAGTGTGCGGGCCCGCGGGGACGGGCTTCCCGGAGAGTTTCGGTTGGGAACAAACCGCCGCCGAGTCCCGCTTCGGGCAGGGCGGCCTGACCCGCGGGGGGTGTCCCGGGGGCACCTGCTGCCCTCAGCCCGGGCAGGGTCTCCTCGCGATGGGAGCGGCTTTGCCTCCCAGCTCCCCTCCTTTCGTGCCTTAGACTGTCCCGCTGCCCCGGTTCCCCCAATACTGGAGGCACTGGGACAACCTGTGATTGAAATTAATCCCTCGCGTGACAAGGTTGACCAAGAGAGGTTGTAGTTCGGGACATGAGCACGGGATGGGTTCTGCTACCTCAGGATGTGACCACAGGACAGCTGTCCGGGGTCTGAGGGGTGCTGAGCTCACACCATTTTGGGTGGTCTTTGAGTAGACCAAGAAGGACGCATCACTTGTGAGGATCTCAGCCCTGCAGTGTCTGTCCCCCCCTATACAAAGGGGTCTTCCCACCAGCCTTGAGGTCTTTGCTCAGAGAAGCCATTACAGCAGGAAGGGACCTGAGACTAGTTTGCTGCAGATGGTGCTTTCCAGACACTGGCTTTAAGGAATTTAGCCTCCCAACTCTCCTGACAGCAATTACACTGGAATGACCTCTGCATGAAGAGCAGCACAGTCATCCCCAGCACGTGGGGCTGGCGTGACTAATGTAATGCTGTGTCCTGAACGACCAACAAGAGGTGCTCAGGCAGTAGAGAAATGAAAAGCAGGGCCTGGAGGACTTGAGAAACTCTTTGGGAAGAGCTTTCGAAATGGCAAGGCCTGATGTTAAATGCCAGTTCAGTAAGTCATGCTTGGAGCCAAGCCAGTTTACAAGGTCTGTGTGAGTTTCTGTGTTTCAGACTTTGTAAAGAAGCATTTCAACTTCTTCTGCTGATCTGTGCAGTGGTTAGTTTGATTCCAAGGAGTTTTCTGTGGCCTGTCCTTAAGCAGGATTTCATTGCAGGTTTTGGAACATTAAGTTCATTTGAGCTAATGATTTTTCTTTAATATTATTTTTTGCCCCCTTAGTGTCACCTTGGAGGAATATAACCTTGCTGCCTCACTGGCTGGCTGGAAATACTGGCTGATCTACAGTTCTGTCTCTGGTGCCTGCCCTGTCTCAGTGGAGCCTGGAGGGGGAAGAAGAGCAGCAAACAGGCTACAGAGAAATTTTTTTGTGCTTCACTGAACTAATCATTGCTTGTCCAAGAAAATAGAATGGATGGGAAGAACTGGTACCACGTTAAAGATAAGGTGGTTCCAGCAGGGTGCAAGTCTCTTCTTTAAAGAGAAGTTCCAGCATCAAAGGGGCTGAAAAGCAAACACTCCAATCAACCAAAATGGAAGGAGGCAACAGTCCAAACCTGCAACTTCAGCAACTGCCATTGGCCACAGCAGCAGTTTCTGTGCAGCCACACACTGACTCCTTTTCTTACAAGGTCAGATTTCTACCCCAGTCTATCCCTAGAAGGCCATAACTAGTCAAGTAAGCTGCAAATGCCACTGTAATTGGGTTATGTTGTTGCAGAAAGTGCACTGTCTTTATTTTTAGCCATGCCTGGAGGCTCCAGTGTGTTATATGCTGTGTGTGTAAGTATTGAGAGAAAGAAAGAGAAATCCCAAACCTGCCCTGCACTTAATGCTTCCCAGCAGAAGCACCATCTCCTCTGTGTCTTCAAGTCCAGTTGCTGAACCAGCAAACTGTGCTGAGCTTCTCTGGCTACATCTGAGATCACACAGTGACATTTTTCTGCCAACTTTACTGTCTGCTGTGGGGAAAATCACTCGGGTGGTTTTGGGTGAAGCTGCTTGGGTGGGTCTTCCTTTCGTACATCCTGATAAAGGCTTTTTGTTCCACTGATAAGACCTTGAAACTTTAAGACTTTTTCTTACTATGTATGAGAAAGTCAAGACATACTTAGTGTTGAGGGAGGAACAGGAATGTGAGCTTGGATATCCCAAATCAATCAGAGCCAGTACTCCACTGGATCTTGGAGACCTTCACTGAAATAATAAGTGCTAATGACATCTAATGAGATTTACAGTTGTTGAACACAAATGCTAATGGCCTGGTTTCTCCTCTTCACTCTTAATGTACATTTCCTTTGTGACTCAGCCTGCTTTACATCCTTCTTTTATTTCAAATTCTGTCTTTAGACAGAATTATCGCAGAGCTGGGAATGCTAATGTGGAAGGGGTTGGGAGCCTGCTTGGGAGTTGCTGCCAGCTGCCTGTTACCTTGGAATAACTGGTTCATATATAAAGCATCATAAAATCTGGGATAACTGAGCTGCCATTTCAAAGGGGTTAAATTACCTACTGAAACCGCAGATGATGTAAGTGGAGGTGAGCAGAATAGTTCTTAAAATGTGACCCCTAGAATGCAGAGGTTCCTGATCCATCTTCCGCTGAATTCCAGGGCAAGGAACATCCTCATGAAAAGAGTTTTTCAACGGGAAGATCTAGTGAATGGGTCATTGTGTTTAGCTTTATCTTCTTCCCCTCTGAGAAACAGCAAAGAATGCAAATATATGCACATTAGTTTGTCTGTTGTAGAAAATGTCTGTTAAGGAAGAGTTCTCTTTCACCGGAGTCTCCCAGCTTTGGAACACAGCCACAGGGAACTTGCCTGAATTGCCCTAGATCATTTAGAAAGAAAGGAAGATAAACAGAGATTTTATTGACAGGTGATCTAGGACCTGTTTTGAAAGTCTGCTCTCTTCCAGATTGTGCAGAAAGCTCCAGCTTCCTTCAGGGTCCAGTGGCTAAATTTAATATCTGTGTTTGCTTTGTTTTTACAGGAGAACTTGATTGGTGCATTACTAGCTATTTTTGGCCATCTTGTTATCAGTATTGCACTCAATCTCCAGGTGAGCATCACAAGCAAATATTGATCTTCCCTCAAGCATCCTGCGTTAAAAAGCATCAAGCATGCCAAAGATTCTTTGCCTTCATTTTCTTTTCTAGAAATACAGCCACATCCGACTGGCAGGTTCCAAAGACTCCCGAGCCTACTTCAAAACCAAGACATGGTGGTGTGGACTGTTCCTGCTGGTGCTGGGTGAACTGGGAGTGTTTTCCTCTTATGCCTTTGCTCCTCTTTCACTGATCGTGCCACTCAGTGCAGTGTCTGTTATAGGTAAGGGGGAAAGAGGCAGCAGCCCTAAAAGTGTGAGCTGGCTGATCACTGGGCTGACACATAACTCACTGTTTCTCTCTCTCCTTTTTTTTCTAGCTAGTGCAATCATAGGAATTATATTTATTAAAGAGAAATGGAAGCCCAAGGATTTTTTGAGTAAGTTCCACAGTTCATTTATCCTCTCTTGTTTACAAGCCATTCACCACTTAGCATGGCCTCTCAAGAATCCTAGTAAGAGGGATAGCAAGATGTCCATTAGCTGTAGTACCTCTTTCAAGAATTGTGGCATCTCATCCACTGATTGTTAAAAATGGATTTTGTTGGTTGGTTGTTTTTTTTCTGACTTGTGCCAAATCACCTGAGTCTCCCAGATTTTATAAAGGCGTGGAAATGGTGTTTGTTTGCAGGATTTGAGAATTGTGGTTCTCTGGGCTGAAGCTGCAGCCTAGGGCCTTGACTCTGCAACTGAAGCAGCTGAATTTCATCCATGTGCAAGTGTGAACTGGAGTGTTAATTCCTCCATTTCCTAGAAGATGGGCTGTGGGCAGTGCCAGGCAGGATAAACCCCAGATACAGAACTTGTAGCACCTGTTCAGCAGATGCTACCTGATAGGAGCTTTTTCCCCCCTCAACTCACAGCACACACATTGCCTGGGGTTGTTTTTGGTTCTAATATTCTGAAAGTGGGGCATGAGGGGAGGAGGGCTGAGTCATGCAGAGGAATGTGCACGATGTCATTAGTGGCCACTCTGCATCTGCAGTATTAATTCCATGCATCCTCACTAACCCACTAATTTTGTCCTCTCTTTCTCCTGTCCTTTGGTTGCCAAAGGGCGCTATGTTTTGTCCTTTGTAGGCTGTGGTTTGGCAATTGTTGGAACTTACCTGCTGATAACATTTGGACCTAATAGTCATGAGAAGATGACAGGAGAAAATATCACTAGGCATTTAGTGAGCTGGCCATTTCTGTTGTATATGGTAAGATGGCCCATAAAATGTGGGGCAGTTTTCTGCTATGTGCCTGCTGGGGAGTTTCATTTCGAGTATTATTTTTCCTTATGTTTACTAGCAATATTCCTTGGACTTGCTAATGAACCTATGGCAGCTTCTCCTGGTGTTGGTTCCATGTTGCATGTACAATTTGGAACTCTCTCATCCTCTCCCTGAATTATTCTGTTAAGCCTTAAATATCTTTAACTGAGAAGTTTAAAATAACTTACTCTGTCCCTGCTGTGTCAGCTTTACTGATGGCAGCTGAGAGCAACTGCTTGAGAGGTGTCCAAATCATGGAATCATAGAATAGTTAAGGTTGGAAGGAACCTAAAGATCATCAGGTTCCTGGGGTTCTTCTGGACTGACTTTCTCTGGAACCATCCATCTCTCATTGAAAATCTTGTGGAATCCATTGGGTTTTAATAGAGTTAAGTCTAGCTGTTAAATAAGATGTGTACTACAGGGATCACTTAAAGAACCTCACTGCAGATAGCAGGCTGGGGTCTCTGATGGAGACATTCAGTCAGGATTACTTGACCTGCTGCTTTACCATGAATATAGCATCAAAAGTGTCCCCTGTTTCCTGTTCTGCAAGAAACTACTGAATGTCTCATCTAATTACAATCTAAGATCCTGCTAAATTTGATCTGTAATTACATGGGATCCTCATTTTCCTTTGATTTGCCCTTTTGTACAATTCTAATGTTTGATTGGCTCAGAATCCCATTTACTGCCAACCCCAGACATGCTGCATCTTGTCATATTCTCATTTCTGTTTTTTGTAGCTTGTGGAGATCATTATATTCTGCCTGCTACTATATTTTTACAAGGAGAGAAATGCAAACTACATTGTAGTTATTCTTCTGCTGGTAGCTTTGCTGGGTAAGTTGATAAGGGCTTGTTAGATCTTTTAACTTTGGCTTCTAAGAGTAAATGGAGGCATCTGCAGCTTATAGGGATGAGATTAACCTAATTAATGTCATAAAATGCACCAATCTACTGCAGAAACGTTACTACAAATTAGATAAAGCCAATATCTTGCAGTGGTGTTTAGGATCTCTGCAATTGACCTTTGAACAATGAGCACTTCTTTGATCCCATAAGGACAAATAATCTGCCAAATGCAGAAAGTGCAAGTTATTCATCTGTGTTCTTAATTTTAATCTTTAATTTTAAAGCATGGAAGGATATCTTAATTAGTCAGTGGATAAGCAAGGCTGATTTGGTGGCTGAAAGAGGATTTGACCTACAAGACTCTCCTTGATGCTGGGAAGATTTGCAGTGTGGCTAAAGGAATGATAAACGCTCTGCATATTCCTATTGAAACTGGGAGAGTCTCTGGGCATGGGGTCCTGTGATGCTTTTGATATCCTCAAAGCCTCCAGTGGGATCCCACTTTGGGAAGGCCAGGATTCCACTTTCTCCACATTAATCTGTATTTTGTTGTGGTTTGTTGGGTTTTTTTTTAAGAAACTGTAATCAATCAGACTTCAAAAAGGGTGAATAACAAGGCAGTGACACAGCCTGACATGCTGTTGAATCCATCCTGCAGTCCTCAGATTTTGCTATTTATACAATTTCAGTCACTGCAGTGTGTTTCCTTTTTCCTTTTTTTAACTGTTTGGGGCTGGATTTCACTAACTGATGCCTCAGAGGCTCCATGAACCATAGACAAAACAGCTATCCTCATTCTGAATGGCCCTGACTTGTTTTTTCAAGAAATGGAAGCAGAGCAGAAATGGCTCTGATTCTTGTTTTGAGAACTTCCTTAGCTTTATTAAGCAGGCCAATATGGCATCAGAAATGGAAATTTGTATCCTTCCATCATGGCATTGCACAATTTAAAATACTTTAAAAAACCCCACAGTAAATGCTCCCACTGCTATAGAGAAGGGAACTGTGATACAAGAAGGCTAAGTGATTTCTTGAAGGTCACTGTGGTGAAGTTGTTTGGAATAAAACTGGGAGAGTTAGGGATAAAAGACACAGTTTGCATCCCTTGTTTGCCCTGGCAAAAGAAGTTCTTGCAGACCTTGGGTTGGTTGCAGCTGCCTGTTGTGCACAGTGCAAGTGTGCAGCCCTCCTGTCCCTGGGCAGGTGTCAGTGCTTCAGCTCAGTCTCACTGCTCCTTCACAGGTTCCATGACTGTTGTGACAGTGAAGGCTGTGGCAGGGATGATTGTTGTCTCAATCCAAGGAAACTTACAACTTGACTACCCCATCTTTTACATCATGTTGGTGTGCATGATTGCTACAACCATCTTCCAGGCAACGTAAGACACTCCCTCTCTTTTTTTCTATAATTGTGCTGGTTTCAGTGGGTCAATAATCAGTGGGCAGTTTGTGATCCATTCCAAGAATGCTGACTACGTTTTAGAAGAATTATTCATTCTCTTCTGTGACCTGTCCTCAAATCCATGTCACAAGAGTGTGGGATAGTGGTATTCTGTGCTTTTCCACATAGTTATACTGCCAAGTGGGTTTGGGTTTTTTTGCATCATTCAAGTATTTACAAAACCATGTTGGGAATGAAATGGTGGCACATTGAATATAGTATCTGTGCACTGGCTAAAATAAGTGCAGAATCAGTGTTGGTGATTATGTGTCTGCTTTTTTTTCCCCTGTGCACTTATAATGACATAAAAAGCCAGTGGCAGGGATAAAAAGCTCCTCAAACTGTGAGTGACATTCTGCCCCAGTGGCAATAATTTCTCTGCCTTTAGTCAGTGTAGCCACAAGATTTATGCTTCTATCATTGATACTAATTCCAAGAGATGCTGCAGGTTTAATGAGGAAGAGAATGATGTTCCTTAAATTTCTGCATCACTTTTGAAATATGTTTCCAAAAAGAAGACTTGTGCTAGTCCATGATGACTGCTGTACAGTGTGAGTATCTTTCCCCAATCAGCCCCTGTTGTCTGTTCTTTTATTGCAGGTTTTTAGCTCAAGCCTCCCAGCTCTATGACTCATCTCAGATTGCCAGCATCAGCTACATCTTGTCCACCACAGTAGCCATCACAGCAGGTACCAGTCCACAAAACCAGTGTGTTGGTCCTTTCTAAAAGAAGGGCAAAAGATTTCTGGAAAATGTTCCTCACTTACAGGCAAGGAATGTGAATCCTCTGCAAGATGATGACTTGTATTTTCTTGTCCTCTCTCTTCTGCAGCTGGCTTTGTTATATTTTTCTTTCAAAAAATGTGAATTACTCCATTAGAGTGTGTTAAAATTTTCTCCCACAGAAAATGAAGTTCTGGCAGTTTGTTTAAAGTGCATGGGAACTTGTGGAGACTGCATTACTCACACCCTGCCTGGGTGTAGTGGAAGAGGGTGACCCTTAGATGTGCCACTTGAATATGCAGCTATGATTTTCCCTTATGTAATTTTCTTTAAATTCTGTTAAAATGTGTGTGATACAGTGTGTAAATCTATTTGCTTCCTCTGTACAAAGATGTTACAATTCTTTTCCTCATAGTCCAAATCTTACAGGATTTGGTTTGGGGAGGGACTAGTGCTGGAGATGTAGCACTAATTGCTCATGTGAACTGGAAAGGAAGACGTCATGGATTATTTTCTTTTCAAGGAGCAACTTTTTACTTGGACTTCACCGGGGAAGATGTTCTCCATATATGTATGTTTGCACTTGGGTAAGTGTTTAAAGTTTCCTTAATAGAAAAATAGAAAGTATTTCTTCATATGACTGAAACTTAAAAAACTCACATCTCTGTCTCTCTGTATATATACTGGAGGTACATTCTGTCTTGGAGAGGAGGACAGACTGAAAGCACTTTCTCTGTCAGAGCAGACAATGGCCCACAGAGCTCAGTGTCTTATCTGAATGGTGATGGATGCTCTAGAGGAATTGTGTCATGCCAAGTTACACCTCATTGTACAACGTTAAACACTAAATCCCTGTTTCTAAGGGCATGGGCACTCATACAATTCTGATATGATCAGTAAAACATTTGCTGTGTAATTCAGTACTTAGTCCTGGTAGAGAGTCTTGATGTGATTAGCTCTCTGTAATCAGGGGACATTCTGAAATGTCTTTCAGATTAGTGCAGGAAAAAAAAACCAAACAATTGGGAGATTAACATTGTGAACTGCACCTTTCTCTGCCAAAGTACTGTGAAAATCAAGATCAACTGTTGTTCGTGTGTTTACCTATGGGAAACCTTTCAAAGGTCAGGCTGCTGTAGCCTGGAAATTCATCAAAGAAAACCAACTTTTGATATGCTTCCTTTCCCCTTTAGGTAGTCAAGGTTAATTGATTAATTAATGTGAAAATTCTTCCCTGTGTTTTGATAAAGAAAAGATGCAATTGTTCTGATTGCCAGGTGGATATTGAAATCAGAACAATTGCATCTTTTCTGTTGAAGGGGTTGTTCACAGTCCTTTCACTTCCAGGTCTAAACTCGTTATGGTGCTACATGACAGGTACTTGGAAGAAGCTACATGCAATATTGGCTCCTGTCCTTTTTCACAGTTATCTCAGTAGATCTTGTCTTGTCTCTCTCAGGTGCCTCACAGCATTTCTAGGAGTCTTCCTGATCACAAGAAACAGGAAGAAATCTGTACCATTTGAACCTTACATATCAATGGATGCTATGCCAGGTAAGAGTAAAACTACAGTGGTTTGTCAGTCTTTTAAAGTGTTGGGCCTCCCAGTGCAAACTCAAGCTTTGAGCTCTGTTAAGCATCCAGATACATTACCCAGCTGTGATGTCTGCTAGTTTTTCCATCTCTTTGTTTTGTTTGTGCCTCGTGAAGTGTATGTGCCTGTTTTGCATGGAGCACAGAAGAGATGATGTGCCACTTGGTTGCCACTTACTCTGGGTCCTGTGACACCAGGGGGATGTCACATTTTGTCAGAACAATCTTGTGCAGTTGGCTGCTGTCTGGAAAGGTGAACTAGTTTTGAGCTGTGCTTGGGACTGGGCTTGGTCACCATCCAGCAGGAAGAACTGGGGCAGGCTGAGGTGGGGAGCTAGAGGCTAGAGGGAGCAGAAATTTCTCTCTGGTGATCTGTACAAAAGATATGCAGTACTTGATAAATAACTGGCTGCCATCCCTCATTCACTTGAAGCTTTTTTCTCCATTAGTTGCTTCAGTGCTAAGCAGAAAAATATGATGTCTTTCATTTAACACTGAAGGACCTGATGAGCTGCATATCAGGAGGCTTTAATTTACTGATTTAACAGAGTGCAGGAAGGATGCACTTCTGTTCTAAGCATTTAATCTCTGTCTCTGCTCTTTTCAGGCATGCAGAACATGCACGATAAAGGGATTGCAGTTCAGCCTGACCTCAAAGCTTCTTTTTCCTACGGTGCCCTGGAGAACAATGACAACACACCAGAAATTTATACTCCAGCTACACTGCCCATCGTGCAGGAGCAACATGGTTCCAAAGGAGTTTCTGCTCCACCCTATCGGGTGCTGGAGCACAGCAAAAAGGAGTGAGTGACCTTTAAGGAACTGATTTGAATCATCAGAAGTAGGACCTTTATTTATTTACCCATTAAAATATAAGCAAGTGTTAAAGCCAACCTTGATATAGTTTAAAGCTCGTCTCAAACTTCGCTTTCAAGGCTGATTATTAAAATAAACAACTCTCTGTGGTTGAGAAGTTGAAAGCATTTGTCTTAGCAAGAGGTAAATCACAGTTCTCCATTGGAAGCTGCTACCTGGAAGTGTGAAGTGGTGAGTGCAGCATCATGGCAGCATGAAACCAGTGAGCCAGCAGAGACTGTGAGAACACAGAGCTGTGGGGAGAGAAGTGACTGTGCAATTTTTAGTCCTGCTGGGAGTGGGTTTATCTCCAAATAGAAGTTTTCAGGAGTTGCTCACAGAGAGAGGAGGGCAGGATTTAATCTTTCATAGACAGAGACCATGATGGATTTCCAGAAAAGCTGTAAATCCTCATGTCTCTAGTGTAAGCACCAAACTACCTTAACATGGCAATAAAATGTCACTGTTTTCAAGCATGAATACTGCAACCTACTGTGTCTTTAGAGCAGCATAACTGGTTAGAGTAAGCAAGCTACTTTAGTCCTTCAAAATGTGACTCTTGGGCACTTCTGTACAACTTTTCTCTGACTAGTGTTGAACACATGCACTGAGAATGTGAATTGTTCTTACAGCACCACTGGCAGCTGAGAACAAAGATTATTTACCAGTTTTCTGGTTTCATAGCAGGAGCTTAAAGTTGGATTAAATGGTGCAGAGGAAACACTGCAAAGTACAAGAAGAGATGGGAATGGTAACATGACTGGTGTCTGGTTGTACTTAATGTAGTTTTTTACGAGGTCCTAATGCTCTATCACTTATTTTCTTTCTGGTTAAGGCAGGATTTCCAACTTTGTTTAGTGATCTTAAGTACTTAAAGGTGTTGACCTTCCTTAGTTAGAAAGCTCAGTCTAGGTGGTACAGACTGGGATCCCCCCTCTTAATTGGGTTTTGGGTTTTTTTTCTCAAAAAAGGCAAAAAGGGATACTAGTTTAATATTGTAAATGGCCTAAGAAGAAAAAAAAAATAGAAGCACATACAGTCCAGCACTCCGTGAGGACTGTAAGAATAATGGGACATTGTGTACTTATGATATTTATCTTTCCAGCTTCCAAGAGATGGCTAGAAGCTGATAGGAAGGGAGAATAGACACAAGGGGGGGGAACTTTTCAAATGAAAAGGGCAAAGTACACCATATATTGGCAGATGGAAGTGACACTGGCTCTTGGAGATCATAATCTTTTCTAAAAGCTGTTGTTTTGCTGGGAAACAGAATTTTAAAGTCTACTTGGTGTGTCTTGGACTGTATATGTAGTGAAGTACCTGCAGGACCTTAAACGACTTTGTTTGAGATGAACAGTGCCAGTGTTCTCTGCATTTTTAAGTGGTTCCTCTGATAGCAAGGAGTTTGGGAGGCTCTTGGATTTGCAACAGTGGCTTTTTGCATTTTTATTTATTTATTTTAAATTGACTCGTGGCCAGTTTCTGTTCCCACTACCAAAAATTCATGAGAACTCAGCTGATTTGTATATAGTTATTCCAGGTTCTTGCTATTGTATATGACAAAGGACTGTTCTTTTGCATATGGTTGCTTTGCCAGCTCTGAATACTAATTATTTAATCTGGAAATAGCTGAGATTGCTTTGGCATTTTTGTGCAGCTTTGAAAAATGATAACTTTTCCCTCCTGCAAAGAGTAGATACCTAGTGGCTGTACCTGTACCTATACGTGAAGTTTCTTCACCAACTTGGCATGTCTGAAAATTCAGATCTTATCAGTGACATCCCATACCCTGCAGCTTATGAAACCTCAAGAAATAACAGCTTTTCTTTTCTCCTCAATACTTTTTTGTGTTTAAGTAAGATAACAATGTTAATGGGCTAATACTGCCAGAACATTCATCTTGTTGGAGTTGTGGTGACACTGATTTACTGCCTTTGGCTTTGAATCTCTGGCAATCAATTGTTTGTGAATTTAGGTGCAGCTTTTGTTCATTAACAATACAAAACAAAGCAGTACAGGGTGGCTGAGTGGGAAGGGTACAAGAATGCTGGCTTTCCTTATCTCTTCTAATCAATGAGGCAGTAGCTGTTTTGACCTATTAGTTAAACCACAGAAACAGACTGTTTTAAAACAAGCTGTGCTAAACCATGCATAGCTAGAACCCCCCACTTTTTACATGGCAATATTACCTGTGTTTAATTATTACAGCTCTTGCTGTCAAATAAAATAATTACTCAGGAGCTCCTAAATGTTTTTACTCCTGCGATTAGGATGGTCCTGTGTTAGCAGTTTTCTCAGTTGTTAATTTTTCAGTAGTACTTAAAAACTGCCCTTGACTGGTGTGCAGACTTCAGAGCCAGTAAAATGGCTGCTTAGGTTTTTCTCCTACTCGTGGCACTTGACATAAGAGACAGACAGAGTGCTCTGCCAGGGGAAGAGTGCTCCTCTGATGCAGAGGCCCTGCTTGTGCTTCTCTTTTGTGGGCTGCTCTCTGGCCTGATTCAGTGATTATTTCTTTGCAATAAACTGCCTGGATCCTCCTCAGCCCTGCAGCCTGAGCACTGACCCACTCCTGGCCTCCCTGTCCTCTCTGCCAGGGAGCCTATGGCTGTCTTCTGCTCTGGGTAAAATTTCAAGCCAGCTTTTGTATTATTGTGCTATTTTGGCCCTTTTCTTTCAAAGACTCTAAAAGCAAGAGTCTTGCTCCAAAGCTTTATATCACCATGCTTTATTTACACAGTCTGTGTGCATTTAAATAATTCTACTTAATAATGACAGTTTTTACCTGCAGCAAAACTTGCCCTTGGAAACTTCCTGACAAAGGTCTCCAAGGGAGGTGATGTCTGTTTCTACAGCATATAAATCACAATATTTGTGGTTAGTCCATTGTCCCACATCAGTGGAGCCTCAGGTGTTCCTTGGGCTGTTCAACTCAATGCACTGATGTGGTAAAGGTTGCATTTTTGCCACTGCAAGCACAGCAGTGGGACTGTTGGGTTGCACCTCACCCCAGCTTGCTACCTATGTTCAATACTTGAAGTTTGAAATGTGCAGGGTTTTTTGTGTTTTTTCTCTTGCTTTTTCTCCCAAGCTTCCCAAAGTTTTTTTTTCTGCTCTTCAGCAGTATTACAGCTGCCAGCTCTGTTGCTGAGGAGGCATGAACAGGGCCCCTGAAACACCTGTTTAAATTTGACTGCAGGACTTGGGTGCTCTTTCCAACAGTGGGAGGGTGTAGGTCAGGACTGAAATCAACTCCCTACCTCCCTTCTAGTTCAGAGCTTACAAGCTGAAAACAGCTTTTGTACCCTCAAGTCTATACTTACAGAATATTTGTTGGTCTGAGGTGACAAGAGCCATGCCCAGGATTGCAGCAAACATTTCCAGCTAAACAGCACATCCAGATTTAAAGGAGAGGAGCCTTGTGCCACATTCTAGTACTTCTTGCAGCATGAAAAAGAATCTGTTGGTGTCCAGCACACTGTAACACGTGTATGGCAGAGCCTCAGTTTATCCAGGGCTGATCCTGCAAGGCAGGGCACTGCCAACAGCAGAGTTCTCCTAGATTCCCACATGGGCAGCATTTTTCAGCATCAAGGGCTGAAAAAGCGGGCACAAAAATCAACTGACTGCTGCCTCCTTTACTGAACAGGTAGAATAGCTCCTTGACTCTTATCTCCCAGCTGCTTTATCAAATGTGAATTGACATCTCTTGCCTCCCCACTGTGTGGCTTTTCAATGCACCAGAGCACTTAATACTTCTCAGTGTGTATCTTACCTGTAACTTAATGCTGTCAATACAGCTCCTGTGTTGGCTGAATGTACAAATGACCTGCCTACAATGTTCTCTTGTTCACATCAAATTGTGTAAATAAATCGAGCTTAACACTATAACTTAAAGATAACTTGCTTAATTTTTCATAAGCAATGTTGCATGTCTAATTCAATTTGTCTTTTAGGTGAGACCTTTGGGAATGAAACTTAATAAAACATCATAGTAAAACCTACAGAATTTTGGCCTGCTTCAAGCTCTTAGTATAGCTTTAACCTGCCATAAATATCTCAAGACAGAATAAATAAAGGCAGAATTTGATTTACTTCTGTAAGAGCATGCTATTTGCATTCAGAGAACTGTCTTTTTTAACAGGATACTTGTCAATGAAATGCAGGTTGATACAACTCATATTTGGGGCTGCAGCATCACTAATGCTGGCCATTTTACATGAGTCTCCAAATATTTGGTGTCAGCTTTAGTAATCATGCAATTGACTTTAAAACCTTATTTCTACAAGGCTTTGAAAAAAAAAAAAAGTAGCATTCACTATTTCAGGGAAGAGCTCAAAAATGTGATCCAAGTATAGCCTAAAGTGGGGGGGAGATGAGACAAGATGAGCCAAATCATAAAACCAAAAGCCTTATTCTTTTGGTGGCCTGAGTCATGATTATTGCAGCACTGAAACTGAGACAACAGCACGCTTCTCTGAGACAGCAAAGACCTCAACTACTAGTGGGAACACTGCCCTGTAGGAGATGCCATCCTTCAGATACAGGTTATCATGTCTTCGATTGCAGGAGCAGACAACCCCAGAGCATTTCCTAACCATGGTCCAGACACTCATTAATTCACAATACTGGCAATGTAGCTTCATCAAGTGCTTGCCAACCTAATTAACACTCACCATATGGGTTTGAGTCCAAGGGGATAAGCAGAAGATAACCCTCAGGATACTCTTAATTAAATGTATCTCTTGGGGTCCCAAACCACAGATGGGGAAAAAAAAAAAAAAGGCAGCTTTATCCACTTTGGTATTAAAGCTGCTGCACTTCCTCATGTCCCTGAACATAAGTATTAAAACTGGCACATTCAGGAGCAGGGTACTTAAGCCCCAGGGTCTCTGATAAATGTGGTAATACTTTGTTAACATACATAATTTAAGGTTTATTTTGTTATATCAGAGACAATCTGTGTTAAGTGCTAATATGAAGTGGTGGCAATCAAGCCAGGTGGCAGGATCATTACAAAGATGCATTCTATGAGAGGTGTTATTACAGAAGACAGCATATTTTAAATGCCTCTGCAAATGGACACTAATGGTGAGGTTTTGTGGTATTAAAGCAGAACATATTGCTGGGCAGGGAGAAAAAAAACCACTGTATTGAATTAATAAAGCATGATTGCAGCAAGGCTAAGGTAATTGAGACTAACCAATTACTGCCTAAATTTGCACTGTATGTAAATTGCAGAATCTCTTACCTGGATGGGTAAGAGTGGTCTTACCTTTCTAGAAATGAACTCTGCAGTGTCCTGTTTTCTTACGAGGGAAAAGTCTGCACTGTAGATAATTACAAGCCTGGTAAAGATGGCCAGCTTAGCATTACTTTCTGCCTGTTTTCCATACTAAACTTCAGAAGAAAGCATTTCAGTCACAGGCATTTCAATGTTATGTCAAAAATCCTGACTGACTGCTGGTTTTCCAAGCGATCTGTTGAACTAAGAATTTGTGTCAGTGAAGTTCAGGAGAGGTTTGGGTGCTTTTTGTGGTACACCGCATCCAACCCCAAAAAAAAAGAAACAATGTTGGATTGTGCTTTTTTTAGATGTAAACGTACACATTTATCACAGTTCAGATGACCACTGCCTGAAATCATCTCATCGCTGGATTAAGCCATGATTTACTGACACCGCTCCCATCTGGCAGCTGCCTGAGCCTGCCTGCCAGCTGAGGCCAAACGCAAAATAAACCCGATTAACTTCGGCCGTCATCCAGGGGCGTGCGAGGGCCTTTCCCAGCAGAAATCCACCACGCACGAAGCTCCGCAGCGCGGGTGCTGCGTTCCAAGCGCCGTCCCGGTGTCCTCTCCTCCCGCTTTAGCCTTCAAGGTCACTCGAGGGCCCTGCCAGGGCACCCCAAGGCGCTGCCCCCTCAGGCCTCACGCGGCGCTTCCAGGCTCTTAATTACGAACACGACAGAGGCCTCAGCCCTCCACACTCGCAGCTCAGCTGCCAACTGCTTCTCTAGAGGCAGTTCCTAGAGCGATCTGCTGCTTTTCAACAGTCCTCGTCTCTCCCAGCTCAGCCATTCCCGCGGGGAACTCGGAAAAGCCTTTCCCCGAGGCCAGCCAGGCGGCGGAAGCCTGTCGCCTTGTGAATAAAAACACAGCTCGTTTACCCCAAAACGCTTCACGCCCTTCGCTGTGGAGACTCCCGGGCGCCACGAGGGGGGCAAAATACACCCGAACCCCGCGGCAGGAGAGAGGCAGCGCGGGGCGGCCCCGCACGGCCTGAGGCAGCGCGCGGGGAGGGGGCGGCGCATGCGCAGAGCGTCCCCCACATCCGGGTCATCGTCGTCCCGTTCCCCCCCCCCCGCAGCTCGCGGGGGCGCGCGCGCAGGCGCGTTCCCGCCGCTCCCCGCCCGGCGGGCAGTGCGCGCTCCCGCTGCCGCCCCCTGCGCCGCGACCCTTCGCCAGCGCTGCCGAGGGGATCCCGCCGAGGAGGACGGTGAGAGCCCCCCGCCTTCCCCCCGCCGCCCATCTGTTGCTGCCCCGGCCCCTCCGCCGGGAGCCCCGTTCGGTTCGGTTCGGTTCGGTTCGGTTCGGTTCGGTTCGACCCGGCCCGTTCGGTTCGGTTCGGTTCGGCCCCGCCCGCTGCCCAGCGCCGGCCCCCCCGCTGCTCCCGGCCCGCCCGTCCCGCCGCTGCCCGCGCCCTCCGCGGCTGCCGGGCGGAGCGAAGTTGTTTTCTTCTTTCCCGGTTGCTCGTTAGGGCAGATACAGCGGGTTATGGGGTTGGGTTTTTTCATTTTCAAGCGGTTTTCCGCCTCCCCCCTCGCACGCCCGAGTCACCCCGAGCTGGGGTGTCGCTCCCGCAGCCCGTGATCCCCCCGCGGGGACCGCTCCTCGGCGGGTTTGCAGCCCTCAGCCCGAGGTTCTCAGCTCCCCGGAGCGGATTGGACTCTTCGGGTAGAAATCGCCGTGCCGTTCCGAGTCCTGGTGTTCAGGATTTTGGGGAAGCGCTCCCATCACCGCTCCCCGAAGCTGCAGAATGCGATAAGGTGAGCGAGGTGCTGGTCCTGAGGAGCGGGGTCCGGGCGGTGCAGAGGTGGAACCAGCAGCTCGGTCTGTACCCATGCTCTGATGAAGAACTAAAACTGCCTGAAGCTGCGTCTCCGCGGTTTGCTTACGTTTCGGAAGACCTCAAACCTTGTATGAAGTTGAAGAGTTTGCTTTTAAGTGTTCCCGAGGTACCTGTCACCTGCTGTCTAAGCAGGTATTAATTCTCAGAAGAACAAGGGACTTAGTCAAAGGTCTTATCCAAGTGGCTTTAGTTCTTGGGAGCCTTTTAGTCCTTCTGTGTAAGGCCTTTTAATCTAAAATCTAAGAGGGATGGAGAGATCAAATATCTTCCTAACGAGTATTGTCAGTTGTCTACACAGTGAATTTGCTTATAATTTTGAATCTGTTCATTGCAATTCATTACTGAAGCTTTTTGCTGATGGTAACAAACAACTTAGCATTTATATATATTTTTTATTTATATCACACTGTGGGTTTATGGTTAAAAAAATCAGCTGTGATGCATTCTTACGTTTTAAAAAGAAAGCATAATTTAAGAGGTCAGTTCTCTCTACAGAAGCTTTACACATTTGGTTTTTATACTGGCAACAAATGTCATCCTATGAATTGTACAAACTGTTGATCTTGTTGCAGAAATATTTCCCTAAGTTTGGCAAAGATTCCTTCTATTAAATCACTTCCCCTGATGACTGTTTGCAGGAATTCAAGGGAATAACTGCATTGTCTTCTGCAGCTTGATAGTATACAAGTTTCTACTCTTGTTCTCTGAAGGAAAAGAATGATTTGTAGTAGTTTCATTATTTTACTTGTTGAGGAAAAAAAAATGTTCTCCACTTCATGGGGATGTTTAAACTGCCCGAGCTCTTTAATAGCATTTACACGCATCATTTGAGACCTGCTGCCTTTTGACAGAGCAGAAGATATGTCACAGTGGAACATTTTGTTGCTGTATTTAAATGTTACACATGATGAATTCACATCTAATGGAGCTGGAAGGCAGTGAGACAGTTTGCTGGGTGCAGAGCTGGGTGCAGTGGACAGGCTGGTGTGTTTTCCAGCACGATTCTTCAACTTCCTTACAAATCTGAAGAGCAGTACTGCCTGCCTGTGCAGAATGTGATGTGTCTCACACAACCACGAGGGGCTGCTGAGCAAAAAAAAAGCAGTGTTTTCTTCATAGCAAGGGTGGTTACGCTGTAAAAGGTTTACTGGGAAGATCTTTAGTGGTGAAGAGAGGCCTAGAGTGCAGGAGCAGCAGGGACGTCATCTCAGCTCTCTGAACAATCCTGCCCTGGTACTTTGGTTTCACCTGTGTGCATTTTGAAGGTTGGAACGTGCAGGTAGACAGTGGTAGTTGCTGACTGCCTGTTTCACACAGAACTGAATGAGTCAGGACACAGAAGGTGACAGATGTAGGAACTGCAAGTTTAATTTCTTTAATTGCAAAATGCTCATGAGTGAGTTTTGCTTACATCTAGTGACCAGCTCATGCATGATGAAAATCAGTCACCTTGCAGCCATCACTTTGTCTGCTTCATAGGGTAGTTGAATTGTTTAATGTTACATAAATTACATCATAAAGGAGCCTAGATCTTGTGGGTGGTTTTTTTGTTTTTGTTTATGATATTATTATTATTATTATTATTATTATTATTATTATTATTATTATTATTATTATTATTTATTATTATTATTATTATTATTATTATTCCTTTCTTTTTTTCTTCCCACCCTCTCTTACAGTGAGTGTGGAATTCTGTGGTATCTGAGCTCCTGGCATTTGCAAACATTTCACTTGTTTGTTATTGATCCCTTTCCAATTCCTAAGTTGATTTGACAAAGGCTTTTCCTTAATTCTGTTTTTTTACCTGTTTATCCTTCTTGCCTTTTACTGCTCCATCTTTGTCTGTTGTCACATTTATGAAATTGCTCCATTCTTTTACACCAAACAGGCATGGAAATATCAGGGATGTCTAGTTTTTTTTCAAAATACAAAATAAGAGTTTCAGAGTTTTAGAACCTCCCCATGCCTCCCTCCAGTCTGCTTTGTTGACTTTCATTTTGTAGTGTTTGAGGCTCAGACATCCTCAGCTTCTTACAGCTCTTCATAATGCAGCCAAGTTTATACAACTTTATGTTGATCTCTGTGTTACCTTCTGTCTTAGTCACCATGAATTTAAATCTTAATTGCCACCATTTCCAAACCCTCCCTTTTCTGTGCCAGTTTTGCTCTCTTGCCATGTTTTCAAGTCTCCTCCTTTCTTGATTTGTGAGAACACCAAGTTTTTGGAGCAGCCAGGTGTGGTTTAGGTGCTTTGTTGTTATGATCCCTGCTCCTCTGACAGGGCTGCATGGGGAGGTAGGACCAAAACCAGGACAAGGCTCACAGGTCCCTCTCAGTTCTGTCTGCACGTGGCTTGGCTTGGTTGGAGGTGTCTGTGTCCTGCTCATGGTGAATGGATTAGCCCAACTCTCTTGGAGCAGATGGTGCCTTTTGTTCGTACTGTGTTGGCATATTTTATTTTCCTTTTCTCTTTCCTTTTTGCCTGAATCAGCAAGCATAAGAAATGAGGTTTCCACCAGCTACATGGTTGGGTTTTTTTCCATTTACATCCTTCTTTCTGTCATGCTGAGAAGCATTCCCTGTGAAAATTCTGAACCTTGCTGTGCTGGGAGAATGTAGCCTGGTCTGTGCCTGTTATGTGGCTAAAGGTGTGAGATGGAACTGGGGCAGTTGTGTGTGCAGGTGCAGACATTGCTTCAGACAGTTTTTATGTCCACACCAAGGTTACACTGATTTAGCTCACTTAACATCACACCTTGGGGGGGTGTTTGTCTCTAAGCAGTTGGGAAAAACTCCAAATAGGTTTTAATTTTTTTTCCTCATTTTCAGGTGCTATTTTTTCCTTAGATACAAAGTGTTGAGAGTGTTTGAGTGTTGTTAATGAGAAAACTTGTCTTAAATCCTTTCTCATAAACGAGCATGGATTTATTATGGATTTTTTTAATGCATATTGGTTTCAGTTGATGGCATTTCTCAGTGACTGCTTCAAAAGAACAAGCCAGTTAAAGCAAATATTCAATTGAGGTCATTGCCAATGAAACATATTTACTTACCTTTTTTATTTGTGTCACAAGTTAACACCTCTTCCAACACTAGATACTAGGGTTTTTTTTTCTGTCATTTACATGAGAATACACAGTAGTGTGGTGGCCTCCTCAGGACTTTAGCAGCAATAGGTAGCAAAAGGTATGCTCTGTTAAAATATTTTCTATTGTGTAAAAACTAGTTTGTTACCTGAAGTCTTTTACTTAGTCTCTTGCTCTTTTGCTCTATTTTTCTCCCTTGACCTGTTGACTCAAGGCTGTAGGTGCCCTCTTCCCTAGGGGAAAGGCATTCTCCAGTGCTTAGGAGAAAGAAATGTCCTCAGAAAAAGGACATCTTGGGTTTTGTTCCTGTATCTGCCACTGGTTTGGAGAGGCTTTGGACAGATGATTTAACTTTGCTGTGTACGTGTGTTCCCATTGATGAAAGAAAGATATTTCTTCAAATATCAGAAGACTACTCCGATTATTTGGGAAGTGCTTTTAAGTTATTAAGTAAGAAGTTGTTGTTAATGGAGAAGAGTATAATGGGGAAAAGCTTCTAGAACAGTATTTTAGTCCTTTCTTTATGCCAGAGTAAAGGGAAGAGAAATTTACTTACTTGAATCAGTGACTTCATCTTCCTTTTCATAGATTAAATAGCAGAGTCTTTATCCCATGGGCTACAGTTCTCCTGTGCTGTGGATGAGAGGACAGGAGTTCATGTTGATTTCTGTTCTTTAAGACAAATAATTTTACAAACTAGAACTGTCAAAGCAAGATGTATCTTGACATTCTGTTTTGGTTTTGCTTTTTGGAAGGCAGACTCCTACTAGAAACTGGAGCATAAGGAGTTGTTTTGGGTGAAGGATGCTCAGAGATACCATGAAGTCCTGGAGTGACAGCCAGTCTGACCCCTACAGCAGTGACCAAGAGGAGGAAGAACAGATGATTTTTGGAGAAAATGAAGATGATTTGGAAGAGATGATGGATTTCAGTGACTTGCCTACCTCACTCTTTGCTTGCAGTGTTCATGAAGCTGTGTTTGAGGTACAGGAGGAAAAGGTAAGGTAGAGAGGGGCATATTTGGGGTATAGTAATGAAGTGCAGATATAGCTGGTGAACATTTTTGTCTGGATTTTCAGTGCTACTGCTTATTATAATTGGAGGGAAAAAAACAAAGTATTTAACTGCTGAGCTCTGATCAGAGTTACCAAAGAGCAGGTAGTGCTGCACTTCTCTGGCATTTGCAATATGAATATACAGTGCTTCTCCCATGAAAAACTCTTTTGATTATTTTTTTTCTCTTATCCAAGATTTAGATAAAATCTGAAAGCAAATGTAAATGTTTTATTTCAAGGCAAGAGTTCTGTTAAAAGAGCATTGTAACTTTACAGGGTGTGTGTTCTGACTTGGGACGCCTGGAAAATGGCTTATAAAGACCTTGCAATAAACTGAATTTTCTTTAAGCACTCAATGATTTAGCAAAATTAACTGATTTGGTTAATATTTTTGGAGATGTTGGGTGAGAGTTGTGCAGGTACCAGCGTTTCTGTTTACATCTGCACTTTGAGTAACTGTCGCTGGGTGGCAGTTTTTTGTAGGCACATCAGAGCACTCTTGGAATTCGGATGTAAATAGTGAGACAAAGCAGTGCTACAGCACTGGGCACAGATTTGCAAGGTGAGATAACTGAGGGAAGTTTGGAATGTGCAGGTTTAGAAGGTGGTTAAGGAAATGGAAGTGATTTGGGAGAGTGGAAGGAAAATGTGTTTTAATTGAGTGAAAATGTTCATTTTGGGTTTGGAGAATCTTTGTACTTCATCTCTAGGAAAGATTCGAAGCACTTTTCACAGTCTACGATAATCAAGTTACGTTCCAGTTGTTTAAAAGCTTTAGAAGAGTCAGGATAAACTTCAGCAACCCAGAGGCGGCAGCAAGAGCACGAATAGAGCTGCATGAAACTGACTTCAGTGGAAAGAAGCTGAAGCTGTACTTTGCACAGGTACTAGGGAGCTCTAAGATCATAGAATCACAGACTGGTTTGGGTTGGAAGGGACCTTGAAGATCATCTGGATCCCCCTGCATGGGCAGGGACACCTCCCACCAGCCCAGGTTGCTCAGAGCCCCATCTAAGCTGTCCTTGAACACTTCCAGGGATGGGGCAGCCACAGCTTCCCTGGGCAACGTGGGCCAGGGTCTCACCACCCTCACACTCAAGAATTTCTTATGTCCAATCTAAATCTCCCCTCTTTCAGCTTAAAACCATCAGCCTTTGTCCTCTCACTACAAGCCCTTGTCAAAAGTCCCTCCCCAGCTTTCCTGTATGTTGTTGTACATGTGTCCCTGTTTATTCCACATTTGCCTGTGAGTTTCATTGGTGATAAATATCTGAAGTTACTTTCAGCCTCATTGTTCTACACCAAGATGTATTGTTTTCACTCATTGGAAAGTTCATGCCTTAGGGGACAGATTTGCTTTCCAGTTGGAGCTCACAGAGTTGTAATTGGTGTGGAACAATCGCTGTGTAGGGACACAAACCACCTTCCTCTGTGCAGAAACGTGTTGAAAGAAAAGAAATGGTGGGTCCAAAGATCTCTCTAATGGATGCTTTGTAGGCATGTTCCTTGTGATGGATTAGCAGCTTCCAGGTGTCTTAGTCACATTGTCAGCACTTCCACAGGCCAGTTTCTAACTGGCAACATTTCTCCAAGTTGTCATAGCAAGGACTGACCGAAGATGTGCCACTTTTATTTTTAAAGCCAGGCTGAATTCACCATCACTAATGCAGAGAATGGGCATGGATTACTAGGGAATCAATTAAATAAAAAGAGAATATTTGTCATCTTATTCTCTATCTCCTGGTTTGGTCGTCAGGTACAGGTATCCAGTGAAATAGGTGACAAGTCCTACCTCCTTCCTCCACAACCTGTTAAACAGTTCCTGATATCACCACCCGCATCACCACCAGTTGGATGGAAACAGAGTGAAGATGCAACTCCTCTGATAAACTATGACTTGCTTTGTGCTGTCTCCAAGTTGGGACCAGGTAGGAATATTTACCTGCTTCTGGTTGTGTTACTTCAAAAATAGTTATCAAGGGGATTTACCTACTTATCTTTCTTTCTGTGAGAAGAAACTTGAATCTATAAGTTTTTGTACTTAATTTGCTAGTTGACTGAAAGTACAGAACAGAACTCAATTGTGTGGCACTAGCTCCATCGCATCTATTAATTGAAGTTTTTCATAGTCTCTGTTTTAATTAACAAGCAAGAAGAGGAATTAAATGTTCAGTCTCTTGCAGGTGAACAGCTCCAGTTATTAAGGATGCTGACATGTACGTTTTGTGTTTAATCATCCAACTTCTTTATGAGCTTCCTTCCTGGGAAACGTGCTGCTCATTCTCTGTGACAGGCAGGGAGTTGGGAGGCTTCATGTTTCCAAATGCTTTTGTAGCTTTTCATTCACAAATGTCATACAAATGTACAGTATAAATGATGCCACTTAAAAATTTACATGCTGCCTGTCTTCAGTGTTCCATGGTAATTTTTTACTTCACTCCCTTCCTTTAAATTATCAATTAAAAGATTGGTTGTATTCAGAGAAGAGCAGAACTGATACAGGGACTATTTTAAAATATCTGCCAGGTCTGGTGAAGTGTGGAAGTTGAGCAAATTGAAGATGAGATGGGAATAAATGAGTATTTGATTGTGTTACTGCAGCTGTTAAGGAGTTTTGGGGATAAAGTGGCTTAATGCTGGCTCTATGATTCTATGAATGCTGTTCCTTGGGGATGTTCTTAGCATGACTTTTCCTTGTTGCTCCTCAGGGGAAAAGTATGAGCTCCATGCAGGAACAGAATCAACTCCCAGTGTAGTTGTCCATGTCTGTGAAAGTGAGACAGAAGAGGAGGATGAATTCAAAAACCCCAAACAGAAGATCCTGCAGACAAGGCGTCCAGAGCCACCTCCAACAATACTGAGTGAATCAAAAGCCTTTGATTGTACCCTGGAGGTAGGGGGCACCATGCACTGTTAAGCTGGGTGATGCTCAAGATAGTATCAAAAATCAGACACTTAATGAGTACATGTGTTGATGTCTGTACTGCTGCTATATGTTCTGTATAGCGACAACAGGTTTTACTTGTAGTTGTCTCTCATGTTCAAGACTTTGGATGCCAATGCTCTGAAAAGCACTTTAATTTTAGGGACTAGTCCCCCAAGTGTAGCAAATCCACCTGACTTGAAATAGTGACAAATAGGAAGTCTGGTTGTGGTTTTGTTCTTAAAGATGTTTCCCTTTTCTTTATACTGTACACTGTGATGTACCCAGTGCTGAAACAGTATCTCACTGTCCTGACTGGATTTGAGGAGGTTCATTGTGCAACAATTAAAAGCTGATCTGTACTGGTACAACAGCCTCCAGCTCACCTAGTGTTAAGTGCAAGTGAAATGTGCTCTTTATGCTAAAATTCCTTCTCAGCTGGTCATCTCCTGAGGTGAAGATTAATCTTGGCTTTTCTCAGAAATGCCAAGTATGTGTTTTTAATTTGACATGAGGCACAAATACACGTGTGGGACTAAATCCCAGCAGTTTTGCTAACTACACAGAGAACATGGAGAAGAACAGAAGACTGAGCAGATGCCAGCACTGCTGCTGTCTGTGAGAGGACACCAAAAGGGACAGTGGTTTGCACTGACACCTAATTAGGAGGGAATTACAGTATGTAGGGTGAAATACAGATTCAGCTACTGAATGTGTTGTCTGTGATCCTCTCTGAAAATACAGTAATGATTGTTCTCTGCAGTCCCAGAGATGGCCTACATTTATAAATAAATTCAGTGACTCTTATGTTATGGCTAAGTTATTTTAGGAGATAAAACATCTAGGGTTAATTTTTTAACTTGTGCTCCTAAACTTCTCCAGTCTGTTTCGTTTTTTAAGACAATCAGTTGCCTGGCTCAGCCAGTTTTTATGCAGCTTCATTCCTTGTTTGCTGTTTTTCATTAAGACTTCTGTGTGGCATCCTGGCTGTCTGATGGAGCATCTGCTGCTTCTGGGACCAGGATGCATCTTTTAAAATACAAATCTTTAATTTTGTGATCTTGTGTTAAGTGTTTCAGTAGGAGGAAGATGTCTCAGCATAATGACACAGGCTCCTGTGCCATTTTATAATCAACCTTTTTTAGTCTAGACAGATTCTTCTTTTTTTCTATTTAAAAACAATTTATTTGTGAACCAACCAGGCTGCTGTTCATACATATAAATCATTCAGAAATTGGCCTTTTCAAATTCACTTGAGTGTGTTTCAGTTCTACGTGATGTGCTTATGGAATTTTCAAGTGTGTTTTCACTCGATTGAGGGTGGAGAGAAGTAATGGGCATGAATTTGTGTGGGCAGGGTAGTTTTCAACTCTGTGTTGTGCCAGCTCGTGATCCCTTCCTGCCACCAGCTTCGAGTTGCAAAATGGGATCCTGCAGGCAGGTCCTTGTTCCAGAGGCAGGAACAGTATATATTAAAGTAGGAAAATGGGGTTTGTTCATTTTGCCTCCACAGGTGTGACATTTATGTATCTCTTCAGGTATTAAAATCACTCAAAGTCTGACTTCTCTGTCTCATTGTTCCACATTATTAAACAAAACCAACAAAAAACTTGTATTGTCCATCAGGCTTGTGTGTTTTTAAAATTCCAGAAGTCTGTTTTGGATTTCCTGTGGTGATTATATTTTTGTTAATGGTTTCATTTCTACCCTATTGTAGAAGTTGCTGTAAGTAGGAGTAAGTGGAAGAACCTTCAGAAACAGTTTGATAAGGCAAATCAAGCAAGTAATGTTGTCAATGTATCTTGTGTAAAATGTGTAACAACTTGCATTCCAACATCTTCCATGGTGTAAAGACACTTAAAATAAAAACAATGCAGTGCCATTCACATGTGGTTCTTTAACTGTGTTCCACACTGGCCCAAATTTGATTTATCAGTTTTCTAATGGAATTCTGTGCCTTTGAGTGAACAGTCAAGACATGGTTTTCCATAAGCAGATTAGTGGAAAAATATTGCTGAAGAAGTTCAGCAGAGGAGAGCTGGGTTGAGGGAGGGACTGAGAAGGCTTTTGTGGTGGTTCTGGGTGCCTGTCCCAGCAGAGTTGCCTTGGGATGTTCACCCCACATGAATTTTGGATGGGAGTTTGAGACCTGCTGAGAGAGCAGGTCTAGTTTGGGTTGGTGCACTGAGCTCTGTGAAGTTTGTTGTAACGAAGATAAATCATTACTTACTTTTAAAAATCTCCAAGGTCCTGCTTCCACAGGAAGGAAATCATCAGACTTTATACAAAATGTGCAGGAATTGATTAACAAAATGGTCGAATATCAGCTTGTGCTGCAGGTGCTTTTCCACCAGGTTCCCCTTTCTCACAGAGGAGGCAAATTTGGGCTGTTTCTGTGTTAGCCGGCAGAGGGAGGCGGTGTGCCCTTCTCACACTCATTAGTGCAACATAATTGGATTCTATTAAAATGCCACCAAATCACATTCCTTGACTGCCTGTGAGGCTGTGCCTCCTTCCTGTGACAGTGCCCAGGGGCCATCGAGCAGGATCTGAAGTGATTCTGCTCCACTTCCACTCCCTCCATCATCGCCAGGGTGACAGAGCCTTCCTTCTAAAATGAATGAAACTCAAGTTTGCTTTTATTGTCCCACGTGCTGACTCAGTAATGACCATCAGAACCTGTTTCTCTTAATCACTGACCTGCCGTTAACTGAAGTGCCATTTTTAGAAGTAGGCTTGCACAGAGGCACCAGCTCAGTCCTTTCTGAGCTTGTGCTTTGTATAAATAAATATCCCAGGTTCCTTTAAAGCGATTCTTCTTGAGAAGCAGCTGAAAAAATGTATGGTCTTCTCTTTGGGCAGTGTCCCTCTGTATTCTGGAGAAAAAGTTGCTGGGGGTACTAGTTTTCATTTTGGAATAGCTAGGAATGGGCCCTGTTTTTGCAGTCCTGTGATTACCCCTTCTCTTTATATTTCTACCTTGTTACTGAACTGCTCCCCCCCTCCCCAGGAAGACCTCATGCATGTAATGTCTCTTGCTTAATTTATTCCCTGAAAGGTTAAATTTCCATTTTTGTCTGGTTTGGGATTACTGATCTTTTTTAGCCCAGAACAGAAGGTTGTCTTACAAATCTTAGACTTGCTGGGTTTTGGTTTTGTTTTGTTTTTTTACTTTCTCCTCCTAATGTGTAAAACTTTCTAGGAGGGGTTCATGGTCCAGTGTGCTTTTAATGTGGAAAGAGAGAACAGACAAGCCTCATTTCCTTGGAGAAAAATGCAGAAGTATTTCCTTTACTAAACCAAACAGGAGGCACACACCTGGCTGGATCTGTGGACCTCTTTGTTTCTGTGTGGGCTCACACAGCACCTGCAATGCATCATTCTGGGCTTTCTCCACCTGGAGGTAAGCCTGGGGAGCAGAGAGCCACCCTGGAGCTGGATGGTGACTCTGGAGTGAGCAGGAGGAAACTGTGGTCCTTGACACCTCAGAGGAACATGTGCCTCAGCAGCTGTTTGCCTTTGTTCTAAACCTAGATAAAAGACTTTTTCTCCTGTAGCTATTGACCCAGCTGAAAGCTGAGTGAGTGGGACTGCAGGGTTGTCTCCCAGCATCAATTATTTCACTTGAGGAAGGTTTGCACAACCTCTGGTTGGTTGTGTCCATATCCTTCACCTGAAGACCAGGGCTAGACCAGGTTGGTATCATGATACCCACCACTGTGGAGAGACAGCTGGTGTCTTGTGCTTTGGTTGTTTATGTAATTTGTCTTGAAATTGCTAAGTCACACTAGAGAGCAAGCAGTATTGTAGATATTAATTAATGTTTTAAAATCCTCTTCTGAACCAGGTCTCTTGCATTTCAGCATGTTGAGGCTTGCAGGAGGGAATGTTTGATTTCCTTGGTGGAGTGAATATATTCCAACCAGAGTATCAGCAGAACCCAGATGTCAGCAGCACTAGGGTGAGGCACTGAGAAAGTTAGTTTTGCTGCATTCCCTAAAACAGAAAACGAGCAAATTCTGTGTCCTTCCTCACTCCATGGCTGTGTTCCCATGTGAGTAACGTGGCCCAGCCAGCAGGGGCTGGGAAGGGCAGCCAGGTTGAGATGGGCTCTGCTACTGGGGCAGGTTGCTGCAGCTCTGTACTTCAGTCCATCCCTTGCAGAACTTTCTCCTCTTCCCACACTACTGTGGGCTGCCTGACAGCCACAGTGGCTCGTGTTTCCTTTCTTGTACTATTTAAATTGAGTTAGGAATATTATTTTGTTGTTGTTGTTATTAATTAATTTACATGTAATATTCGCCTTCCAAGTCACATGTGCACACTGTTGAAAGAAGCCCCTTCTACTCTAGAGAGAGATCCAGCCCAGGGAGAGCAGGCAGCTGGAATACCACTCCTCTTCCCAGAAAAGAGCCTCATGTTCCTTCTTGTTTATGCAGGATGAGGCAGTGATTGTAAAGAAAACAGTCAAACAAGATGTACTCCCTTGAAAAGATGAATGGTGAATAATCCCCACTGAGCTGTCAGGCTGTGGTTTTTAAAGGAGCTGTGATACCTGCACAGGGTTTTAGTGTGACTGAGGCAAAGGGATTTAGCTGGAAGTGACGAATCTGGGTCTTGGTAGCTATACAAAAAGATTTTTTGCTCAATAATTGGATCTTGAAACTCCTAATTCTGAAACTCTGGTGATAAACCCTCTGTAAGGCTCCTGTGAGCTTCAGTGTAGAAATCAGCCCATCAACACTAAACTGAAGCAAGACTTGTGCTGGGAAGACACAAAGGTTTCTTTAGGAGATCAGTATCTGTTTCCTGCACGGATAGGTGCTATAGATGCTTCCCATCTTCACTTGGACTTGGGCACCAGCTCATGGAACGGAACGCTTGGAGTTGCTGTCTCTGGTGCAAGCACTGAGGTGTTAGGCACCAAGGCAAGGTTTATATGTGGCATCTTTACCAGTGGCTCCCAGAGCACTTTACATGGTGACACTTGTGAACCTGACCAGTATTTGTACTTCTCCAGAGCTACATCAGGTGGGCTATTGGTTCTGGGTGTGTTTGCTGCTCTTTCTCTGCCTCCTCCAGCCAGCTCAAACAACTGAAGGGGGAAAACTCTGTGCCCTGCTCTGACCCCAGCACCAAGTAACCAATGACTACAGAGACCCAGAAGCCTGGTTCTGGTCTGTCACTGTCTGGTGTTAGGTGTGTACCCAATGCTCAGAGCATCCCTGTGGTAAGATGTTTTCAATTTCAACCTATTTCCCAGTTTCAGAATTTCAACATTTCTGTGCTTTTATAATTGGATCTTGATGGGAAGAGAATGTCCTGGCAGGAGAGCTGCCTGGCTCTAGCTGGCTTTGAGCTGTCTCCCACCTCCCATTCTGCTGTGGTGGTTGCTCTGGAGTGCTGGCTGCTTTGCTCCCATGGGATCTGCCAAGGGCACTCCTCCAGCACTGCCTCCTGAGGAACCCAAAATGAAGTTTCTCACAGAGAAGAAGCTGGGAGCTGCAAGGTAAGGAAGTGCTTGGTTTTCAATCCCAACTTCTCTGCAGGCTGCATGTGCAGTCTGGGATGGAGCAGTTTCCTGAGGTTGCCAACTTCTGTGAGTCCTGGTACTTGGTGCTCTCTCTGAAGCAGCAGCTTCTAGAGAAACAGGACTGTGTAAGAATCTTCCCCCTTTTTTTTGTCTGTTTTTTTATTTCCATTATGGCTGCAAAAGAAAAACTGTGATTTACACACTAGAAATAAATATCCCAGTGAATGATGATACTTGAAATTCTGTGATTTTTTTTTTAAATGAGCTCTTGACTTTCTGAGCCAGCTCCTGATTTCTCTTTCTTTTGTTTGCTTATCCAACCCCAGCTGTGGGCTGGAGAAGTTCTAGTCCTCCCTTTGAAGGCTTAATTTAAAGGTGGACAAGGAAGGCATCTCCTTCCCAGCTTCCATCAGGAGTAGGTTTTCCAGCTTTGAAAATATTTCAAGTGTTAGATGAAATCTTTTGCCCTCTAGATCTTTTCATCTTTCCCCCCAGCAGACCCAGTGATTCATTAATGAGCTTGTTTGCTTTAGCCAGTGCCTTATCAGTGAAAAGCTTCAAAATGTTCTGTGCTGGGGCTCTGCAGAGGCTGTGGCACCCAGGCCTTTAAGACCAGTTGGCACAAATTTTGCCCTCTGGGGTACTGGAAACAAACGGCACCCATGTTTGGAGAATGGTGAGGTTCAGGGTTGTGCTGGAGGAAGCTCAGTCCTTGGAGATGCTAATGTGGAGGGATGGGGCAGCTGGAGGATGCTGGGGTGGAGCCTGCAGGAGATGGTGTTAGTTCTGGTTGCAGATGAGGAAGCTGAGATGCAGGACAGGGGGCAACGTTTTCTTCACAGCAGCTCAACAATCATAAAGCATTAACTGAGCCCAGATTGAGGGCTGAGGATTTGAGAACGTTGTTTCCTGGTTTGCAGTGGGAACAATGTCAGGCCCTAGACAGATCCACTTCCCAAGTGCAATTTCCACATGAAAAATGCAGACAGGGACTGTGGGCACATGCTTCTTCCCCATACTGAAGTGGGAAATGCAGAATAAAGCCAACTAAGTACAGGTTAAAGGCAAGGATTCCTTTCCAGTTTGATTCTTTTCATCCTGCTAATGAGGAGACAAAACCACTTCTCTGAGCTTTGGGATTCTTCTCTGAAAGTGCCTGGAAGATCTTTGGTTACTGAAGTCATCCAGAAGTCAGGCTGTTTCTCAGAGCTTTGGAGATCTCCTGGTGAGCTGGAAGCCAGGCAGGATCTGATCAGGTCTGTCTCCATGAAACCACTCAGCAGCGAGGAACTGAATCCCAGCACTACCAGGGCACACACAGCTGTTTCAGGGGCTGGACTGGGGTTTTTCAGGAGGCTCCAGCTGCTCCTCCAGCTCCCTACGACCTCGCTGGGCTGTCCCGGCTGCAGGTTGGGCTGATGTCACTCTTCGCAGCTGGGCTGGGCCAGCCGGTTTTCTTCTCAAACTGCTGAAATTGGGCTTCTTCCAGCCCGACCCGCTGCTGTCTCGGACCCCCAGCCCCACCTCCCCTCTCGGGGTGGCTGCGGGGGCTCTGCCCGGGTCCCCCCGCGCCGGGCAGGGCCGGGCCGGGCCGAGGAGGCGGTGCCGGGGGCCGGACTGGGCGGCCCCGGGGACCCACCTGCGGCGGGGCGGGCTGGGCCGGGCTCCGGGCACCGGCACCGCCCGGGCTGCCCGCGGCTCCCGGGGCTGGCTGGGGAGGGAGCGCGGAGCCCCGGCAGGGGCAGCCGGTTCCCGTCTCCTCTGCGGGAAAGGGGGGCCCGGGGATGAGCTCCTGAAGCTGCAGCATCCTCCGTGAGTAGCCTGGGCAGCCGGGCGGGGACACCGCGGAGGGCTGGGGAGACAATGTGTGGTTGGAATGGGTGTAAATGTCACTGCTCTCCGTTACTTTGCGCTGCCAGGGAAGGGGCTGTGAAGTGGTCGTTTTGGTGGGGTTACTCCGGGTTTACGGGCACGGGAGTGTATATACTACAGCAAACGGTTCTGTGAGCTGCAGGGTTCTTTATTGGTAACTCTAAGCCAGAAAGGAACACAGAACAGATGTCCTCCCACGATTTTCTGATCAACTGGTGCTTTAGCAGTTGTTTCATTAATTAGAAACCTTGTAGGTGCAGGAACTGGAGCTGATCTGGCAAGTTGCTTTCTCCCCAGAAATTTTTCAGTCTGCTGGAAGATGATTCTCTGACGAGCTGTGTCCTTTCCTTGCTGAATCTCTGGTCCTGCCTTACTCAACCCCAGCACCATAAATAAGGTTTTGTTGGGGTTTTTTTTTGTTGTTGCTTTTTTAAACTCTGCTGAGTGGTGTGTTACAAAGGCCTGGCAGACTAATATTTAACGTGAAAAAAACCAGCTAGAAAGCTTGGAGCATTGTGTTACAGTTGGCTGAGTGTCTCCAGCACAGAACAGAACTGTGGTGCTTTCATTATTTGGAAAGACACTGTTTGAACTGTGATTTCTGGTTTTTTTCGTGGTAATTAATGCACTTAACTGCCCCAGGAAGTCCTTGCTAAAGGAAGCATAGTATTTTGTAAACAACTTTCCTTAATGTGCTACATTGTGCTGGATGGAGTGTTTGGGCAGGAGGGTTTAATTTAGGGATTAGAAAGCAGCAGACAAAGGCAGGGCAGTAACGGGTGACTTGGTGGCTCTGTAAGAATTCCTGTCTTGCTGTGTGGACAGGTCACCAGGCTGTGGGTGCTGGGCTTGGACGTAGAGGCCTTGCCAAGAGCATTGAAGGGTTCTGGTGGAGGATCAGGTGTGAATGTGTTTGTCTAGAGAGTGTTCTGGGAAGAGGGGAATGTGCCTCATCCATTCAACAAGTTTGCATACGCAGCACTTGAAAAAAATCCTGTGGCTGCTTCGGTCCTGCTGCCTGTGGAGTGAAAGGAGCTGCCCTTCTGCTCACAGAATTCTCTATGTATGTTTTTAAGACAGAAAAAAGTGAAGGATCTGAAATTTGTGGAGGCTCTGTGTTGAGATTTGTGTTTTTCTGTTAGATAAACAGCTTGATTTGTAGGAGATCCAGTCCAGTACCTGGGAAGCACATTGTACCACATGCTGAGTCCCAGGCAGAGGACAAAAGCCCTAAAACTCCAACCCACAGCTGGCAGTAGACTTGGCTCCCCTGTCGGCAGTCATTCATGAAGGTTTCCAGTCCAGCCTTGCTTCTATCTGGCTGCTGAAGCATGACTTTTATTAGCTACACTAAATTCTTCTTACTTATGGCACTGAACAGTGAATTTCTCAGGATTTAGTGCACAAAGGAGCTGGAGGAGCCTGTGAGTGATAAACCATGTGCCTACAGTGGGCTCAGATCAGCAGCTGCTGGGCTGAGGGGGTAAATCCATCAATGCTGAGCACCCTCTGGGGTGCTGGTGTCTGCTCAAAGCAGCCCCTGCTCCATGGGATGGTGCCTCATGTGCTGGGCTCTCCTGCCCTTGTACCTGACTGGGATCAGCTGTGTTTGGTGGAGGCTGCTGAGTGAGCCTTGACCTGGCCCATTGTTGGGTATGTGGGAGAATTAAAAAATGTGGTGGGGTTGACTGTCCTGCTGTTATTGAGCCACAGGAATCAAGAAATGCAGCCAAAATCTATAGTGTTTGTTGAGCTTCTTGCAGGGAGAGATGATATGAGGCATGAATGGAGATCACAGACAAGGAAAGCAAGAAAAAAAAGCTGCTGGGATGTCTGAGTCACCCAGTTTCCCACTGACATAGCTTCATATTTTCATAACCACCACCATGGAGCAACAAAGTTATAACCTAATTCCAAGGGCCCTGGAGTCATGGTGCTTTGGATGGAGACAGTCCCATGCCCAAACACATACCTGGAGTCATCCCACCTAACACCAGCACTTAACCACTCTGCTGTGGGCTTGAAGAGAAGGTGCATTTTGGTGGGATTTGGCTGTGCTCAGGCTGAGGAGGGTGAGATGAACCCATGGAGCAGCACAGCAGGACTGGGGGACTTGGGCTGCCCCTCATCAGCTGTGTCAATCTGAAGCACCACAGCCTTGCCTGCTGCACAGCCCTTCCATGCTTCTGCTGGGAGCAGAGCAGAAACCCCAAGAATTACTTAAAAAAAGTTTCCTATTTTTGTATTAGTCTGTAATGGAAGCCTCAAACTCTAGCAAATGTGTGTGTCTTAAGAAAAGGAAAACGAACACCCATCTGCCAGCAGGTGGGAGCCTTGTTGGAAAGGTAGCCCCGGGTGCCAGCTCAGCCCAGCCTGCCCCGGGGCACCCTGTGAGCCACGGGTGCTTGTTCCATGGGAATCTCGGGGCAAGGTGAATCCAGAAGTAGCTGTTGGCTCTGCTGGACACAGCAAGGGGTGCCTGAAGGCACAGCTGGGATTGCCTTCTTCCTTGGGTTTGCTCCTGGCATCTCCGTGCCATTGGGTGACTTTCCCACAGGCAACGAAGGGTTCAGAGAACAGAAGGGACTGGCCAGGGAGGCTCCAGCCTTTCAGTGAGCAGCAGATCCAGCAAGGTGCAGAGCCTGGTAATCATTTCTGCAAAAACATTGCTAAATCTGCAGTGATGTTTTTTAAAACTCTCTTCTCTAGGAAGCTGAAAAGCTGTAGGGAATTTCCCGAAGATTTGCTTAAGAACTGAAACTGAGCCCTGCAGCAGCAGAGCCTGTTCTAGAGGAATATGTGCACAAAGCAGGGTTGACTTTGTGCTGCAAGGACAGCAGCCTGTCCTCAAGGGCAACCTGCTTTTTCTTCTGTGGTTTATTTGTCCAGACCCACTGAATTTAGCACCAACACACCATTTGCTGGGACTTCTTTGAAGAGCAGAGACAAATTGTGGGGCAGTGTGACCTGAGGGGTGGCTGACATGATGCCACTGAGGGCTGTCAGGCTCCAGCCCAGGCTCCAGCCCAGATTAATTTTCTTGCTTTCCATTTGAGTGCAGGCGTTGATGGCTTCTAAAATTTGTCACCTTGACTCTCATTCCCCCTCCCCTATGAGTCATTCCTGCCTTGAGATCCATACAGGTGCCTGGAGGCATTTTTCTTCTTTCTGAATCAGGTTTTTTTTCTGGGTAATATTTAACTGCTAACTACACATCCCTCCCTCCTTTGCCCCCCACCCCAGTGCTCCCAGGAACACACAGGGTGTGTGGGACCTGGTCAGTGTGCAGTGGGTTAAAGCCACCTGATTACAAGCAAAATTGTGTCATGTTTGGGGAGTCCAGGTGGGCTTTGGGCTCCTTCACCTGCTGCAACAGTCATTGCTTTTTAAATGCATGAGTGCAGGTGGATTTTCTTCGCCCACTGCTGTAGTGAGCCTTGTAACCCACCAGCCTGCATTTTTCCTTCCCGAATCACAGGTTAATTATGTTGCCAGGCACCAGTGGGAGCTGCTGCTCAGAATTATGGTTCTGCTCCTCTCTCTGTGCACAGAAGGGGCTTCCAGCTCCTACTGAATCCAGATGAGCTGGGAATCAGCCTCAGGCTTTGTTCTGCACTGTGAATTGGCTGTCCCTCATGTTGACTTCCCTGGCTGAGTTGTGTGCAGGAGAGCTGCCTCTAGCACACATGCAGCTTTTCTGGGATGCCGTGGTCCTTCTGTACCAATCTGCTGTAAAATGTCTTGGAGAAGTTAATCCCATCCCTCCCAGAGAGGCTGGGACTTGCTGCACAGGGCATGTATCCCACATTTCCAGAAGTTTTCAAAACACATGTCAACGTGGCATTTCAGAACATGGTTTAGTTGGCTCTGTGGTGTTGGGTTGACAGCTGGACTTGATGATCTTAGAGATCTTTCCCAGTCTTCATGATTCTTTGATTCCATGATCCTGTGTGCAGCCATTCTCACTGAGCTACTGAATCTGTGCAGCAATGACTGAAATGCAGGATGCCCAGATGCCAAGGGATAGAAAACCTTCAGTATCTGCTCAGACAAAGCCTTCTAGTGGATGAGCACATCTGAGAAAAAAAAAAATGACGTATGGTTTTCTTGGCACAGTGCAGAGAACAGTGAACTAGCTCCAGCCCCAAAGGAGATACAGATCACTGGCCTGTCATGCTGCACTGTTAATAAAAAATGTCCTGATTGCAGGGAAACAATAAGAGAGATTACTGACACTGCCTGAGCCTTGGAAAGCACCTCATGAACGTGGAAATCTGTGTCCTCAGTCTGGGCTTTATTTTGCTTTAAGTCTTGAGACATGGTTCTGTGCTGTTGAAAAGTAAGGAATCCTTTCTCAAAAAAACCCCACCACCAAGCAGCCTAGTGCACCTTTCCCTCTTTGTTATAATAAGATGGATCCTGTAAGACTTTTGATTTGTCAGCTCTAGATTACACCACTCAGAGTTGGTTAATTTAGCACCTTGTGTAAGTGGTCATAAGTTAAAAATGTAGCATAAGAGTCTGCTAATAATAATTCTAAAAAGCTGCTGACAAAAGAAAACCTGTAGCATTCTTTTCAGGAATAAGCTGCAAATTGCTCCTAGGTCTCTCTTAATACCTGACATATCATCTCTGCCTTGCATGTAAATGGCAGGTTTCTTTTACAAAGTTATTCCATTTCTTCTGCAATTAATCACTTCAGAGCTAAATAATTAATAACTCCATCTTCTGTAAAGGCACCATTGGACCAAATGATTGATTGTAAATGTCTTTTAAAGAGCTTTGCTATATAATCCAGCACATTAACCAGACCATTTTTTATTTTGGATGATGTATTAGCTTCACATTTCAGTTTTGTTTTGCATTTCTGGATGGAGTGGGTTTTATGTATCCTGACTTCCATGAGGCTGCCTGGAAACTGAGGCAAGTAGTAAAGAGTGTGTGGATCCAGGATGGGAAATCCCAGACAACCAGCCAGAACTAGTGGGAAGCTCTAGATGACACAGACAATATTGACAGTGAAAGAGGGGGGAGTTAAGGTGTTTTAAAAAAAATAATAATTCAACAACAGGCATCTGAGTTCAACCTGACAGACTCACTGCATAGTTGTGTGACCAGAGTGGAGGTTCCACTGCAGCAGTGCAAGCTTTGAGCTGCAGGAACTTCAACAGTGTGGTGGTGGCATGGTGAGGTTTGTCCACTTTCAGTTGAAATCCTGGTGCTGACATATATTTAAAAAGTACCTAAGCAAGTCTTCTAATCCCAGTGTGTCTCAGATCCTGGCTTGTAACCAGTGGGAAAATACCTCCAGCTTGTTTTACTTCCATATCCTGGTTTGCTTGAATAGACAATCCTACCCTGAAGGATCTGGAGGGGTTTTTGTGATGTGAAAGCACTTCCCTGAACATGGTGCAGTTCCTGTTGTTCCCATGAATAAGTGCATTCACGCGGAGGGAGAGGGGAAGTGTGTGTGGCCCAGCATTTTAAGGCAGAAAATTAGAATTGGGAAATCTGCAGTTCACAGCCTAGTTTAGCCATTGCTTCTGGGCGAGTCAAGGACAAGGTCTATCTGGTTCAAATTTCCAAGCAGGGCTTTGGAAACGAGGGCATTCTTTCCTGGGGACCTGGCTTCACTTCCCCAGCTCTTGCCATCTGTGTGAGCTGCAGGGTTTTGGCCCCCCTCAAGACAACAGCCACGCAGATAGAGTATTTTTTTTCTCGGTGCTGCTGTTGCACAGCAGAGTTTCCTGCAGTTTGTGTAACTTTGTCTTGGCAAGGAAATGAAATACTTTTAATATGTGTTTTAACAACAGTGAAACCTGAAGAGCTCATGCCAGAACCTGAGACAAATGCTTCTATAAAGGTGCTGGTCTGACACCAGGACACGTACCAACACACAGGCTTCATACAGAGCAGGCCTGTTTGCCTCAGGCCACATTTATGCCTTCACTCCTGCCAGCCAGTTTGACCTTGGTTTTTTTTCCTTCTTCCTCCCTCTTCAGAGCCTCACAAGGTAAATTCAGGCACATTCAGGTCTCACTGAAGCACACTGTGTTTTTATTACTTTCTGAAATTGCAGTTTGTCTCAACCCCCGGCGATGTCCCTGTTGCTCGTGGTGCTGCTGGAAGGTGAGGGCAGGAGCACGTGGCCAGGCTGCCTTGAGGCTGTTTGGATCCAGGATGGATGGCCTGCCAGTTTACAGGGAGCTGAAGCTGAGTTTGTCACTCATAAATAGAATCCTGTTTCTACTCTGTGCCACAAAATTTCAGTTGATTCCCCTGCTGCTGGAGAAGAGCAGAGAACAATGAAACATGTGGCTCCCAACCACCTGGTGTGTGCTGTGATTAAACAAAGCTCCTTGCACAGGCAGGGAAGGTCAGGCTGTTCAGGCAGAGGCAGGAGTGGAGCTGAAACACCCATCCTCTTCCTTCTGGGATTGCTTGCAAGTCAGGTCCTTGAGACCTCTAGGACTGTCACTTCTAGGCAAGGAGAAAAACTCCAGATTTACTTAGAAGGATTAATTTCTCCTGTGGATGGGAGTGAGTTTGCTGCTGAGGGTGATAAGCAAAATGAGCTGAGCCTCAAGCAGACACTTGTCCCATTTCTTAGTGGGTTTTGTGACTTCAGACTCTGCCCTGCTAACATATTTGGGAAGGGAATCAAGTCCCAGAGTAGCAGAGCTCTGGCAGCCAGGGCTCTTCCTTAGACCTGGATAAGTAAGGAGGGAAAAAATCTGTGCAGCTGAAAGGATGAATTAATTCTCTGATTGAGCTATTGGGTCAAAACTAGTACATATTTCTGCTGGAGAAACAATGGCTGACTTTGTGTCCAGTTCAAAGCCTGCAACCCAGCTTGCTGCAAAGCCCACCTTTTTCTGGGAGGCACAGCACTGAATTTGTGTGTCTTCCTAACCAGCACCTGCCTGCCCTGGCAGGGAGTTGGCTTTTCAAGTCCAGCTCTCCTGAAAAAACTCAAACAAACCCCTCTTTTCCCCCTCACCCTCCTCCTGTAATTGCCAGGTGCTGCAGGAGCTGTTTGACAGATGAGCTCTGCTTCCCAGCACAATCACTCAGCTTCAAACTCAACAGGGCAGGGGGAGGCAGGATGGCTGTATTAAAAGGGGCCATTTTGCTGCCACTTGCCAAAAATAACCTATAAGCTGTACCTGCAAAGGTGTTTTAAATGGAAACATGCCCAAAGCTCAACTTGATGGTAACATTTCCAGCTCTCCATGATATGGGGATAAGCATAATAAGCAGCAGTGTGTGCCCCCACCCCCAGTCTGGAGACCTGTGGGTGAATTAGTGGCTCTCAGAATCCTGGGCAGGTGTGTGTGCACAGGAGAAGTGTGTGACATGTGTCATAAAGAAAGAATGTCCTGTGATTGCTCGATCAAAGTCCAGCTCTTCTCCCCTGCTATACAGCTTTTATTGAGCACTTTTGATTTTTCCAAATGTTTTTCTAAAGAGAGTAGGATCCAGCCTGCAATGCCCAGTGGTGGGTTGCCATGGATTTTGCTGGGTCTCATGGGCTTGGTCAGGTGTAACCCTGCTGATTCACAGGGGAGGAATGAAGCAGAGACTTGCTGCAGGTAAAGCAGCAGAACCAAGGACTGCTACCCCCCACCCTGGCCTGAGGCACAGACCTTGGACCTCTTCACTTGCTACACAATGCAGAAAAAAAAAAATGATTTGATGCATTTTTCAGACTGCATCTTAGATTGTTACACCCTGTTGGATAAATTAATCCTTTTTGTAAACAGGCAGCTTCACTGACAACAATAAAATGCTTTGATTATAGGTGACTCATGCACAAATCAGTCACCACTGCCAAGGTGGTTTGAGCCAGAGGGAGGTTAGTAGGTATGAATATTACATAGCTTAATATTGAAATTGTTCTGCCTTCTTCATTTGGGATTTTTATTTTAGTAGCCAGAGGAGGAGAAAAATGCTTCTGTCAAGCTGGAATCTGTGCTCTCCTAGTCAGGAGCAACGAGGTGCAAGTTGCATGTGGCTTCTTCTGCACTATGTCCACAGTCAAAATACTTGCTCAGCTTTCCCCAGCCTGAGTGGGATGGAGAGTCTCTCCAGCCTCTGCTTGTCAATCCAGTTTCTAATGGATGGTTGGGGGAACAGATGGGGACAGTGCTGTCACCCCAGCTTCAGTGCCTCTCACAGGTTCCTCCAAGGCATGTGTAAATAATTTCACTGCACTATACAATAAGGCTGAGCAAACTCTAAAGACAAAATATTTCTTTCAGCATGGAAAGATCTATAACTACAGTTGATGGTCGTGTTGCTGAATTAATTTGACCTTGGCTAAACAAAGGAGTCATTCAGGCAGAGGAGAATGACCCAGTTACAGGCTTGAGGCAGTTATTTTTGTTTTTCTAAAGAAAAAAATCTCCAGCCTTTTTAAGAGGATCGAAGTATTTAATGAATCAACCTTGCAATTCTGATCCCTCCCACCCAGGCACACACTGGCTGTTCCCCTTCCTGCTGCTTCCTGATCTCTCTCATTCCTCATACACCCATTAGAGGAGCCTCCCAAGTACACACCATGTGTTGACTCAGCTCCTGGCCTCCCCACCCCAAAACAGCACCTTGCCTGTCAAGAGCAATCAGAGCTGTGTCTCCTTGCCTCCCCAGACTGTACCTGCCACTACATGTGTTTTATTTATTTGATGGGTGCTGCTTTGCAGAAACCTTGAGGCAAACCTCAACAAGGGGCAAGGAGGGAAGGCTGCCTTTCACATGTCCAGCTCTTTTTAGTACCAACTGATTTCTATCTACTTTTTTTTTTTTCTGGCTCTTCCATAGCTCGTGCTCTGTAAAATCAAAGCTACTAAGAACATGCTGCACATCCACAATATCCCAGTGGATTGTAACAGAGTAGAGCAGAGTTTTTGCTGGTGGTACTGGGCAGCATCTGAAAGAGGAAACTCAAATCCAGTATCAGGTGTTGGAGAGTAATTTAATTGTCAATGGTAGTTTAAGGATATTAGCTCTCTGAAGCTGGGAGCTGTAATGGTTTCAGAGGTCTGTTTGAAGTGGTACTGACACCCTGCTCAGGCTGAAGGAGTCTTTTAATGGCTAAGGTTACTAGTCACATTTAGAAAACATTTGGAAAACGCTTATAAAATCAGTAAACACACAGGCTGCTCTTTCTAGGTCTACAATTTTACCCTGCCAGACTGCAGGAGCAGGCATATTTTCAACTATCCACTTGCAGGCTTGTCCTTTCCAATAATAGACCTGAAATGACACTGGCAGAGCAAGGTGCTGGGCTGAACTCACGTCAACTTTCTGTCACAGTCACACTGCAATTTGGTTTTCTGTCATGAAGTCACTGCTGTTTGTCATGTAACTTTTGGATCTTCAGATTAGGGGGTTAAATGTTTTTTCTTCTCTGTGTTAGATGAATGAATCTACTTTTAATTCTATAAAGCAGTTTTTAAACTTTTCTGTGGTGACTTTTTTCCTTCCTTAAAGACATACCACTCTTCACACTTACTGGCTCAGGGATCTGAATCTCAACCTGAAATAATAAACTGAAATCCTAAAGCACTTCTGTATTTATCCAAAACTTGCATAACAGCAATTGTGTATTGGTAATAATGCATTATTGTGTTTATATCTTATCCTATTAATACTGAGCAGTGCATATGTTAAGGCAAATTACTCAGGACTAGATGGTAGCAACATTTTCATTGGCTTCAGCAGGGCCAGATTTTCACATTAGGAACCTCAGTTCAGTGCTCCTGCACTTCATTAGCTCTGAATCTTTAATTATCACTGTCAAATTTTGGTTAATATTTTATGAACTCCTTCTTCTTTGTGTTTTTTTTTTTTTCCTTCTGTAGCTGAATCAAGATGACGACAGCCACACCACTAATCAATAACACTCAGTTCTCAGTAAATGTGACAGCAAAGTCTCAAGAACAAAGTCTCTATCAAAGTAAGAACAGTGCTGGGGTGGTGGCTTTTTTTAAAGTGGACTTTGAACTTAGCAAACTTCAAACAGTAACTGTGACAACTTTGCAAATAAGACTTTTTTTCCCCCTTTGTTTCCCTCCTAGGCTCTGGAGCAATAGTTGCTGCCATCGTAGTAGGAGTCGTTGTTATCTTTACAGTGGTTCTGCTCATCTTGAAAACATACAACAGGTAGGTGGCCAAGTTCTGTGCTTCACTGAGACAAGGCAAGATGAACCCAAGTCCCTGTGAGGTGAACTCTCATCTAACAGGACTTTTCAGTAGCTCTTGCTGGAGATTTCCAGGAGAATCCAAACTATGATGTGCTTGATTTAAGTGTCCTGAATCTCGCCATCAGTGTTCTGTGATTGAACTGCTAGGAAGCAGAGAGTTTCTTGCTGGAGGATGCTTGATGGAAGCTCCTTCTAGGGATTCCTGTTGGCACAGGGAAGGTTTGCTGTGTGCACCAAGGCTTCCAGGGAGGAGCTTGAGAAGGGCACTGGGTTGGGCTTACATGCTCTGGAGGCACTAACTCACCATTTAGTATCTTCGGGATGAAATCCTGGCTACTATTGAATCTTCCAGAGCTGTTTGATGTAACCTGCTCCTTGGGAACCTTCCCAGTACTTTCCATGGGATAGATCACCCCAGTGCCAGCCCTGGTGACAGTTTCATTTTTTCCTTTACAGACGCATGAGAGTGAAGCGGGAGCTGGAACCCAAAGCTACCAAAGCAGCAATGCCACCTCCCCTAGGACACACCAGCACCAGCCTGTCCCACCATCCCACAGTGACCTTCATCCCTGTGGATATCCACATGCAGAACAGATAACTGGGAACACCCCACCTCCCTGTGAGTGAAATGAGATGGAATTCTTATTTACATGGACGTGAGACTCCTCAGCAAAGAGATGCATTTGGAGCAGTGATGAACTCTTATTTTGTCTATAGATGGAAATTAATCCTGCTTTCCATCTCTGGGAGGAAAAATAAAAGGTCTGGACGCTTTTCATATAACTGAAATCAACTGGTGGAGGCATCTAAGTAATCAGAACCACAGTGAGACCCAGTAAATCAAGGCCATTCATTGGGAGACAAGATGCACACTCATGTGTTGTGGAGCTTTTGCTTCCTCTCAGAGTTTTGAGCTGCTTCTGCTCAGCACTGACTGATGATAAACTGGAAGAAAAAATTTGGACGTGCAAGCTACAAACTCAGGCTGAACCTGGGTTTGTTATGATGTATGTGAAACAGGTTTGTAGCCAATTTTATACATGATGGATAGTACAGGAAATGTCAAATTTGTATTTATCTTTACTCATCTTTCATGTTTCTAGTGCCACATACCTATGGTTTGAGATAAAAATTTTCCTTTCCAACTATTTTAAAGCCTTCTTACAAACTTGGTAACCCACCCACTTCCAAATCAACTCAATGTATTTTCACTCTCATGCCAAGAATGGCTTGAGGTTCATTACTGGCTAGAATGCTTCATCCTACACAAAATCTGAGAAGTTCTTTAATTAAAGAAGGGAGCATGGGAAGGCAAGAGAGGCTTCATTCAGCTACTTTGGTACAACCCACCTCCTGAAATGCTTTGTTCTCTAATGCAGACTGAGCTTGAACTATTTTTAGAATTCTTTTTGTGGTAGAAAGTAACTGAAAGAAAGTGATGTCTTTTTGCAGCACTGACTCTGGTGGGTGTACAGCAATGCGACAGAGAAATTCCCAAGGATACTCCCAGCCCAGTGAGTGGGAGCACAGAGCAGCATTGTCAGCCATTCAGGGGCTGATTGTCTCAAGTGTGCAAATCAAAGCAGCCCTGAACACACTGCCTGACAGGAGAGACAGGAAGGGTCAAGAAATCCAGGAGTGAAACCCTGGTTTTAATAGAAGCACAGGAGGCTCTGAGAAACAGCTTCACTATTTCACTCACACATCTTACATTTGATGGAATCACTCACTTGGATGGCTGGGCAGGGGGTGAAGAAAATGCAGCAGTGTCATCACAGCCTGGATTTATTGTGTTGGGGGTGTCCTGAGTCACTGCCAGCCTTTCAGTTCCAGCTGCTGTGGCCATCAGAGGGCTCCAACCTGTTTGTAGAACAGAAAAACTGTTAGTAGGGTATTTTAACTCCTGTTTGGGGCACTCTTGTGTAACTGAATTGATCACAGAGAGCCTCCAGCTGTAAAGCTTTTGGTCCTGCACTTGTGCTTCTCCCCAGTACTGTCACCTGCCACCAACTGTCACATCCTGAAATCAGGCATGCCAGAACAAAACTGACCCTCCCCAGAGTGACATGGCCAGAGACTGGGGCCATAACTTGATCTGATTGTTCCAAGATGTGAATGTATCTCTTGAACAGGTCATTTTTATTTTTGTGCAGCAACTAAATGCAATTATTTGCAATTCTTTTTGCTATGGAACTGGAGCACAGTTGGAATTCCAAACTAAATATTAAGACAGCTGTTTGTGAAGTTCCTAAATCTTGTTATAAATATTTGACTTGTCCTAGTTCTCTAACTTTTTTTCTTTTTTTTGTGGCAGCAATGATTGATATGATCATTCAGAAGGGACTGAAGGTGCCAATTTTATTTTCTTTCCTAAAAATATAAAGTAGCTGCCTTCCTGTTTCTGTCTCTGGACAGCTAAGGACATTTTGGGAGCATGTCCCACTGTCTCAAAATCAAGATCTTGCTGTTATTTTATAACATTATCAGCCAAACCTACTTCTAGCAAACTGTGTTTACTTTCCTTTTGCAGAAATTCAAAGCAATGATGTTTGCTTTGTTTCACTGAAGCAGAACAAGCAATTGTAGATTGGTAGAGTACTGGTATTGGCAGGAGAATTGCTGCCTCGACCACAATAGAATTGCTCAAACTGGAAAACTCCAAGTGTGCTGGTTTACCAGAGAAATTTGCCTTATCTTGGCACAGCCTGGGAGGCCCCCACAAGCCAGGCTGGCTCCTGTCAGCAAAACCCAAGCTTATGCTGACCAAGTAAAATCACCTTCTTAAGAAAAAAAACCTAAAAAAAAAATCACTGAATTTCCACTGCACTGCCACTATACTACTTGTTTGATTTGCTGTGGACTGAAGTTTTCCAGGAACAATCCCATGCTGTCTAATAGCAGCTGCTTCAGTGCTGATTCAACTTGCCCTGTCCAGGCACTCAGCTTCCACTTTCAAACCCCCAGTTTTTGGAAAAAAGCTCCTCTTTAGCTGCCTTTGTGTGCAGACTTGCCATCAGGTAAACCTGCTAGCTAAAAAAAATAATAAAATAATCAACACCTAAAAGCTGATATTGCAAATTGGTCTATTAAATAAAGCCCAGACCACAGAGAGAACAGGCAAGGTAAGTGTAAGAGCAGGGACTGATTCACACACTCGTTAGAGATTATCCATCAAGCTCTGCAAATTAATACAAAGCTGAGCCCTCAGTGGCACAGGGCCCCCGAGTGTTTTTTTCCTTGCTAACCATTATTTCTACTGCATACTCCACAGTTGTTCTGCAGTGGGTCTTGGAGGAATTAGTATTTTTTTTCTTGCTCCTAAAAGTCTTCCTAGAATTTATGGCTTCAGCAGGTTGGAGCTTTGAACCTCAAGGCTGGCACTTTCATTCTACTGGTGCAAATACCCTAGTAAATTGTTTCTGTTTTCACTTCTGGATGAGTCCTGTTGCCCAACACTTCTCCAAGGCAGCTTTCCCCCCTTCTGGGTCCCTCACCCACTGTATTTCAGCAGAGCCCGTAGCTCCATCTAGTGTCCTCCGGCCATTTGACAGGTTCCAACTCGTAGTTCATAGAATCATAGAAACTATTCAGGCTGGAAAAGCCCCTTGGGATCACCGGGTCCAACCATCATCCCTACTCTACAAAGTTCTCCCGTAAACCACATCCACCAACACCACATCCAAATCACCCTTCAACACATCCAGGGATGGTGACTCCTGTTCCAGTCTCTAACCACTCTTGCTGTTAAAAATTTTTTCCTAATGTCCAGTCTGACCCTGCCCTGGTGCAGCTTGAAGCCCTTCCCTCTTATTCTGTCACTAGTCACCTGTGAGAAGAGACCAGCATCAGCCTCTCTACAAAGACCTTCCAGGTAGTTGTAGAGACTGATGGGGTGTCCCCTCAGCCTCCTCTTCCTCAGAGTAAACACTCCCAGCTCCTTCAAGTGTTCTTCATCAGGTTTATCCTCCAGGCCCTTCAGCAGCTTCGTTGCCCTCCTCTGTCCTCGCTCCAGCACCTCGAGATCTCTCTGGAATCGAGGTGCCCAGAACTGGACACAACCCTCCAGGTGTGGCCTCAGCAGTGCTGAGCCCAGGGGGACAATCACCTCAAGTTTTGATCCATTACCCCATGCCTTTTCATAAAATCCTACTGCTTTGGGAATCACCCGGTACGAGAGCTCATCTAGCTCATACATGGGGACGACGCAAACTCGCAGGAGGGTAACAAAGCACAGAGCCCTGCGCGGACTGACCGGGGCGCTGGGTGAACACACAGGCCGCAGGGGAGGGCAGAGGCGCAGGCCGGCCCCACGGCCCCTCGCGGGAGGGAGGTGCAGGACTCCCGCTGTCTTCCACGGGCTCACACCGGCCCAGGGCTGCCTGCTGCGCTGAGGAAGCGGCGGCGGCCCCGGGACCCCGGCGGCCCCGGGACCCCGGCGGCCCCGGGATCCCGGCGGTCCCGCCCGAGGCGCCGCGGCCCTCACAGCCCGCCCGGAGCGCGCGCGGCGCCCGCGCATGCGCCGCTGAGCCGCGTCAGTCCCGCGCGGCCCGGCCGAACGTTCACATCTCGCGAGAGTCGGATTAACCGCCCCTCCCCCCCCCCCCCCTTCCGCGCGCCGCCAAACGACGTTCACCTCCCCCGCCCCGCGGCGCCGCGCTCCGTGATTGGCTGGTTCCCTCGCGCGCACAGACCCCCCGCGGCGCCGCCCACCAATCGGAGGGCGCCGGCTCCGCCCCCCCCTCCCCTCCCCCCCCCCCGCCCCCTCAACGCTCCGAGCGGGCGAGGGGCTGGCGGGCGCGCGGTGCACGCCGGGACGGCAGCGCCTTGAGCCGGAGGAGGCGGAGGAGGCAAGATGGACGCGGGGTTCTTCCGCGTAAGTGCCGGCTCGGGGGGACGGGCGGCCCCGCGGGGAGGCCTGGGGCCGGGCCGCCGCAGGTCCTGCCGCCGCGCTGGAAGCCGCTGGCGCCGCTGCTCCCCCGGGGCAGCGCCGCCGTACCCCGCCCCCGCCCTGCGCAGGCTCCTGTGAGGAGCCGCCGCGAAAGAAAATGGCGGCGGGAAGCAGGCCCGGTGCGGCCGGGCCCGGCCGCGAGGCCGCGGGGCTGCGGGGCAGGGAGGGGAGCGGCCGGGGGGGGGTTCATCGCCCCAAGGCCGGGCTCGCCGCGGGGGGGGGCAGCTGCTCGGTGCCCGCCGCTCGGGATCTGTCGCCGCCCCCGCAGGCTCGGCCCTGCCCCGCGCCCTGGTGCGGCCTGGCACTGCCGGGCCCTGCGCTGGGCCTGCCGGGCCCCGCTGGAGGAACCCGCAGGAGTTGGGACCCCGGGCCGGCTGGGGTCACGGCTGGTTCCCGAGCTACCGGCTGGCGGCCCCGAAATGCGCGGAAGTGTGGGAGAAAAAGCCGGGAGCAGTTGGGAAGTGAACCAAGCGAATAAACGGAGCTGCGCCTTTTTTTGGAGAGAAATTTTTAATCTGACACGAATATTATTACCTGTCATAAAAAAAAAAAAACAAACAAAAAAACCCCAAAAACCAAACCAAAACCCACAAGAAAACCACTTTATTTTTAGCTTGATAATTGTGTATTTCTTCAATAATTGAGTTTTTATTTTCTGTTCTTACAGCGGTGCTGTATTTTCTGCAGAGGTTATTAAACAATAACCTACCCTGGGTATATTTATTTTAAACCTTTTCTCCCATTAAATAGAGTGAGCCTGTTTTTGGGGTTCTTTGGCAGTTTTGAAAACCTGTTAAATTTTCCAAGATTCATTCACCTATTCAGCCTTATTTTTTTATTCCTGCAACTAGGAAGCTTTTGCAACATGAGGGCCCACTTTAACTCTTCACTCAATTCAATTTTGAGTTAACATACTAGCCTGAAAAGAATAATTACAAATTAAATACACACTTGCACTCTGTAGTGCAACTGTTAAGTCTAGAAATCAAGTAAATATAATTGACAGCAGAATTACTGGGTCTGGAAGCACTGAATTAGAAATCTAATATTCTTTTGAATTTACCTGTGGAAGGTGACTTTAAAAACAAAAGCAACACAGCACTGAAATGAGACTGTGAACTGTGTTCTGGTCAGGTTTTATTCTCAGTTCAGGAGAAACTAAAGTTCTTACTGAAATTACAGAAGTTCAACAATTTAGGATCACCTTACCAAGAAAGTACTATCAGTAATTCTTTTAGTTCTTCACTCGTCTGTCAGGTAGTCAGAATATTTTGTCTCTGCCTTGAAATTCCTGTGTTATGGTTCTCTGTGTGTTGTTTGGCTACCATCCCTGCCTGCCATGTGTTATAAGCAGGCTGAGAAAAATTACTTCCCATTTCACTTCTGGGTTAATGGAAGAATCAAAAGAGAAAGTACAGAACATTAAATTATTGAGTGATCTGGGGAGTATTGTGGGTGTTGTTAATGTATAAACCACACAGCAGACTGCAAATACTACAAAGAGTTTTAAAAAAGACTTGATCCTGGTCAGTGCTTGTGCCACAGTCAGTGTTCCAAACAGGAATGTTAATAGTCCATTTCCTTTTCAATAGCTGATCACTTCCTAGCATGTTCATTCCAGGTGCTTTCTGATAAAATGAAGGAGTTAAGTCACCTGAGAATTGGAGCTTTTTCTTATTTATTATCTATTTGTTCCTGAGCAGCTTACATTGGTGCTGATTCTCAGCCCTTTCTTACATGTATAGGAAATTGCATGTATTAAATTCTCCTGTTTTCCATCAGTCAGGTTGATTTTCTGAATAAACTTCATGTGTGAACTGTGGGTTTGAATCATTAACAAGTCATCAGTATTTGGGTGCAGTTCTGCACATATTTTTTTTCTGTGTGGTTCTGTTTACTCCTCCAAAAGTAAATTTTCCAGAACTCAACTTTAAAGCCTTTCAATTCCAAATGAATTAACCTATAGTTTCTGTTCATGAAAGTGGAACGAGTTGGTGAACTTTAACATGATCAATAAACCAGGAATTCTTTGTACTCCTGCTGGCTCCATATTGGCTGATTTGCTGCTTAGAAGTTTACCCAAAGTTTCATAGATGTCACTGTAAACCAATCTGAGGTCTTTGTTCTTGGAAAGAGGAAAAAAACAGCTTATTCTTTCTGAGGAGTTTGTGAATTCAGCATAAGTCTTTTTCATAGTGACTTGATCCTACTGTAGTTTTAAATTTTAAGTGGTGTGCCAGGGAGATAATGTGATTAAGGTGTCTCAGGAGTTTCCTTATTCCAAGTTTCAGCAGCAGGTGAAGGCTGGAGTGCTAAAAGGCACCTTAAAAGGTTAATTTGCTTGTAGAAGGGTAGGACTGATGTAGCCAGAGAAAATGTGGGAAATTAATCCTTGAAGATGGTAGGATGTCAAACAGACTAAAAATTTCCTTTCCTGTGCTTTAGGGAACAAGTGCAGAGCAGGACAATCGCTTCAGCAACAAGCAGAAGAAGCTGTTGAAGCAGTTGAAATTTGCAGAATGCTTAGAAAAGAAGGTAAGTTGGTTGGGATGAGATAGGAGATAAGGAACATGAATTGGAGACACTTGTCAGTGGAGTAGTTGGGTGACAGGTGGTACATCCAGGAATGTGAGGAATGTCTTCTTTAAAATTACACTGGAGGATATTTGGAACATTCATTTGAGCATCACAGATATATGTGATCTAGTTCTAGTACTAAATATCACTAGAATTTTATGTAAAAAACAGATTCAAAAGAATTTCAATTTTCCAGAAATGCTGAGGAATTTAGAATTCTAGGCACCCTCAAATTAGAAGGCACCTTTTTTTGGGTTGAGTTTTTATTGTTGATGTTTCAAGTTTCCTAGAATAGTGTGTTGGAAGTGCTGGTTATCCTGCAAGTGAAGTGACTGCAGTGCCAGGCTCTGCTGGGAGTCCACTGAGGACAGCTCTGCTCAGAGTGCCTTGCTTAGATGCAGTTCTTTGCCCTGTGAAAGTCTTCACCTGTTGATCCTTAGGGAAGGTGCTTCCTGGGGTGGGTGTTTCAGAGCTGCAGCCTGGGTAGTTGCTGGCTGTAGTAAACATTTAGTAAACTTTATTTCAAAGCATGGAAC